>NC_064924.1:457554426-458754426 GCF_023897955.1 Schistocerca gregaria
GCAGTATCAAGAAAACTAAATATGCATTATTCTCTGCCATTATAATCCCCCCCTCCCCGAAATACATAGTATGAGAACAACATATTTTTATATAAACAACCATTTATTCCCTATAATATTTATATCACTTTAAAGATTGAAGAATGCTCTATTTTTTCACATATCGCCATTTCAGTCAATCCTTTTTGTAGGCACTGTGGCAGTTTTACAGTGTCTGTGTCATACTGCTCAGTGCCATGTCCTTCAGGAAGCGCCGAACCTAACCTTTCACCTCATTGTTGCACCAGAACCACCATCTAGACAAATGTTCCTTACGTGTAGGTAACATGTGGTAGTCACTTAGTGCCAAGTCTGGACTGTGTGGTGGGCAGGTGATGACATTCATATGAAAGGTTTTCAGGATATTGATGGTTTGAAAAACACCACATGGGTGGGTGCTGTCGTGGAGAATGCTTCTGCATTTACTCATCAGCTCTGTTCTCCATTTTGAATTGCCTTCTGAGTTTTTCCAATGTTTCACAATACTTGTCAGCATCTATAGCTGACCCAGCAGGCAGCAACCTGACCAACAGTAACCAATTCTGGTCCCCAAACACAGTTGCCATGACTTACTGGCAGACTGGATTTGTTAGAATTTTTGCAGCTTGAGCAACAAGAGATGCCGCCATTTGCAGGGCTGTTGTTTTGGTGCAAAGTGGAATGTGAAGTTCCACCATCCATGATAATTGAGCCCAAGAAGTTGTCGATTTTTGTCTCCAAAGAGGTGAGGAAATTCACAGGAAGAATCAACTCATTGTTGCTTGTTTCTTCTTCTTAGCATATGCAGTACCCACCTTAGACACACCTGCTGATATTTCAACTTTTCCATTAAAGCCCTGTGGATGGTGCCCCAAGACATCTCTCAGGAACCCAACTGCAAAGAGTATCCATTGTGATCCTCCAATCTTTATGCATGATTTCTTCAGTCATTGCAACTGGCCAACTGAATTTGAGTACAACCAGCTATAAACTCTTCACACCACTTGCAAACATTTTTCACATTCATGCGAGACTGTCCATACACTTTCAAAAATTGGTGATGAATTTCAATCGGTTTAATACCTTTTGCATTAAAAAATCAAATGACTGCATGAACTTTGCACCCGAGCGACGTACGTGCATGTATATTTGTGAGTAGGGGAACCACCGATCACAACAGTGTGGCTAACAGCCCCTTGAACAATTTCTCTGTCTCCCCAGTGCTTTGTACTGATGTTATTGAATAATAAGTATGTATGCACCCGGAATGCACTCAGTCATTCCAAAATACACTACCCGCCTTCATCGCTGAGGTCATTAATGCATACTTGTGAGGTGGCACTCAAGCCGGGGGTAAGCTGGTTTGAATCCTGGTGGTGGGAAAAATTTTCATTGCCAGTATATGACTGGCAAGGAGAGGAGAGGTGGAGGTGTAAGGTTCCTCATCACCAGACTTTGCACCAATATCCTGGTTTAAATGGCAAACCTCTCTGCAGTGTCTCATGAAGCAAGCGCATGTGACACTGTTGATGGTCATCCATCCTTTTGACGGACACACACACACACACACACACACACACACACACACACACACACACACACGTATTTGTGGTATTACGAAAAATGAAGTCACAGAACATGTTTGCATAAGTTCTTGACCAATCAGAACAAAGCATGGTTTGCACTAACATAGTATAATAGCCATTTGTAAACCAGTCCCCTTCCAAATGTAAATTATTTATTAAAGGAGAATATGTGGGATAAGGCAAATGCAATGAATGGTTAGGAGCATGTGTGACTACAATTTTAAAAATCAACAGAAAAGCTGTATGGAAGGATGTGAAGCAAATACTACATTTGCATGTCAGTATTGTTGCAGCAATATGTGACAATACTGTCAATTGAAGACATTATTAAAAGCGTAAAGGGATTTTTAAAAAGAGCAAACATATAATGTACAACTTTTTCAACTCAGAGACTGAGTCTGTTTAGCAACCTGTTTCGAAAAGCTCCACTCTGACTGCACCTTATCTTGTTGCAGGGTTCCAAGATGGTATTTGATGAGTCTGCATTGAAAATATCATATCCAGATTCATCACCTACCTGTTTCAGGAAATGATGTGTCTCGTATTTTGTTACTGTATTTGTCATGAAATAGATGATGTGGGATTGCAGTTCCAGAGTGTCCCACAATTTGAAACACGTGGCTCTGACACATTTACAAATTACAGTTGCCTATTCAGTATCCTACTCCATGGTATTTGAGGAACAGTTTCAGTGACTTGACACAGTCCTCGTAATGTTCAAATCTCACATCATGCACATGCATTGTTTCACCAGTCAGTGTTCCTTTCACACACAAAAACTATCTTAGTTTATCCAGGAACGAAAGTACAATGCATAGTTTACACTGTCTTTCTGTAGTTCACACTGATATGGTGCTAATATTAATAGAAATGTTCTCTCTGTGTCCTCATACATGAAAGTCGACACATCATCCATGCCATCACTTCAACAATCATATCATTTCCTCCTCACTTACCCCTATGCCTCAGTTCTGATAGTCAAAACAGACACTTATAGCAGAGATGCAGTGTAACATTTATATTCAGACAGATGCATTTGTAATATGTGCATGTGATACACATTACTTGTGATAATTAAACTGACGTCTTCACAAATTACAGTATAGCTCACTTTCACATAAAACCTAGATATTTCAGGAAATGAATATTAAGGATCATATTGATAACAAATCTTCACAATTTATTGTATTTATACTATGCGTGGTTGTATGGTATTTTTCCTGCTAAATGCCAAACAAAAATAAAACTATTTATGTAAACTGGAATGGATGAACTGATTTTCCCTTTGAATATATAATTCTTCTTTGGCATGTAACTTGCTTTGAGAGATCGAGACTCAATGTGTATTACTGTGTTTTTAAGCTATCAATAGTTTGTTTTATTTATCTGGTTTTTCATTGTTTTATTTGTTCCTGTTTCTTCAATAATATTTAACAGTACTGAGGTGTGGCATGAGATGGAGTATCAGCAGTTGGTTATTAAATTTTTATAAAAGTTGGGTGTAATTGGAGAGTATTGTAAACATCCATGTATGTTGTGTTGAGATAGGTCAGAACAAGACTTTGTCTGAGTAGTCATCCGATGGTTACATGTGGCGATGTCACTGTGACAATTTGTGGAGACCAATCCAGCATGGTACCCAGATTGAGAGACTGAGCCTCAGTATGCACTTTGCAGTGGCATTAATGTTTTACTTTTGTTATGAGTCCTCTGTAAAATATGCCGCACACAAAACCAATGTTAGTGGATGAACAGTAGTACTTTGATTTTTTTTAAATGTATGTGGAGAAGTTATTAAATATAGCGTATCCATTGGGGGGGCATTAGATGATAGTCAAAACTGATGCTTCATATTTTGGTAAAATCTAGTTTTCGGGGGGGAGCACAAGGGTATGGTGCAATGGTTTGGGTGGGCTGTTACTTTGGGTGAGGATTCTTTGGGTGCTGTATTTCAGGTGGTGGAAAATCAGACTATGTGGATTTTGTGAATCTCCCAGCACAGAAAGCAGAGGTATTACAGAATAGACCATACTATTTCTCCTCCAACGGGCCACAGAAATGTCGTCTGGAAGCAATGTAATGGCACAACAATGAGTCACTAAGTTGCAAAAATAGCTGTGGCTTCTTAGCAAATACATCACAGCCTGCCAGACCTACAATGACGAGGGGGCTACACCAAGCACTGCTGCAGCATGGACCAGCAAGCAGCCACCACAAGTCCAGTCAGTCACTTCAAGGCTCACTCCATTAGCAGCTCAACTCCTGCCCTCAGGGCAGCTGTTTCCCATTGTATTATGGAGCAGGGAACATGGTGCCTTGCGCCACCACCCATAGAGGCAGGATTCCCCACCAGGTGCTTAGCATTTTCTGTAAGCATTCTGCTCATTGTCTGTGCTGCTGGTGTCACTTGCACACACTCATAACTGGGTTGCATGCTGCTAGCTGGCTGCAAGAGTCACCATTTACAGATGCAAATGTCATGATCCACTGGCTAATTGTCCACTGTCACCGTACTGTATACGCCAAGTGTGCCTTGCACCCAGAGAGGTGTTGTCGCTATACTGTGGTGTCAGAGTGTAGCTGGATGGCTTGTAATGAAATGACTGACTTGTTAATGTTATTTTACTAAGCTGCCACCAACCAACACCCTTATCGCAGCCTACTGCCACAGCCCAGTGGCCTTTCACTCCCAGGTCAACTTCACTTGGCAACAGAAGATGGATCAAAAATGCCTAAATTTGCTGTCAATAGATGAAGATGACTTGACTATTGCACGGTTACAGTTTTGTAGAAGTACTGTGGGGCTCTCTCTCTCTACTGTGGGCATCATGGAGAGTCAATGCTTTCTTTTTGTCATATGTGTAAGAGTATTGCTAAGCTCAGTATGAGGCTGATAGTCACAGACAATGTTCTGTAAATATGTAAATAGGAAGGTTAGTTTTGGAATACATGTTGTCATGAATAATGGGCGTGGCTCACTGTCTAGGATTATATAAGACAGTAATTACATGTAGTGATTCAGGAGGGAAAGGTAAGTACTGTCAAGAAATATTCATTATTCCCAAAGTGTAAGTAATAGCTATGAGCAGCCAGTCAGGCAGAGTAGTTGTAGTTACAGTTACAGTAAGAAGTGTTATCATAAGTGTTCAGTTAAGTCTCCTTCCCTAATTTGATTTTGTTTTGCTGTGTTGTTGTATTTATTAAATAGAGCTTTCATGAAAGGTGGGTCTGAAAATGGTAGGAAATGTGTGTTGATCTGGGCCATTTAAAATGGGCAATGGTGTTGAGAAAGGAAAACAGCTTGGTACATAAGCTTGTAAAATAGTGAGAAATTTCAGGATAATGGTATGGTTAAGTATCTTGGTTGTGTGTGTGTTTGTGTGTGTGTGTGTGTGTGTGTGTGTGTGTGTGTGTGATTGATAGTCAGTACTGCCAAGAGCAGGTTACAAGGGTCTACCATTGAGGAGGAATTCCATGTCATAGTAGCCAAAGTAGATAAGATGCAAGCGGACAGTGCAAAGTTGTTCAAGAGATTGGAAGCCATTCAGGCGAGGGAGAAGGAAATAGTGCTTCTCAATTCTTGGGAGTATGTGAAGGAGAGACAGAGAAGGCTCTATCACTGATGGATTGAAAACGGGCCTAAGGATGTGAGAAATAAGATGATTTTGAAAAGGTTGGAAAGTAGGGAAACAGATAAAGCATAGAGGGGGGAGAAGGAGAAAGCTGAAACGGAGAGCAACAGGCTTGTGTCTAGCTTAAATGACGATCTTTTAAGTGGGAAAATTAAGATGGCCAATGAACAGGGTACTAGTGTTGTGCAAATTGCTCAGAATTCATGCAATATACAGGGTACTAACATTGTGAATGTTAAAAGGAGTAACGTAAAAGTATTAGCTCCTATATGTGGGATTGTGGAGCTTGAGGTAGCTGTAGTGCCAGACAGAGCAAGGGTGGGCTGAACTAAAGTAAATAAGTGTGTGGGTAGCAACATGGGTGATGTAAGTGTAGTAGTACCTAACCCACTGTGTGATAATGGGTGTTGTTTAAGAGGCCGTGAAACCTGGGCCAGATGTACAGAGAAATTCATGTGCCACTGATTCTTGTGGTATGCAGAGCAGAACTGCAGACAATGATGCTAGTGCAGATACTATGGAGAATGTATGGGAAGCTGTTGATGATGATAACTGTGTTAAAGATATGTGGAAGAAATGGTACAGATGCATATGTTTCCTCAGAAGCACGATGAACATGTTGTTATTGTTGCTGCTGCTGCTGTGATCTTCAGTCCTGAGACTGGTTTGATGCAGCTCTCCATGCTACTCTATCCTGTGCAAGTTTCTTCATCTCCCATTACCTACCGCAACCTACATCTTTCTGAATCTGCTTAGTGCATTCATGAACATAGGAAAAGGATATGATAATGATAGGGGTGACAAGGCAGAATCTTTTGAAGAGTGTGTGCCTCAGGTTGAAAATGTTGCAGCAGTGTGAGCACTTGGTCACAGCCTTGCAGAACAAGCTGCTGACATGCACTCCGAGCTGTTTACAAAACAGTCGCAGTCTGAGGTGTGTGTGGTCCTAATATAGCTGAAGGGCATGAGAAAACTGAAGAGAAAACTTTCTGCCTGATTGTCAAACCAGAACTGACCTTCGGTGATGAATGGTGAAAGTTAGAAGGAGAAAACTCCTGTTTACAACACAGCTGCAGTCTGAGATGTGTGATGGTCCTAATATATCTGAAGTGCATGAGGAAAACTGGAGAGAAAACTTTCTGCCTGATTGTCATACCAGAACTGACCTTCAGTGGTGAATGGTGAAACTTGGAAGGAGAAAACTCCAGGTAGGGCAAGCTGTCACCAGTAAAATACTGTTGCAAATGTGTACCTGTCTTAAGGAACAAACCAGTTAAATTGCATACAAATTTACTAAGGATTAATTTGTAAAACATAGCACCTTTGGGTGAGCAGGGGTACCAGAAAACTGAGCATTTCGGGAACAATAGTGTGTGTTACTGACATTAAAGTGAGAGAAACAAGTGCAACTATTGGTTGATGTATTGTGAGTGGTAGTACCATATGTGATTCATTTGCAAGGATAGGTTTGGGAATATGTTTTGTAGGAAAGTATAAGGCATATTGTTGTGGCAGGGACAAGGTTCCGAATGATGTTCCAAAACAATGGATTTTAAAACACTGTCTAGGCAAAAGAGATGTCATACATAAGAGATTAATTGGGCCAGACCAGGTACTGTTAAAAGTGATTTGTTAAGGATACTGCAGGGAGAGAAAAAGATCTTTAGAGTATCATTCTCATTTGTAAGGGGAAAGCTTGAAGTATAAACATATCTGTTGTGTGGATGACATTGTGACATATGTAGTAGTAATAAACACATTTCCTAGTATTTAAGAGGTTATAAGCCTACTGAACAGGCCATGAGCACACTGAGAAGTGTGGTGAGGTGTTAAGCAATATACATATATTTGCAAGATGATGTGGTTAGGGGGATGTTAACATAATTTTTCAATAAGTTGCAGATGTAAAATATCATCTGAAATTGTGCAGAATGCTTTCTCCAAAATTTATTTTGAGCAATTAGTTTAGGAGCCCACTTGAAGTGTAAATGGTTGCAAAAATATAGTTGATCTCTTAGCAACAAATAATCCTGAGCAAATAGGAGGCATTATGACAGATGCAGGGATTAGACACCACGAGGTCATTTTAACGAGACTGAATCCCATAACAAACCCAGCAAAAGATAATTGCAAAATATATCTATTTAAAAAAGCAGACAGTAATTCAGTTGATGCCTTCCTAAGACATAGCCTCTATTCCTTCTGAACTATGTAAGTGCATACCTGGTGTGGCCAAAATTCAAAGAAACAGTATTGACCGTAGTGGGGAGATTTATAGCAAATAACTTAATAAGAAAAAGAATGGGCCCTCATGGTATACAAAACAGGTTGGAACACTGTTACATAAGCAATGAAAAAAGCTTGCCAAATTTAAAAGACTGCAAAGTCCCCAACATTGGCTTGTGGTATCCACCACTGTTAAACCTCCGCACCAAGCAGTGGTGCGCTATTATGCGCGGCTGAGATACATATCATAAGCTGCCCTCATCCAACCGCGGGCAGGCTTCAAACCACAGCCAATGGCCATCCGTAATGTCCAACAATTGGCTGCCCATAATATATAGCGACTCCCACCACCAGCTCCAATAACTACTACTGATGTCTATAAGCCAGTTCTCATCATGCTATGTTCTACTCCACAACTAAGAAAAGCTACACTATGGTGGACCTGCTGTTTGATGTTAATTTGGCTCCACTCTGGGCTTAGAATCTAAATGCTGTACTGGAGCTTGGACTTCAAACATTCACTAGGCTTAGCAAGTCAATGGACTTGTAACCACTTCTTCAAAGCTTACTGCAGATGGAAGAAACTCACAAGTGCCGGCTTTTCCTTTCTTTGATGGGGCTTTAGAGGATTGGGAAGCCTACGAATCAAGATTACTGGAGCATTTCCACGCATTCAAGGTGCCTCATGAAATCTTTGTTTTTGTCTTTGTCAAAACCTGAGATTTACTGCCTACTTAGCAAATTGGCCCCATTATCTAAGCCTTCAGAGCTCACTTCTTCAAATATTCATTCGGTGCTGACTAAATATTACAAACAGCATAGATATGTTATTTCCTCCTGGGTAGTATTTTACCAATGCAAGAAACAGCCGAACCAGATTCATAGACAATGGGCTACTGAGTTGCAAGTCTCGACAGTAAGTATTGACAGTAACGAGGAGATTTATAGAAAATAACTTAATTAAAAAGAATTGGTCCCTCGTGGTATACAAAACAGGTTGGAACACTGTTACAGAAAACAATGAAAAAAACTTGGCAAATTTGAAAGACTGCAAAGTCCCCAACATTGGCTTGTGGTATCCACCACTGTTAAACCTCCGCACCAAGCAGTGGTGCGCTATTACGTGCGGCTGAGATAATGCCATGTCCAGTATGCCAAGTCATTTTGTTACCCATAAAAGTAAGGCATCCTATCCAGAAGAAATGATCAAGGACATGACCATCCGGGCTACATTCAACAGGAATTTCCAGCATTATGCACTTCAACTCAGAGGCCCATCATTAGGCAATGGTTTGGACTTAGCACAATGCTTAGAAGTATCCTGAGCAGCAGGCAAGCAACAAGAGCCATGGATCAACTTAGCAGCCGCTAATGTAAACACATTCAAGCCAGCAGCCAATGATTACACTAATGGCAATTTACATCCAGCAACAGTACATGTGGGATGTTATAACATTAACCAACAATGTCCTCCATGCCGCTTAAGCTGATCAAACCAGTCCTGGGTACCAAAAAGATTGCCATCTTGTTTTAAAAAAACATCTATGTCAAGACTGGTTTGGCAGATGAGCTTATTACCAACACTTTTCTTCCAGTGGCCGTTTAGCTTCTATACGCCGTAAGTCCCTCCAGGCAAGAAAGTCTCCTGCCCAACAGATGGATGTTAATCTGGTGGCCACTGTAGACCATGAAGAGGCCTCCAATAAGCTTTTCGAAGAAGTGCAAATTGCAGAGAAACCAGTTCAATTACCAGTAGACACTGATACAACTGTGAGCATTCTGAATTACAGTAAATATTTGAAACTTGGAGCTCCTCCCTTGCAAGAGACAAAGAGATGTCTAATGGCATATAATAAACATACCATTCCAGTGCGTGGTCAAGTCAGACTGCCAACGACATATCATAATATCATCTGCCACATTACGTTCTTATTTGTTAACAGTGATTCCGCTGAGAATTTATTTGGACTGGACTCTTTTCAGAAATTTGGATTTTCAATAGACGATTCTGTGAATTTGGTATCCGAAGATGTTCTGTACTTGGACCTAGAGACACTTTGCCATGATTATGAGGACCTGTTCACCCCAGAACTCAGCACTGCAAAGGATTTTTGGGTGAACATCACACTGAAACACAATGCATGGCCTCATTACTTTCAAGCCGGCACTGTTCTGTTAGCTCTCAGAATTGGATTGCCTAACTACAATTTGAGTTTTAGAACCTATTCCTTCTAGTCGATGGGCCACCCCATTAGTAATAGTCTGACAGGCATAAGGAATATCTGACTGTGCAGCGATTTTAAAGTAACTGTCAATTCCCAATCAGAGAGTGAGACATACCCCATTCCTAAGCTGGAAGAATTACTGCCAAAATTGAAAAGTGGAAACTACTTCCCTAAAATAGACCTAGCAGATGTATCCTCCAACTTCCACTCAATGCAGAATATCAACAGTTTCATACACTTTACACGCTGCATAGGCTTTATCATTTGAAATGCTTAATGTTTAGTATAGCAACTGCTCCCGCCATTTTTCAACGGTTTTTGGAAAAATTAGTACTCAAAGTGGATGCATGCATTAACTATTTAAATGACATCATTGTAACATGAGAACCACGGAGGAACACCTTCACAATCTGAAATCTTTATTCAGCTTCTTAAGGGAAGCTGTCCTAAAATGCAGAAAAGAAAAATGTTGTTTTTTCCAGCCGGAGATTGAGTACCTCAGCCACATCATTTCCACCTCAGACATTCATCCAATGGATAAACATGTCGAAGACATATAAACAAATGCTTCACAATCCTTGAGCGGCTTCATTCCTTTCTGGGAAAAATATTGTATCATCAGAAGTTCTTACCGACAGAAGCAACAGAAACCATTCACTTGTCCCAGTTAAACGGAAAAAATTAGTGCCTTTCTAGTGGACATCAGGTCACGAACATGCCTTCCACAGGTTGAAATCCCCAGGCCTTGCACATCTTGATCTCACAAAGCCTATAGTTATTGCAACAGGTGCATCTGATACAGGAGTCTGAGCAGTCCTGGCACACAGTGAGGCGAGTGGCTCTGAGCACCCAACAGCCTATGCATCAAAAACATTGACTGACACACAATGCAAATACTCACTACCCCCCCCCCCCCCAAAAAAAAAATTTGTTCAAATGGCTCTAAGCACTATGGGACTTAACATCTGTGGTCATCAGTCCCCTAGAACTTAGAACTAATTAAACCTAATTAACCTAAGGACATCGCACACTTCCATGCCCGAGGCAGGTTTCGAACCTGCGACCGTAGCAGTCGCGCGGTTCCAGACTGAGTGCCTAGAACTGCTAGACCACCGCGCCCCCCCCCCCCCAAAAGAAAAACAAGAAGAAGAAGGGGAGGAAGGGAGGGAGGGGTAAGGGAAGAGAGAGAAGGAGAGGGGGAGAGGGGCAGAGGCGGGTGGAGAGGGGGGAGGGGGAGAGGGGGGAGGCGGGTGGAGAGGGGGGAGGGGGAGAGGGGGGAGGCGGGTGGAGAGGGGGGAGGGGGAGAGGGGGGAGGCGGGTGGAGAGGGGGGAGGGGGAGGCGGGTGGAGAGGGTGGAGGGGGAGCCGGTGGAGGGGGAGGGGTGAGCTGGTGGAGGGGGGAGGGAGGGAGGGAGGGAGGGAGGGAGGGAGGGAGGGAGGGAGGGAGGGAGGGAGGGAGGGAGGGAGGGGGAGAGAGAGAGAGAGAGAGAGAGAGAGAGAGAGAGAGAGAGAGAGAGAGAGAGAGAGAGAGAGAGAGAGCGCGCACTGGCCATAATCTTCGCAGTACAGAAGTTCCAAGTTTTTGTTTTCTACAACACGACTGAGAATGCCAACGCTGATGCCCTCTCCCGCCTTCCATGGGGACCTGGTCCACAGTTCAACAAAGAAGATTTCCTGTGTTTCCACATTGATGAAGAAGCAGTAGCCAGCATAGATTCTCTTCCCAACACCAGCTCAAGGATCGCAGATGCAACCAGTAATGATGAGGTACTCCAACAAGTCCAGTCACATACTTCATGCACGGCCTGAACAACAGCCTCCATAGCCTTCTGCAGCATTCCGTCAGTTATTTAATGCTCGCTATCAGCTCATGTGGATCGATGGAGTAATTCCACTCATTTCCGATGAGGGATATCCTCAAGCAGTCATTCATTATTCTTTATGTCAGCACATCCTGCAACTATTGCACCAAGGTCACTGGGTCCTGAACTAAACTCCTGACTCGCAGGTTCACTTACTGGCTGGGCATGAACAAGGAGATTGAATGACGTGTCTATCCTGCCAAAACCAGCAGGCAGCCCCACGACATTCATTTGTTTCTTGGCCACCATGTGCTCACCCTTAGCAGCAAGTACACATTGGTTTTGCAGGGCCAGTGTTTAACGTCATGTTCTTGATAGTGGTTGATGCTTACTTGAGATTGTACGATGCAATCTGTCAACCACCAATCCCATCACAGCCTTAGAAAAATTTTTTGGGATTGGAGATCTGCTACATGTGCTCGTAACTGCTGATGGTCCACTTTTCGTGCCCAGCATGGCATTCGCCACATTCCAATGCGCCCCCTTCCATCCACAATCTAATGGAGAAGCTGAGAGGATAGCCCACACTTTCAAATCTCACATGAAGAAATACCTCCACGATCACTCCATGGAAGCATCATTTTTTTTTTGTCAGTTGGAGGTCCACACCCATCAGAGACAAAGTTCAGCAGAACTTTTCCACACACAGCAGCCTCGGACCCTCTTCAGCCTGCTCATGCCAACGCCACAGCCAGCACCACCACTGCCTGCTTCCAAGTCCTGCCCTGGGACCTTGGTGTGGGCGAAAGGATTTGGCCAGCATTAAGCCTGGATTCCGGGAACAATTGTCCGGCACGGGGGCTTGGAAGGTCTTCAGTGTCCACATTCCACAGAGGGTGGTTCTGCGACATGCTATCAACTTCGTCCCTGACTAGTTTCCCAACAGATTTTTTCATCCTCCTCCCACACCATCATTACCAGTCCCTAATTCTCATCCTATCCCAAGCCACCCAGACAGTGTAACACCAGACTTATATATGCCTTTTACCCACAGCCAACTGACCAATACCACACTCCAACACAAGCGACTTATCCCAGAAATCGCCTAGACCAGAGGCTGCCCTTTCCAGACTACGAGATGTTGCCCAATCAGCAACCATGGGCAATTTCAAATAAAGATGAAGACAACTCTCTGGCTCCTCCAGCTCCGCTGCTGAGGTGCACACCATACAACCTTTGCCCCCTGCCAGGGCATTTTCGTCTATATGCTCCTCTGCCCCAAGTCACCAACAATGCTGAGGACTCAGAGGGGGATCCCTTGGATGTGGTGTCATTCGCGGCAGATGCTACCTCTAGGGGGAAGGGGTGTGGTATCTACCACTATCAAATCTCCGCACCGAATTATTTTGTATCAATGTTGTGTCAATAAACCGTAGAAAGGTGATATATTTATTGTGTAATTCCTGGTTATAACACGGCAATTTCTTTACAGAAGCTTGAAATTTAGCGTGGACTTCATTGTGAAATGCTCTTAATAGTTTCCACACCAAAACTCAATATGAATTCTATCAGAAAATTCAAAGATACCTGGAAAGTACATCAGCAGGAAGACACAATTATTACTTTCACTGTGCAATAGTGATGGTAATGTTACCGATGACAGGGCAAACTGGTTCAAATGGCTCTGAGCACTATGCAACTTAACATCTGTGGTCATCAGTCGCCTAGAACTTAGAACTAATTAGTTCTAACTAACCTAAGGAAATCACACACATCCATGCCCGAGGCAGGATTCGAACCTGCGACCGTAGCAGTCACACGCTTCCGGACTGCGCGCCTAGAACCGCGAGACCACCGCAGCCGGCAGTGCAAACTGAAGCAGTGTTACCAAGTACGGCTTTCCAAAATTCCGTCACCAAAGAAGGCAAATCGAATATTCCAGAATTTGAATCAAGAATTGCAGCCAATGTGATAGGTAGGTATCCTCAGTGTAGTAAAGCAGCTTAAATTACTTAATAAAGGCAAGTCCACTGGTTCATACTGTATACCAATTAGATTCCTTTCAGGGTATGCTGATGAAATAGATCCATACTTAGCAATCTCACACAATTGCTATCTTGATGAAAGATAAATAAAGGTTGGAAAGTTTCACAGGTCACATCAATACTCGAGCAAAATAACAGGTGTTATCTGCCGAAGTAAAGATTCATATCAATGATAGCAATTTGCAACAGGATTTTGGAACACATATTGTGTTTGAACATCATGAATTACTTCAAAGAAGTAAATCTATTGACACACAGATAGCACAGATTCAGAAAATATCATTCTTGTGCAACGAAATTAGCTCTACATCCTCATGAAATGATGAGTGCTGTCTACAGAGGATCACAAATTGACTGATATTTCTAGATTGCAGAATGGCTTTTGACACCATTCCTCACAAGTGGTTTCTAATCTAATTGCGTGCCTATAGAATATAATCTCAGTTGTGCGACTGGATTTGTAATTTTCTGTCGCATAGGTCACAATTTGTACTAGCTGACAGAATGTCATCAAGTAAAACAGAAGTGATATCAGATGTTCCCCATGAAAGTATTATAGGCCCTCTGCTGTTTCTAATCTATATAAATGATTCAGAAGACAATAAGAACAGCCATCTTAGATTGTTTGTAAATGATGCTGTCATTTACTATCTAGTAAAGTCATCAGAAGATCAAAACCAATGACAAATTGAGTTTTACAAGATATCTGTATGGTGCAGAAACTGGCCATTGACCCTAAATAATGGAAAATGTGAGGTCATGCACATGAGTACTAACAGGAATCCTTTAAATTTCTGTTACTTGGTATATCACATAAATCTAAGCTGTCATTTCAAGTAAATACCTAGAAATAACAATTATGAACAACTTAAACTGCAATGATCACATAGATAATGTGTAGTGGAAGATGAACCAAAGGCCACATTTTATTGGTAGAATACATAGAAGATGCAACAAATGCACTAGAGAGACTGCCTACACCGTGTTTGTCCATCCTCCGTTAGACTGTTGCCCTGCGGTATGGGATCCGTATCAGATACGACTGATGGAGGGCATCAAAAAAATTTGAAGAAGGGGAGTTCATTTTGTATTATTGCAAAATATGGTAGAGATTGTCAAGGATACAATACGGGAGATGGGGTGGCAATCGTTAAAACAAAGGCATTTTTTGTCGGTACAAGATCTTTCCAGAAAATTTCAATCTACAACTTTCTTCTGCAAATGTGAAAGTATTTTGTTGTCACCCACCTACATAGGCAGAAATGATCATTGCAACAAAACAAGAGGAATAAAAGCTCACATGGAAAGATTTAAGTGTTCTTCTTTACTATGTACTGTTCAAGGGTAGAATGACAGAGAAATAAGAGCGAAAGTGTAAATTGTGGAGTACTATTGTGGATATAGTTGTACATTTCATTATACATTATCATGAGAATTAATTGATTGTTAATTTTCACAATGAAGATCTAACCTTTTAGTGGAAGTGAAGATCTAGTAGGGTAAATGAACATGGAGTCAGAGGGCTAAGCACTGCAGAGTACAATCGCAGCCTCTGAACCTTGTGGTTCAAGCCAGTACTGAAAACACGAAAATGTTTTGTGAATACTGTACATTGATGTCCATGCATGTTGAGTTTTGTTGGTGCAGTATTGCAGGAGCCATAGGCAGCCAGTGAGGACGGCAGCAAACTGTTTACAATAACTCAGGTGCATCCAAGGTTCTCGGGTGTCCAGCATCGTCGAAGTTCCGTGATATTTTGGCAAATAACCGTTCCGCCATCATCAGGTGGTGCTGATGGAATGATCTGTCTGCGTTGTGTCCGTGGTATTTATGTCTGCGGGGTCCCGAGTAGTACCCTGGCGGGCCGGCCGGTGGAGTGCTGCGTGGGGGCTGGGGTGGGGGTAGCTGCAGCCACGCCCGGTGGTAGTCGCACTTCATCTCCGTCCACCGTGGCAGAAGGATCTCACGTCCACTCGCGCCGTTGCTCTTTGATGGTGTTTAATAATGGTTTCCAGGCCTTGCTAAGTTGAAACCCAGTGTCCCTGTTGATGAGGTTATCCGTTACGCGAATTTCTGTGGCCTCCTTGTAGATACTGCCCCAGTAGGCATTTGTGGCTGTCAGGGTTTTTGTCTCTTCAAATTTTGCTCTGTGCCCAGTTTCAATACAGTGTTCTGCTATGGCCGAATGGCTGGGTTGGCGTAAGCGGGTGTGACGTTCGTGTTCCTTGCATCAGTCTTCGACCGTGCGAACTGTTTGGCCGATGTAGGATTTGCCACAGCTGCACGGGATTTATTTTGTATAGGCCTGCTTTCTTAAGGCCTACGTCATCTTTTGCTGCACTTAGTAGGTCACGAATCATTGCTGGTGGTCAGAAGACTGTGTCAATCTTGTGTCACCTCAACAGTCTCCCTATTTTTGACGACACGTTGCCAGCAAACGACAGAAAGGCCAGAGCTTGCTTCTCTTCTTCGGGTTGTTCTTCATCTCGGTTTTTGCTGCACTTCTGTTGTCGGAAGGCCCTTTGGATTTGGTGGTTGCCATACCCATTCGGTCTCCAGGTGTTTGAGTTCCATTGTCAAGTTCTGTTCATCAGAGATCGAGTGTGCTGTATGTAATAAGGTGTTGAGCATTCCATTAAGCTGCGCTGGATGGTGGCAGCTTGTGGCATGTAGGTACAGGTCAGTGTGTGTTGGCTTGTGGTACACGCTGTGACCAGTGAGCCATCAGACCTACGTTCCACAAGGACATCAAGAAAGGGTAGCTTTCCATCTTTCTCAGTCTCCATGGTGAAATGAATGTTACTGTGGACCGAATTTAGATGTTGTAGAAAAATCTGTACCTGTTCCTGTCCATGTGGCCAGATGACAAATGTGTCATCCATGTACAGGAAAGGACGAGGGAAAAAAATTCCCGAATTTTTCCCAGATTTCCCAGTTAAAAATACGCTTTCTCCCGGATGAAAATACACTTCTGTGTTAAGTAAAAGTATACTTTTCCTTGGAACTGTAAAATTTATCAATCCTTTCAATGGTTGTGGTTTTATACATGGGCGTAGAATTTCCTGGCACTTTAGAAAACTAAACTCAGGGGGAAAAACATATTTTGTAAAGATGTCTGATGTGCAGCAACAACATGTACACTGCATATTTCGTACCACGAAAGTATAAATTCGAATTCCAGCAGATACCGCATGTTACTTTCCGAATCATTGAAATCGAGATTGTGATGCGCTTTTGTAAGCCGGTCGTATCTCATGTCAGGCAATCTCACCAGCCGATGACAGCAGATATTCAGAGCATAGGGACATGTGATGTAGTCAGCCAATAGCAACACCACTGTTAAGTAGCGCAAACACACAAATAGGGAAAGGTAATGGTTTAAATTAGTATACATAGTGTTGCTAAAAGAAAAGAAAATCTTTCACTTACCCTATAATATTGGCCTCTAAGATTAATAAGCTGCAAGAGAAGCTAGGCTTTCACACGTAATGTCAATCTTTTTTGTGCGTGTTACACTTTAAGATACATCACACAAATGTGCCAGTAAATTTTTTAACAACGACATCAATGTATAGTATTCAGACATAAGTGTCTGATGTTCTGGGCTCGAAAATATTCTAAATGGTTGTTCTCAAAGATTTGAAATTTGAATTAGAGTAAAAAGCTCTGTGGTTTAATAAATTCATCGAACATTCGCGCACAGAGTTCATCTTGAGTAAAAGGAAATTTACTTTACTTGAAAGTAACGCTTTTCAAACAACCATTTGGAATATTTTCCCACGATCTGTTAGAAATAGATTCGTTTCAGCAGTTGCGCCAGATGACAGGCGTCGCCGTGCCTGCGCAGCTACGATGATGCAGGAAGCACGTACGTTCGTACGTGTAAAACATTAAGACGTTAGAGGATACTCCAAGAGCATGGGAATTTTGTGAACCCTACTAAAATGTATAATTCGGCTTAAAATGCACATTTGTATGTCTAGATTCAGATGTAAATTTTCTTGGAGTACCAGCACCACATTATCTCACTTGAAATGTAGCGAACATTTGAAACTAGGCAATAGTGTGGAATTAAACACTTCGTTTCAAATAAATTGACTGCCTCAGCAGAAAGAATTAATAAAAGTCAAATTTCTTTAACAAACCGAAGAAGATAACTTCATTGATCTGCAAGGTGATTAACGTTTGGCTGTCAGAAAGGTAGAAACAAAATAAAATCTGAAACTAATAACTTATTTTAGCCTTCTGTAATTATGAGTATGTATTTTAATTAATTTGTTAGCTCCCAACCACAGAAATCTGTTTTGTTTTCATTTGACGAGAGAGAAATAAAAGAAGAGGAAACAGCAAAATCACTTAACGTAAACGCGGGTCACGTGGAGGCTACAACCTCCCCACAACAACTTAGACTGCCCTGTGCATCAGGTCCGGATCTACGATATTTCCGAACCGGGCCAATATTTGTGGCGCTCCCCATCCCTCGAGCATTAGAGGTAGGACGCCAAAAATTTAAAAAACCCACTTTCCAAAAATACCTTCATTTTGTAGCGCACATCTTTCTGAAGAGTCTGATACATAAAATATATATGATCGAGGAAACGTAAGACATGTTATTTGGTCTTAAGTGTGCCAAAGTGCAGTGCCACGCCTCTTCACACAGCATTCTTCCATCACAATTATCTGTATTTCGCTCTGTGAAATTCAAACGTGTAATATTTTGTAATGGGTGCTATCAAACTATATTCTGGCCAGTAGAAATTAAAATGTCCTGTGGTGTCTCTCCGGCTCCCAGTCGGCTGGTTTGACATCCTGCCCCGCTTTAAAAAAGTCTCGCTATTAATAGTGGATGGGATTATTTGTAACCGGGAGAACAAGAACTCTTCAGAAAATTTGCAGTCTTTATTGCCTATTAGCTAATAATTTGCTGTTCTGTGTGACATAAAATTATATATAGGATACATAAAACGAGTAAAGACAAGAGACAAGGAAGATAGTACACATTTCTTCAATCCTTAAGTCCTAGCTTTTTTTCCTCTTTATCTTGCCACAGCTTTATATGGCATACTTTCCTTTCTGGGAAAGAATATATTACGCCATCAAAGTTCGTCAACGTTTTGGTAGATGAAAAAAATGAAATGTCGTTGTCTAATAACAGAAAAGTTGTTAATACAAACAGTACCCAAGACTGGTGTGGTTTCACGATCTGATTACTTGTATTTTGACACTGTCTGCTAGATAAAATGAAATAGGCCAGCCTAATATTGCAGCAGTTGTTACACACGCCAAATAAACGAGACTGTTTTGGCGCAAATGGTCATTTTTATAACATGACAGAATATAATTCACGAAGTACCAAATAAAAAGCCCATTAGGCCTACTACAAGAAAAAAAGTTTTATGTTAGGAAATAATTTCACATTTCATTCATACTCTCTAGCTTCTGAAGCACGAAATCGAAAAGTAGCAGTACGTAATTTTTATATAAATTTTAACAGCGATTGTCATTCACCCTTTCGGCTTCATTCACTCAGCTTGTATAGACCCGTCACCTTTTGTCTGCAGGAAAGCTTTTTTTTAGATGCGGTGGGGATTGCCCTGAGAGAGACATCACGTGCACTATGCACGCACTCAAAAATCAGTTTACGATTCATTCAGAAATCAACTTAGAATTTGATCAAAAAAGTTCAAAAAGCAACGGGGATGTGTTCAAAATCATATGAGTAATCGATACACCAGCATGCGCTGGATGCTAGGCGCTTATGTGAAACAATGTCTTTTTCTTCAATAATATGAATTTGGTGCCCCCCCCCCCCCTCCCCCACTGAAACTGCCGACGCTCCCTAGTTTCGGGCCTGTTGCGCATATGTGAATCTGCCATCTTAGGTGCACCAGTAAAATTTTTCTGGATAGCATCTGGCTGCTTACTGTGATTGCTTAAACAGCTAACTGCCACACTGCTGTGGCCAGAAGCGGGAGAAGGTACTACTCATATGCGACTCAACTACACGTGCGCATAAACTCACCAGCAACCGCTTAAACGAATCTAATGTAAACAGTTGTGACGTCACGCTCATCGAAGGCAATTTGTTGTTATGAAACATTGCATAGTCTTCCTAAAGCCTTGACACATTTTGCTGTTGGCAGACGCATGTATGAGCACTGTGTTTTGTTCCTGTATATGGCGCATTTCCTTTGCAACTTAGGTTTTATTTTACGTTTTTTTCTCTCGTTCGTGTTTTATTGCCGTAGTATTATTCTGTAGTAGCGAGATATGTAATATTCGTTGTTAGAGTATTGGTTCTTAGTAGTCAAAGTTACAATAATCTAAGCAGAAACTAAAACAATGAAAAATTCCCAGAATTCTACAAAATTCCCGGGTTTTTCCCGGATCTCCCGGTTGTCCAGGATCGTATACATCCTGATGTAGCAAAAGAAGCATACAGGTTTCAGTTCAGCAGCTTCCAGTGCTTCCTCTTCGAAACTCTCTATGAACAGGTTGGCCACCACTGGGGAGAGCGGACTCCCAACGGCTACTCCGTCGTTCTGCTCGTAGTATTGACCACTGAAGACAAAGTAAATAGCTGTTAACACGTGCCTGAACAGTTGTGTCAGTTCAGGCCCGAATTTCTCACTGATTAAGTGGAGAGAATCTTCCAGCGGGACACGTGTGAATGAGATGACATCGAAGCTGACCGTGATGTCGGATTCTTGTACTGTCATCTCCTTCAGGTGGCCAATGAAATCTGTCGAGTTCCGGAAATGATGTGCACATCCGGATCCGGCTGGACACCCGAGAACTTTGGATACAGCACATTCACCAGGAAAGCCTCAGATCACAAATAACTCAGGTGTTTACGCATTGCAAAACAGACAGGACCCAATGCCGCGAACCTGCCAGCACAGGGGGGGTCTTAAAGGAAGGGCAAGAGCATTGACACAAGGCAGGTCTTCATTTATTGTTTACTTCCAAATATTTTCAAAATTTTTATGATAATATCTGTGATAAGGCACACCTGCCTTTCTCTTTAAGCTACACTCTGGCACTGAAGCATTACTTCAGTTACTGAGAATCTGGTTTATGCACATGTGCAAACAACTGTAATAGGTATTATCAATAAATGCTAATCATCGGACTGAAACATTTCAAATGAAATTACAAATTGAACAAGCCATTCAGTGTGAGCATATCATAAGGACAGCTATTAAGATAACAAAATGCAAGTAAACAGCTTTTTCTTACCAGATTTTTGCCTTTTATGCGATGCTGAATTTGGTCTTCAATATATGCTTCCCAAAGCCAGGATGGCTTCTGAACCTTCAGAGCTACTCTTTCACCATTATTATCAGTTGCACACAGTATTCGAGCATAAGAACCTTTTCCTATCTCTTTTATCACTTGATAAATATCATTATCTGAAAATCAGAGATGACAAGTATTACAACGGAGAAAGAAAAGATAACATACATGTAGTTCGCTACATGTTTATATTTAACTGTACAGTCTTGCGAAATTTTCAGATTCAGTTTTGAAATATGAATAATTGGCTTTGGCAGATAATGCTTCATTCTTGATTGATTCATGTCAATTCCAGGAAAAAAGTTAAAGATGGTTTTTATAAAAGCAGTAAAACGTGTTCTTTGGAGAACAGTCCTTTCTTGTTTCTGTGTCTCCTAATGAAGGTTCCAAAACTAGTGCCTGTGACTGTTATTCAGTTCAGGCTCTGCCAGTCATATTTTCTCTCTTTTCAGTAATTCGTATGTTAGGCACTTTTTGTTTCAAATAGGATAATATTAAAAGATATATTTCCAGATGTCTAGCATAGCTGGTGTTTACATTTTTCTGAACAATATTTCAAAGGATGACCTACTTATCTTACTAAGCCTCTGTGAGAAATACTGTTAGATTTATATGCCTTGTGCACTGCATTATCAGACTGAGCTCACCTAAGACGAAGCACTTTAATTATATAGACATGTTAATGAATATATGTTGAAATAAAGTGTCATGTCATTACATTAAAACAACTGTTACAGGGTGATATACCACAACATGAGCCTCAGTTTTTGTCTTGTTTAACATATTTTAAGGTTATCTTTCCCAATGAGTTCATGCAATGGAACTGAATGGACCAGCATTAAGCTGTACATAAAAGATGTTCTGAAAAATTATCAGCTCAACTGATTAAAATATCCAAGCAACTGTGCAGTCGGTCATACATGTCTATCACAAAGAAATCAGTTTTTTCTGCATATCGTTCTCTTTCCCTCTAATTGTGAGCAAAGCATTCAAGGAAGTGGTGTAGTAGCCTGAAAGTAGTGGCCCACCTGGGCTGAAATGCATTCAGAGCCAGTTTGTTTAATGAATTCTGTCGACTATTAATTTGAAAAGGGTGCAGTAGTATGCAACTCACATATTTTCACGTTTCGGTGAGATTGCAGAACTGACTAAATCTCTAAAAAGGTAACAGAATTATGCCGATAAATATGGTAATTCTTAGAGAGACTTCATATACCATTTGTCACATCTAATATGTTCACCAAACATTGTGCTGAAACTTTTGACAAGAATTATTAGGACTAATGAACAGTTAGTTTTTGAAATAATGACTGTTAGGACCCAGTTGGACTGATAGACAAAACACTGAGTGGAATGAAAAATAGGACGTGAACTTTTATACTTTAGAAAACTTACCAATTTTAAGTGTAAATGGAAGCCTTATCCGAGGGGTAGGTTTGCATAGAACTTTTATCCAGCCTCCTTTATTTCTCTCCACAAAGCCAGAGTACTGTAAAAGCTGGCTGATCAAGACATCATCAAATGGATTTATGTCATCTCTGATGTCTCTATAGGAATTTCCTAGATATAATTCTCTGCTCTGAGAGTTATGCCGTTGCTCTGTAATAGGGCAGATATTTTGTACCTCACTGACAGCATGTGATTTATTAATATAAGCTACATCCTTTAATGGATTCAGTAACTCTTTGCTTTCACTACTGACTGGATGTGATGTAAAATTTGCCTCTTGCTGAATTTCTTCTGCCATATTTCTCAGTTTTTTTTCTTCACTAGTTCTTGCATGGATTGGGGGATTTCCAATGCTACGAACAAGAGAGAGACATTTATATTAAAATTTCATAATGCATAAGACATAAATGTGTATAAATTTTGAGAACTAATAATAAATCTTGAATACTCAGCTTAAATATTTGAGGAAGCTCATCAGCTTGTACTATTGTCTACAAATCAAGGAGCATCAGGCTGTTTCTCAAAGCTATTCTGGCCCATTTGCAGTGTATATTTTCGATAATTGGTGACACAGGCATGTATTTTCACTAAACATATTAACACTACATGGAAAATATAAATTAAGAACTAATATAACTAACCTAATGAACACACACAAAAAAATCTACACAAATCACAGCCTACTACGTTGCACTGACAGATGGGAAACCTACTCCTAGTGTTCCTGTATGGAAGTTGGAGCATACTTCTGGGAATGGTCATCTCCCTCACCACATGTGCTGCTCCCTCTTTAGTGAAGCTTATATATTTAAATTTTTGTTTGTTCGTAAGTAAATCTCTGCAGTCATGGTCCACACTGACATCCCTGCACCACAATACCACAGCTTGCTGGTAGAAGAGCTAAAATGAAATGGCAAAGCCAATTTCCAGTCCATTAATAGCTGTGCCTCCAGTGGCATGCTGTGGTTTTGTGTTGGGGGAATTTCAATGTGTGCCAAGTCAGCAGGTTCATATCTGCAAACAGACGAACATTAATTACATCAAAAGGAGAATTGACATAAGAAAACAAACTAAGAAACAGAATTGTTAGCCAATACTCACAGGAGTTGGAATATCAGCAGTGCCAAATATACAACACTATCCTAGCTTTCCTGTTTTGAGACTGTGGTGAGTAACAAACAGTTGGGTGGCTCTCATCTTTGGGTCTGAGAGACCTGCCCTTCCTTTTTATCTTTCCCTAACCTGTCCCTCTGTCCTCCCCTAGGAAGAAACTTTAGTTCACAAAATTAGGTTAGATTTGTGTACTTTTGTGTGTACCTATCTGCAGTGCAGGTATTACATCTACTGAAGGTAAGTATTGATCAGCAATTCTGTCTCATAATTTAACAAAAAAATGATTATATATATATTAAAAACAAAGATTCCAAGACTTACCAAGCGGGAAAGCGCCGGTAGATAGGCACAATGAATAAAACACACAAACACACACACAGAATTTCGAGCTTTCGCAACCGGCGGCTGCTTCGTCAGGAAAGAAGGAAGGAAAAGGAAAGATGAAAGGATGTGGGTTTTAAGGGAGAGGGTAAGGAGTCATTCCAATCCCGGGAGCGGAAAGACTTACCTTAGGGGGAAAAAAGGATAGGTATACACTCGCACACACACACGCATATCCATCCATACATACACAGACACAAGCAGACATATTTAAAGGCAAAGAGTCTTTCCGCTCCCGGGATTGGAATGACTCCTTACCCTCTCCCTTAAAACCCACATCCTTTCATCTTTCCTTTTCCTTCCCTCTTTCCTGACGAAGCAGCCGCCGGTTGCGAAAGCTCGAAATTCTGTGTGTGTGTTTGTGTGTTTTATTCATTGTGCCTATCTACCGGCGCTTTCCCGCTTGGTAAGTCTTGGAATCTTTGTTTTTAATATATTTTTCCCATGTGGAAGTTTTTTTATATATATATATAAAACAAACCTCTACCATCTGATGAGCAAGATGTATGAGACAGGCGAAATTCCCTCAGACTTCAAGAAGAATATAATAATTCCAATCCCAAATAAAGCAGGTGTTGACAGATGTGAAAATTACCGAACTATCAGTTTAATAAGTTACAGCTGCAAAATACTAATGCGATTTCTTTACAAACGAATGGAAAAACTGGTAGAAGCCGACCTTGGGGAAGACCAGTTTGGATTCCGTAGAAATGTTCGAGCACGGTGAGGCAATACTGACCCTACGATTTATCTTAGAAGAAAGATTAAGGAAAGGCAACCCTACGTTTGTAGCATTTGCAGACTTAGAGAAGCTTTTGACAATGTTGACTGGAATACTCTCTTTCAAATTCTGAAGGTGGCAGGGGTAAAATACAAGGAGCAAAAGGCTATTTACAATTTGTACAGATACCAGATGGCAGTTATAAGAGTCGAGGGACATGAAAGGGAAGCAGTGGTTGGGAAGGGAGTGAGACAGGTTTGTACCCTCTCCCTGATGCTATTCAATCAGTATATTGAGCAAGCAGTAAAGGAAACAAAAGAAAAGTCCGGAGTAGGTATAGAAATCCATGGAGAAGAAATAAAAACTTTGAGGTTCGCCGATGACATTGTAATTCTGTCAGAGACAGCAAAGGACTTTAAAAGAGCAGGTGAGCGGAATGGACAATGTCTTGAAAGGAGGGTATAAGATGAACATCAACAAAAGCAAAACGAGGGTAATGGAATGTGGTCGAATTCAGTCGGGTGATGCTAAGGGAATTAAATTAGGAAATGAGACACTTAAAGTAGTTTTGCTATTTCTAGAGCAAAATAACTGATGATGGTCAAAGTAGAGAGGATAAAAATGCAGACTGGCAATGGCAAGGAAAGCGTTTCTGAAGAAGAGAAATTTGTTAACATTGAGTATAGTTTTAAGTGTCAGGGAGTCATTTCTGAAAGTATTTTTATGGAGTGTAGCCATGTATGGAAGTGAAACATGGACGATAAATAGTTTGGACAAGAAGAGAATAGAAGCTTTAGAAATGTGGTGCTACAGAAGAATGCTGAAGATTAGATTGGTAGATCACATAACTAATGAGAAGGTATTGAATAGAATTGGGGAGAAGAGGAGTTTGCAGCACAACTTGACTAGAAGAAGGGATCAGTTGGTAGGACATGTTCTGAGGCATCAAGGGATCACAAATTTAGTACTGGCAGGCAGTGTGGAGGATAAAAATCGTAGAGGGAGATCAAGAGATGAATACACTAAGCAGATTCAGGAGGATGTAGGCTGCAGTAGGTACTGGGAGATGAAGAAGCTTGCACAGGATAGAGTAGCATGGAGAGCTGCATCAAACCAGTCTCAGGACTCACCACCACCACCACCACCACCACCACCACCACCACCACCACCACCACCACCAACAACAACAACTTTTTAATATGATTATTAAACCTTTATTACTACACCTTGTACAAAAAACATTGTTCACATCAAACCTGTGACTCTATTGAATTCTTACAATAAAGTAGAAGATATAGGGTCTGCAATGAATCAAAAGAATTCACTTGTAACAATTTATTTAGGAATAAAGGAGACGACTCACCAAAAGGCAGAAGTACTGTGTCATTGACAGACACAGAAGCAAAAGGTACAGAGTTTGGCTACCTTTCGGAATGCACTTCCTTTTTCTAGCTCTAGCAAAAACATGCACACAGACAGGCACACACTTGTCTCCCTACATTGTACTCAATCAACTGTCAACTCTTTACTGGCCCATGGCGAGTGTGCTGCGGTTAGATGGGGTGGGGCGAAGGCCAGAGAGAGGCGGAAGGCAGGGAGGGGGTTGGGGGAAAGCATCTAGCAGCGTGTGGGAATGAAATCGTGTGCCCAGCCATCTGCCACCCGCCCCCCTAGCTAGCCCACAGACAGCTCTCACTCTTCTACAAGCACCCCCCCCCCCCCCCAACTCAACCAGAACACTTACTGTGGGCCCGTAAAGATCTGGCAGTGGACTGAGCACAATGCACGGAGACAGAGGTGTGTGTGTGTGTTCCTACAACTAAGATAAAGAAACTGCGTTATAAAAGTTAGCCAAGCTCTGTACCTTTTGTTTGTGAACCTATTGACAACACAGTGCTTCTGCTTTTCGGTGAGTTGTCTCCTTTATTCTTAAATAATTCATAATTTTCAATGAGAACTTTCCATACATTATCACTTGTTACAGTGGTTTTTGCAAACTGAGGGGGAAAAGAAATTATAAAAAGGCAATAACTTGTAAATATAAAAAAAAGTTTACACAAAATTGGGAATATGACAATGGAATATACTGTATTCTAGACGGAATACAAACAGCAGAGATAGAACAAAGAACAATATGGAAATCATTGTTGATCTTTTTCCAATCATCATCTTGTTCCTATCAGACGAGTTTATAGAAAACGAGGGCCAATAAGCTACCTAAAAGTACATTATCAACCATATTACGGGAAAGGATAGACTGCTACTCACTGTAAAGATTACTTGTTGAGTTGCAGAAAGACACAATGAAAAGACTGTTACACATTATGACTTATGGCCAAAGCCTACACACACATATATTCACACAAGCAAGCACATCTCATGTTCACATAACTGCTACCACCAGCAGTGTGGACTCGAATGCTACTCCCACTTGAATAGAAGCCTAGGTTAGGGTGGGTAAAGGAGAGGGATAGCAGGGTACAGGAGGGGGGGGGGGAGACAAGAATGCTGTCTCATGGGGTGTGCAGAGTCTAGATGGCAGCCTCATGAGACTGCCAGGCACAGTGCCACAAACTGAGGTGTGGAGGAAGAAAACAAGGAGTGGGAAAGGAGATGATCATGGAAGATGAAGGGATTGGGGTGAGTGGGGGTGGGTGGGGGAGGGGGGGTGTACTGGTAGAGGGAAGCAAATAGTGAGGCTGAGGGGATGTGAAAGGACTAGATGAGAGGACAGAGGGGGCAGAAACTGTTAGATGGGGGATGTGGGGACTGTAGGTTGCATCACATCGAGACCTGGATAATTTTGTGAGGAGAGAGTGAACGTCAGGATAACTGCCATCTATGCAGTATACTGTTAGTGGAGAGGAGGTTACAGATGGCTTGGGTTTTGAAGCAGCCACAGAGGTAATGCACTGTGTGGTATACTTCACTCTTGGTGATTCACAACCTCGGCCATCTGAATCCTCCCCTCCAACACCAGCTTTTTTGAATTGCACATATGGAAGTTATCTTCACAGCACATTTGGCACTCCCAAAATTATCCTGGTCGCAACCTATGGTAACCTACTGTCACCACATCTACCACTCAACTGTTTCCACCCCCTCTATCCTGTCACCTCCTTCCTTCACGTGCTCTTGTCCTCACTGTGTGCCACTATCTGCTCATGCACCCTCCCATCCTCTCCCATTCTTTCCTTTTTTGCTCCCTGTTCTTTACCCCACAGCCCACCATGCACTTCTGCACGTGGCAAGCTCACCAGGCCACTATATAGCCACTGTAGGCCCTGCCAGGCAGCACTGTCCTCTCCTCACAACCATGCCCCACTATCCCTCCCCATTCCCCATCCCACTCCAGACTGCTATCAGCACGACAGTCACATTCTGGTCTGAGATTCACATGTGTGTGTGTGTGTGTGTGTGTGTGTGTGTGTGTGTGTGTGTGTGTGTGTGTGTGTTTCTTTTCTTTGCTGAAGGAGGATTTGGTCATGAGCTATGATGTGTAACAGTCTTTTGATTGTCTATGTCTGCAACTTAACATGTCATCTTTACAGTGAGTAGCAATTGGTATTGTTGGTATTTCAACCTAGAGTTGACATTACTTAAAAATAAACTATTACCTTTTTGTCCTGTTGCTATTTGCCAAATGAAATATAGATTTTCGAGCTGGTGTTGATGAAAGTAATGTATGAGCAAACATCTGTGACGAACAGGTATCTGAGAAAAGTGCACTTTGTCTTGGCTGAAGTTCAAAATAATCTTTGTCCTGTAAAATAAAATACATAAACTTGTATTACAATAATCAAAATTCCAGGCTGTAAATACAAACAAAGATGAGGAAAAGTAATTGACACTGTCTGCTACAGACAAATTTGCTACACACTGGCTAACATCTCGATGGACAATTAAAGAAGAACTGCCAGTGGAACCTGCTTTGCAAGTTCTGAGTATTTCTGTAATGCTGAGTTTCTCAGAGTTTTGTTACTGCTGGGGCAAAATAAATACTGTTACTGTGGAAGTTACTTTGATTCTTATAGTTTATGACCTTGAATATTCTGAAGAGATGTACCACTACACAGATGTATTAAATGCATATCACAACTGAGCAGAATTATGAATTTTAATCCACCAATAGTTCTGACACAATTTTAGAGGGCCACAATAAAGTGACACAGCTCTTTGGATTCTAAATTAGCATTGCTTTTTGGTTAATCATTCATAGCACCTGCTGCTCTACATGTTCCTTGCACTGTAGTGAAATGTGAGAAATCTATTAAATTATGCTTACATTTTGATAACCCATTATGGGATACTATTTGATGATATGATGTATTAATTTGGGTACATGACAACTAGATTTTTAGCAACCATACTAAAATCTTTTAAGAGATAAGAGAGGTTAATGGGGGTAAAATAGTAAAACGTTAACACACGATACTATTTGATGTGAAACATGTAACATTTCATTACTGACTAGAAGTTATACTATAGTTTACTTTACACTCTTTGTCATCCAAAGTATACTGTTTTGTCACTTACAGGCGAGTAAAATATCTTGATGGTCTGTGGTAGTGCTTTAATACAATCCAATTCAAGCCATAGTGATAACTTGTTCAGTCCAATTTTGTTGAATCCTTATCCTGCAACAAGTTGGGTAACTTCTCTTCCCAAAATACGAGGGCATTTCAAAAAGTAAAGATACAATGGCTCGAAGTCCTTAAATACAACATTTATTTAGAAAACGTCAGTTAGATCTTAATAACTCCATTATTTTATATCTAAAAACAGAGATGACATAACTTACAAAACAAAAGCATTGGTATGTTGATAGAGACACAAACAAACACAAACACACACACAAAATTCAAGCTTTCGCAACCAACGGTTGCTTCTTCAGGAAAGAGGGAAGGAGAGGGAAAGATGAAAGGATGTGGGTTTTAAGGGAGAGGGTAAGGAGTCATTCCAATCCCGGGAGCGGAAAGACTTACCTTAGGTGGAAAAAAGGATAGGTATATACTAGCACGCGCGCGCGCGCACACACACACACACACACACACACACACACACACACACACACACACACACACACACACACAGACAGACACATCCATCCATACATACATACACAGACACAAGCAGACATATTTAAAGGCAAAGAGTATGGGCAGAGATGTAAGTCGAGGCGGAAGTGTGGAGGCAAAGATGATGTTGAATGACAGGTGAGGTATGAGTGGCGGCAACTTGAAATTAGCGGACATTGACGCCTGGTGGATAACGAGAAGAGAGGATAGGTTGGTGGTGGTGGGAAGTATCCAGATAACTCGGGCGGTGTAACACTGTGCCAAGATGTGCTGGCCGTGCACCAAGGCATGTTTAGCCACAGGGTGATCCTCTTTACCAACAAACACTGTCTGCCTGTGTCCATTCATGCGAATGGACAGTTTGTTGCTGGTCATTCCCACATAGAAAGCGTCACAATGTAGGCAGGTCTGTTGGTAAATCATGTGGGTGCCTTCACACGTGGCTCGGCCTTTGATCGTGTACACCTTCCGGGTTACAGGACTGGAGTAGGTGGTGGTGGGAGGGTGCATAGGACAGGTTTTACACCGGGGGCAGTTGCAAGGGTAGGAGCCAGAGGGTAGGGAAGGTGATTTGGAGATTTCGTAGGGATGAACCAAGAGGTTACGAAGGTTAGGTGGATGGCGGAAAGACACTCTTGGTGGAGTGGGGAGGATTTCATGAAGGATGGATCTCATTTCGGGGCAGGATTTTAGGAAGTCGTATCCCTACTGGAGAGCCACATTCAGAGTCTGATCCAGTCCCGGGAAGTATCATGTCACAAGTGGGGCACTTTTGGGGTTCTTCAGTGGGAGGTTCTGGGTTTGAGGGAGTGGCTCTAGTGATTTGCTTCTGTACCAGGTTGGGATGGTAGTTGCGGGACGCAAAAGCTGTTTTCAGGTTGTTGGTGTAATGGTTCAGGGATTCAGGACTGGAGCAGATTCATTTGCCACGAAGACCTAGGCTGTAGGGAAGGGACCGTTTGATATGGAATGGGTGACAGCTGTCATAATGGAGGTAGTGCTGCTTGTTGGTGGGTTTGATGTGGACAGATGTGTGAAGTTGGCCATTGCACAGATTGAGGTCAACATCAAGGAAAGTGGCATGGGATTTGGAGTAGGACCAGGTGAATCTGATAGAAGCAAAGGAGTTGAGGTTGGAGAGGAAATTCTGGAGTTGTTCTCCCCGCAAAAGAGTGTATACCTGTCCTTTTTTCCCCCTAAGGGAAGTCCTTCTGCTCCCGGGATTGGAATGACTCCTTACCCTTTCCCTTATAATCCACATCCTTTCGTCTTTCCCTCTCCTTCCCTCTTTCCTGATGAAGCAACCGTTGGTTGCGAAAGCTCGAATTTTGTGTGTGTGTTTGTGTCTATATCAACATACCAACGCTTTCGTTTGGTAAGTTACATCATCTTTGTTTTTAGATAAATTTTTCCCACGTGGAATGTTTCCCTCTATTATATTAACTGGATTATTTGTTATTTTTCGACATCATCAGCCCCATTATCCAAATATTTGTTAAGTCGCTGCACAAGCTTTTGTATCCCACAGTCATAGAAGGTTGTTGCCTGTTGTCGGAACCACATTTCAACTTCATCTTTGATCTCTTCATCATCGTGGAATGATTTTCCACCAAGATGTGACTTCAGGTAACAGAAGATATGGAAGTCGGTGAGCGCTAGGTCTGGTCTGTATGGCGGATGGTCCAATACGTCCAATTTGAATTGTTTGAGTAGTGCTTTGGTTACAAGCGCTGTGTGAGGCCGACTGTTGTCATGAACCAAGCGGACTCCACTTGTCAGCATTCCCCTGCATTTGTTTTCAATTGCCCTATGAAGACGTTTCAAAGTCTGGCAATATGCAGCAGCATTAATTGTCATTCCAGGAGGCATAAATTCCAACAGAAGAATGTCTTGTCTGTCCCAAAAAACAGAAGCCATGATTTTCCTCACTGAAATCGAAATTTTGCATTTCTTGGCTTTTGGTGAATTCGAATGGCGCCATTGCATTGATTGTTGCTTGGGTAAAGGTGTATGGTGATAACCCACGTCTCGTCACCTGTCACAATGTGATCAAGGAACTCATAACCTGCTTCAGCATAGCGTGTGAGGAAGTCGAGTGCAAAGTCCATCCTTTTCTTTTTGTGTTCTTCCGTTAACAATTTTGGAACCCAGTGCGCACACAGTTTCCTGTACCCTAACTTGACAATTAAAATGTCATAAATAGTTGTCATTGACACCTCCAGTATGATCTGAAGCAATTCTTTCAATGTGAGACATCTATTCACATGAATTGCTTGCTCCGTTCTCCGAAGAAGGGCATCAGAGATCACAGATAGCTGACCTGTTCTTTGCTCGTCATGAACATCGGTCCTACCATTTGGTTACATTTTGTCGGTTCATAATGTTCCAATAAACAGAAACAATTTCTTTGTGAATATCCGCTGCTCGCTGATCTTTTGCATGAAGAAAACGTATGACAGAGTGCACTTCACATTTGGCAGGATTCTGAATCGTCGCAGCCATTTTAAACACGACCTACTCCAACCAGAAGCAACGTTCAACTGCTGAACGACTGCGAGGAGAAAGCTAACGGATCAAGGTTAACACCAGTGTTGCCAACTTGCTCGCCATAACTCTTCTGTTCCTCTGGTGTACAGCGTATTTTTACTATCCAAAATACCCTCATAAATTCGCTGGATGTGAATGACTTGACCTCAGCTGTATTAGGTATAGATGTACTACCTATTGGTGACATGTGAAAATAACTCAGTGACCTTTTCTTGGTGCGCGATACATGTTCATATTAAATGTCCACTGTATCAATATATTTCTTTCATGGCGGTGTTTACACATACCACAGATTCATTCAATTTTTGCATGTCAAGATCATTTTCACAGTAACGGCACATTTAAAACCAGTCTCCATTTTAAACTGGGGCTTAAACCCACAAGTTCCATGCCTTGAGGCATGCATGATATCCAAGTAGTGCACAAACTGGTTTGGGTGGCTTCATACATTACTTGTTCCATACACTACTGCTTAGAGACAAGAGGGCAGACTGTCCATCTGTAATATGTACACTGTGGAAACAAGATTATGACACAGCTTCAACTGTTCTGTTTGGTGGCCTATAAATGGGTTTCAACTAAATTTGTGTACATTATAAACAGATGATTGTCTGTGACTGACAAGGGGAAGGCCTCAAAAGATGGCCAACCGATTCGGCTGATATTTGGCAGGTCGCTTGTGTACAACCTAAAATGAAGGAATCTAAAGTATTTTGGGTCAACACGAACACGTTTTTGAGAAAATCACCCCTAATGGTTATGACGAACGATCGACTCAAAATTGGCGGGATCGATAGATCATTGTAAATAGGGCATTTTTGATCATGATGTATGGGGTCCAAAAATGCATACTTTTCCAGAAATCGAGCTAAGAAACTTTTACAACTGCCGCGTCTGTACCCACATAATTAACGTGTGTTACCGACAGAGCCGATAGCATGCCGGCACGGTAGCTCAGTGTGTTTGGCCAGAGAGCTGGTTGGCCTCTGTAATAAAAAAAAAATGACTTGAAGGATCAACGTCCGCAAAAACCAAACTCAACAATCTACGAGGGGGAGGGGGGAAAAAAAAAAAAAAAAAAAAAAAAAAAAAAAAAAAAAAAAAAAAAAAAAAACCGCAACGGATGTTATTCTTTTCGTCTGTATTTTTCCATATCTCAATTGAAGGGAGAGGAGGGTTAATAAGGTAAATATATCAATAAGGAATGATAATGATAAGGTAGGCAAACTAATTTCTCAAACGCCGTGAGTTAGTAAAGTATTAAACTTTTAAGCCTTGTTACATGAAAACAACTCCGAGTAAAAGTGCTGCGACTTCCTCACAAGGGATTACAGATAGCCAACCGTGCAACGCTTGTTTAAAGCGAGGCACGGGATAGAATGCACACGAGGAGAGTTATGTTGTCCTGGTTGCCTCTTCGTCATATCATAGGGAAGGAACAGTGTAGCTGTCTAAAGATTGCGTTCATTAGATTCTCTTGGTGCCGTGAGTATGTTTGTTTGTTGTTCGAAGAAAAGTGAGGACACGTAACAATGACTGGAAGAGAGATTGTAAAGTGACCTGGAGTAACATTTTAGTTGTTTACTATCCCAAGAGGTTTGAGAAATTTATTTGCCTACCTTATCATCATTTTTTGTTGATTTACTTACCTTATTAAACCTCCTATCCCTATCAATTGAGATATGGAAAAATACAAATGAAAACAATAACATCCACTACGTTTCTTCGAGATTCTCAGCCAGTTACCTTGGCCGTTGCACTATCGGTGCTGTCGGCGAAAAGCGTTGACCATGTGGGTACAGAAGCAACAGTTGTAAAAGTTTTCTTACCTCGATTTCTGGAAAAGTATGCGTTTTCGGACCCCATACTTGGTGATAAAAAATGCTCTATTTACAATTATCTATCGATACCGCCAACTTTGAGTCGATCGCTCGTCATATCCATTAGGGGTGCTTTTCTCAAAACGCGGGGGTGTTGACCCAAAATATCTTAGATTCCTTCGTTTTAGGTTGTACACAAGTGACCTGCCAAATCTGAGCTGAATCGGTTGTCCGTGTCTCAGGCCTTCCCCTTGTGAGCTTTATTTAATTTAGTGATATTTGGTTACTAGTTTTTATTTTATTTTTGATAAATAATTTATGAAAGAAATCTGTACATCCTTCAATGTCCAACCTTTTAAAACTTAACGTATTAAGACAATAATTTGCAATAAACAAACAAGGTGTTTTAACATTATGTTAAGCTGTATCAAAAATAAAGGTATATTTATTTAACTGAGACAATATACGCACTATATTTAAATTTTTGTGATCTGTGTAAGAAATATATATTGCAAAAACTCATATGCCCAATATTTGTGCTTGTCAGCACACTAATTTGTCTGGAGACTAGATTAATTATTCATTCCATAGATTGACAAAAGAGGGGATCATTCTGGGTGTAGAACATGTCAGATAAACACATTACAAAAATGTAATTAGAAAAACTTGAGTTTCAATAATCTTAATGATCGTCAGTCAATAAATGGTAATTTATGTACATGAATTAAAATTAAACTTCTAATATTTACAGGTTTAATACTTACATCTGCTTTCATTAAATCCAACATTAGCACAGTAGCTAGTTACTTGGGTATTACAACCAAGTATTGTCAAAAATTAAAGTAAATTATACATTTAAATGATCCTCAGTTAAGAACAGTCAAATTTTGCACAAGATTTAAAATTAACCTTCCACTATTTACAGACTTAAGATTTACATCTGCTTTCCATACATCCATCATTCACACAGCAGGTAGTTACTTGGCTGTTACAACGAAGTATTGTCAAAAATTAAAGTATAATTTTTCATTCAAATGGTCCAATGCACTTGTTGAGAAATTCATGGATGGAGTAGGAGGAGGAGGTCACCTAAAGTTCTTTTAAATTATGTTTAAATTGTGCCTTGTCTGAAACTAAACTCTTAATGGTTGCTGGTAACTTATTGAAAATATGCGTTGCTGAATACTGGACTCCTTTCTGGGAAGAGTAAGTGATTTTAAATCTTCATGTATATTGTTCTTATTCCTAGTATTGATACTGTGTATTAAGCAGTTAGTTGTAAAAAGAGATGTATTATTTATAACAAACTTCATTAAGGAAAAAATATACTGAGAAGCTCTGGTTAGTTTGCCCAATTCTTAGAATAGGTTTCGACATGATGTTCTTGAATTTACACTACACATTACTCTTATTATATGCTTCTGTACTCTAAAAATTTTTTCTCTGGTTGTGGAGTTACCCCAAAATAAGTCAGTTTTTTTCATATTTATATCTCCTATGTCTGACATCATTCGCATTGCACAAACAGACTTGTTTAGGAACTTTAGCACTTCGTTAGTATGTCGCTCCCAACTGAATTTATTATCAAAATGTAATCCCAAGAATTTTACACTCTCAACTTCTCCTATGTCCATGTCGTCATATTTTATACACACACTAGACGAAAATCTCTTGGAAGTTCTGAACTGTATATAGTGGGTCTCTTGAAAGTTTAATGACAGTGAATTGGCTATGAACCCACTTATTAATGCCAGTGAAAATTTGATTAGTGTCCCTTTCTAAATTTATACTTGATTTACTATTTATTGCAATGTTTGTATCATCTGCAAATAAGACAAACTTGGCATGTGGTAATGTAACAGATGACATGTCATTGATATACACAAGAAAAAGTAGTGGACCTCCTATGGAAGCTTGAGGAACACCACATGTAATTTCTTCCCAGTCAGATGATGTCTGATTGCCTACTGCTGAAGTGTTACATAATGACACCCTTTGTTCTCTATTAGTAAAATATGACTGAAATCACTTTGCAGCATTACCAGTGATGCCATAATATTTTAATTTACTTAAAAGTATATTGTGATTCACACAGTCAAAAGCCTTTGACAGGCCACAGAATATGCCAGTAGCCTCTAATTTGTTGTCTAATGAATTAAGGACATTTTCACTGTAAGTAGCCTTCTCAATATCAGAACCCTTAAGAAACCAAAACTGTGACTTTGAAAGTATGTTATTTTCATTAAGGTGCTTAAGGGGACCACACCCTGCCTATCTAACCCATGTTAATTTAGGCAAGTATTTGACCCATTTCTGAAAAAAACTATTTGATGCAGGACCTTAATATTTTTACTGTATGTTACATGATGCTATAGAGTCAACTGTACTAAAATCTACTTTGTCCATTAAATAGTTTCTAAGAAATACTTTTTTAAATTCAATAACAAAAAGTATTAAGTTTTTTTTCTGCAGAAAATATTTTTTGTGGACTTCCTGATGGGGGAATATTAATTAATGTAGTACCAGAGGTGGCTTTTTATGTTATGCAGAGTCTCTGAAAATTTCATTTATTTATCTATGATAATTTCTGATATAATGGGGCATGATGATGATGATGATGAGTCCCATACTCCGTTTACCGAGCGTAGGGGAGCGACGCGGGAGACCCGCGCCGCCATACTAGGCAAGGTCCTAGTGGAGGTGGTTTGCCATTGCCTTCCTCCGACCGTAATGGGGATGATTGATGATGATGATGAAGACGACACAAACACCCAGTCATCACGAGGCAGGTGAAAAATCCCTGACCCCGCCGGGAATCGAACCCGGGACCCCGTGCTCGGGAAGCGAGAACGCTACCGCGAGACCACGAGCTGCGGACATAATGGGGCATATGTACTGAAAATTTTAGTTTGCGGGAAATTGATTTTAAAGAAAAAACTTTTGAAATTTGTTACTTACAGCTAATGAAAACTGTCCTGCTGCATATGATGGCCCTTCTTTGGCCTCTGGCAGGTCTCCCAGCTTCTTTTTCACCTTCTTGGATGTTTATCTTGCTATCTTGGCCATATTAGATGCAGACCTGTCAGCATCGGCTATCCTCATTTTGTCACAATGTTGCAGCCCAGTGATCATATTTTCACCAGGATTAATTCCCAGCTTTTTCAGTACCCAATACTTTCCAATATTACCACAATTGAATGTAATAACAGTGTCATGAACTCCTAGTTTTATTGTATACATGCCTACAAATACAGTTTTAGAAAGGCGGTTCCAAATTATGCTGTTGAAACATTTCATTTGGGTTCTGTGTCTGCCCATGCAGACATTTTCTTAGGAGGTCGGAATGAGCCAAGTCTCTTAAAATAGGTTTAATTTTTGTAATAACAGCAGCATGAAGAGTATGCTGGTGAGAATAAGATTCTCCAGTTGCCTGAGCCCTATTGTATTTGCACCAAGAATTTTCTCCCGAAGGACACAATCCATGGCATGGCTTATCATCAGTACAGGACAAATGGAAGAATATGGCCCAAACATCTCTCTTCTTGCCTCCAGATTTTCTTTATTTCTCCTAATTGCCTGGCCGTAGTATACCCACAAGTTTTCTATTTCAGTTTTAGTTAACCGACCCTGCTCGGTCAACAATTTTCCATCTTCTAATTTTTTTCCTCTCGTATCAACAGTTAGTTTTCTCAGCAGTGTTCCCAAACGTTTTTGAACATGGCCTGCACATTCTGTTTTGCTAATAATGGCTTAGAGTTCACCACATTGTTGTATGCCTTACTGTCACCATTGCCCAAATATTTGGTGTACCATATGCCTCTTGTTTCTATGGAGCAATGAAATATTTGTTGTACTACATGAACTTCCATACCACCACTTGTTCCTCTAAAATTAGTCACACTGTAGTGTTCTTTATGTTCATTGACCTTACAACACTTGCAAATATTTATACATTATCTCCACATCTAACACTTTATACCGGTGTCTACACTTGTGGCAGTCACTACTCCATTCAGAGAAGTATGCCCTATTTTATGCCAACTTCCATCAAGTGCAACTGAAATATCTGAACATCCATCATTTTCTTCCACTGCTTCCCTAGCAGCCAGTTTCAAGTTTTCCTCACTGACCTCACATACAGCTTTCTCTAATACTGAAGCCAGTTTTTCAAATTTATTTGGTGGTTGATGTAAGTTCATCACTGAATAAAATGTTCTCCCTGCAGCCATGCCCTTGCCAATGGATTGTAAGGCATAAACTAATCTAGTATTGATTTCACAAGGGCCACTTGCATCTGGTTTTGAAGAAATCATAAATGAAATCACAGCTAAGCATTTAGTGCAAATTAAATCCAAAGCAACTCCTAGGCCTTTTCTCCCACTGGCACTCTCACAAATTTTCACACTCTGTGACTCACCACACTATCTACATTGTACAAATTTAGAAATTACATCTGATAATATTCTCAAATTTATAATAATGTTACTGCACTCCTTGTCACTTACAGTAAATTCATTGTAACACTCTTGAAATTGTGAGCTTCTTTGATGATGCACTTGGTGAAGAATTACAGTTAGAAATATCGTTGCCAGGCAACATAACCTCTTGTACAGAAAGCTTTCTAAACTTGTTTCCTCTAGATTGTAGTTTCTTGAAAATGCCTTTACATTTCGTGATCTTCAATAAACACAACGAAACACGCATAAACAGGAACTGCAAATGAAAGTATAACAACTACTCGGAATCACACTTGAACAAAATTAACCGCGTGTTTGAAAGCGTGTTGTTTACAAACAGCAGAAACAAAAGAATACCGACCACTACATTCCAAGGATGGGCGTGGCACATAAACACACATGGTAGGAAAATGATCTTTAAATGCTCAAAAAACATTTTTTTCGGGGAAATCCTTTTCAGAGTACTTAAGTAAAACTTTAATCTATGAAAATATGATGAAAAGCGAGAATCGATTTTTTTCAACCTGAACCATGGTGTGGTCTCCGTAAGTAGAAGCTTGAACATAACCTTTTCAAAGATTTTTGAAAAAGCTTGCAAAAGTCAGGTCACTCAGTAATTTGACAGCATATTCCCTTTCTTGTGGAGAGGTATAACTTCAGCATATTTAAGCCAGTCTGGGAATGTTTCTGTGATAAGAGATTGATTACAAAAATAACTTAAGATATGACTAAGCTCACACAAACACTCTTTTATTACCTTTGTTGATATGTTATCATAACCACTAGAATGCTTTGATTTCAAGAACTTTATGATGGATTCTATTTCTTTGGGTGAAGTAAGTGTCAATTCCATTTTACTGAGATTGCGTGTGTGCACTGGTCTCAGATATTTACTGAACCTGACAACCCCATGCTATCAGTAACAGAGACAAAATACTTGTTTAGATGGTTTGCAACACAACATGCATTTGTTATCAGGGTTTGATTTATTTTTAGAGCTATTTGTTCCTTCTCATTTCTGGTCCTACCTGTCTCTGACTTAAGTATATCCCATATTGTTTTTATTTTATTGCTGGATGTATTTATCTTCTTCTCACAATGCAGGTGTTTAGATCTCTGGATAACCTTCTTCAATATTTTGCAGTAATTTTTGTAATGAGCTATAATGCTAGTATCAAAGGTGTCCCTACATATCAGACAGTTTCCTTTTTGTCTCACATGATATCTTTATCCCTTGTGTGATCCATGGTTTCTTATTAGACTTTTGCTTAATTGAGTTACCATCAGGGGAAAACAATTTTAAAATAAGGTGCTAACTTTATTAATGAATGTTTTGTATTTTCCATTTGTGTCTTGGATGCTGTAAACATCCATCCAATTAATTTCTTGGAGCAATCTCCTAAATTTCTCAGTTTTTTGACTGTTTTATTGGCCTTCTTTACTCAGTTCTGATAGATGTTTTACCCTGACAATTTTCTAAATTTAATGTTAGGTGTTGCATGTCATGGTTAGATAGCGCATTTACTACTGGTTTTGTAATGGGGCTTACTTCCCTAGAATTGTCTATAAAGATATTATCAATGGCAGTCTTAGAACATTTGTATACCCTAGTTGGGAAATTTACAGTACAAATTAAATTGAATGACAATGTAACTGATTTCATTAACTGTTCACTGGCAGTGTTTTTTCAGGACATCTATATTAAAATCGCAAGCAACCACTAGTTCTTTGTTTTTTAATTTTAGATGAGATAATAAATTTTCAAGACCATTTATAGACAGGTTGAAATTTCCTGAAGGTGCTCCGTATATGGTCACTATTATAAAGGACCTATTATGAAATCCTATCTCTGTTGCACATGCTTCTAAGTGCTGCTCTAAGAAAAATTTATTAATGTCATTATTCTTAACTTTAAACTGTTTTTAACAAATGTGGCAACTCCTCCTTTCTCCATATTTTGTCTACAGAAGTACGAGGCTATCTTAAATTCTGTAAGGTTTAACGCATCTATACCAGTAGTCACATGATGTTCAGAGTGGCAGATTATATCAACTGGGTTTGATGACTTTAATTCATCAATGCACATAATTCGTTCATTAATTTTACTTCTAAACGCTCGAATATTTTTATGCACTACAGATAGTTGGCATTTCGCATTTACCAAGATGAAATCGGGTGGAAATAAAATTTCTGCTGATTGCTGTAAATTTTTAACCAAAAGCTATGTTCGCTGATCCAATGTGCCAGGATTATGCTGTTTGATTTCTTTCTCAAACTGAAGGTTTGTTTCAATCTTTACTTCTCTCAGAACTTGAATTCATCCTGTCCTACCTATCCTAAAAAAGGTGCTGCTCCAACACCTATGACCACTGGTCAAAGAAGCTTGAAAGTAAGACATTTGAAGAGTGCCAATACTTTTACAACTACTGTAAGTGTTTCACACTTAGTGATCCAGGCCCATAACTGATGAAGTTAAAAACTTTCTTATTTCATGTATATTTTTAATTGAGTTTTGTAACAGTATAAGTTTATTTCCATTTTTCTTCTGCAGACCCCAAATCTTAACAACTAATATCTGTGTGATAAGCCTTGAACACGGAACAACACATAACTGGATTTATATCTGGTATCTAAGCGCATTTTCTGTTATGGTTGAAATAAAAGTCTATGCTTTGTTGAACAATTCTTGGACTGTTTATAATCATCACAGCACCTATATTTCTTATACCAGTGACAGATGAAACTACTACTGATATTTTTTCACCCTGCTAAATGCACAAGCATTTTAAAAACACATGACAAATAGTGAAATGTTTATACAATTTCACTTGTTTAATCACTAACTCATCTGATCTCAGTAGCACATGAGACTTCTAAACAGTTGCAAAGTTTTAATCTGCTCAACACACTGCGGCCCCTTAATTTTTTCACCATTTTTCTTGTCAGTATTTTCCATGCCAAGCATTTTTGTGTTTTTATAAGTGGAAAGATCCTGTGTCGCATGCAGTTTTGCGGTGGTGCAAAATTTCCTGCAAATAATACTACAGATAGTAGTCCAGAGAAAGAAAATTAGTGCTTAAATGTAACTTCTCAACATACAATATGGCTGTTCCCACAACATTCTATTCTATGCAGATAGGGAGAGACAACTGATTGTGCATTAACACACAGGTATCTGAACTCTGAATAAGAGCACACATAATTATATCTACAGCACACACGAGACAGAAAAGCAACTAGAGTAGACATCTAGAGCACTGGATGATACAGTGATAAGCATGACGGCGCCCTTAAACTTGCCCAAAGGACATAGGTAACCATACAGCCCAGCGAATTAACACTTTCGCAATAACCTTGGCTGGAAAGAAAGAGAGTGAGAGCGTGAGGGTGGGGGAGGGAGAGAGGGTGAGAGAGGGGGGGGAGGGAGAGGTGGATGGGGAGGGGGAGGAGGAGGGCGGAGGGAGGGGGTGAGAGGGGGGAGGGAGAGGTGGATGGGGAAGGGGAGGGCGGAGGGAGGGAGAGAGGGAGGGGGAGGAAGGGAGAGAGGGCAGGGGAGGAAGGGAGAGAGGGCGGGGGAGGAAGGGAGAGAGGGCGAGGGTTGGGAGTGGCGGATTCATACCACCCAAGAATCAGCTGCAAGTAAGTGACTGCTTGTTGTCATTGTTGTTGAGGTCTTCAGTCCAGAGACTGGTTGGATGCAGTTCTCCATGCTAATCTATCCTGTGCAAGCTGCTTCATCTCCCAGTACCTACTGCAACCTACACCCTTCTGAATCTGCTTAGTGTATTCATTTCTTGGTCTCCCTCTACGATTTTTACCCTCCATGCTGCCCTCCAATACTAAATTGGTGATCCCTTGATGCCTCAGAACACGTCCTATTGACCAATAACTCCTAGTCAAGTTGTGCCACAAATTTCTCTTCTCCCCAATTCTATTCAGTACCTCTTCATTAGTTACGTGATCTACCCACCTAATCTTCAGCATTCTTCTGTTGCACCACATTTTGAAAGCTTCTATTATCATGTTTCACTTCCATATAGGGCTACACTACATACATATAGTTTCAGAAACGACTTCCTGACACTTAAATCTACACGTGATGTTAACAAATTTCTCGTCTTCAGAAACGCTTTCCTTGTCGTTGACAGTCTACATTTTATATACTCTCTACTTCGACCTTCATCAGTTATTTTGCTCCTCAAATAGCAAAACTCATCTACTACTTTAAGTGTCTCATTTCCTAATTTAATTCCCTCAACGTCACATGATTTAAATCGACTACATTCCATTATCTTCATTTTGCTTTTGTTGCTGTTCATCTTATATCCTCCTTTCAAGACACTATCCATTCCGTTCAACTGCTCTTCCAAGTCATTTGCTGTCTCTGACAGAACTACAATGTCATCAGCGAACCTCAAAGTTTTTATTTCTTCTCCATGGATTTTAATTCATACTCCAAATTTTTCTTTCGTTTCCTTTACTGCTTGCTCAGTATACAGATTGAATAACATCAGGGATAAGCTACACCCCTGTCTCACTCCCTTCCCAACCACTGCTGCTTTTTCATGCCCCTCAATTCATAACTGCTATCTGGTTTCTGTACAAATTGTAAATAGCCTTTCACTCCATGTATTTCACCCTTGCCACCTTCAGAATTTGAAAGAGAGTATTCCAGTCTACATTTTCAAAAGCATAATATGGATGAAAATTTTAATACGCAGAAAATGTTTGATAAGGTGTATTAAAATACTAACATTTCCTTGTTAGAAATCAGTAATACACTACTCTTACAAGTAATGACATAAATGTTAGAAATACTAAAACAGAGATGCGCACATGGAAAACAGTTGAAGTAAATCATGAAGGAGCATAAAGGAAGGAATTTCAAGACATCTAAACAATTCTCAGTCTAAAATGAGTAAGTATAATGCCTCTACAAAATACCCATTAGATTCTATATCAACTACACAACACAACTGACATCTTCTTAACTTATATTTATCAAGAATATCTATTGCAGTTAATTTTCAAAATGATTAGAAAACAGTAAAGATCACTTTCAGTTATAATGAGGTTAATAGTGTGCTTTCAGATGTTATGACTAGTTGTTTCCATGTTATGCACAATATTTTAATGAGTGATCCAGCTGTCTTCTTCAGCTGCTGCGAGTTTTACGGTTATGTGTACTTGCTGCCTGGACTTGAATCTGAGTGTGAACAATTGTCAGCCTCTCATAGCTATTTATAGCCGAGTTTTATTTCTGATGTCCACTACACCCTTTGATGCTCTTTTGTTTTTCAGAACTCGCACTCATATTCCATGAAATACAAAAATTCTCAGTGTTTACCATCTCTGGTGGATCTGATGGCCAGTGATATTTTTATAAATTAAATGCTGGACCCCAAGCATGACTGAAATTGACATCCCAGAAACTTGGTGTTTGAACCATAATCCTTGTCTCATCGTATTCCATTTCATGATTATATTCACGGCAGATGTTAGCAACAGCTGGTTAGCTTTATTATTTTAGGCTGGGATGCCGCTAATGTTCCTTACATCTCTCCTTGGCTGTTCTCATAGCTGAACCCCGCATGATAACAGATGAAAAAAATTATAGATCAGTGTCCAAAATATTTATTGCAAAATCAGCAAACTTATTCAAAGTTTCAACTGCATTTTGTTCTGTGGGGAGAGATAAAGTATTCTGAAAACAGTTTGCTCTTTACACAAAGAAGAATTTGCTGACAGGAGACACCACTGAACAAAATATACTGCCTTTCTGTATTTCAAAACCTGTGTTTCATACTGAGCTACAATGTTAAAGTATCAAAGAATATTTTACCAACTCTCTGACTGACTTGAAGAATCTGTAATTGTTGTAACCAAGTACATAGTGCTCCACGACAAGTACTCATCAAAAACATAGTTAACTCTAGGTGTGATCTGAGAAAGTGAAACATATATGCTAATGTTCTAAATGTATATAAGCAATTTATAAGAGCACAAGTATCAAACACATATTATTATTATTATTATTGGTAAGCGCTGTTTTTATTTGAATTAAAAGTGAGGTGGCTTTAAAAATAAGTAAATTTCTAGACTGTCACAATGATTAAGAATCTTAATTAACAATGGTATGAAGTTACCCTCTGTCAAATAATGCACAGTGGTTTGCAATACATACACATATATGTCAGTGTTTGTATGATAGTGGTTAGGTCTTTGGTGAAATACAAATAACTGAAGGAGGTAACCACTTACCAAACAGCACAGCTGTTGGGCACATAACAGGCACATAAAACTAGGATGTTGGAGAACTTCTGGATTATATCCTCCTTCAATAACAATAAACACACACACGTACGTAAGTGTGTGTGTGTGTGTGTGTGTGTGTGTGTGTGTGTGTGTGTGTGTGTGTGTGTGTGTGTGTGTGGTGGGGTAGGGTGGGGGGGGGGGTGGAGGGGAGAGAGAGGGAGAGGGAGAGAGAGAGAGAGAGAGAGAGAGAGAGAGAGAGAGAGAGAGAGAGAGAGAGAGAGAGAGATTAGTTAGCTCCAAAGAAGAACATTTATCTAAAAGCTCAGCAACACCTTCTGTCGAATTTCAAGTACTACAAGATGGAAACATTAAACTTCTCTGGAGTTGTACACAAGCACAGATGTAAATCGTGAATGCTGCATCACCTGCTAGTAAAATGGTGTAACAATTCCACAATATTATTAGTTTCTTCTTGCTCAGAAAGTGCTGATTCTGCAACTATATATTCAGTTAATGAAATGCAGTTCCAGTTGCCAATAAGAACTTTAACAAGTCAATGACCAGATTTTGATGTTGCTTCTCTAAAGCACAGTTTTCAGGTCCATTTGAAAATTGCCTCATTTAAATGCTGTAACCAGTTATCGACATAGTAAATAAAGTTCCAATTAGCAACTAGAAAGGCATTTCATTAATTTCAGAGTAACCACTCACGTGTAATGAAAGCACTACTTTTCTAATTGAACAATCACCACTGATTTAAAATACTTACAACATACATGGTATCCACACCACCAAAGCCAGCACCGTGGGCTCGTGAACATATTCTCTGCGTTAGATGATCCTGTACTTCAGGCTCAGCTGGAGGAAGCATTTCACATTTGTTCAGACTTTCCACCATTCCACCTTCATTTTCCTTATTTTCAGTTCCTTTCAACTGTTCTATTTCCTCGCAGGTCATCCCCGGAGATGGAACAAATGGTATTTCGTACTTAAAGTGATTATTGTCTTCCAATTTTTCTTTCAAGTCCTCAGGCTCTAAAAGTGCAGCAACAAATTCAGTATGTAAGGCTTTTTGCAAAGATTTCATAAAGTCAATTGACATGTAAAACTGTGGTAAACAGATGTCGCCCATGCCTATTACAGCAAAAGAAAGGAACAATCATTTAATATAAAGCACTACACCCCTATACAACGGAACAACAAATGTATTAAAAACATATCAAACCAAGTACAATGACTACACACACGCCAATTGAAATTTATGCCAACGATATTTGGTAGATGGTCTAATGGTAAACTGTGTGCCTGTAAACTGGAAGGTCACAGGATTGACTCCTGATTGGACTACAGCACACTTCACTCTAGTAAATATTTTTCTCACAAAATGATGTGGTTCTTTACCTGCTGCTACTTGTTCACACAGTAAGTTTGTAAACTGAACATTGAAGCATTACAAGATGTTAGGAAAATAAAAGAACAACAAAAAGCCTTTCCTGTTACTCTAATGTATTAAACATGTACTTGCAGTGCACCAAAGGTTGATGAATCCTTGCTGATCTCCTGAGTTCAGCATATGTCCTTTCAATCTACGTATAATCTGGTTCAGTGCGTGAAGTATCCTGGAGATGGCTTTCATCCTGTTCAACTGCTGGTTCATAAGGCAGTCAAATTAAATGGCATTTGTCTTCATTTCTCTGTTGCCTACTATTCTTCAAGATACTACATTTTTTGAGTAGGTTTTGATGCCTTTCGGCCAATCCAGTAGATATTACATGATGCACAGCATATTTCCCAGCTCTTTGATTACACTGCAATGCTCTACGGTGATCTGCTTGAAAAGTGACGAATTTTTGGCATACACTTGACTACCAATTTGGAACTTCGAACTCTTCTTTGGCTATGTCCCTCTTTTGATGGAAGGACCAGTGACAATTTGATCTTTGGCTGACAGCCACAAAGTTATTCTTCAGGCTTTCCCGGCGAGGCGTTGTCATGTTGGTTAATCGGGTTTCTGCCAGTTATTTGCGTCTTTCCAGCTGGTCGCAGGCTGCGTAACCCACCCATCATGACAATGCCTGGTCGCATACAGCGCAAGCTGTGGCTGCTCTGTTTGGTCGATGGGACTGGAAGTACTGTACCATCCACCATACTCCCCGGACTTAAGTCCTTGTGACTTTGATTTGATTCCGAAGATGAAGCAATCACTTTGTGGCATTCACTTCAGAATTGTTCCAGAGATTCAACAGGCAGTAGATCGCTCCATTTGTACCATAAACAGAACAGGCTCTGCTAACTGTATACTATGCCTTCCACCTCAATGGCAATGGGTTCTACACAACACTGGGGACTCCTTTGAAGGACAGTAACAGGTGTAAACATGTAACTCTTTTGTTCCAGCTGTGAATAAATAGTTGCCACTATTTAAGTTCCAACCCTCGTATATTTGTCTGCTGTAAACAAGGCTAGTGGATGTGATGGAATTCCAGCTGAACTGTTCAAAATCACTGGAGAGAATGAGGTGAACATGTTGCACGCAACATGACAGCAACTACAGAGAAGCCAAAGAGGCAAAAAGAAGACAGGAAAAGACCAGTTTTCCTCGTAATTCCAATGAAGGGAATTTCTAAAGTGTGTTCAAATTACAGAACAATTGCACTTATCTTACATGCTAGGAAAGTCAAGGTTAAAATCTTACAAAATAGTCTTCACCAATAAACAGACTGAGAACTACCTGAAAAACTAGTTGGATTTCGTAGCAAAAGTGGTACCAAGAGATCAACACCCAAAAGATTTTGAAGAAGGCAAGAGAATTCAAGAAAGATGTTTATCTCTGCATTACTGGTTGTGCTAAAGCCTTTAACTGAACAGACCACAATAAATTATGAGAAGTACCTTACTCAAAAATGAAAGTACCAGATCACTGATTCACACCATACAAAATTTATGCTCTGATGAGATAGCTACAATGAGAACCTTACACGGAGCAAGATTCAGAAAGGAGTATGACAAGGCTGCATGTTATCACTTTATTTATTCAACCCATATTAAGACGGTATTATGAGGAATGTTGCATTAGATGAAGAAGAAATTGGAATGAATCTAGTTGGGATAAACATAAATAATTTCAGATATGCAGAGGATACCATCCTGATGGCAGAAAGTGACGAAGAGTTAAAGATCCTCTTACTGAACAGGAAAGAAAAAGGTGCAAAGGCTGAACTAATGTCACTTTATGACTTGTATGGCAAGAAAAATGATGGAGGTAGTCTCTATGTTCAATTAGCTCAGCTCACTGATTTCTGATGATGGCAACTGCAGCCAAGAAATCAAGTTTCTTGTTAGTGGGTAGAAAGGCAATTTCCAACCTCGATAATGTTTTAAGGAGTAGAGTCGTAACAGTAACAAAAAAGATCTGTAAAGTAAGGGCTTTCCAGTTGTGATGCATAGATGTGAGACCTGTAATATAAGAAAGGATGAATGTTATAGAATAGACTCTTGAATACTGGTGCTGTGCAAAACTCCTTAAGGGTTCTATGGACCACAAGAAGAATGAAGAGGTCGGTGTTACTGGAAATAAAACTAGATTGCTGCTTGAAAGGTCCGACCATTGGGCACATCATGAAAAGACATGATTTGCTGGAAAAGAGCTTAATGCTAGTGAAGATCTGAGGCGAAAGGGCAAGACTAAAGCATAGGATGAGTCGGATGGCATCAAAGAAATTATGGATTCCAACCAGGAAAATCTCCAGTAGACAGTGATGTGCTTTAGCATATGGGGTCATGGAGAGTTGGATTCAACTCAATGCACACACACACACACACACACACACACACACACACACACACAGACAGAGAGAGAGAGAGAGAGAGAGAGAGAGAGAGATTTTGGCTAACAACATAAAATTCTTTTCTTGTTGTCATTGATGCATACCATAACAAATAAATACTAGAACCTACGACCTTGTGGAATCCTTCTATAGCAAATTTTGCTTGAATGCCTTCATTGTGGCTTCTGTAGTTGCTGACGTCATGTCAAATATGTATGGGAATATGAAGGAGCCATGATGCTTTCCAGAATGGTTAAGCATAAATAAAATGAATTCTTTCCCATGGTTCTGTTACTTAGGGCCGGTTTGATTTTTGCTTTTTTGATCTGGGTTTGCCACATGACAAAGTTCACACCGTGAAACCATTTCTTCAATTTCTTTGTCCACTTTTGGCCACCAACAGTATCTTCTTGCCATTTGTTTCATTCTAATAACACCTCAGTGTACATAATCAAGTGTCTTCAAACTTCTTTTTGACATACTTTGAGTATGATAATCCTTGTGAAATCTGTCTGAAGAAGTAGCAGCCATGGCTGGTTCTGATGGCAGTCCTTTTGTTAAAATATTGCTGCAAAACCTTTATTGTCTTTTGGCAAATAGCCTGGCCACCCTCTTTCTTCTTTTTTTCTTTTTTACAGAATGCACAATCATTTTTAGTGCTACATCTTTGCTCATGGCTTCTTGAGTTTTTCCGTGATCAAACTGAAATTAATGGACCTGTTTATAATTTATTCTTCAAGTTGCAAGCAGGATTCTTAAGACATATACAATTTTTCACGTAGACAGCCTTGATAAGGCACCTATATTGAAATATTTTTCTGTTGGTCTGTATCGGATTTCAAAGTCGTATCTCTTTATTGTGATTGCCCTTCTTTGTGATTTCTGAACTGTCAATACTGGCATCTGTTTGCTTGAATGAGATATTGAAACCAGAGGCTTGTGATGTGTGATCACTGTGAACCTTCTTCCATATGAGCATTAGTGACATTGTGAACCTTCTTCGATATGAGCATTAGTGACATTTATTGATCCCATAACGTAAGGTAAGTGCTTCCTTTTCAGGGGGATAAACTGGGGGGACAGAGAGCATCCTGTGTAACGTCCCTGGTGATGTTGCATTACATCAGCCACATAACAAGATGGCCATTGGTAAATCCCTGACGGCTCCATGATGTAGGCATTAAAACAGAGAGCTCTGATTGGCCCCAAACTCAAGCACTTTCCTCACCTGTATCAAGGTAACAAAGTGGCAGTTGGGAAGGGGGTGGTGGAGGTGAGCTGTTGTGTATTGGGCACAGATCCTGCTGATCAAACGATAGAATATGCGTTAACAGTTAAATTGTGGCACTGTTTGGAGTTTGTTAAATGTAACTGTCATTGTTTTGGCACAATACATGAGTGTAAGGCCATTGCAATCTGCATACAGCGCAGATGAATGAAAAGTGATTGTGTAAACTACCACAAAGGAAAGTAATTCGGCATCCCTTCAAAAAAGTGCATGGTATTATTCGACCATCAACTACTGTTGGACTTCCACACCATTACAGCCATTCATCCATTCTCAGAGTCCATCGAATCCATGAGCAATGCTTCTACCATGCAAAGGGGACACCACCATCTGAAAGACACTGGTCAGTGTATTTCAGGTACCTACAGCAAGACATGATGGGCATGTGCATCTCCAGCAGCAACCTCATCATGTTCAGACGATCTATCACCAATAGGTTCTGCGTCCGGTCTTGCTAACACAAGGGGAGTCTTTAATTTCCAGTAGTGGATTTACTGCCACTTTTAAATCTCCAGAGATTATTATCAGTTCATTGTGCATTGGTGTAGCCCTCTGACTGGCTCAATCATCACATCAAATGGTACTGACCTGGGGTTGAAAAATTTTGGCATCGCATCCCCTCTTCAGTTTCAAGACTGCTTTGTAGGTTTTGCAGGAGCATCAACCAGGCTGAAAAAGGGATTCACGATCCTGGTATATTTTCTTCTCAGCTTCTTTAACGCTATTTTGACCCCTCAAGTTTGCAATCAGTGACCTACTCTTACAGAAATTTGGAATGAAGATACTGAACCAGTTCATGCCAGAGGTATTTTTGAGAGATGACAAACATGAATGTAACAGAGAAGGAAAATTGCTACTCACCATATAGCAGACATTCATGTACGATTTTTTGTAGTTCCACTGTAGTTGACCACTGCCATTATTTTTATCTTTAGCTCAATCCAGGCTCTGCTAAATGTTTCATTTGAAATTGAACTACTCCAGTGATTCCAGAAATTCGTAAGCATCCAGGTTTAACAGTGAGGAGGTTGCACTACTATCCCGTAAGAATTTGATTGTGCAGCCACTGGTTTCTAATGGTATGTAGTTTTACCTCCATCTTCACTGCTGATAATTTCATTGCTGCTGATACAATATCTTTAGCTTCACTCTGTGTTTTCCTGATCCATGAGTTTGAATGCAAATGCTTCTTGGCACTGAAAGAACTTCTATTTCTCCTCAAACAGATGGTGGACATGTGGCCAGTCTTCTTGTAAAGCTAACCATACTCGACATCGACTAGGGCAAAAACAAGTTGATCCCAGACCCCACACTACTGCTAGTACTTTCTTTCAAAAGTTATAAAAGGACAAGCATGTCTGATATAATCTATTATATTATGCAAAGATCAGTATCAGTAACAGTTTGATATCTTTAACCTCACTGCTAACAACAGAGCCATCATGTTCATTCTGGGACACCACTCCTGCTGTAAATATCTTCACTACATCAATATCAAATTTCAACATAAAGCAGATTTCCCATCATTACTTTTCTAAGAAAAGTACTATATTTTGTCCCATGCTTCCTTCATTCAGTTTACCCTTGTAGATAGCAGGCAATTTTTACTGTTAGTTATTTTTGTTAACAGAACGACATATTACTGTCCATTCTGAAAGTGTCTTTTTTCCCCCCTGAAGTTACAATAAAATTCGGGATGAAGATTTTAAATCACTACAGCTCAGTTGCTTGTTTTAAACTGAAATTTATTAAGACTTTACTTTCATTATAAAACAGTCTAGTCTCAAACTTGTAGAGTAACAACTGTACAAACTGTAACAACAGCTTGGTAAAGAGCTACCACAGCCTCACACTGTTAGCCTCATCCCAGCCATTCCTCGACTGTGGCTGACATATGGGCAACAACAGCTACTCTACATCATTATGATGCCACCTTGTGCCACATCAGGTTATGGACACCTACTTACAACACGATTACTACATGGAATGCCATCACATCAATGTCTTTTGACAGCTCCAAAAGCTTTCTTCTCCACTTTTTCCCTCACAGAGATATTGTCTGTGTATTATGATCAGTGATCACACTTATACTAGAGAGCAGAGGAAAAGTGGGTAGGGGTCGGTCAGTCCTTCCAGACCTTGTCTTCCCTGTGTTTCTAAGCATCAATGAGGAGCCTTTTCTCTAGTCCGGCCAGCTGCATGACATGTAAGCTCACACATTATCACAGTGTCATTTCTGCTGTTTGGTACAGTCCAGGTAGCATATTAAGAAGCAACAGATGTCTAACGTAAAACTATTGTTGACACAGTTTATGTGTCAGTAATGTGCTTTATTAGTGCTGCTACTGGCAAAGCTTTGCAACTTTGCTGCTACCCTCTATCCAGCATTTATTCAAGTGTGTGACACATGGAAGTGTACGTTTGATGTTTGTTCAGAGAGCAGCAGTTTTCGTTGGGTAGTGTTGCTAGTTTTGTTTGAAGCTACGATGATAGTTTCAAGGCACACAGTCAACAGAGTGTTACATACAAGGTGTACAAGTTTTTTTTGCAACTGTTAAGACAATGCTTGAAAAGATGAATCCAGTCACATAACTGAGACAAAATTACATAAGCATGCACTTTGATTAAAAGCCACTTGGTGACATCAGAGTCAAAATCCTTCTGAAAATCTGAAACTATGGAATCAATTTGAAATCCTTTGTTGACAGCACTCAACACTTTGTGTGAGCAAACAGCTACTTGTGTTTCACAAGAATGATGTTTTCCAAATCTGTGTTGACTGCCAATAGGTGATTCATGAGGCTTGAACACAACATATGTTAAAAAATTCTGCTGCATATCGGTGTTAATGAGATGGGTCTGTAGTTTAGTGGGTTATTCCTACCGTCTTTCTTGAATATAGGTGTGACCTGTGCAACTTTCCAGTGTTTGGGAATTGATCTTTTGTCAACCGAGCAGTTGTATATGATTGTTATGTATGGAGCTATCTCATCAGCATTCTCTGAAAGGAACCTGACTGCCATACAATCTGGGCCAGAAGAATTTCTTTTATTAAGTGATTTAAGTTGTCTCACTACTCTGAGGATATCTACTTCTAAGTTACTCATGTTGGCAGCCATTCTTGATTTGAATACTGGAATATTTACTTCATCTTATTTGGGGAAGGAATTTCATAAGGCAATAAGTAGTAATTTTGCTGTAGCAGCACTGTCATCAACAGTATTTCCACTGCTATTGCGCAGAGAAGGCATTGATAGTGTCTTCCCGCATTTTGATATTTTTCACATTACAAAATCACTGCCAGAAATGAAACAAGTGGTAAGTGATAGAAGAAAATCATTGGATTGACTGGGAATTGAAGCTAGGATCTTTGTATTTGTGGCCTGGAAACCACTGAGATAACTCTATTCCACTAAATACGCCTTTTAGTACTGACTGCAGTTCTCAGCTTCAGAACTAGACTTATATTTCTTTTCACTGTCACAAAACTTCTTGTTATGCAGTTGTCAATAAATTTACAGAATTTTCTTGAAATAGGCTACAATCTTACGATCTCATGTATTGCTTGTAAAATATTAGATCTTTTACTATTGTAGTTGCAGCATTCAGTAAATTACTGAAGATTATGAAAAGTTTAATTTCTTTTAATATTACAAATTAGATTATATTAATCCTGAAGGTCAAGCATCTTCTTTAATTTAGTTCTTGGCCAGATTCAAAAACAATATTCTAATTCACAGGGAATACATGTAAAAATATTTTGATCATTAGTAATTAACAAGTGATGTATTTACGATGATAAGGTGACACAAACTATAAAAAGTCATTTACTAGGGCTGTTAGTCACACAATCTCTTGTGTTAGAGATGAGCTGTTTGTAGCCTGGACTGGCAAATAAAGTGACTCTATCCATAGCTTATAAAATTTCTCAAGCACGTAACAAACTACAGTAAAACGTGTTCATATGCCACCTACTATAAATTGTAGTGTCTTAGTTGATACAGCTCATCAAATTATAGACCACAGGCCAGATCCAGTCTCTTCCTTCCAGCTGACCACATTCATCACATAGACACTGACAGAGTGTAACATTATTTTATTCTGACCTACTGAGTAGTGAACAATGCAAGGAAATTTTCCTAAGGTAGGAGACCTAAACCTTAATTGAAGTGACATGTCAGAAATGCCAGAGTAAGCATTCAATTGCTATCTGTCATTACGATCAGATAAAGACATTTTCATTTATCTAATAGTTGACCGCCCATTTTCTTTTACGTATACCTATTCTTTAACAAATCCTGTTGTATAGATTCTCAGACTGCAAGAATTTATGGATAAGGGCATTTTCTTTGGTCAATACCTTTGCCAAGAAAACTACATTTTTTCTTATTCATGTGCTTGTCTTTGAATTATTTTTCAGAGGAAGACACCTGGAGTGACAAATCCATTTCATAGGCTAACTTGTTGGTTAGACAAGGATCACTTCCAAAATGATGAGTATTACTGTTCCCTTGTCACACTTCAAAGAATGGCATATGAGAGCAGCATTCAATCAAATCTACTGTTTCAAATTTCAAAAATATATAATAGCCAGAAGCACTAGAACGACCTCCAAGATCATTTATGTATGTAGTTATGATCAATCATGGTGCTCAAATGGGATCATTTCCACAGAATTATTTGCTTGTTATTTCAAAATAGGACTGAGTGTGCATAAATTCCTTGAGCAAATGTGTGTGGTACTGGCGTATGGAAGTTTCTTTTCATTGTTTCAAAAGTTTTATGAGCAAAAGAAGTTCTCTAAAATATGAAATACCTAGAACTGGATAAATCATATTTTGCATTCAGAGAATGATTAAAAAGTACATCTGCTCTACCTATTGGTATGTCTAGTGTATTCTCAGTACTGTCTCTACATCTGATTACACACTCTGCAAGGCACTGAGAAGTTAGCACAATGTCACAAGTCAAGAGTTTCTTTCTATTCTAGTCACAAATGGAGCATGGGCAGAATATCACTTCAATTCCTTCGTGCATGTTGTAGTTAGCATAATCTCATCTTCATGGTCGCTTTGGTAACAATATGTAGGAGAATGAAGATTTTCTCTAAATTCTTCATTTAACACTTGGTTTTGAAATTTCATAAGTAGCCTGTTGTGAGACAACCTTCATCTATCTTCAAGAGTCTGCTAATTCAGCTTTTTCAAAATTTCCATGACACTTCTGCGAGTCAAACAAACTTGCAACCAATCTTGATGCCCTTCTTTATATATGCTCAATATCACCTGTTAGTCCTATTTGGTGTGGGTCCCATACATCTGAGCAGTGTTCTAAGAAGGGACACACAAGTTCTTTGTGGGCAGTTTTGCAGTTTGAGTGTGAGTTTCCAGCCTCTGGCCCTTGTGTTCATCACCTGCTTTACCTACACTGAGCTTATGTGGTTAATCAATTTCATTTCAGAAAAGCTTTTGACTCAATACCACACCTACACTTATTATCAAAAGTGTGACTGCATGGAATATCAAGCAAAATTTGTGACTAGGCTGAGAATTTATTAGTTGGGAGAATGTAGAAAATATTCTTGGATGGGGAGTCACTGACAGATGCAGCAGTGACACCATGGGAGCCCCAAGGAAATGTGGTGGAACGCTTGATGTCAGACTGTACATTAGTGACCTCACATGGAATATTAATAATAATCTGAGAGTTTTATAGGTGGTGCAGTTATTTGTGATGAAATACTGTATGAGAAGAAGCTGCACAAATTATGAGAAAGACCTTGATAAGATTTCAAAGTGGTGTCAAGATTTGTAACTCATTTTAAACGTCCGTAAGTGTAAAATTGTGCACTTCACAAAACAAAAAACACAATATCCTATGATTATAATATCAACGAACCACAAATGGAGTCAGTCAGCTGATAAAAATATCCAAGTGTAACAATTTGCATGGATATGAAATGGAATGATCACTTATGCTCGGTCGTAGGTAAAGCAGGTTGCAGGCTTCGGTTCATTGGTAGGATACTAGGGAAATGCAATCAGTTTGCAAAGGAGATTGCTGAGAAAACTCTCATGCTATCCATCCTAGAATATTGTTTATGTATGTGGGACCCACATCAAACAGGACTAAATGGGGATTCTGAATGTATACAGCAAAAGGCAACATGAACTGTCCCACATTTGTTTGACCCATGGAAGAAGAATGTCATGGAGATACTGAAGAAACTGAACTGGATGACACTCGAAACATACCCCAAGTAAGACTATCTGCAAAGTTTTGAGAACCAGCTTTAAACCTACATCTACATACACACTCAGCAAGGCACTGTACAGCGTATGGTGAAGGGTACTATCCCATACTATGTTTCACAAAAAGAACGTCACCTACCTTTTAGGGATTCCCATTTGAGTTCATGAAGCATTTCCCTAACACTCAGGTGTTGATATACCTACTGGTAATAAATCAAGTATCACCCATCTGAATTACTTCAATGTCTTCCTTTAACTCAACTTCATGTGGATCCCAAATTCTCAAGTAGTACCCAAGACTGGGTCACACTTCTGTGTTCTACATCCAGTCTCCTGAAACTCTTCCAATAAACCAAAGTTGATCATTCCCCTTCTCTACTTCTGTCCGTATGTAGTCATTCCATTTCATATTCTTTTGCAACAATGTGTCTAGATATTTAATTACCATGATTTTGTCAAGCAGCACACCACTGATATGTATTTGAACGTTACAAGATTCTAAGTTCTACTCATCTGCATTAACCTATATTTTTCTACATTTAGAGCAAGTTGCCGTTCATCACATCAAACAGAAATTATGTCCAAGTCATCATGTATTCTTCTACAGTTACTCAACATGATACTTTCTCATATACTACAATGATATCAGCAAACAGTTGCAGATTGCTCACACTATCTGTCAGATCGTTTATATATGTAGAGAACAAGATCAGTATTATAACACCTTCCTAGGACACTCCTGATGATACCCTTGTCTCTAATGAACACTCCACATCAAGGACAACAAGAAGTCTTTGAGCCACTCACATATCTAGGAACCTATTCCATATGCTTGGACCTTCATTAGCAGTCTACACTGGCACACCATGTTGAACGCTCTCTGTAAATCCATGAATATGGAGTCCGCCTGTTACCCTTCATCCATATTTCATAGGATATAGTGTGATAAAAAGGCAAGCTAAGTCTCACATGAGTGATGCTTTCTAAATCTGTGCTGATTTATGAATAGAGGTTTTTCTGCCTCAATGGGATTTGTTATATTCAAACTTAGGATACGTTCACGAGTTCTGCAGCATACTGATGTTAAGAATATGGTTCCGTAATTTTGTGGGTCCGTTTTTTTATCCTCCTTACACACAGCAGTCACCTGGGCTTTTATCTAGTTGTGTGGGAATTTCTGCTGGGCGAGAGATTTGTGATAAATGTAAGCTAAGTAACGGGCCGATGCAACAGAGTACTTTCTATAAAACTGAACTGGGATTCAGACCAGACCTGGTGATATACTTGTTTTCAACTCTTTCTGTGGTTCTCAACACCAGGAGCACCTATTTTTTCATCCATACAAGAGCCTGCACTATGGTCATACAATAGTATGTCTGTAAAATCCTCTTCTGTGAATGAATTTTTGAACATGAAATTTAAGACTTCGTCTTTCATTTTGCTATCTTCTATTTACACACAATGTCGGTCAACATGTGACTGGATAAAAGCCTGTAGGGTACCAGGATGGGAGAAGACGATAGAGATATGGTGGCATGGGTCAGATGATGTCTGGGAGAGGAGAGTGAGCATGCATGCATTTCTGTATAGTAGATATTTGTAGTACCTGTGGCATAATGTCCCAGCTCACAGCCAATATCTGCTTTATGTGGCACAGTGGACATTTGTACTGCAGTTCCAGACCCTTCACTGTTGGTATGATTAGAAGGATGCACCTAATAACAAAGCAACATTAATAGTTACGGCACAACAGAGAGTATCAGGACATTCAGAAATCTCATCTTACCTGGTACTTTTCACCTGCCCTAAAATTGTTTCTTGCTCTCAAAGTTATATTATTTGTAGAAGCAGATGAAGCTGTCTCTTTTGTATCTGTCAAATCTGGTTTTTCATCACTGAGCAAAGGATTAGATCTAGGAAATTCACAATCGTTGGTTGTAAATTGGGAGATGATATTACTTTCACCTGCTGATAGTGCATGTTCTTTCTCATGGTGCTGATTACAGTAAGTATTTCCAGAACTAGTTTTCTTGAAACTTATTCGCGGCACCGCTGTAAGGATTTCAGTTGGTGGCATGTTGCTCATCCCTGATTTTGTGGAAGTGTTGATGACTGAATGCTGGTGAGATACAGCTGAATTCTGCTGTTCAACTTTTTCAACATTTCTGTACTTGAAATTTGTAGGCCATATACCATCACCTGTGGCATTACTGGCATTACGTGGTGCAAAGTTTTCTTCATTTTTGCTAACAGTTTGAAGTTTTCTATGCCCCAAACTTAGAAACTCTTCTAACTTCTTATCTGGCACTGATTGTAGGGGCAACCTGTGAGCGCAAACATTAACTGAGGTAAAACAAACAGACACACAGACACACACACACACACACACACACACACACACACACACACACACACACACACACACACCTACATTTGTTAATAAGTATCAGAAGCAACAAAAAAATACTCTACCTCTGGGTCTCGTAGGCATGGATCTGGTTGCAGATTTCTATTACAGGATGCGAATGATTTTCTGAAATGGGAATTTTCATTCAGATAAACAGTATTTACATGAATTTTTTTTTTTCATATGTGCAAACAACATTTAATGAAGTCAATGCTATTTTGCACTTATTGTTAATTTATGTAAAGCAGCATTAATTAAAGCATTTGTTTGAATATAGGAGTGTTGTTATGCACTTGTGAATGCACATTACAAATCAGTATTTCTTGCACATGTACAGTATTGCAGAAGGGGAAAGTAATGTTAAGCGGGATTTAATCAACAGATCTTTCAAGCTATACTTTTCCGAAACTGACACAATTTTCAGTGATAGTCAGGATGTAAACCTGTATCTGTTTACTTTGTAACCTTCTTTTTTTGGCACAGCGGACATCTGTACTCTGCTATGTTATAACAGTTTATATACATGCAAACTACCTTTATGCACGTGTCGTATATCCAATAAAGAATGTGAACCAGGAAGAAGATTATTTCTAGAATTTTTACATGACAACCAAGAAAATTCAAAGAACTGTAAAATGTGCCACAAGCTAAAAATAGAGTAGCTAGGTCATTAACTACCCAACTTTCTACATTGCATCTAGGAACTGTTGAATATAGTGGTGTGGTAGTAGCTTTATTAGGTCTACAGCTAAAAGTAAGAAAACATGTTAATTTTTTGTAGTATTAAAATACTTTTGTAAATATTTAATGTGTTAAACCTAAAAGAAAGTTTTTTTGTTACCAAGTGCCTACACTACGCCAGAATATTACAGAAATCAAAGAAATATATGAGACAGAGGATCTTGAATTATTTCATGTCTTAAATGACATATTTGGCTTAGCAAAACATGAAACCCAACTTATGAGGGATTAGGAGGCTATATTGTAATGTATGTCTGGACACTTATAAAATAGGGTTGCCAAACCACAAAGCCCCCAAGAGATAATTTATGAGTTTCTACATTAAACAAAAGGTTTGTGTACAAAAGAAATGTCGAGTTACCTGAAACAATGAAAAATAACAACCCAATATTGGAGAAAAGTGGAATAGGATGGCCCATGAACCATGGACCTTGCCGTTTGTGGGATGGCTTGCATGCCTCACTGATACAGATGGGCGTATCATAGGTACAACCACAACAGAGGGGTATCTGTTGAGAGGACTAATGTGAAGCTATATATAATAACCCCACAAATGAAGCAACTGCTACAATCAGTTCCTGCTAATGCTATTTTCCAGGATTTGAACATGTGATCTCTTGCACTACAGTTCCATGCATGCACTACTCATTGCGCCACAGGACGCCTACAGATACACTCTCTCTGTTGAGTGTCTTCTACACACATAAGAAATCAGCACAAAGTTTTACCAAGAATTTTTGTTGTCATATCTCATAACTAATAGCCGACAATCTAGTTATAAAATAAGAACCCATTAGCAGAAATTCTGAAATTCCTTAATTTTGAGTGAGTAACAATCAATCAGAATAACAACAACATGAACCATATTTTTAACACAGGAAAATAGCCTACTGATTCACTGCTGCTAACACTGTTTCCACTTGTGGAATCAGTCCTGGTACACCTCTTGCTGGATCGCACAAAGCGCCGTCTGCAAATTTTCTTTTATCTCATATATTGCTGCAAATCTTCATCCTTTCAATAAGTTTTCAACACCAGAAATTAAAAAAAAGAGGTCGGCACGAGAGTACAGAGGGTCAGGCAACACAGTGATTTCATTTTTTGTACAACAGTCAAGCAGTAACAGTGACGAATGTGTGGATGCATTATTGACATCCCGCCTGAGAAACTGGCAGGAGGAATGTCATGGCCAGGTTGTTGACTTCATCAACAGCAGCTTATTGGCCGTCACCGCCAGCCATTCCTCATCTCAAAACTGCATGCACTTCTTGTCTAGTGCAGAAACAATAGCCTGCAAGGGAATAGGAAACTGTGCCACATCCTGTCCTCTGCAGGCCTCCTTGGCAGCCCGATCGGCCTGCTCATTTACCCATATCCCTACATCCAGCAGAATGACACCTGCTTACTCTGCCGTTGGACCAAGTACAGTTGGTTGTATATCAGCCAGACCAACTACTCAGCTGGGTGCAGGTACTGTAACAGTTGTAAGGCACTAAGGGAATTGGAGCATTTGAGAAACTGTTTGCCCTGAATATGACGCATCTGCTCCAGTGCCTTCAGGGTCACGTGGAGGTCCGCTGAGGAAACAGTATAGTCATCAGGAAGGCGAATCCTGGTGACATGGCTGGGGAAAAAAGACCGAGCAGCCAAGGGAATCCCCTTGTTTGGAGTCATCAGTATACATTACTGTGAAACCATAACACATATCTAAATTGTTAAAAAAACAGAGATTGTAACAATACCAGAGAAGGAAAGTTGCTACTCACCTTATAGCGGAGATGACGAGTCGCGATAGGCACAACAAAAAGATTCACAGAATTATAGCTTTCGGCCAGTAAGGCCTTTGTCAGCTGTACACACACACACACACACACACACACACACACACACACACACACACACACACAAATGCAGCTTGCACACAAGTCTGCAGTCTCAGAGAACTGAAACCACCCTGCATGCAGCAGCACCAGTGCATGATGGGAGTGGTGACTGGAAGGGGTTAAGGTGGAGGCTGGGGTGGGGAGGAGGGGGGGGGAGGAGGAGGAGGAGGAATAGTATGGTGGGAGTGGTGGACAGTGAAGTGTTGCAGTTGAGATGGAGGGCAGGAGAGAAGGTGTGGAGGGGGTAAGTAGTGGAAAAGATAGAAATAAAAGGAAATTAAAAGACTGGGTATGGTGGTGAAATGATGGCTGTGTAGTGCTGGAATGGAAACAGGGAGGGGCCTAGATGGGTGAGGACAGTGACTAGCGAAGGTTGAGGCCAGGAGGGTTACGGGAACGTAGGATGTATTGCAGGCATAGCCTAGCCACCAGTGGTCGTTGCATCTGCAATGACGAGCAGTCCCTCTCAAAATATACCGAGGGTCTCACTGAAATCTTCATTGACTGTAATTATCCTCCCATCCTTGTACAAAAACAAATCTCCCATGCCTTATCTTTCCAGTCTTCCACCACCTCCCAAAGTCCACAGTCTGGCAACAGAGGGGCATTCCCCTCAAAACTCAGTACCATCCGGAACTGAAGCAACTGAAATACATTCTCCACCAGGATTCCTATTACCTCTCATTGTGCCCTGAAATGAGAAATGTCCTGTCCACTATCCTTCTCACCCCCCCCTGCCATGGTATTCCACCGTCACTGAACCTACACAATATACTCGTCCATCCTTACACAACACCTGCTCCAAATCCCTTACCTCATGGCTAATTCCCCTGTAATAGACCTACATGCAAGACATGTCCCATACATCCTCCTACCACCACCTACTCCAGTCCGGTCACTAACATCACCTATCCCATCAAAGGCAGGGCTACCTATGAAAACAGTCATGTGATTTACAAGCTAAGCTGCAACTACTGTGCTTCATTCAATGTAGGCATGACAACCAACAAGCTGTCTGTCCACATGAATGGCCACCAACAAACTGTGGCCAAGAAACAAGTGGACCACCCTGTTGCTGATCACGCAGCCAAACATGATATCCCTCATCTCAATGACAGCTTCACAGCCTGTGCCATATGTATCCTTCCCACCAACACAAGCTTTTTTGAACTGCGCAGGTGGGAACTTTCCTTGCAATACATCCTACATTCCCGTTACATCTTACTACTTCGCTAGTCACTGTCCTCATCCTTCCAGCCCCCTCCCTGTTCCCACTCCAGCACTACACAGCCATAATTTCAACGCCATACCCAATCTTTTAATTTCTCTATTTTCCGCTATTTACCCCCTCCGCACCTTCTCTCCTGCCCTCCGTCTAAACTGCAACACTTCACTGTCCACTTCTCCCATCATACTATCCCTCTTCCTCCCTGCTTCAGCCTCCTCTTTACCCCCACCCAGTCGTCACTCTCATCATGCACTGGTGCTGCTGCTTGCGGAGTGGTTTCAGTTCTCTGAGACTGCAGACGTGTGTGCAAGTTGGGTTTGTGTGAGTGCGGGGGTGTGTGTGTGTGTGTGTGTGTGTGTGTGTGTGTGTGTTGCTGACAAAGGCCTTAATGACCGAAAGCTATAATTGTATGAATCTTTTTGCTGCGCCTATCACGACTCAGCATCTCCGCTATATGGTGAGTAGCAACTTTCCTTCTTTGGTATTGTTACATTCCATCCTGGATTTATCACTGTTTGAAAAAACAGAGATTGAAATCTGACGTGTGATCTTTCTTGAAATTCACCAAGTCTAAAACAAGTCTGAGCTCTGGAGAGGCCAAAGTGGAAATCTTGTTCTCACTGCGATGTAAAACATGAAGACCAGCCACACTCATCTCTAGAAGACAATACTGTGCAAGAATCCAATAGGGCCTCATTGTCTGTTGCTGGTTACGAAAAAGCTTTTCCAGTGGAGGCTGAGAAATGGTATGGTAGGCGAGTGTTTATGGTGTGGACAGTGTTTTATACGCCAGACGCACTGTAAGTAGGCCTGACGTGAAGTGGTGGTTCACCCGCCTCTGCACAGAGGCTTGTTTGAATTGCCCCAGTGGCCACCGAATCCCTTCCTGGTGCACTGTATCCAACATATTTAAATAAGAGAGTCTCACAGACATATACACCATGCACCCATAATCGATCCGAGATCACACAAATGCCCTGTAAAAACAGACCAGACAAGTCCCGTCTGCTCCCCATGTACTGTTGCTAAGACATTTAAAAATACTTAAAGCCTTAAGTGACCCATTTTTCAGGTCCTTAAGATGTGGTAACCACATAAGCTTAGACTCAAATATGGGGCCCAGAAACCTCACTGTCTCTTTAAAAGTAACGACAGTGTCCCTCATCCTCAACTCAGCAAAATTTAAAATGGAACAAGAACGGTTAAGAAGAACACACACAGACTTCTCGATGGAAAACTTAAGTCACGTTTCTGCACCCAATCACCCAAACATCGAAGAGTTAGTTGCTACTGATGTGCCGTCGTTGCGAGTCTTGAAGAAGAGCAAAACCAGAGAACTCATCCACAAACTAAGAACACTTGACAGGACTTTTCACTATGGATGTAACATGATTAATAGTTCTGGCAAAGATAGTAACACTTAAAATGCTACCTGAGGGACACCGTTCTCCTGTTCAAAGTTATCATACAGGATGTCACTGACTTGGTATATAAAATATCATGGCGAGTGGAACGACTGAATAAAAATGGGAAGACAACCACGAAAAACCCATACGTGAAGCTGCTCCAGGATAAGATGCCTCCAAGTAGTATTGTAGGCCTTCTTGATGTCAAAAAATATACCTACAAGGTGATTCCAGTGTAGGAAAGCCTGTTGGATAGCAGCATCCAGGAGGGCAAGGTTACTAAAGGTGGAGCGATACATCCTGAACCCACACTGAAAGAGACTAAGGAGTTGCCTGGATTCTATGATCCAGACAAGGCAGTGGTTGACCATCCATTTCTAGGTCTTCTCCATACAGCTAGTGAGGGCAACACTACAGTAACTACTAGGGCATGTATGGCCTTTCCCAGGTTTTAAAAGAGAAATTAAAATTGCCTCACACTACGAGTTGGGAAAGTGACCTGACGCCCAAACGGCATTAAAAAGTGCAAGGAAGATATTTTTGTTTCATCTTATGAGGTGCCACAGCATACTGTAATGGATCCTGGCATGACCAGGAGATGTATCACAAGCCACAGACAATGCAGAATCCAGCTCCCACATGGATAACGGATAGTTGTAATCTTCATCAGAGCTGGATCAGAAGTTCAAACTACAGCTTTCAGCAACCACTCTATGGCACTGGAAACCTGGATCCTGACTGGCTGTTGCAGTAACTGTGGCAAAATATGCCACCATAGTCTGGGCAATGTCTCACAGATTGGTTTGGAGAGTGCCGTTCCCCATTACAGCAGCCATGGGGCACCTGCCTCCTCTTCCAGAAATTCTCCTGATGGTCTACCACACAATGGAACTTTTAGCGGAATGTTTAATAGTGTTCAGGAACTGTTAACATGACATCTTCTTGCTCTCTCTAATAATTCAGCAACACTTTGCCCTCGCCACCTGAAATGCTGCAAGATTCTCTGCAACTGGCTGACACTTGGATCTATGCAGAGCCGCACGCCTGGTCCAGATTGCAGAGCAACTTTTGGCACTCAACCAACAGACAGGTGGCCTCTGTCCTGTGGAATGGGTGCTGCAGCGACGTGGTGGATTATTTTGGCAATACGATCCACCCATGCCTCAACATTTGCTCAATGTTCAAATTGAGTCAACTGGCTATAAAGTGTCCAGTTGGCTCTACCGAGTGCCCATTATGGCAGTTTCCTTTCGGATTCCACCACATCTGGCAGGTGAATCAATATCAGGACAAGATTACTTCCGTTCAAGTCATCAACCACTTCCCATTGAGCTGTGTGAGCAAGAGCTGGAGAGCAAAGTGAGAGATCTGTCCCACAGTTAGCAAGTATGTGCATGACGACATGAGAAGCCTCTAAATTGCTCTATCCCTGGGGCAGGTAGTTTCAGAGCCCCAAAGCACACTGTGAGCATTAAAATCACCATAGAGAATGAAGGGGCAGGGGTGCTGTGTAATAAGGTCGGTTAGGGTATCTTCATCAAGTACATCATGTGGGGGCAAGTAAAGGGAACATATTGTCAATGGATAATGCAAATTCACTGATGCAGCAACTGCTTGTAAAGTAGTCGTAAGTGAGAGAGAGAGAGACGAAGAGTGGTAGATCGTACTAACGAAAATACCTATGCCTCCTCTATCTCTCTCTCCACTCAGGTCGTCCTTTTTATGGAGTACATAGCCTCATAGTTCAGAGATGTACGACTGATGGAAATGAGTCACCTAGAGACACAGACACAGTGGTCTACCCTGAGATAAGAGAAGGAATTCCTCCACATGCGTCTTGAAACACTGCAAGTTCCACTGTAGGACGAGAGTCATTTCATCAATGTGGTTTTAATTTACCCCTGTCTTTGCACCATAAAGGTAAAGCACTTGTAGAGTGAGGTGGAGTGGAGGGGCTGCCTGGAGCCAAGGCATCTAACTTCATTATCTCCTCCTCTTCAGTCAGAAGTGAAAGAATGACCCTGAATGTCATAACCTTTCCCTGCATCCTGTCTCTATGAGGATGAGGGGGAAGGGGGCATTGAGAGGCACTCTGCTTGTCTTATTCCTTCTTGACACTCACTATGGAACTGTTGCTCGTCTTTTCTGTGGCGGTTGCTTGGATTACTTTATCCTTACTCGTTTTGCCTTGGCATATACACATGCAAATACAAATGGTGGTGGTGGATGGTTGTACACTGGATGACATCTGCATCAAAGAGTCAACCTCAGGAACAGGTCTGTGCACCACTGAAGCATAAGAAGTAAAGACGGGAGGTTTTGTCGCCTTATATTCCTTTTTGATTTCAACACAGGGTATCCACTTGGTGACTTAGTTATGGAATTTTTCATTCCTCTGCAAAAACAGGGCCGTCTCGGCTCCAGACTAGGTGGCTCTCAGAGCAGTTAATGCAGACTGCTGGAGATGGACAGTCAATCCCAGCTTCATGGACTGCCTTTCCACATTTCCGACAGGTCGCTTCACCCCCGTAACTCAGCTTTATATGACGAAAACACTGCCATTTGTAGCACCACATAGGGTTAAGTACGTAACAACTAACCCTAAGTCGGAGGAAACTTGCCATAATGTGGTCAAGCAATATTCGAAAATTAAAGGTCACAAGAAGGTGGTGCTCTTCTCAATTTCTCCATTATTCCTATGCATCCTTTGCACTATGTCCACTACCCCCCTTAAAGCTCAATGTTTTAAGTGCAGCTATGTCGATATCCATAATGTTCCAGCATGTGACCACACCCTTGCTAGAGTTAAGGGAGTTATGCAGTTCAACAGTTACATCACATTCACCCAATTTTTTAGTCTTTGTAAGTAGTTCCACCTGGTTTGTCCTGTTAGTCTCAACCAGTAGGGAACAATTCTGAAGCCTGTTAATAGACTTCATGCTTCCAGCAAGTCCTTCCAAGCCTTTATGGATGTAGAAGGGGGACACTTTTTCAAATGCCCCCCCCCCCCCCCCACTTCCTCTTAATGACCAAAAATACATTTTGATTTGTGACTTCTTGAGCCCTGTTACTATAATTTAACTGATGCAAATTAACAGGAGGATTGGGCATGAATACTTCCAGGTGGTATACCCTTCCACTGGGAGGAGGAGGAGAAGATGATTTTGAGGGTTCAATCTCGTTCCCACAAGCAGCTAGGGAAACAAGGGTGCACTCAGACACAGCCCCGCGTGCCTGAGTAAGACTTACGCAACTGAGGTGTGGTAGGCTCTTTCAGATGTTCCACCTCAACAGCCATGCATCACATCACTGCACAGCACACCCTGAGACTGAGGATTTTTCTTATAGAGGTTTTTTTCATGCCCAGAGCTTATGGTAACAGGAGACTGGGAGCACTTACCAGTCCCCAGCTCAGGAACCCCGGGGTCGTCAAGCTTGTACTCAAAAAATTAATGCTGAGCCCCTGAGGGTGCATGTTGTTGCATAATTGATTAACAGTTTGTCTCTGTGGCACAAATTCATGATGAACTAATGCTTCAAAGTCAAAGAGGATTATCAGCGTAGCTTTGACATTTCACCTGACCTGACGAGCTTTTTTCGATCTTGGAGAACCTTTCCCAACCCATTATGAAGATTGAACATTGGTGTTTAACATTATTGCCATAGACCCACGTCTCTCACCAGTTATGATTCTCGTAAGGAACATCTCATTCTCATTTGTGTGATCCAAAAGATCTTCACAGATTGCGAGACGAAGTTCTTTCTGGTCTTTACTCATGAGCCATGGGACAAACTTGGCAGCTACACGATGCATTCCTAGTAGCTCGTTAGTGTTTCATGACATGATCCAACTGAAATGTTACAGTCTTCTGCAATCTCTCGGACAGTCAGTCTTCCGTTGGCATGCACAATTTCATTGGTGTTCCTGAAATGAGCAACGTTGAAGGGTGTCCGCAATGAACTTTCTCCAGCCATTTTTAAACCGTGTGAAACATTGGTACAATGATTACAGCTTAAGCTCTCAGCATTGTAGGCTTCTTGGATCATTCGGTGTGTCTCCGTAAAGGTTTTCTTGAGTCTCACAGAAAATTTAATGCAGACGTGTTACTCCTCTATCTCTGCCACCCTGAAATTCGCAAACTGTGCGACAGAACATTCTACTCAATACAGCAGTGAACAATAACTTACAGATAATGATGAAACTTCTGACAGTTACACATTAAACACAGGCACGTGCATGGATGCCCATCGCATTTCAATCCAACACACAATTGGTGCAAAATTACAAACGTTTCAGAATTTTTTGAACAGGGCTCATATATTGCAGCAACACCCTCAAACAGAGATTTTCTGATTATTCCTAGTACTTCAGTCCTTTATTTATCACAAAGACAAGAGTAGACTAATTAAAGTGAGCACTGAGGCACTTGAGCTGGCAGCTGGAAAACAGCAATTATGCTGAAGTCAACAGGATGGCTGGCAAGTGGCAGAAAGTCTTATGTATGCATTGTTAGCTGAAACACGCAGAAAGGGTGCTTTGCTATCGTTGCACATTTCCGCTAATTTGACTGAGATAAACTCGCTTCGCTAGAGATAGAAGAATATTTTTTAGGGCTATACTCAATACAAAGTATCACAGCTAAGGCTCTGTTTGATATTATTATCGGCATTTTAAGACGATTTGACTTGCCTACATCTAACTGTAGAGACCAATGCTTTGACAGTTCAGCTAACATGGCCGGATTACATAATGATGTCCAGGAAAAATTTATGGAAATTGAGAAGTGAGCTATGTTTGTGCACTGCCTAGTACACTGTTTAAATCTAACACTACAAGATACTGTGAAAGCAGTTCCAGAATATAGAAATGCATTGAATGTTATGAAGGACTTAATACATTTTGTGAGAGATTCACCTAAAAGATTAGATCTTTTTGCTCACCCGAAGGCAGATGCCTCTACAAATTTGAAACCACTCTGTCCTACAAGGTGGGCTGTAAGATACTTGGCAATGTCTTCAGTTTTGTCCAACTATACAGAACTTCGGGATTTTTTCCTAAATGTTTCAAGAAATGAGGATTCAGGGACTGGGGCCAGAGCAAACGGCTTTTTGATTAATATGTAGACATATGATTTCTTTTTCATGTTATCACTTTTGCTAAAACTGTTTGGTCACACTGATACCGTAAATATAGCACTACAGAGGAAATCCCTACACTTAGAGGAGGCCAATAAGATGATTTTCACTCTTGTAACTTCTATTAAATTTATGAGAAACAATTTTGAATCATTCTGGGGTGAAGTAACTTCAAAATGTCAAGATATGGATGTTGATTCCCCAAAATTACCCGTAAAAGAAAAGTCCCTAAGAATTACAATGACTCCATCAATTCATCTGTAGAAACATTCACTGAAGTATGTGACAAATATAGAAGATTGTATTATGAAACAATGGATACATCCATCAGCTTCTTAGAATCATGGTTCAAAACTCAATCATTCATGTTTGTGAATCAAATTGAACAATTTCTTCTTGGTGATAACAAACATTCATTCGATATTCTATCTTTCTACAAATCAGATATAGACAAATAACACTTGCTTCTACACTGAAGCATGCTTCATGAGATTATCCAAAGTAGTGATTCTGCGAATATTAGTTTGTTGGTTGACATAGTGAAATACCTAAAACACAAAAACCACCTGTTTGACCTACTGCCTGAACTAGTGAAATTCATAAGTGTAGTGCTGACGATTCCGATAATGTTGTGCATCACTGAGCTATCGTTTTTTTGTCTGCGGAGGGTGAAAACGTATCTTCGTTCTATAATGAGACAGGATCGTCTTAATGCAATCGCCCTTCTCAATGCCCATAGAGATGAATCGATGAAACTCGACCTTGATGCCATATGTGACGAGTTCATATGCAGGAATGATCTGAGGAGGAGTACATTTGCCATCAAAAATTAAGGTATGTTTCTTCAACTTTATTTATGTATTTGTTTTGTACCACTACTGACCTATACTCCAACTGAAATGACATTGTGATTGACGTCTCAGCGAGTCGAGGGGTAGGGAATAGATGCCAGTCAATTTTAGTTTGCATGATTTGCAGCTGTTTGCATATTTCATTGTCTTCACAATCTCTTTTTGTTTCTTGAAAGTTGTTATGCTGTGAGTAGAATTTCCCAAGAATATGATGTCATAACTCAAAAGGGAAAGTACGCGTGCATAATACACCTCTCTCCTTCAGCACTTGTGTTGTTCCATATAATTCCCATTGCATAGGTCATTTTAGATAGCTTAGAATTTAAGTATGTGATGTGGGAATTCCATTTCAGATTGTCTTGTAAGTAAACAAAGCAATTTTGTTTCAGTGACACTTAATTTTTTGGTTTTCCAAATAAATATTTGGTTTTAATGGCTTTTTACTTTTGCTGTGTGTGGAATTTTATAGGGTCATTTTTTTTTAAGGTTTAATCAGTAGCTTATTCCTCACAAACCACTCTGAAATCGTTTTATTTGTGACTTCAGCATACTGCCTAAGAGCCTCCCTATTTCCACCAATACACTGGTGTCATCTGCAAATAGGACTGGTATATATATATATATATATATATATATATATATATATATATATATATATATATATATATATATATATATATATTTTTCAAGTCGGCACCTCTGCCACAGTAAAGAAACGTCTAAGGAAATATAGACTACTGCAAAACAGGTAAAAAACAAAGCTTAGGACTACAGATAGAGAGATGCAGAATAAAACAGGCTCAGTTGCAAAAAAAGTTATGCATAAAGCCTTCAATGACTATTATAGCAGTATACTGTCAAATAATCTTTCACAAATCCCAAAGAAATTCTGATCATATGAAAAGGCTGTTGGTGGCACCAAATTTAGTGTCTAATCCCTAGCAAATGAGACAGGAACTGAAACTGGGGGTAGCAATGCAAAAGCTGAAATGCTTAACTCTGTTTTCGAATGTTCCTTTACAAAGGAAAACACATGAGAATTGTCCCAATTTAATCCTCATACCACTGAAAACATGATTATTAGGGTCAGTGGCGCTGAAAAAAGTTGAAACTGTTAAAAATTGAACAATGCTCCAGGGCCCAATGGAATCCCTATCAGATTATGTACTGAATCTGCAACTGAATTAGCCCCCTCTTCTAACTATCATCTATCGTAGATCCCTTGAACAAAAAAACCATGCCCAGTTCTTGGAAAAAAGCACAGGTCACACCCATCTACAAGAAGGGTAGCAGAAGTGATCCAGAAAACTACCCAATTTGTTGTAGGATCTTAGAACATATTCTGAGTGCGATCATAATGAGGTGTCTTGAACAGCATGGATTCCAAAACATCAATTATGTGAAACACAGCTCCCATTTGTCTCACATGACATCCTGAAAGCTTTGCATCAAGGCAATCAGGTAGATGCGGTATTTCCAACAAACGTTTTACTCAGTACCACACCCATACTTATTGCCAAAAGTATGATCATATGGTGTATCAAGTGAAATTTGTGATTGGATTGATGACTTTTTGGTAGGGAGGATGCAACATGTTATCTTAGATGGAGAGTCATCAGCAGACGTAGAAATTACTTCAGGTGTGCCCCCAGGAAAGTGAGTTGGGACCCTTGCTGTTCATGCCATATGTTAATGACCTAGAGCACAATATTAGTAGTTACCTCCAACTTTTTGCAGATGATACAGTTAGCTAAAATGAAGTATTGTCTGAAAGAAGCTGTGTAAACTTGAAGTCAGATCTTGATAAGAGTGCATAATGGTGCAAGGAATGGCAACTTACTTAAAATGTCCAGAAATGTAAAACTGTGTATTTCACAAAACTAAAAAATGTAATATCCTATGACTATATCAAAATGGAATTTGCCAACTCACACCAATACCTGGGTGTAACACTTTGTAGAGATATGAAATGGACTGATCACATAGGCTGTCGTGTGTAAAGTGGGTGGTGGACTTCAGTTTATTGGTACACTACTGGGGTAATGCAGTCAGTTTACAAAGGAGTGCTTACAAATTTCTTGTGTGACCCATTCTAAAATATTGCTCAAATGTGTGGGATCCATATCAAATAGGACTAATAGAGAATATTACATGCATACAGAGAGGAGCAGCAAGAATGGCTGCAGATTTGCGTGATCGATAGGAGTGTCACACACATGCTAAAGAAACTGAAGTGACAGGCTCTTGACAACAGATGTAAACTATCCTGAGAAAATCTACTACCAAAGCTTCACAAGCAGGCTTTAAGTGCTGACTCCAGTAATATACTACAACCCCCTACATATCGCTCATATAGGGATCATGAGGACAAAATTAGAATAACTACAGCACACAAAGAGGCAAGAATAACTACAGCACACGTAGAGGCATTGCAAAAAATTTTCTCGCGCTCCGAGTAGAACAGGAAGAGACCCCAGCAATGTACAATGTTGAGTTGCGAGAACCAGCATTTGGGTTGATGACAGAAACAACATAGGTAAAAACCACTCACTGTACAAAATAAAGAATTAGTATTTCACGTAGGCTCGTGGGCATCCATTTAAGCAGACGGGAAGAAGAATTCTACTCGTACAGTACATTTATTCAGAGAGAAAATGTTTATCAACTATCCGTGTTATATGTAAACCCCTACCAAATATATGTTAAATGAAATCCATTTGAGTTTGAGAGTAATAATGATATTTACAAATACAATACAAGAGCAAAAATGATCCATGCTCCCATTTTGTGAATCTAATGACACAAGAAAGGTGAGATGTACACAACGATAAAATTGTAATAACCTATCAACAGAAACAGTCAATACACACTGTTGTCGCAGATATCCACGTGTTTAAGACAAAGAGTTTTATTTCACGGAGTATCAGTCTGCTCCACTATTCTGCTACCTTGGTATCACTCAGTTCATTCTGTAATGCTATCAGTTTGTCCATTTATTTTTTATATAGACAAGTTTATACAGGATTTATAAATGTGTGTGACAAATGAGAATTTATATAAATTTGTTTTCTCATGTAACATTTAAAACAGCCATATTACATTTCAAAGTGTACCATCTCGGTACAGAGTCGTGATGTAGAATTCCTGGGAATAGAAAGAAGGGTTTGATTGAAATGAGTTGTATGTGCCTGGAAGACTGAAAAATAAATTTTGTACTTAATGAAAGGCAAAAAATTAAAGAATTCTTAATTTGATTCTGAAATATCCCACCAACATATTGTATTTGAATTTAATGTGGAACCTGAAGTCTTGAAACTAGACAGCAATGTGACAACTACACTGAACAAATTGCAGATAAGTAATTGGTTGTTTTCAAACATTATGGAGAGTGCGGAAATTTTATTCACCACCATATGAACCCTACATAAATCAAAACATTACTTTTCATGGTCAGACGAGAAGCATAGGTTACCAATGGGGACATTGTAAAATGCAGATTAAAGTTACATCTTCTTGAGAAATCCTTCTCACCTCCCTCTGTGTTTCCTTCCTTTCTCATGTAGTTTACTGCACGTAGTTCCTCCAAACTATATTCCGTGTTGTCAGCATACACCTGTACACAACAAGTTTATTTGTTAAAGTTGGTTTGTTAGGGTTAAACGGACCAGACTACAAAGGCCATCGGTCCTCATTTGTTAAAGATAAAGCAAACCAACAAGAGAAAAAACAGACACTGGATGTAAAAGAAAGCTTAAAATATATTACGGCAATGCTGGGTAGCATACAAATAAAAGGAAAGACTGACAACAACCATACCTATATGGACACTACGTGCTGAATAGATACACAAACAGGGCTCTACTGACGAACATGCTTTCTTCTTAAAGTCAAATGCCTCAGAACTGTACATACTGCAATTATACTAAGTTTAGTGTATGAAACACAGCTTGTAAGTACATACGTAGTTTTCAAAGAGGAAGACTAAACTTTAACATTGTATTAATAATAAAAACATTACAGATGGAGCACAATGCCTGGTGAAGGAAATTAGCTGTATACTTTTCAAAGGAACAATCCCAGCATTTGGTGTAATTGATTATGAGGTACCATGGAAAACCTGCAACTGGATGAATGGATGGACGGGGATTTGAAATCCCACCTCCTGAATGCAAGCTCAGTGTGCTAACCAATATGCTACCTCACTCAGTCACTTTATGAAATGATGGCAAGATTAATGCTCTCATGCTCTCAAAGAGCAGAGGAACAGGGAGGTCAGTAATGCTTTACAGTGTGGCTAGGCCATAGTGACAGTCTGTAATTTGTTGATGGTCATCCTAACCAGAATGAATATTTGCTGTCACACAAAATTACAAGAATCTTCACTATGCAATTGCTGCCTTAATAAAGTAAAGGAGGTGATATTTTCTTAATACCATGAGGCATCTTTTGAACCCATTTTCAGAAGAAAAGAAGAGCCAGTTAGACAGGAGCTCCAAACGTTTTTTATATGTGTATAAAAATGAAAATTTAAAAAACAAACTGAAGTTCTGCTACGGAATGTTGTTGATATGATCAGTAAATGTAAAATGCTGTATAATTCAGTGGATTTCTCAAACTGTGACCCATACTGCCCACAGAGTTATTCCCCATTCATCTCTGCTCCTCACTTTCATTATCACATCACATCACCACAACACCACCAGGTGGCATTCAGTCTCACAGTGGGCAGATGTCGTAATATTTTGGCTCATAAACATGTCAAAATGTTGTCTAGCGTCACCATTTGTCCACAGTTCATCATTTCTATGCTTGTCCTTAGCAGTTGAAGCTGAAATCATATTGCTCAGCCTTCTCTGCCTGTCTCAGTATCATATTTCAACATACACAAAACTATATGCTGATGTTTATCCTGACTGCTTCTTGTGCATTAACTGTCTTCGCATTTCTCAGAATTGTGCTTATATTTCTTTGCAATGACTAAGTTCTAACTGATTTTGGTATACTGAAAAAAATATTGTTATCCTCTCAAAAGTGTAAAATAGCTAAGCAGGAATGGCTAGAGGACAAATGCAAGGCTGCAGAAGCACGCATAACCAGGAGAAAGATAGATGCCACCTATACCTTTAGGGAAAAGAATCCGTATGAATCATAAGAGATCAGACAGTAAGCCAGTACTAAGCAAATGGCAAGCTAAAATATGGAAGGAATATACAGAAGGACTAAACTAAACTTAACTTAACCCGAGGATGCCTCAAAAGGCCCAACAGTACTGACCGACCATTATGTCATCCTCAGCCAATAGATGTCACTGGTGGAGGGTCATGTGGTCAGTGCACTGCTCTTCCGACCGTGGTCAGTTTTCTTGACTGGAGTCGCTACTTCTCAATCAAGTAGCTCTTCAATTGACCTCTCAAGGGCTCAGCGCATCCTCATTGCCAACAGCTGATGGTTACCCATCCAAGTGCTAGCCGAACCTGATAGCACTTAACTTCAGTGGCCTGATGGAAAATGTTGTTATCACTGCAGCAAGGTTAAGACCCATAGTGCTTAGAGCCATTTGACTGCAGCAAGGTCGTTAACATACAGAAGTACTATACAAGGAAAGTGAATCTGAAGGCAAAATTATAGAAAGGGAAGAAGAAGCAAATGAAGATGGGATAGGAGATATTATACTATAAGAATCATTTAGCAGAGCTCTGGGAGATCTAAGCTTAAACAAAGCCCTGGAGTAAATGACATTCCGTTGGAAAAATCGAGATCCTTGGGTGAGGCAGCCACGACAAAATTATTCCACCGGGTGTGCAAGATACATGCGTGAGGCAAAATACCATCACATTTCAAGAAAAATTAAATATTTCCAATTCTGAAGAAGGCAATTGCTGAATTTATGAGTATTACCAGATATCTAGTTTAATAAGTCATGATTGAAAAATACTGGCATTAATTACTTACAGAAGAGTGGAGAGATTGGTAGAAGCTGACTTCGAGGAAGATCAGTTCGGATTTTGGAGAAATGTAAAAACATGAAAGATAATACTGTTGTTGTTGTTGTTGTTGTCTTCAGTCCTGAGACTGGTTTGATGCAGCTCTCCATGCTACTCTATCCTGTGCAAGCTTCTTCATCTCCCAGTACCTACTGCAACCTACATCTTTCTGAATCTGCTTAGTGTATTCATCTCTTGGTCTCCCGCTACGATTTTTACCCTCCACACTGCCCTCCAATACTAAATTGGTGATCCCTTGATGCCTCGGAACATGTCCTACCAACCGATCTCTTCTTCTGGTCAAGTTGTGCCACAAACTTCTCTTCTTCCCAATCCTATTCAATACTTCCTCATTAGTTATGTGATCTACCCATCTAATCTTCAGCATTCTTCTGTAGCACCACATTTTGAAAGCTTCTGTTCTCTTCTTGTCCAAAGTATTTATCGTCCATGTTTCACTTCCATACATGGCTACACTCCAAACAAATACTTTCAGAAACGACTTCCTGATACATAAATCTATATTCAATGTTAACAAATTTCTCTTCCTCAGAAACACTTTCCTTGCCATTGCCAGTCTACATTTTATATCCTCTATACTTCGACCATCATCAGTTATTTTGCTCCCCAAATAGCAAAACTCCGATAATACTGATGCTACAATTTATATTAGAACATATACTGAAGGAAAGCAAACATACATTTATGGGATTTCTACATTTAGAGAAAGTTTCTGGAATTGAAAAAAACTGACTGGGACACACTTGTTTAAAAATTCTAAAGGTAGCAATGGTAAAATAAAAAGCAGGGAATGAAATGCTATTTAAAACTTGTACATAATACAGATTGCAGTTACATAAGTCAAAGGACTTGACAGGGAAGCAGTGATTGAAAAGGGATTGACAGGGATTTACCCCATCCCCGGTGTTATTCAATACATACTTTGTGTATAAACAGTAAAGGGAACTCAGGAGAAATTTAGAAAAAGAATTAAAGCTTATAAAGAAGAAACAAAAACTTTGTGGTTTGTCAATGAAATGGCAATTTTGTCACAGATGGCGAAAGACTTGTTGAGTGTACTGAGCAGTGCCTTGAAATGAAGTTTTAAAGTGAACATCAACAAAAGTAAGCCAAGGTAATGGAATGCACTCATTAAATGAGTCAACTGTACCAGGAAATCTGACACTAAAAGTTGTAGCCGAGTTTTGCTACTGAGGTAACAAAATAAAAGGGTTGACCAGGAGACACTATTGTAGAGAAGTGCATGAATCCAGTCTTTGGACTAAAGACCACGAAAACAACAACAACCAAACAAACTGTGTCATTAGCTGCATCATTCACTCTTTATCTGAGTCATGTACATGTTCTGAGCACCATGCTGTTGTCACAATATTTATTTAGGTTGTTTTACATATGGAAAAAACAATGAGTCATGCAGAAAATGACTATTACTAGCGTATTATCTTATCAGTTCAGCCCTTGAAGAAACAGCCCATTGCATACAAAATAATCAGTTTCACAATGCTACAACACTCAAGTGAAAATTAATAGCCACAAGGAAATTCAGAGGATCAGTTAAGACTTACACCAGCCAAAGCATTATAACCACTATCTCCTGATGGAATGATCATGTGTATGTTATGCAAAAGTCACGTATTGTGGATGTAAATTTGATTAACATTGTGTAAAGACGTGAGAGGAATCTGCTGTTCAACTGACTGAAAAAGAGCAAACTGTAATGGTCTGGTAGCTGTTAATGATTATCATTCCATCCCATTGGATGTTCTTCTCTTATCGACATTAGTGCTTACCTAAAGAGAATAATTAACAGTGAAATCACAGAAGAACACACACACACACACACACACACACACACACACACACACACACACACACACACACACACACAAACTGCACATGAAACTATGATCTTTTACAGATTGAGGCATGACAGGTAAAAACAGATACAGCAGTTCATCAAGTAATAATTGTAAAAAATTATGTTATGATTCATTTAAATAATAATTATGTATATAGTATGGTATTTAAATTACTGATTCTATTGAATTGTTTCAATATTATCATGTGTGAAGTGACTTCCAGTCATTTGACCGCAGCTGATAGTTACACAATAGCTAATGTGTGCAAGAAGATGGAACTCCTTTATTGTGATGATCTACAAAGAATATTATCCAGGAAAAAAAAGGTTTGAACTAATTTCAAAGTAAAAGGCAGTCAATGTAATGCTTAACATATACTACAGACACTCAAGCTGACTCAACTATATGTGTAAGTATGTCAGTGCTATTGCTTTATGCAATACATAGTGATCTGCACTATGGGCATAGATGTGAAGATGGAGAGTAGTACCTGCAAGGATATCCTCACAGTTGCACCAGATATCAATTACTACATCAACATGAGTATCTACAGCCCCAACCACCAGAAGGACAGGTAGCAGAGCCCACAATATTCAGGGAGGATTGCATGGGCCAGTCAATGTCTCTGCCACCAAGGATACACTGGCTGACACGCAAAACTCCATCAAAAAGCTGTGTGTACTCAAATAGCCTTTATAGTTACTGCACCCAAATAATTACCATTGCTACAGACTTTGACTTGTTTTTGTGCCTTGCTTTGACTGGAGTTACATCCAATGTCCAACAATGACTTAGCTGACCTTTAACATGTATTGCTTGTTGTGTTTGTGATTGTCTTTTCAGAAAAAAATCATAACAACTGTGGTGATGTGCTTTGAACATTTCATGTGAACCAGCAACCTGCAAAATGGACACTATAGTGGAAGAGATTTTGAAACAACAGCAACAGCAGGCTGCAGCTGAAGTATGCCACCAACAACAAATGGAAACATTACAACTACAAACCAGCACATCTACAAGTGATGCTGAATGCTCAGAAAGCACAAGGTACTCCAGCATTGTCTCTATTCAGTGCGTACTGGGGTACGTGAGAGCTGTATCTGCAGATACTACAGCAACACTTTGAAGCTTTCGAAGTAACAGATACTTCTATGCAGTGTCCACCTTTTTTGTTGTGGTTTTCCAAGAAAGTAGTGAAATTGCTTAAGAAGTTGTGCCCAATAATGGACAACGAGAAGTTGATATGAACATCAGTCATAAAATCTACGCTAGGATTCAGGCAGAGTCAGAAGAGACACAACAAATCAGATCAAGAGTGAATTACCAATCTTCATGAGCATGACAACCAAAAAGCTGTCTGTCCACATGAATGGCCACTGACAAACTGTGGCCAAGAAACAAGTGGATCACCCTGTTGCTGAGCACGCTGCCAAACGTGACATCCTTCATTTCAAAGACTGCTTCACAGCCTGTGCCGTATGGAACCTTCCCACCAACACAAGATTTTCTGAATTGTGCAGGTGGGAACTTTCCCTACAATATATCCCATGTTCCCATAACCCCCCTGGCCTCAAACTTTTTTTAGTCATAGTCCTCTCCCATCCAGCCCCTTCTCTGGTCCCATTCTAGCACTACACAGCCCTCATTCCTCCATCGCACACAGTCTTTTTACCCCTCTCTTTTTCTGCTATCCCCTCCCCCTTCCTCACCTCTCCGTTCCCTCCGTCTAACCTCTCATGTGCACATAGCTGCCCTACCCCCTTTCCACCTCATCCCTCCGCACTCCCCAACAGCACGTCACTGTCCATTATACCTACCCTACTATCCCTCCTCCTCCCTGCCACAGCCTCCCCCTCACCTTCACCCTGTGGCCATTCCCATCATGTGCCAGTGCTGGTCCTGGCAGTGTGGCCTCAGTTGCCTGAGACTGCAGTCATGTGTGTGTGAGTTATGTTTGCGTGAGTGTGTATGCGCGTGTGTGTGTGTGCTGTCTAATTCTGAAGATGGCCTTATGGCCAAAAGTTAGTATTTGTGACAGTCTTTTTGTTGCACCTATCTGTGACTCAGCATCTCCACTATATGGTGAGTAGCCACTTTTCTTTTCACAATATTGTTACGTAGTATGACTTATCTTAGAAGACGGATTGAAAAAGTGTAACTTACAATTTTAGCATTTGCAGATATAGAGAAAGATTTGACAACATGGAGAGGAATATACACTTCAAAAATCTGAAGTTGCTGGGGATAAAGTACATGGACCAAAAGGTTAACTACAAATTCTATAGAAACCAGATTGTCGCTACAAGAGTTGAATGGCAGTTGTTTAGAAAGTGTGAGACAGGGTAGTAGTCCCTCCCCAGAGTTATTTCAGTCCATACAATGAGCAGACATAAAAAGAATACAAGGAAAAATTTGGAAAGAGAAAGTACAAGCAGACAAAATAAAAACTTTGTTTGCAAATTATATGGTAATTCTGTCAGACAACAGTTCAATTAGAAAATCAGTTGAACGGTATTGCTAGTGTGGATATGAGGTGAACATCAACAAAAGAAAGGCAAGAGTAATGGAATGTATTTGAATTAAATCAGGTGGTGATGTGGGAATTGGATTGGAAAAGTGACACTGAAATCAGCAGATGAGTTTTACTATTTGGGCAGCAAACTAACAGAAGAGGATGTAAAGGGTAAAGTTACAAGAACAGTTTTTCCAGAAAAGATAAATATTTAATACATACTATAAATCTAAGTATTTGGAAGTATTTTCTGAAAGTATTTGCCATGAGAGTAGTCTTGTACAGAAGTGAAATGGGTATGATAAACATTTCAGACAGGGAGCAGAGAATACAGCTTTTTGAAATGTGGTGCTACAGATGAATACTGAAAATTAGGTGGATATATTGGATAACTAATGAACAGGTATTTAAACGACTGGGGTGAAGAAAGAATTTTATCATACAACATGTCTAAAACAAAGGATTGTTCACAAGGACACATCCTGAGGCATGAAGGAACAGTCAGTTTGGTTATGCAGTGTGTCTGTGTGTGTGGGTGGGGGGGGGGGGGGGGGGTGCTCACTCGTCAGTGGGGGGTGGGGGAGGGGGTTCACTGGGTGTCTTAAAATTGTAGGATACCAAGACATGAATGACTACAGCAAGCAGGCTCAAGTGGATGTAGGTTGCTACAGTTATGCAGAGATGAATAGGCTTGCACAATATAGATTAGCAAGGTGTGGCACATCAAACCACTCTCTGGACTGAAAAGGACAACAACAACAGCAACAACAATAAAATCTTCTTACTGAATCATTCATTCAGTAATTTAGCTTCAGTGTTCAGACAGCCAGAGTAATTTTACATTTTGATACCCTAACTAATGACTGAAACATCTATGCGCCAAACACGAACTGACACATTCCCTACAGAGCACTTCACGTAAATGGTTTACTAATCTAATGTCCGAATTCATGAACGTGAGTCTGCAGATTAGATTAATACAAGCTGTATAACGGACACAATAAAGTTAACATAGGGAAAATCTCTCCACACACAAAGAGTTTTTATAAAATCAATAGTACAAAATTTTGCTGTTGCTATTTAAATATCTTTTTATACGCATATTCAACACTAATGTTACTCTGGTAACATTGGATTCAGAAATTTTTGATCAACATACTACAGTGAATAACCCATTTAATATAAAAATTACACATATGAATAAGAAATAAGACTGTGGTTACCTTTTCCTTTGGGTACCTTGGTCTCTGGGATGGGTTTGGCACTTCAAAAACTGCAACACGACAGTGAAAGCCATCTGTAGCCTTTGACTTGTAATCATTATGTGAATTTCCCAATGTAGTTCCATGAACTGGAGAGTATTTTCCACCACTCTGAACTGTAAATAAAACAAGTAACATAGTATTTCACTAATTCATATTACAGATTTAAAATCCTATGGAAATAAGGAGCAAGAATGGAAAATGGGAAGAGATGAAAGGATGAGGCAGGAGGTCCATCTGGGTAACTAGGCTACCACTCAATTATGAACCACACTATATGCCAATTAAAATTATTTTATGATTGATGGTTCAGTACATCAAGTGGTAGGAACCAACCGCTATCCAGCCACAGTTTATGCATGAGTGCCAGTTGCTGTATTGCCTGTTTTGTAGGTACGTACAGTGCACTGTGAATTGTAGCTGGGCGTGTGTGTGCTGTCAATTCCCCTCCCCCCTTTCCGCCGTCTTGCCAACGCAATTTGTCAATCATATAGTAATTTTAATTGGAGGATACCACTTGCCTTAAAAGATTTAGGATATCATGGAAACCTAAATCTGGCTGGCCAGAGAAGGATTTCAACACTGCTTCTTCCAAATGTGAGTTTGGGGCTCTTCCACACCACCTTTCCCAGTGTGTGAATGAATGAATCCATATACTCAACATGATTGCTCTACAAGCTCCAAACAAACTGTCAATAGCAAGCACTTGCTGGTAGCTTACCAAGCATGTGTGCTGTTTTTCACATATTTTCCATCTAAAAGGAGTTGAATAATCTGAACAACCAAATATGGTAGGTTCTAGGGACATCAGTGACAGTCTTGAATGTGTCAAAACTATGTGCTGAACTATTTGTACCGAGTCTTCAGAAAAACAGTACTGTAATTAACAAACATTGGCTGTTGGCCTTAAACCTCAATGACAACAGGACTTTATGAACTGACACTCTACCTTTATTTAAATTCTATATTTATTGTCAAATGTTAATGTTAATTAAAAAATACTGAATCAGAACTTTTAGTATAAAAACATTTTTAATTACTAATACATGAAAATGATTTAAAGTTTACAGACAAGTGAAATACCTAATTGTGATATGAAAAAATTATAATCCTCAATAACACGTTTTAATCTTCAGATATAAAAAAGTGTATTATTTTTATTTGATGTATCGCATTTTTGTAAAATTTATTTTGAACACACTCACTTTCATGCAACTGGTAGTTGAAAACATTATTATTCAGCATTTGTTATTTAAATGCCAGTTACAGAATCTCAGATAATAAACTGACAATAAAATTAAAAAAAGTGTTACTTACATGTAAGTGGTCAGATATCTACTGTTCGTAGACCACACATCAAGACAAAAATCAAAATATTGGAAAAATGCTGAGGCATGTTCCAGCCAGTGTTGTCAAACCACTTATGATGAGCATGAACAGTCTGCACCTGTCAGTAATGTTTAAATTAACCTGAATGCTTTCTATAATGCCTATTCACATACACGTTATAATTGTAACTGGTAATTTGTAGCTTTACAATGTGTGACAGTGTTGCTTTTAATTAATGCATATTCTAATACAGAGATATGTAAACAGGAAGAATAAGGCGCCACTGTCAGCAACGCCTATACACGACAAAAAGCATCTGGCACAATTGTTCGATCAGTTACTGCTGCTACATTGGCAAGTAATGAAGATTTAAGTGAGTGTGAATGTGGTGTTATAGTCAGCACACAAGCAATCGGACACAGCATCTCCGAGGTAGGGGTGAAGTGGGGATTTTCCCTTATGACCATTTTACAAGTGCACCGTAAACAACAGGAATCCAGTAAAGCCTCGAAAATCCAACATCACTGCGGCCAGAAAAAGATCCTGCAGGAATGGGACCACTGAAGTGACAAAAGTGCAACCCATCCACAAATTGCTGCAGGTTTCAAAGCTGGGCCATCAACAAGTGTCGGTGTGCGAACCATTCAATGAAACATCATCCATATGGGTTTTGGAGCCAAAGGCTCACTCATGTACCCTTGATGACTGCACAACACAAAGCTCATGCCTTGCCTGCACTTGTCAACACTGATATTGGACTGTTGATGACTGGAAACATGTTGCCCGATTGGACGAGCCACATTTCAAATTATATTGAGCAGATGGATGTGAATGGGTATGGAGACAACCTCATGAATCCATGGACCCTGCATGTCAGCAGCAGACTGTTCAAGCTGGTGGAGACACTGTAATGGTGTGAGGCACGTGCAGTTGGAGTGATGTGGGATCCCTGATACATCTAGATACAACTCTGACAGGGACATGTACTTAAGCATCCTGTCTGATAACCTGCATCCATTCATGCCCAGTGTGCTACGTGACAGACTTGGGCAATTCCAGCAGGACAATGCGACACTCTGGACGTCGAGAATGAGAATTGCTACAGAGTGACTCCAGGAACATTTTTCTGAGTTTTAACACTTCCATTGATCACCAAACTCCCCAGTGATGAACATCATTGAGCATATCTGGGATGCCTTGCAACATGCTGTTCAGAAGAGATCTCCACCCCCTCATACTCATACGGATTTCTGGGCAGCCCTGCAGGATTCATGGTGGCAGTTCCCTCCAGCACTACTTCAGACACTAGTCGAGTCCATGCCATGCCATGTTGTGTTGTGGCACTTCTGTGTGCTTGTGGAGGCCCTACACAATATTAGGTAGGTGTATCAGTTTCCTTGGCTCTTCAGTGTAGTTGTGTTCAGTGACGACACAGCTAATTCGTCTGCATGTCTGTGGAAAAGTGGATCAGTACAAGCTACGTCCAGCCACTGCTGACTGCAATATGGCTTCAAACTTTTATATGAAAGTTGTCAAAAGTTTGACTGATATACAATGTGGTCAGAAACAGTCTGAAAAGCTTGTAAGAGTCTTGCAGGGGAAGTTGTGCTGAGAAATAATTGTTCAGTTTCGAAAAAGACGCATTCCACATTTTAACTGGTAATGAGCATTTGAGCAAATTGTAACTCACAGACTCACAGATGTCTGTGCACTGCTGCATTTTAGCGTGTGCAAGAACCTGAATTTGTGAATGCAACAACCTTATTGGCTAATTTCAACGCTAAATAACTCGGAAATGGTGTAACACTCTTAAAAGCTTCTCAGATTGTTTGGGACTACTCTGTACATTGGGTACTATAACCATCACAAAATATTTGGCCTAAGAATCCACACCTGATATGGTACCTTTTACGAACCAGTTCTGTCCTGCAACATTCACCGTGTATGTAATGTCTTTGCACGGGAATCTCAGAATATCAATAGGCCCAAGACATCACTGACATGCGTTTCATGCACAGGCAATATTTTAGTCAGTTCCTGCGTGGAAACTAACAGCAAAATACCATCATCATCACTATGCACTAAGGTTCATAAACCATTTGATAACAGCTCTATCGGTATGCCATGGTATGTGATTTATATTAAAAGATGAGATTCAGGTTTACTGTTCAGTATGAAAATGCTATATACGCTTTCACTGATCAAATATTAAATGCTCTGAATAACCGGACATCACCCATTGGTATTTTTTGTGATCTCTCAAAGGCCCTTGACTGTGTAAATCATGGAATTCTTTTAGATAAGCTAAATCATTATGGTTTGAGGGGGGCAGTGCACAAATGGTTTAATTCATACTTAACTGGAAGAAGGCAGAAAGTTGAAATAAGTGGTTCATGTAATGTTAATACAACAGCTGATTCCTCAAACTGGGGAGCTATCAAGCACGGGGTCCCACAGGGTTCGGTCTTAGGTCCTTTACTGTTCTTGATATACATTAATGACTTACCATTCCATATTGATGAAGATGCAAAGTTAGTTCTTTTTGCTGATGATACAAGTATAGTAATAACATCAAAAAACCAAGAACTAAGTGATGTAATTGTAAATGATGTTTTTCACAAAATTATTAAGTGGTTCTCAGCAAACGGACTCTTTAAATTTTGATAAAACACAGTATATACAGTTCCGTACAGTAAATGGCACAGCTACAGTAATAAATATAGACTTTGAACAGAAGTCTGTAGCTAAGATAGAATTTTCAAAATTTTTAGGTGTGTCCATTGATGAGAGGTTAAACGGGAAGCAACACATTGATGGTCTGCTGAAACGTCTGAGTTCGGCTACGTATGCTATTAGGGTTATTGCAAATTTTGGTGATAATCTCAGTAAATTAGCTTACTACGCCTACTTTCATTCACTGCTTTCGTATGGTATCATATTCTGGGGTAATTCATTGTTGAGTAGAAAAGTATTCATTGCTCAAAAATGTGTAATCAGAATAATTGCTGGAGCCCACCCACGGTCATCTTGCAGACATCTATTTAAGGATCTCGGGATCCTCACAGTAACCTCACAGTATATATATTCACTTATGAAATTTGTTGTTAATAATCCAGCCCAGTTCAAAAGTAATAGCAGTGTGCATAGCTATAACACCAGGAGAAAGGATGATCTTCACTATGCAGGGTTAAATCTGACTTTGGGGGTAAATTATGCTGCCACAAAAGTCTTTGGTCACCTACCAAACAGCATCAAAAGCCTGACAGATAGTCAACCAACATTTAAAAATAAATTAAGGGAGGGAAAAAAAACTAACTTAAGCATTAGTGTCATGCAATATTTTGTGTAATGTAATATCTTGTACAGGCATCTTTCATTAACCTGACACGTTCCACATCATTACGAAGTGTTGTATTCATGATCTATGGAACAAGTATTAATCTAATCTAATCTAATCTAATCTATGCAGATAGTTTATACTCATCACAAAAATGATTGTGATCATGTGTTAAACAGGTTTGGCAATGCTGACTGGTATCAACGCATTATATCAGACTTTGTAACTAGGATTCAGCTTTTTGTTTAAAGTTGCATGTTTGATTATGTTCTTTTTTTTGGACTTAGTAAGTAAATGCTTGATAATGACCATGAGAGTGAAACTGGCCAACAGCAAACAAAAGTACTACATAAAGTTAATGGCTCAGCAGCAACATGTCTTCAATGAACTTTAATCTTGTCAGTTGATGAAAATGCTTTGCTCTTAACAGTGCTCAAGAACTTTCTAATCTTTGGAGGCCTTTTTTGTGAATTTCATCATATCGCTTTAAAAAGATTTGCATCCAGGCACTGATCTCTGTAAGTATGAAGAAAATCAAAGAGCCCCTTGTGATAACTGAAAGAAGATGTTTCAATTTATGAAGCAGTGGTTGTAATACTAACTAGATCCTCTTTTCTGAAAATTATGGAACTGAAGACTGATTTATCAGTTCTGAGTTTTAGTTGTTAAGTACAGAAACAGAATACATATTCACTTCTGCTGCAAGCCTGTGTTGAGCAATTTCGATGAGAAATAAGAACTTCAATTTTGGCATGAGCATAATATGGGGTTACAAAGCTTAATAATGCGTAAGGTTTTCAACAAATATGGTTCATTTTTAGCTTTTCTCAAATGGAAAATCTAAGTTAGCTAGATGAGAATGGAGATGGTTCTCCTTGCCCATTCTGCCACCAGAAATACAACATTATCTTTTGTAACTGGGAACTGTCCTTTGCTTGAGGGAGATTCATCTGTTAGGGCTCAGTCATCAATTTATTTTTAAGAAGTTAAAATAAATGCAAAAGGATATGGCTACCCACTTAGTTTTGTTGCTTTAAATTAGAGCCTGCAGCAGTTCTTCACCCAACTTTTGAACCCTGCCCATTGATTGCAAAATATTGCAAATATAGGTTAAATGCCAATTATCAGGTACAATCACCATCATGGATTAAACTATTTAAACCTTCTTCACCAAAGACTGGAGGTCTTGAAAGTGGAGAATCATTCATGTCAAAATGATCCTTCATAAAATCAAGAACAAATTTTCTGATACAATTTCTTTGATGGCACTCATCAGATACACAGGACAAATGTTTCCAACCCCCATTATCCTCTATTAAAATCCAAATTAAACAATATATCGCAAATGTTTGACTTTTTCTACTTGACACTCAATTTTCTAATGTTCAAAAAATGTTCATAAAGTTCAAACAAGCAAAGTTCAATATATAACTGCAAGTACAATATTAACAATATTACGAAAAGGAAAGTTGCTACTTACCATATAGCAGGGATGCTGAGTCGCAGACAGGCACAACAAAAAGACTGTCACAAATGAATCTTTCGCCCCCCCCCCCCCCCACACACACACACAAAGCTTTATTTGTGCCAGTCTTTTTGTTGTGCCTACCTGCAACTCAGTATATGGTGAATAGCAACTTTCCTTTTCATAATACTGTTACATTTCATCCTGGATTTTCCAAATACAATATTAGAATTTCAAGTAAAAACAGACAACTGATAAATATACCCATACCAATTTGCATGATGACATACCAAACAATAATTCAACAAACCAATTATTATACTACCCACTGAATGGTGTGTGTTTGGTTTATCTTACATACTACATGTGGAAACACACACTACAATAATAAATAATATCACACTTGCCAAAGCAAGTGTAGTTATGCTCGCTGTAAATCAGAGGTAAAGGTACAATGTGTCATGATCACATGGACAGACACCGGTCACTGTCGCACAGAATCCGGTGGCTGGCTGCCAGTGGCATCGTCTGCTGCATCAGAAATAGTTCTGAGCTGATCAGACAGCCACGACTTCTTTTGCTTCAATGATTTTGTGTGATTTTGCTACTACTGGCAGGTTAAATAAATTCAATTTGTGTCTCTATCAGAAAGTCGCATTTAACATAGATGCAATTTCATTTCAAACCATAAATCATGATCATGAATTTCTCTAGAAAAATGTGTGTTACAACTCATATAATATGTATTAAGAAATAAAATATTTTCATTTTATCTTGGTTTCTATAAATGTACAGTCACACATACTTATGGGCTTTCATTTAACTCACAAATTTAGGAAGCAAGTACATAAATTTTAATTTTTTTGTTCTTAGTTTTGTTTCCTTATTTGGAATGTCACAGAATGCTAACTTCCTTCTTATATTGCCAGAAACAACTGAATTATAAACAATACCTTCTCTGCTCTAGCTATATATATTATGTAGATATTTATCGCCAAAAATTAAAAAGAAAAAAAGAAGAAAAAACACATTTTTACAAGTTTTTATGAATTATCTACTCGAAAACCCCAATAACAAAATTTATGAAAACTGCAGAATATATTTTTTGATTAAAGTCTTAGTAGTTACTGCAAGCAAAGTGCGCAATATTTTTAAAGTGCTAAATTTGTAACATTCTGCACGTTCTGCATCCTTGAATTTCTAGTGCAAAATAATGCATGTTAGCAACACTGTTTCCAGTCTCCTGTTTACAAAAATGATTGAGAAATTGGAGATTAATCATTCTGCATAGAGTTTTGTTTTTGGTTTGAACTTTTGTTACAAACAATGTCTTTGGGAAAATACAGCAGTGAATGGGTGAGGTGTGTGGACTATGAGAAAAGACACAAGAAGGTAATGTTTAAGAAAAGTGAAAAACACTTGACAATTGTTGGAAATCTTTCAGAGGTGTTGCAGAAATATCTTGGTCCTCAAGTAACTGTCTTATATCACATCCATTGTGCAGGAATTGCTGTACTCACTACAAGAAATTTAGTGATAACCCATCTGAAACAGGGTATGAAATTGCTGATGCAATGAGCCTTGGCAGTTTAGAAGAGTTTGTTGTGAGCAACTTCATTTCTTGTGTGTAAGATAATCAGTGGTGGGTGAGACCAACAATTAGTCTCTCTCATGAGCTGCAAGATCTAACTGTCTCCTTTATGACACCTCATGGTCTGATAAATTCTTTCAAATGGCCATCATCAACAGATCAGTGTGCAGTTCCAATTTCCCAATGTCGCTGAGAAGCATGTGAAAAAACAAATGAACTCTTTTCACAACAGTCCTGTGTTGATTGTTACAGTGTATGCAATTCATGGAATGCCATAAAGAAGTAAAATCATGACAGAAGACAATAAAAATTTGTGAGTAATGTTAGAAACAGAAAAATACATATACAAAGCTACTTTCTGTATCTAATTTTCTTCAATATAATGCTTGAACAAAATGAACAATTATTTTCCCACTGAATCACAAGCCTGTAAAATAATTATTTTGGGTACAATATATCAGTCTCACATTACATTTACTCAGCCTCAGCAATCAGTTTAAATTTCTAGGTGTGCAGTACTTATTAACAAAAATTTCTCAAGTTTTGCACTGCAAAATATTGCCCACTTTAATTGCACTTTCCGTAAGTACAATGACCAACTAACATACCATGCAACTTTTTGGAATATTCATGATGGAAGTTTTAGGGAAAATAATTTCAGATTCTCTAAATTTTACATATAAATATTTTTACAGATTAAAATAAAATAGAAAGAGACTTCCACATGGGAAAAATATATTAAAAACAAAGATTCCAAGACTTACCAAGCGGGAAAGCGCCGGCAGACAGGCACATGAACAAAACACACAAACACACACACACAGAATTACTAGCTTTCGCAACCGATGGTTGCTTCTTCAGGAAGGAGAGGGAGCTTCCTGAAGAAGCAACCATCGGTTGCGAAAGCTAGTAATTCTGTGTGTGTGTGTTTGTGTGTTTTGTTCATGTGCCTGTCTGCCGGCGCTTTCCCGCTTGGTAAGTCTTGGAATCTTTGTTTTTAATATATTTTTATAGATTAAGAATTTCAAGCATTAATGTCATAGCTGACAGCTAGCTGTCTTTTCATTTATCATTTCTCAAGAAAGTTAACATCCTGTCACTATTCATATTTATAAAACATAATTTTGAAGTTTTCTGAAAGTTACAAATCTTTTTAGTTTATTTTTCCAAACTGAAGCTACAAAATAGTTCAGAAGTGTGTATGTGTTAATCATGTCTGATAGTACTTTGAGGAAAAATATATTAAAAACAAAGATTCAGACAACTCTACATACAAAGTTTGCCAAGGTAATCCCATTCCTGATGTCCAGGCGGAGCTTCAAGGAATCCTCAGAACCTTAGGCCCCCTACAAAACCTTTCACCTGACTCCATCAAACTCCTGACCCCACTGACACCTCGCACTCCTACCTTCTACCTACTTCCTAAAATTCACAAACCCAAACATCCTGGCCGCCCCATTGTAGCTGGTTACCAAGCCCCCACAGAACGTATCTCTGCCTACGTAGATCAACACCTTCAACCCATTACATGCAGTCTCCCATCCTTCATCAAAGACACCAACCACTTTCTCGAAGGCCTGGAATCCGTATCCAGTCTGTTACCCCCGGAAACCATCCTTGTAACCATTGATGCCACTTCCCTATACACAAATATCACGCACGTCCGGGCCTTGCTGCAATGGAGCACTTCCTTGCACGCCGATCACCTGCCACCCTACCTAAAACCTCTTTCCTCATCACCTTAGACAGCTTCATCCTGACCCACAATTTCTTCACTTTTGAAGGCCAGACATACCAACAATTAAAGGGAACAGCCATGGGTACCAGGATGGCCCCCTCGTATGCCAACCTATTTATGGGTCGCTTACAGGAAGCCTTCTTGGTTACCCAAGCCTGCCAACCCAAAGTTTGGTACAGATTTATTGATGACATCTTCATGATCTGGACTCACAGTGAAGAACAACTCCAGAATTTCCTCTCCAACCTCAACTCCTTTGGTTCCATCAGATTCACCTGGTCCTACTCCAAATCCCATGCCACTTTCCTTGACATTGACCTCCATCTGTCCAATGGCCAGCTTCACACATCCGTCTGCATCAAACCCACCAACAAGCAACAGTACCTCCCTTATGACAGCTGCCACCCATTCAATATCAAACGGTCCCTTCCCTACAGCCTAGGCCTTCGTGACAAATGAATCTGCTCCAGTCCTGAATCCCTGGACCATTACACCAACAACCTGAAAACAGCTTTCGCATCCCACAACTACCCTCCCGACCTGGTACAGAAGCAGATAACCAGAGCCACTCCCTCAACCCCTCAAACCCAGAACCTCCCACTGAAGAACCCCAAAAGTGCCCCACTTGTGACAGGATACTTCCCGGGACTGGATCAGACTCTGAATGTGGCTCTCCAGCAGGGATACGAGTTCCTAAAATCCTGCCCCGAAATGAGATCCATCCTTCATAAAATCCTCCCCACTCCACCAAGAGTGTCTTTCCACCATCCACCTAACCTTCGTAACCTCTTGGTTCATCCCTATGAAATCCCCAAACCACCTTCCCTACCCTCTGGCTCCTACCCTTGCAACCGCCCCCGGTGTAAAACCTGTCCTATGCACCCTCCCACCACCACCTACTCCAGTCCTGTAACCCGGAAGGTGTACACGATCAAAGGCAGAGCCATGTGTGAAAGCACCCACGTGATTTACCAACTGACCTGCCTACACTGTGACGCTTTCTATGTGGGAATGACCAGCAACAAACTGTCCATTCGCATGAATGGACACAGGCAGACAGTGTTTGTTGGTAATGAGGATCACCCTGTGGCTAAACATGCCTCGGTGCACGGCCAGCACATCTTGGCACAGTGTTACACCGTCCAAGTTATCTGGATACTTCCCACCAACACCAACCTATCCGAACTCTGGAGATGGGAACTTGCCCTTCAATATATCCTCTCTTCTCGTTATCCACCAGGCCTCAAGCTCCGCTAATTTCAAGTTGCCGCTGCTCATACCTCACCTGTCTTGAAACAACTTCTTTGCCTCTGTACTTCCGCCTCGATTGACATCTTTGCCAAAACTCTTTGTCTTTACAAATGTCTGCTTGTTGTTGTTGTTGTTGTTGTTGTTTGTGTGTGTGTGTGTGTGTGTGTGTGTGTGTGTGTGTGTGTGTGTGTGTGTGTGTGTGTGTGTGTGTGCGCGCGCGCGTGCTAGTATATACCTATCCTTTTTTCCACCTAAGGTAAGTCTTTCCGCTCCCGGGATTGGAATGACTCCTTACCCTCTCCCTTAAAACCCACATCCTTTCATCTTTCCCTCTGCTTCCCTCTTTCCTGACGAAGCAACCGCCGGTTGTCAAAGCTCGAAATTCTGTGTGTGTGTTTGTGTGTTATTTTATTGAGCCTGTCTACCGGCGCTTTCCCGCTTGGTAAGTCTTGGAATCTTTGTTTTTAATATATTTTTCCCATGTGGAAGTTTTTTTCTATTTTATTTACATCATCATTAGTACTTTGAGGAAGGTTTTTATAACAAATAATTTCATATCTCTAGTGCTTGTAGGTTTCGATTACATTTTCTTTATTTTCAAAAAAACTTTGAAATAAGGCTGTGACACATTCACTCTTGACCTGTATTATTTGAGACGAAATCACCAATACATATGGAATGCTGTTTTAAAACTGAAGGAAGCGAGTGGGCTCAATCATCATTTACACTGCATCATGTTTATCACTAGACTATGGACATGTATGGCAGCGAAATACTTCCAGCAGAAGACAATGCTTCCTCAGCTCAAGCAGAATACAACACCTCCTCCAGAAACTCATACATGCTACAGTGTTGCCAGTAACTGCAAATAGCCAGACACTGGATTCTGAGAGGCAACCTAATTCACTGCTGTCCTTTGAGAACAATTTGGTCTTGTCCTTGCAGCATCCAGGATTTATATAAAGAAATTGTATTTGGCAATATGAGTGAAAATCATTAATAGGATGTACATAAAAATTTCATAACTTAAAGGCAGTTGGTTGTGTTGAAGAGATCCTTAAAACTATTTGTCAGCAGTGAATGTGTGATGCGTGCTCACACCTACAATAGCATCGTGAATTCTTATTCTTACAGCCTTGAAATGATAAACAGCATCTACTGGTGGTTCTTCTTAAGTATATAACTTCTTGCAGTATTACTTAACAGTATCAGTTTATTACATTTTGTACAATGAATTCTTTTTTATTATTTTCTATTTAGCAATTTGTACAGAAATTGAATGACAGATCAGATGCTCCAGAAGCAACAGGAAATTGCCCAGCAGCAAAATTTCTAGATAGGGATACAGAAAGAATACAGGGCAGGGACGAGGGGCAGGGGGAGGGTAGTAAAGGAGAAAGCCGACAGAGAAGCAAAGGGAACAGAAATCTTGTGCATTATTGACAACTGTGCTTAAATAACTCACCTTTAGAGACTTGCCTTGTATCTCTTTCCACTCTTCCTGTTAGTGTTCCAGTCTTCTCTGTAGATTTTCCATTAGCAGATTTCTGAAAGGATATCAAGACTCTTCATTATTACCTTGTGACAACACAATTCTGCTTCTAATATCACATATTTATTTTCTCTCTAGCATCATCCTGAAAAGAAATACAATCTCCAGTCACCTCCTACGCATCATTGTACCACCATTATTAATGCACCTTTCTCCAGCGCATAAAGCCATCTTTTCGAGTTTCCCATTTTCAACACTGACAAATAACAGCTATCTGTATGCACCATTTATTCTTCTATCTTCAGAGTTATTCCCACCAACATTAATTCATTGTGAACTTTGAACTAATCAGACAAGGAAAGGAATGCTCTTTCTATCTTTTAAGCATATCTAACATAAAAATGAGAGGTCTGCAAATGGATTTTTCTTTCTCACCATTTCTGGATACTGACAGAGTAGTTAAAGAGAAACAGGGTCAATACCTCCCCCTTCTCATCCACCACACACACTGTGTTGACCAGTTACATAATTTGTACTGAAAACTCTATTCTTTAATGCTGTGTTAATTACTTAATCAAGTGTGACACATTGTTGTGTAAGTAACATTATTGTTAATACTGTATTGTGAGGAACTCCACATTTAAACAGCAATCCATTTTAACCCATTTGCGACAATATGCAGTACGAATATCTCATGACATCATTTAATCTCTTTGTTGCTTATTACACAGTCTTCTTGTATTTTGAATTACAACTTAATTTCTTTGTCAGTTGTAGATTATATTTTGTAGAATGCAGAACACATGAATAACTAAAACTTTGGTAGCTTTCGGGCAAATCATTTAACAAGCCAGAGTACACACACACTCACACACACACACACACACACACACACACACCCACCCCTACCTTTGCAGCTACATTGTGCTGGCTGAACACACAATTGTGAGATGGCAGTTTGGCAGTTGAACAGTCGTGAAGGGGTGGCTGGGGTAGGGTGGATAGGGGAAAAAGAGGTAGGCAGTGGGAGGAGGGATTGAGGATGGGTAACCAGTGGCTAGAAGGGAGGCAGTAAGTGTGCAGAAAAGGAGCAGGAGTGAGAGGCAACAGATTCATTGACTATGCATGCAAGACACGGACACTGGAGCTGGTGAATTTATGTGGCACATGATGAAGATAATGTGGAGATGTGGATTGTGTGGGGGTGAAAAGGCAAGGGAAGTGGAAACTATTGAGTAGAGGGTATGGTGGAAGTGGGTTATTGGTGACTGAGGCCTGTTGAGTTACAGTGATGGCACAGGATATGAAGCAGTTATTTAACACGACCATGTCATGCTTAGCAACATGTTGTGTCAGTGGATGGTTCATTGTGTTTTGACCAGAGTTTAGTGGTAGCCATCCACTTCTGGTGGACAGCTGGTTGGTGGTAATGCCCACTAAAAATCCTATGCAGAAACTGCACCAGAGCTGGCGTATGACACAGCTGCTTGCGTAAGTGACCCCTTCGCCAAGGTTTCATCAATAATCTTGCTGAGAAACAAGGATCATAAGGACATCCTACCCATGATCCTTCCCACCCCTCCTTATGTGATATTCTGTCATTCACCTAATATGTACAATATCCGCATCCATCTCTACATCACTACCAACCACAGGGGTCATGTCCCTGTGGAAGAACTGCCTGAGTCACTCACAAGCACATCCTACACTAGTAGTGTCACAGGCTCATCTTACGCCATTAGAGGCAGATCCATCTGTGAAATATGCCATGTCATCTGCAATTTCTGTATGACATTTTCGGTGAGTATGACAGGTGTAAGGAAACATGAGAATTTTACTGTGGCTAAAAAGCATTAATTCTTTGACAAACTTGTTAATCTCATGAATATTCCTCTTACATTTGAAGAGAAAACTCTCTTACATAGAGGATTAAACTATAATTCCAAACTAACATTAGGACAGTAAGAATAAAGAGAACTATAGCAGAACCCTCCAGTAATATGGCAAGGCTTGCCACTCAAAGAGAATAACCTAGCAGTCAAAGTCATCAACACATTAAAAACACAGTTACAGTCCAGAAAGTACCCATAAAAATGAAAGTAAGAAGTAAGAAGTTGAAGAGGCATACGTGTTCCTCACCATAGCTGATAAAGACAACATTGTCATAATTATGAATGATGAAGACTATCTAAATAAAACTGAACAAATTTTCCTCAAAAACAGAACTAACAAAACGGCTAAAGATAAAACAAGAAAGTTTCACGCAAATTAAAATGCAAAATTCACAACTGTTATTTTCTGTTTAATGACAAAGAAAAAGAGTGATATAAAGGCACGAGTCCACTAACGCCATACGCACCCAAGCAGACAACACTTCACAAAAATAACAAATCCATGAGGCTTATATCTAACACAAGGCAGTCTTAAATGCTCTGAAAAGTGTTATACAAGCACAAAGGCTAAAATGCTAAACATGTTTTATGAATACTATAGTTTAAAAAATGAATATAAGTTCGTGAACAAAGTTAAGGATACAGTCATACCAGCTGATTCCACCTTCACCTCCCTACATGTGGTGAACTTGTGTACTATATAGCAGAGATGTTGAGTCGCAGGTAGGCAAAACAAAAAGAGTGTTAAATAAGTAAGCTTTCAGCCAAAAGGCATCTTCTGAATTAGACCCCACATACACACACACACACACACACACACACACACACACACACAAAGCAAGCATACTTTATGCTACCATCGGCAGCTTGGACCAGATTGGACTGTCGCATGAATAGCAATCTGGAGTGAGGCAGGGAATAGGGAGGGATAGCAGGGTATGAGTGGGGGGAGAGAAAAGCACTGTCTGGTGGCATGTGCAGGGATTACATGGCGTGTTGAGATTGCCAGGTGCAGCGACAGGAGATGGGGTGCGACAGGAGTCCAGAAAGAGGGGAGCAGGGAAGGGGAAGGGATGGGTGAATGCACTGCAGAGGGTGGTGCCCAAGGTGAGGGGATGTGAAAAGAGGAGGTTATAAGAAAGAGCGGGCAGAAACTGTTGGATGAAGAGTATGGAGACAGTAGGTTACCATGGTCTGAAGCCAGGAAAATTTCAGGAGTGGAGAAACATTGAAAAAAAGCATCAAATGTTCAGCTGCATGTTGTGCTTCTGGGTGGACAGCTAGTCAGTTGTCGTACCAACAAAAGGCTGTGCAGTGATTTCAGTGACTTAGTATATGACATGACTGCTCTCACAGGTGGCCCTGCCTCTGATGGGGCATGATAAGCCTGTGATAGGACTAGAGTAGGATGTGCTGGATGGGTGTACTGGGCAGGTCTTTCACCTGGGTCTTCCACAGGGATATGACACCTGTGGCAAGGAGTTGAGAGTGATGCAGGGTTATTTGTGAGAGTGACCTCTGTTCCCTGAGGACATACAAACACAAGTGAAAGATGGCCATGTCTCTTAAAAACATTTGATGTAGTAGGAACAGTCCACTGTGTGCACTGATCTGTGATCGGCGTAGATGGTGTGTAGGCAGTGACATAACTCAGCCTTTGGTGTCAGATATTTTGTACACATTTAATAGTGTTGATATCATATTATGCACTTTCTTTATGATTTCATATTTAACTGCAATGTTTGGGATTGATGATCTAGAAAACTGTGGCACAGTTGGATTCAGCGTCCAATTCTTAATGCTCAAAATGAAGGATACAAATTATAGAGCTTCCTCAACTGTGGATAAATTTTTCTTGGTAGTAGGTACACAAAGGAAATAATTTTATGACGACCTGGTATTCTAGTTTATTCATTTGAATAAAACATTTACAGCATAAATGCTTCAACGAGTTATACTGACAAAACTGCTCTCCATATCAAGTTGACACTAGACTTACATTACTGTGCAACAAGTTTCATTCGTATCAGTGCCATCTCACTGTCATTGTACTAATGTCATCTATTGTATCATTTACACATGGGATGAGGCATGGAACATTTTGCTCCAATATCTTTCTACACACTGAAGAAATTAATAACTTATTTATACCTTATCAAAAGTCAGGAGGAGTTCATTAATTATTGGCCAACAGTTTCAACAATCTTATTAACCATTAAAGTGTAAATGGATAGATAAAAAAATCTACTCATGAACAAAGATTTAACTTTTACAAGCTTTTGGAGCTAGAAGCTCCTACTTATGCCAGAAGAGATGAAGGAGAAGGAAGAGGGGTGAAAGAAAAGGACTGGAGAGGTTTAGTGAAAGGGATACAGTTCACAAAAGTCACCCAGATTTATTAGTTGGGGAACTGCACCGGACGAGATTTGAAAACCTGAGAGCTTAAAGGTGGAAGACAGTAAAATGCAAGACAAGAGATTACTACTAAAACATTGTGCAAGAGTTAAAAAGAGTGAAAAGCTAAGTGCATTGTATATAACAGAGGCGGGAAGGGGAGACGGTGAAAAATAGACAGGTCAGAAAATGAAGGATGTACAAAACTAAAGTGGAATGAAGAAAGCAGTAGTTACTATGAAGAAATGCTGAGACACAATGAATTAACGTAAATTAATGCCAGGTGTGTGGCGAGAACCAAGGACTTGTTGTAGTGCTAGTTCTCACCTGAAGAGTTCCCAAAATCTGATGTCTGAGGGAAAATACAGATGACACACGTGGTGAAACAGGCATCGAGGTCATGACTGACATGTTGTAGAGCATGCTGTGTGACAGTATATTGTGTGTAGCTGGTATACACCCTGTGTCTATGCCGATTCATCCTGACTGATAACTGCATGGTAGTCATGCCGATGTAAAATGCCGAACAGTGTTTACATAACAGGTGGTAAATGGTGTGTCATTTCCAAGGTGGCTCTCCCTCTGATAGTATATGTTTCACCAGTTACAGGGAGGGCGCATAGGGCAAGTCTTGCAGCAGGGATGGTCATAGGGGCAGGACCTATAGGGTGGGGAGATGGCTGCAGAATGCGCATAGGATCTGACAAGGATATTGCAAGGCTTGGGAGGGCAAAGCTATTCTACGTGTGGTGGGCAAAATCTCAGACAGAATGGATCTTATTCAGGGCATGATTCTGGGCAGTCATGGCCTTGTCGAAGTAACTGATTAATACATTCAAGACCAGGATAACACTGGGTGACAAGTGGTGTGCTCTGAACAGATTTTTGTGGAGGGATCAGATGTACCAAGATTGGATGTGATGGCTCAGGAAATCTGTTTTTGAACTAAGTTGTTGGGATAATTACACCCAGTGAAGGCTAAGGTGAGAGTGGTGGCATATTGCTGTAAAGAGTCTGCATCTAAAACAAATACGTTTGCCTAGAATAACAAGGATGCATGGGAGAGAACGTGTGACATTCAAAGGATGGCAACTGTCAAAATGTAAGTACTGTTGTTTGTTGGTAAGTTTAAAAGGGGCGAAGTGTGTAGGTGGCGTTTGGTGAGGATGAGATCTAAATCAAAGAGAATGGCATGGGATTAGAAATAAGAGCACGTGAAATTTAACTGAGAGAAAGTATTTAGGGATTCCCGGAATTTTAACAGGTCAGCTTCACCATGAGTTCATACGGCAAAGATGTCATCAAAGTATTCGGATAAAGATTGGTGGAAAAAACTTTTATATAGACGACTTTTGGTGGATGGTGTAGTAAATGTGAACTGGTAGTGCTGATCTGCATTTTGAGATTCAAAAACATTCATTTCAAACTGAAACTGCTGTAGGCACAAATCTGCAGAAGTTTGGCACTCTTCATATGTCTCACAAAATTCATTGGATGTTAGAGTGCTACTGTACCTCAGATAGCATTGTCAGAGACCTTACTGACACATGCTACTCCATAGGGCATCAATATTCTTGCCTCAGTGCAAACATAATAAGGATTAGTGGATTGAGGGAACTTAGGCAATGGCTTTGTGTCCCGACCATGCCACTTCAAGTTCGATAGACAACAACATGAAGACCTGAAACACAACTGCTACTACTGCTATATGCTTAGGCAGAATAATTTCCAAGGAGCAAACCACAAGGTGATTAATCCCTTAATTGTGAAACACATCCACTGAAAACAATATTGATAATGAAAGTATCTGTCCAAGTATTTTAAAGTACTGTGTGGAAAATAGCGGTGTCCACAACACTGACAATGTTAAAAAATAAAATCAGTTTCAGAAGATGTAAACAGAGGTACAAAACTGGACCGGTGTGTACATGAGAAGCAGATGGGGGCCCCTCAGGGCTCATCTTTAATACAAATGGAATTTGCAGAATCATTTACAGAATGTCTGCAGAAGAAGATAATTCCCCAAAATAGGAACACAGCTGTAGTTGTTCTACTACACAAGAAAGGAGGCAGGAAACTTACAAATATCTCAATCTAATCCCAATAACGAGCAGGGTGTTTACTAACTGTATAGAAGAAAAAATCTGGATAAGTGTGAGTAGAACTCGTGCACCAACTATTCCATACAAACTGAATTAACTTTATAGATAGTTCATCTATCCCAAGAATTGGGACTTTACATGATTTTCACCTGTTATCGGTATCGGTGCTGGCAAGATATCAAAATACATGACAATTTAGCCATATCTTTTGACTGCATCAAGTAGAAGCTTAAATTTCTTACACTGCCAAGGGATTGTAGACATCAGCATGTGATAAATTTCAACTTGATACACTTTTGTTCCTGATAAAATGGGGATTAACAAACGGATGGACAAATGGACAGACACACACTTGGATAACAAGTGACACAAGAAACATTATTTTTGTGTGATATAATTACAAATTATGAAAAGGGAAGTTGCATCTCACCACATAGCGGAGATGCTGAGTCACAGACAGGCACAGCAAAGAGACTGTCACAAATAAAGCTTTCTGCCAGTAAGGCATTCATTGACAACAATGACACACACACACACACACACACTCACACACACACACACACACACACACACACACACACACACACCTGAGCAAGGTATAGGCTGTTCCTCCTACAGATCTGCCTACCATTTTCCTCTCTTGTATCTCATCTGTTATTTGGGTATGCCCCATCTTAACTTCCTCAGTAAACACAGTTGCTAGCCCCCTTTTACTACCTTTTCTCACTCTAAATGATAAGTTTATCCCATAATTGACTTCTGCTGACAGAACCTGATGCCTCTCTAAATATCTTAACTCCTCTCCTTCTAACTTCTTTCCTTACTCTTGTTTACAACACATATAACATCACCTTGTACACATACTTCTCATGCTTATGTATCTTGCTTCTCCTTACTGATACACAGAGCTTATCCTTTACTTACTTATAATTACTAGGTTTAGACAATAAAAAAGGTGATGATGAAATGGGAGATATGATACTGCGTCAAGAGTTTGACAGAGCACTGAAAGACCTACGTCGAAACAAGGGCCCCGGAGTAGACAACATTCCATTGGAACTACTGACGGCCTTGGGAGAGCCAGTCCTGACAAAACTGTACCATCTGGTGAGCAAGATGTATGAAACAGGCGAAATACTCTCAGACTTCAAGAAGAATATAATAATTCCAATCCCGAAGAAAGCCGGTGTTGACAGATGTGAAAATTACCGAACTATCAGTTTAATAAGCCACAGCTGCAAAATACTAACTCGAATTCTTTACAGACGAATGGAAAAACTAGTAGAAACCAACCTCGGGGAAGATCAGTTTGGATTTTGTAGAAATACTGGAACACGTGAGGCAATACTGACCTTACGACTTATCTTAGAAGAAAGATTAAGGAAAGGCAAACCTACGTTTCTAGCATTTGTAGACTTAGAGAAAGCTTTTGACAATGTTGACTGGAATACTCTCTTTCAAATTCTAAAGGTGGCAGGGGTAAAATACAGGGAGTGAAAGGCTATTTACAATTTGTACAGAAACCAGATGGCAGTTATAAGAGTCGAGGGACATGAAAGGGAAGCAGTGGTTGGGAAGGGAGTAAGACAGGATTGCAGCCTCTCCCCGATGTTATTCAATCTGTATATTGAGCAGTAAAGGAAACAAAAGAAAAATTCGGAGTAGGTATTAAAATCCATGGAGAAGAAATAAAAACTTTTGAGGTTCGCCGATTACATTGTAATTCTGTCAGAGACAGCAAAGGACTTGGAAGAGCAGTTGAACGGAATGGACAGTGTCTTGAAAGGAGGATATAACATGAACATCAACAAAAGCAAAATGAGAATAATGGAATGTAGTCGAATTAAGTCGGGTGATGCTGAGGGAATTAGATTAGGAAATGAGACACTTAAAGAAGTGAAGGAGTTTTGCTATTTGGGAAGCAAAATAACTGATGATGGTCGAAGTAGAGAGGATATAAAATGTAGACGAAATGGCAAGGAAAGTGTTTCTGAAGAAGAGAAATTTGTTAACATCGAGTATAGATTTCAGTGTCAGGAATTCATTTCTGAAAGTATTTGTATGGAATGTAGCCATGTATGGAAGTGAAACATGGACGATAAATAGTTTGGACAAGAAGAGAATAGAAGCTTTCGAAATGTGGTGCTACAGAAGAATGCTGAAGATTAGATGGGTAGATCACATAACTAATGAGGAAGTATTGGATAGGATTGGGGAGAAGAGAAGTTTGTGGCACAACATGACCAGAAGAAGGGATCGGTTGGTAGGACATGTTCTGAGGCATCAAGGGATCACAAATTTAGCATTGGAGGGCAGCGTGGAGGGTAAAAATCGTAGAGGGAGACCAAGAGATGAATACACTAAGCAGATTCAGAAAGATGTAGGTTGCAGTAGGTACTGGGAGATGAAGAAGCTTGCACAGGATAGAGTAGCATGGAGAGCTGCATCAAACCAGTCTCACGACTGAAGACAACAACAAACAACAACAACACAAGGATAATGTTAGCATTTTGTCTCCTGCAATTCAAATTTATTCCTCGCGGATCTACTTACTGTTGAATACTAGTTATTAAATCATCTAATTCTGTTAATTTTTAAGATCTTGCTTCTTATTTGGCTTTGCATATTAGCATGCCCTCAGTTTGTCTTAGCTTCCCTTTCCTATGTGGACTCTTCTCCCCTACAGCATGTGGTGTGACTAACATGTGTTACTTACTTAACAAAACGTCTGTTAATCTGTTGTTATCGTCATATGTAAAATACTCACCAGTGCAATCTTACTGTTGTGATATAAGATAAAAGATAATAAGATAGTGTAGATAGAAACTGTTAACAAGGAAACTAAGATAGAAACATGGAAGCAATGGATCTCAGACGGCTAGTGGTTATCAATCCACCAAATTTGCAAATGGTGCAAACTCTCCTGGGGCCTTAAATCTTTTAATCATATCTATATTATATAACCTTTAGCCTGCCCTGTTTCAGGGTCTATTAGATATTACATATATTGCACCTATAAGATACCTGATGGCAAAATCTGTCTTTTTTATATCCTCCCACATTTTTGGTAAAGATCTAGAAATTTACTCACAAAAAATAGGTGGGACTGAATTTTTCCATCAGGTTTGAACTCTAGGAAATGCTTTGAAAAATTTATATTACTTCCCCAATTGTAGCTCCTCTAATAAACAAATTGATAACCACTGTTAATTATGCCTGCTTTTTTATGGATTTCCTACTTAGTACTGTCAATAGCCTCCCATAATCTCGTTAATACTTTATGCTCTTCCTTAGAAAGAGTGTTAATATTAAGCATTTCTACTTTCTCTTGTACAGTAGAATTTACAAATTTGTGTAACCATTTCACAAAATTAAATAATGTTTCAGGTGTGTTAACTATTTCTCTAATTCTTTGCATTGTTCTAAAACAGTTATTTGCTATTGTACCTCCTAGATTTGCTCTTTAACCTCGTTGAAGACTCTTAACGACAAATCAACCTGCTTTGCTAATTTTACCATTTACTTTCTTGAATTTCTCTTTTACTTTATTGCCAACTAAATCACATTGATTACTGATCTTTTCCTTCAATTTCTGGAGCAACTGGGTCCAAGTACTTGCAATGTTAGTTAATTTAGCTTCCATTTCCTGTCTGACATTTTCTGTTACCTCTAAGTTTACTTATTATTTCATATTTTCTACCTTAACAGACAGTTCATTACTTCTAGACCCTACTTTGTCAGATAGTTCCTTTCTAGTGTCAGACAGTTTCTTATTTGTTGAATCTACTTCACCAGATAATTTCTTAAAATTAGAATTAATTTCATCAGGCATTTATTGTAATAAATCTTTAAGCCATTCTGAAGACTCTGCAGCCATTTTTCTAGTAATGGCTGGCATACAAAGCAAATATTCGCTATTATGTACTCTTTATTACGCTAGTAGATGGTTACCGCACAGTTTTCTCAAACCTGGTAACACTGTGTCACCAACTTGATGAAAAAAAAATCTTCAGAGTGAATATCTGTATTTTATGAACAGCTCACCTTTTCAAATTAACTGTACTCTCTTGTCGTGTAGCCGAAGCAACCACGCGTATGTGGGAATGTACAGCTATTATCTATCTGCCCAGTGCAGCTGATGTATCAAACACAGTAATAGGTGGACTGCATTGTCCCATACATCAGCACCCCTGCAGCGTTGTTCATTTACTACAGTGTCCACATCAATGTCAGGATTCAAAATCTTCTACTCCGCACCAACCGAAAAATTATTTTCCTTCAAACCCATCGAGAAATTACTCTGTCTAAGTTAAAAGATTCTTTTATTCACATGTCGACATCGTTTACTTGAGATGCAGATTTGACTTAAGTTGCCATAATATTAATACCACAACTGTATAAGTATGATCTATTCTCAGATTTTGTACACTGTTCTGATATTTCCTTTCACTTTTTTCTTAACATATTGTTACCGAGTTTGGACAATATAGTTACATCAGTTCACTTGTAGTGTCTCCTTTTGTTTAATCCTTGCTGCTCTTAGCAGCACCACAATTTATCACTTGAATTTCAAGATTTTGCAAATTTATAGTTCTCTATTTCCTTCCTTTTGTTCCAATGCTGCACAACCTGTACACTGGGAACCAAATTAAATGTTTTTCTTATTGGTTTAGGGTTTCACGTAGTTGCTGGCTCACTCCTTGTAGCTGAAGATGAGACAGAACTCTACATGAAATCCGATAATATCTGACATATTTACATTTTTCTTTGAATCCAGTTGCTGTAGTTGGCTCTCTTGAAGCAGAGGTTCTGCTAATCAGTGCCTCTGAAATTCTGTGTGTAGCTGAGGAAAGGCTTGACTTCTTCACATTCTGCAGCTTTTATTAGCACAAAAGAAGATAACTTCTACTCTCACAGAAAAGCATATTTCACTATTTTCTTTTTACAAACAGATATTTCCTTGAATGAGTGTACAGATCATTAGAGTGACTCATCAATTAGAGTGGAACACAACTTCTTATACGACGTATGCCCCATAGGCTCAATATGCCATTCAAGATTACAATACATTTTATTTGTCCAAAACCATCTTGTCTTTTGTTTACATTCTTGGAGAGCGTGGTTGCTCTTTGATGGTCAAGTCACAACACTAAAATGTTTAATGTCTGCACATACAAAAACAAACACTTGCACACACTATATGTTTCGTGACTTAATTTTATTCTGTCAAGATAATCTTTCCTTGTGCTACACAACAAGTGTGAAATATCATTTGCATAAACAACATGTAACACTTCAGTTGTATGCATGAATGAAGGTCGATGATGGCTTGGAAGTGTTGAATGTTAGTGAATATACCAATGGGGCTACAATTAGCTTCTTGTAGCCATACCGCAAGAAACCCAATGTCTTTACCGTGGACAATAAAGACATTCTTCAAAAGGCAACAGGCTGAATGTTATGTCCTTTCACCAAAACATGTACAGTGTTATACCCTGCTACCCAGTACTGAGGCATGGCAAGTCCTGATGATACATTTATCATTGCATTTGTTTGGGTTAAATTTATACCTGTTTGCCATGCATTCCAGACATGTTTGGCTGGGATGTTTATATCATGTCACACATCATTAACATCAGAGGTCATGGTCTGTTACCTTGCATAATACAAATGCTTGCTATTGGCCTGTTCATGCTGCTACCTTGCTATCACACTATCATTTGAACAGTTAATGTGTTTTTCAGTACTTTTTTTTTAGAGTTTGTATTAAATTTGTATTGCTTTTTTGTACCACTTAGATGTAGATATTAAAATATATCCCCTACACAAATGTCATTCCAGCTTGATTTTTTTTTTTTTTTTTTTTTTTTTTTTTTTTTTTTTTTTTTTTTTTTTTTTTTTTTTTTTGCTGTGTTGTGTAGCGCTGGGGAGCGAGTGCCAGGTCACCAGCTTTGTGAAGCCTAGTGCAGGGTTGGCTCAGGTGACTGACAGCATAGGGGAGTTATGTAAGAATTTTACGAAGGAGGGTCAGGTAGTGATAGTGGGTGGAGCAGGGAACAGTCTTGATAGAGACGGGGAATATGACGTAGGTGGTGAGCTGGTAAAGATAGCTACTCAAACTGGTGGCACTAATGTGCATTTCTTGCAACTGTTTCAGCATTATGATCAGTCTCATCTTAATGTGGCTGTTAGGTGCATTAACATGGGACTGGGGAGGGTGCTGATGACAGAGGGCATGGGTCACATCTCGGTGGCGCCAGTTCGGTCTATCAGTAGATCAGGTTTCACAAGGCATGGCCTGCACCTCAACAGGTATGGGAAGGGGAGTCTGGTAAAGCTTATAGATGACAGCGTAGTGGGTGGTGGTATGATAACTCATGAAAAATTCCTGTAGTAGTTGGTGTTAAGAGTTGCACCTTTTTTAGAGTGAAGTCAGCTGCTTTATGGAAGTCCCTCTAACTAAGGGCTCACCTTCAGAGGACGTAATGTTTCCATCAAAATATAAGAGGTTAATACCAATAATACCTACTAATAAAGTCAGTGAACTCCTTATAGATGCTGATCGAAATTATTCGTATATCAGAGCACCACTTAAATAATTTGACAATTCAGAGGCTTCCTTTACCAGGATACAGATTTAACTGATGGTTTTTCAAGGAGTTCCTTGTGGGGTGTGGGTGTGGTAATGAAAATAAAAAAACAGTATTCCATTTGTTCCATAGACATATCACGACACTGTACTGAATATATATTTGAACGTTGTGCAGGGGCCGTTGTATTAGTGAAACAAAACTTCTAATTGTTGTTGTTTATAGGTCTCCTAACTCTGACTTCAGAGTACTTGTGCTCAAGCTACAGGGGGTTCTTGATTCACTTTGTAGAAAATACGAGAAATTAGTTATATGTGGTGACTTCAGCATAAATTTTGCACATGATGGTGCAAGAAAAAGGATTTTGGCAGATCTCCTAAATTCATATGATCTGATGCAGACAGCGTTTTTTTTTTTTTTTTTTTTTTTTTTTTTTTTTTTTTTTTTTTTTTTTTACTAGGATGCAGGGAAACATCAGCACAGCCATAGACAATATTTTTATTTATTCTTCATTAATAGCTGGGCATTCTGTTAGTAAAAGGGTAAATCGCCTTTCAGACAATGATTCACAAATTTTAACACAAAAAGGCTTTTGTACTCAAACTAATGTCACATATAACTACAAACTATGTAGGAAAGTTAATCCAACAGCAATGGAGAGTTTTTTTAACCCATGTCAAGGAACAAGAGTGGCAGGATGTTTATAGTGCCGGTAACATAGATGATAAATATAATGCTTTCCTTAACACATTTCTCATGCTCTTTGAGATTTGCTTTCATTTGCAACTTTCTAATTGGGGTACTAACAGTAATAGACAGCCCCGGTGGCTGACTAGTGGGATAAGGATATCATGTAGAAAAAGTGGGAATTATATCAAAATGTTAGAAGTAGTCACAATCAAGTTACAGTAGCCCATTACAAACAGTATTGTAAGGTGCTTAAAAATGTTATCAAGAAGCAAAGAGTATGTGGTATGCAAATAGAATAGCTGATTCACAAGAATGGTCAGTTGTGAAGGAACTGTCTGGTCAGCAGCACAAGGTTGATGATATAAAGTCAGTTTGTAGTAAAAATATTTCAATTACTGATAAATCAGATATATGTACAGTATTTAGCAATCATTTTCCGAGCATTGCTGGTGAATTAAATAAAAATTTAGTTTCTAGAGGGAATCATATAACATTCTTGGAAAATGCCTTTCCAAGATTTATGTCTGAAATACTTCTGCGTGATACAGACAAGGGAGAGATTGAGTCAATAATTAAATCACTGAAGACTAAGGACTCTCACGTATATGATGGACCGCCTAGCAGAATATTAAAGTACTGTGCTGCACACATTAGCCATGTATTTAGGGATATTTGTAATTTTTCCTTTAGGAATGATCAGTTTACTGAATGATTAAAGTACTCAGTAGTAAAGCCGCTTTATAAAAAGGGAGAAAGGGATAATGTAGACAATTTTAGACCTCCAAAATCAGATTTTCACTCTGCAGCGGAGTGTGCGCTGATATGAAACTTCCTGGCAGCTTAAAACTGTGTGCCCGACCGAGACTCGAACTCGGGACCTTTGCCTTTCGCGGGCAAGTGCTCTACCATCTGAGCTACCGAAGCACGACTCACGCCCGGTACTCACAGCTTTACTTCTGACAGTATCTCGTCTCCTACCTTCCAAACTTTACAGAAGCTCTTCTGCGAACCTTGCAGAACTAGCACTCCTGAAAGAAAGGATATAGAGGAGACATGGCTTAGCCACAGCCTGGGGGATGTTTCCAGAATGAGATTTTCACTCTGCAGCGGAGTGTGCGCTGATATGAAACTTCCTGGCAGATTAAAACTGTGTGCCCGACCGAGACTCGAACTCGGGACCTTTGCCTTTCGCGGGCAAGTGCTCTACCAAATTTTAGACCTATTTCTATGCCATCAGCGTTTGCTAAAGTTATTGAAAAGGCTGTGTATATAAGAATAATTGATCATTTTATATCACACTATTTGCTCTCAAATCTACATTTTGCCTTTTGAAATCGTTTAAGAACTGAAAATGCTATATTCTTTTTTCTCTGTGAGGTACTGGATAGGTCAAAAAAAGGTTTTGAATGTTAGGCATATTTTTTTAAAACTAAGACACTTGATTGTGTCAATCACAAAATATTGCTCAAGAAGTTGGACCATAACGGATTATGGGGAGTAGCACACAATTGGTTCACCCCTTACTTTAGCAACAGAGGTCATTTTTCACAATGTTGGGAATGGCTGTGATGTGGGGCCTGAGTGGACTACAGTCAAGTGGGAGGTGCCCCAGGGATCAGAGTTGGGGCCGCTCCTGTTCCTTATTTATATAAATGATATGCCCTCTAGTATTACGGGCAACTCTAAAACATTTCTGTTTGCTGATGACACTAGCTTGGCAGTTGTGTGCAACATTGGCTTGGTTTCAAATTGTGCAGTTCATGACCTGGCTTGTAGAAAATAAACTAACGCTAAATCACAGTAAGATTAAGTTTTTACAGTTTCCAACACACAATTCAACAAAACCTGACATTTTAATTTCACAGAATTGGCATATGATTAGTGCAACTGAACAGTTCAATTTTTTAAGTGTTCAGATAGATAGTAAACTGTTGTGGGAAGCCCACGTTCAGGATCTTGTTCAAAGACTTAATGCTGCCATTTTTACTATTTGAGCAGTATCTGAAGTGAGTGATCATTCGACACAAAACTTAGTCTACTTTGCTTATTTTCATTCACTTACGTCGTATGGTATTATATTTCGGGGTAACTCTTTCCATTCTAAAAGGATATTTTTGGCTCAGAAATTGGCGGTTTGGGCAAAAAGTGGTGTAAGTTCACGAACCTCTTCTCAACACCTGTTCACGAGTCTGGGTATTTTGACACTGGCCTCTCAATATATACATTCCTTAGTATTGTTTCTTGTTATCGATATCAGCTTATTCTCAAGTATCTGCAGCTTTCACTCAGTTAATACTTGGCAGAAATCAAACCTGCATTTGGATCGGACTTCCTAAACTCTTGTGCAGAAAAGTGTGCAGTATACTGCTGCTTCCATTTTGAATAAGCTACAACTTGAATTCAAAAATCTTAGCAGAAATCCACGCACTTTCAAATTGAAACTGAAGAGTTTCCTCATGGGTCACTACTTCTATTCTGTCGAGGAGTTCCTTGAAAAATTCAATTAATTCTTGTTGTATTGTTGATTGCATTTACTTAAACTTATGGAATGACTTTTTTCGGGTTCATAAACATTTTATTTTTATCTGTTACTACTTTTATGTTGTAATTTCATGTACTGATGCGTTCCATCACCCTGGAGATTTGCTCCTCAATTTGGTCCTACGGAACTTAACGTGTAAATAAATAGAATGAATGAAAAAGCAAATATATTTTTTCAGAAATTTTGAAGATTACACGTTTTGAGATATTTGAGATCAAAGGACAAGATCACTGATCTTAATTATGAACCTTGTTTGAATATGGGCATGCTTCATATCATTTCAAAACTTGTTCCAAAATTACCTGATTCACAATTGTATCTCCATCAGAATAGAAGTTACAGCCGTTTTTTTCAGTAGTGTTTGTCAAATTTTCTGCACATTTTTTGAACCATGACTGGCCATTATGTTGTCGAACTTGAGCTGCAATTCTGAAAATTTGAATTTTTCATTGTCTTGACATATGCAATAAACATACCAAATTTGATGAAAATCGGAGATGGTCTGGTTGGCAATGTTTTGATTTGGTATGGGATGACTCTCTCTAAATTTTCTCAACAGACCATTGCCTTCCCTCCAATGATACCCATTTGAATTCCCAAAGCAATAGATAGGACACTGGCTGAGAGAAGCTGTGCACATTACTAAGGAATGCAAACAAACCGCTCATTAGTGTCACCAGAGAGACACTTAGGATCAGATGAGCTGCCATTCCTTTTCTCTGAATCACCTATTGCTCATTCCTTAAAACGATCAGGCTCTTTGAATTAATTCTTGGTTCAATCCTTCCATTAAACCCAGAACCAATCAGTACTAGGGACTATGATACAGATTGTGAACTTCAATGAAAGTGTGACCCAGTTTAGTCTCCTGAAGCATATGTGCAAGTCGCTGGATTGATTCAAACACAACCTTGTAGCTCAAACAACACCAGTTTCTTCCAATGTCTGCCAAACTCTGTAGTTAGTAGTATCCTATTCCCTCTATGCCCCCTGAAACAGACTTTTTGGCATTATGAATAAGGCAGCCAGACTGTACATTCAAATTGATGATGTTTAATAGGCCCTACCCTTTTACATTCACCTCCCTTTGGGTCACAGCTTATTTCCCAGTGGGTGAAGTACGTTTCAATCACTCAATTAATCTTTCAGTAGTAGAAAAAGCACCTCAATCTTGTTTGTTAGAAGGATGTGTGAAATACAGTCAGTGCTCCTCGGTCCATGTCTCCCTTGCATAAGGCTCTTAGAACTACCACTGACTCACTACCCTAGTCAAGAAAAAAGCTGGAGACAGAGACTGTGCTACCGATCAGAAAATAATATCCACAACAGATGATAGTAGTTGAGGTACCTTTGGTATCTCTGGTGCATGTTTCTTGATAGACATCCCAACACCCATTAACAACAGCTTCCAATCAAATGAGAGTAGTCAGGACAGTTTTCAGCCAATTAAAACAGTTTGCTGGATCGAGACGTGAAATCAGGTTCTTCACCTTTTGTGGGCAAAGGCAAAGTTCCCCTGAGTTCAAGTATAATTCCAGCACACAGTTTTAATCTGCCAGGAAATTTCATATCAGTACATGTACTGCATCAGAGTGGAAAATTCATTTTGGAAACATAGTCATGCAAAAAACCATCGGTCATAGCTTTTACTAAGCGAACTCGCTGAAGACATACTTTCAGCTGTTTGAGGGTTATGACGTGTTGGACAGAATTTATGGTGCATTCTTGTTAGAAAAGATCAACTACACCAACAACCTCTGCATCCCGGAACACTGTAGCCATAACCCGCCCTGCCAATTACACAGTTTTGAACTTTTTCTTCCTCAGTAAGTTTCTGTGATGTCACCCCAGTGACTGCCTCTTTTATTCTGGTTAAAAAAATGAATCCAATTTGTCTCCAGTCACAATTTTTTCCAGAAAGTTCTCTCCCCCCCAAACGGAAGCGAAGCAAGAGTTGGGAAGCAATTGTTTTTTTGTCTCTGTATTCTGGTTTGTAACATTCTTGGCACATAAGTTCCACAAAACTTTCGAATATACCAGCTGTTGAATACTCGTCATTATGCTGCCTTTACTGAGAGAGGCAATGCGACACAAATCTGTAGTCACCCGGCAATCACCAAGAATGATGTCATCAACTTCCTCAATGTTGAGTGGAGGTACAGCAGTCACCAGCCTTCTGCTCCGTGTTTCATCAGTTAATGATGTTTGCCCTTCAGCTTCATTACAGAGATGAACCCATTGTCTAACAGTGGTGATAACTACTGTTGAATCATCATACCTATTTTTCATTCTTTCATGAATGCTAACAGACATTTCATCTTCTGCATTCACGAGTTATATCGCAGAACACTGACTAATACGAACCGTGTTGTTTTCGCTTGGTTTGGGTTATTAGCTTGTCTGCAAACTGGATGTGTGTGTATCAAGTCTGCACATTGGGCTATCACAGTTTGTTTACTTCTTGAAGTCCATGTATGCTTGCTCGACACAACTTCATTGAATATATGGTTGTCTATGTTATTAATTATAGAATACAGAGCTGCCCCTGCTATTCAGTTCCAGTCTCTCTTCTTCTTCTTTGCGTCATGATCGGATCCTCTTCCCTGTAGATTTAAGGAATATGATGACAGAGAGCTTAATTCTTGACCTCTAGCTACAAAAACATCTCAAACACCACTTTCCATTACAACTTATATTCTCTCTTCAATGAACACTATAACTCCGTTATATTACACAGTCCAGGCTTGTGGACCTTAACTAAAACATTGCCTCCACCACAAGTATTTGTTCTATATCAAGTCCAAGAACAAGAAGAACAAGAACAATTGAAGAATACATTTTTTTTCACTGTTAATTAGTCTTGTTTCTTCTTTATGAACACTATCATGACACTTTCCACTCACGTGTGCATGGGATAACGCATGCTCACTATTGCTGATGGAGACGCGTGCGAATGTCCACTTCTACTAGACGGGCTCCTCTGCGGGAACAGAAACCTTAGTGGCAGTCTACTGCTCCTGACCCTTCTCTCTTAACTAAAAATCTTTCTGTTTCTTCATGCAGATATTCAGAGTGTATATGTGGACAAGGGAAAAAAATCCCGAATTTTTCCCGGATTTCCCAGTTAAAAATGCATTCTCCCTACGGTGAAAAGACACTTTCCATATTAAGTGACAGTATACTTTCCCTCAGAACTGTAAAAGTTATCAGTCCTTTGAATGGCTTTGGTTTTATACACCAGCGTGGAATTTCTCGGCACTTTAGAAAACGAAACTCGGAGGGGAGGGGGGGAACATGCTTTGGAAAGGTCTTTGATGTGCAGCAACATGTACGCTGCATATTTTCATATTACGGAAGTATAATTGTGGATTCCACCAAATACCGCATGTTACTTTCCAAAGCATTGAAACCAAGATTGTGATGCACTTTTGTAAGCCAGTCAAAGCTCATGTCACATGATCTCGGCAGCCGATGGCAGCGGATATTCAGAGTATAGGATACGTGATGATGTCAGCCAATAGCAACATCACTGTTAAGTAGTGTGAACACACAAAGAGGAAAAGTTAATGGTTTAAATTAATATACATAGTAGTGCTACAAGAAAGGCATCGCTTTCACATTTAATATTTGTCTCGAAGATTTGTAGCATTTGTAGCGACGTAGAACCACTGAACCACCGACCCCCCCCCCTCCCCCACCGGTAATATCGCTACCCTATCGCAGCAAGAACAACTGTATCTCTGCCAAATCAGTTCTCTGTAGTATACACTCAATGCTACACACATTGTGTATATGCTGCGAGAGTAAAAGTATTCAGGATTTGATGATTCGACTTGATTTTGACAGGGAAGTTAAAACAGCTTAGGTCCAACCCACCACTGACCGCATCGAAACCGAGTTTATTGTGTGGTATCACTCCCTGTATATCTAGTAAAGCCAACCAATGCCCTTAAATACTGCAAGGAGTCCCTTTACCAGTTTTTTGTTAGACAATTTCTTCAGGTCTAGTTGTCCCAAACATTCTGTATCTTTTGCTCTCCAATGCCTTACATTCAAAGATTAGGTTTGATGCAGTTTCTTCACCCCCATCACAGATCCTACATTTAGAGTATTCTTCCATTACACCCACTGTGTGTAGGTGTTTTTTGAAATTACCATGGCCGGTCATCAGTCCAGTCATGAGTTTGATTCCATTACTGTTCAATCCCAGAATTACAGAGCTTCTTTTAAAACATGGCATTGGCATCATTACCTTACCATGTTTTTGTTTATGAACCTTGGTTTAATATTTTATGTGCTGTTTCCTAAATCAGTTCCGTAGTTCTAGTTTGATCATAGCCTTGGTGATTGTCAGGACAGGTTCCGGTCCAATAAATGGATTCATTGCCTCCATCCTGGCCAGTCTGTTGGCTTGTTCACTGCCAAAGATCCCTGAGTGTCCAGGGACCCAGACTAGGTTTACCATACTGCTTCCCCCTAGCTCCACCAGAGCCCTGTGGCATTCTGCAGCAATCTTAGATCTCATTGCAGGAGCTGCCAGTGATTTCAGGACTGCCTGGCTGTCTGAATAGATGTAGAGGCAACGGTCCTTGTAGCACCACAATGCGGACCTGTAGGAAATCCTAGGTCTAAGCACCATGGTGTATATCCAGTGCATACCTCTTGGGCTTAGGCCCCAGATTTACCACAAGCCCTTCTGGTACTCACTAGAGTACTTTTCACCTTGGAGTAGCTGCTCTTAATGTGAGGGGTCCATGTTAGTTTCTCATCTAAGGTTACCTCTAGATATTTCACTATCCCCTTCACAGGTAGAGTTTCATCGAAGTGCTTTAGATTACAACTTGAGTGTTGGATATGACTCTTCATGAATGGCACCACAACAGTCTTCTTAGCATTAATACTTAGATCCTGTTTAATGCACAAGTCTTGCACAATGTACAATCCTCCTTATGCCACATTTCTAACTGTATCAGTAAATTTGCCAAGTATTTCTATGAGAAGGTCATCTGCATATCCTTGGCAAAAGCACTGTCTGGAATTTAGTTCCTCAATGAGTTCGTTCATCACTAGATTCCACAATAAAGGGGACAGAGCTGCTCCTTGTGGGCAACCACTAGTGGTGTTAATTACCAACTTTTCATTCATTGTGGTAGCCTCTACCTTCCTTCCACTAAGCATGGCCCTGGTCCACCTACATGTAGTGGTTCCTAGGTCATGTACCTCTGCTGGCTTCACCATGAAATTTTTTTCCAATGTTTTGAGAATGAAAGAGGACAGACTGATTGGTCTCATAGTCTTGGCCTTGGTATGATCAGTTTTCCTTGGCTTTGGAATGAAGACAATCTTCACTGCCCTCCAAGCAATGGGAATGATTCCTACTGCTAAGCTAACCCTCAATAACCTGCATAGGGCTCTTATGAGATTCTCTCCTGCCTGTTGCAGGAGAGCTGGAAAGATTCCATCTGGGCCAGGTGACTTAAATGGCTGGAATGTTCCCACTGCCCATTGGCCAATTCCCAGTCCCCTCTTCGAGTGCCTGAGAACCACTGTCTCTCCGGGATCACATTCTGGTCTGTGTTGTCCAGCAGAGTATATTGAGGAAAGTGAGTTTTGAGGAGCAGTTCCAGTGCCCCATGTGCTGTCTTTGTATATTCCTCATCCTCTTTCCTCAACATACCTCCTGGATTGGTTGGTACCCTAGCGAGGATTCTGTGAAGTCTAGCTTGAGCAGCCGTGCTCTCCACTTCCTCTCAGAATGCCTTCCAGGATGCCTCCTTGTATAATTGCAAGGTAGTAGTTAACAAGGACATCATGATATTTTGCCCATTATCCTTTACGTCTCGCAAAGCTTAACAGTCAAAAGTATTCGTAGTAATTGACAGACGTGCAAGTGATTATTTATCATTGTAAGTATTACACCCACTCTCCACTACCTATAGATTAATAAGCAGCAAGAGAAGCTAAGTTTTAACATATAATTTCGATTTTTTCCTTTTTATTTATTTATTTTTTGCGCGTATTACACTATAAGATACATCATGCAGACGTGCCAGTAAAATGTTTAATAATGACATTAATGTCTGATCTTCTGAGCTCATAATTCTTCTAAATGGCTCGTCTTAAAAGAGTTGAATTTTAAATGAAAGTCAAACGCTCTGCGATTTAAGAAACTGAACGTACATTCTCGCACATACTTCATCTTGTGTAAAAGGAAATTTACTTTGAAAGTAAAGCCTAGTTTAAGCAACGACACTTGGTTGCAGGCTACTGCACTACCGGCCACTGCGCACACGCGCTGCGTGTTTGACCAATTTGTTGGTGAAACTGAACACTTTTGGTGTACAATTGTGGCTGTGGAAATGCCATTATCTACAAGACTAAAATCCCACTGTTCAAGTTGGCTGACTCTTTTTTAAGGAATATTGTCGACAAGAGGGAAGGGTACACAAATAAAGAAGCTGCATTCTTTATTCAGTATTCATCTATTTAAAACATCACAGCAGTGCTCCCCATTAACATATGTTTGAATTTTGAAATATTACCACTGTACAGATATATCTTCAAGACAGTAGTTTGCAAACCGGTCTCTTCTTAATGCGGCCTGCTTCGAATAATTATTGCTTTTAATGTTAATAATTATTGGTGTTAATGAAAAAGCGTCACCACCAACTACAACTGCATTTTCTAGCATGCCGAGTGTTCTCGACTGGAATGCACGCAATGTGATATATAATTTCAGTTCCGCCGTCAGTGCTTCATGCATTACCGTTTCTTTTCCTATCACATAATTAACTCTATTTAGAAGAAACGTGAACAGTTCTGGTGACATTCAAAGAGAATTAAAAGAAATTTTTGGATCTTCCATTATAAAGCAACGTTGCTGAGCACCTGAGCTGATGTGTTTTCTTCATCCAGTTACGAACTGAAACAAGTTTCTTTGTTTTTTAAAAAAGAAATTATGCAGCAACAAGCTTTAACTCCATCACAACTCATGTGATGTGCAGCTACCAAAACTTTCATTTCAGACACGACTCAGAAAGCCACAAAACAACGAAACTAAAATATATAATGGTGTCACTGTGTCTACAATCATATATGAAACTATTTGCGAGCAACTCATTCCAAGCAAGTAAACTAGGCTTAATTCTTTTCAGACCAACATTTGCAATAATTTCCTGTGACCTGTTAGAAATAGGTTCATTTCAGCAGTTGGCAGAGAGCACCAGATAACAGGCGTCACCACACTTGCGCAGCTACGAAGACGTAGGAAGCCCGTATGTTTGTACATTAAAAGATCTTACATGTCCTAAAACAAACAAGACACCAGAGGATACTCTAAGAGAATTTCGTGACCCATACTAAAAAGCATAATTTGGCTTACAATGTGCATTCGCATGACAAGATTCCATATGAAGTAGGCCTCGACCTAATATTAAACTTTACAGTGTGGGTTCGGGATGTAAATTTTCTTGGAGTACCAGTACTGTATTATCTCATGTTTGACCAACTGCGACATAGTCACATATACAAACAGTGATCCAATACTGTCAAATGTTTTTTATTCCTGTCTATAATGACCATCCTCAGATCTTTTTTACATCATGTCCTAAAGCGATAAGGCCATAATGGCATTGTCAAAATATATGAATATAATCAGCACAGCATTGTCGCAAAGATATAAAATAAGGTGCAGAATAGGCCACATCTTCCACACAGTCATTATTGCAATATGACTGTGTGGACGATGTGGGCCAGGAATGTGTTCAAAACTGTTAAAAAATTAATAGGGATGTGTTTCAAAATCATATGAATAATCCCTAGACCAACATGCACTGGATGCTAGGCACTTTGTGAAACAAGGTTTTGTTCCCAAGAATACCCCCCCCCCCCCCCCCCCCCCGTGAACTGTGAAATTGTCGCCCGGTACAGACACACTGGTCCCCCCCCCCCCCCCCCCCTCCCTTCCTCCCACAGCCGTGGTTTCAGGCCTGCTGTGCTTGTGTGAATCTGGAAGCTTGGGAGGGTCAGTAAAATTTTTCCGGGTAGCATCTGGCTGCTTGCTGCTACTGCTTATACAGCTACAGTCACACTTCTATAGCTAGAAGTGAGAGAAGGTACTACTAATATGCGACACAACTGTGCATACGCATGAGCCTGCTCGCAACTGCTCGAACAAATTTAATTTACTTTAAATTTGTTGAAGCAATTGTGAGCGAGCTCATGCAAATGCACAGTTGAGTCCCAGTTTTGATGTCACGCTCATCAGATGTTGGAACTTCCTGACAGATTAAAACTGTATGCCAGACCGAGACTCGAACGGGTCCTGAGTTCATGTCTCAGTCCGGCACACAATTTTAATCTGCTAGGAAGTTTCATATCGGCTCACACTCTGCTGCAGAGAGAAAATCTCATTCTGGAAACATCCCCCAGCTAAGCCATGTCTCTACAATATCCTTTCTTCCAGGAGTGTAGTTCTACAAGGTTCGCAGAAGAGATTCTGTGAAGTTTGGAAGGCAGGAGATGAGGTACTGGCAGAATTGAGGCTGTGAGAACAGGTTGTGAGTCGTGCTTGGGTAATTCAGATGGTAGAGCACTTACCCGCGAAAGGCATAGATCCCGAATTCGAGTCTCGGTCCGGCACACAATTTTGATCTGCCAGGAAGTTTCATATCAGTGCACACTTCATTGCACAGTGAAAATCTCATTCTGGAATCATCGGATGCTATTTGTTGTTATGAAGCATTGCATAGTCTTCCTAAAGCCTTTGACACATTTTGCTGATGGCAGACTGTGTTTTGTTGTTGTATGTGGCACGTTTTATTTTCGTTTTTGACTCTCGTTCATGTTTTATTGCTGCAGTATTATTCTGCAGTAGCGGGATACAGTAATATCCTTCGTTAGCGTATCGGTTCTTACCAGCCAAAATTACAAAACTTTAACTTAAAACTAAAACAATGAAAAAGTCCCGAAATTCTAAAAAATTCCCGGGTTTTCTCCTGGATGAAAAAATTCCCAGGTTTTTCCTCGATCTCCCACTTGTCCTGGGTCATATACACCCTTATTATTTTTCATCTTTCACAGGACCTGAAAGTTGCACAATGCCATGTCTCATTCCAAACGACATGTAACACCACAGAACACTGTCTGCCATTTTGCAAGTGACTGCAGTATTGGTATCTGTTGCTGAAGAAAGTTACTATTGCTTTACAGAACAGCGCCAAAATCAAAATTTTCTCTGAGAAAACTTTATTTAAGGAGGAAAAACTAGGAGACATTGCTTTTTGACTGACCCTCGTATCATTACGCATGCATAAGTTTTGATACAACCAACACAAAAGTCCGATTTAAATTTTACATTAACTTTTGGGTTTAGGACCTCAAAGCGAATTTATTTGACACAATTTCACTTGGACATTAAATAAATAGTGGAAGTTACTTGATATTCACTTATATTATTTAAAGTTATGTATGTATGTATGTATGTATGTATGTATGTATGTATGTATGTATGTATGTATGTGTGTGTTCCACATATTGTCCTAAACCACTCGACTAATTTCAACCAAACTAGGTACACATATCCTTTACTGTCAGGCAACAATCACTGTGGAGGTAACAACTGCCTACCTGCCATAGTCCAGAAGGTAAGATGCCATAATCATCGAGACGTGTGAAAGACTGTTGCTTCATGCATGACATTATTCATTTATAACTATGTCTAATTGCAACATATTTCAAGGATAGTATCCTCATATGCTGTTGACTGTACCAACATAAATATGTCATTCTACGACACATAGTTCAATAGATGTGATGTCATAAACATTGAGAGGTGTGAAAAAAATGTTGCATCATGCATGATGTTTTGACACATTTATTCTTTACTACTAAGACATTCCTGCATTTTAGTCAATCTAAGGAAATCCTTGACACCTGGCAGTACTTTTGAAAGTTTTCAATTACGACATACAAATGGAAATGGCTATAGGTGAAAACAACAGCTGTCTGTAGAGCTATGAAGAGGCATTGCCTTAGAGACGATTACAAAATCCTGTTGCAGACACACAAAGAAGCGGCACCCAGCATACAGTAACTGTCCAGGATACTGTACTTATACATTTATACATTATGCATATTTATTTGTTTGATTGTAAAGCTGTTTTCACAAATATATCGAAATGAAATTTTTTTCAATATTGCGTTACAAACAGTTATTTTTTTCTTTTCGCTCCTAACAGAAAATTGGCAAAAGAATACTCAGCCACTGTTGGGTTTGTCTTATAGTAAGTAAATAAATGTGTGAAGTGAATGGGTTTTGCACTTAATGATTTCCTGACAGCTTCTACACTTGTGTGCCAAAGATGAACACTACAGCATCAGTTCATCTCACTAAAAACAACAAAAACTGCTGAGCAAAATAATTACGCCTTCCATAAGAAGCAGCTAAAAAAATAATCTTCTTCTCTTTTCTTGCACACAGGAAATGGTTTGATGATGTCCTTGTCTGTAACTTAGCTGATTTTGTTGTAGGTTCTTAATCTGTAATTCTCTCTCTCTCTCTCTCTCTCTCTCTCTCTCTCTCTCTCTCTCTCTCTCTCTCTCTGTGTGTGTGTGTGTGTGTGTGTGTGTGTGTGTGTGTGTGTGTGTGTGTGTGTGTGTGTATCCCCTTACCGCTGTACCCATACACAGAGAATAAATTCACTAAAATAATCAATTTTATTCACACTTGCTACAAAGACAGACTCATAAGACATAGTAATTAAATTATTATATTATATTTTACTGTCCAGAAGAACAATAAAGGCTACTGGTTACAGCAATTTGTATTTTTAACTGATACTGTAACAGTCACTCAAGCATAACCTAAAATGTTTACCTTTAGTGACGGCACTTTAATTAATCAAAAGTACCACAATGCTTGCCTCTTTTTGTGGGATGCTTTATTGGAAGAGTCTGCATTTATTGAACTATTTCCCATGTTTACTAACAAAGAGATAGAGGGGCTGGCCAGTATTTACCTCAGCTCAGTACAGCCGATAGATACACAAAAAACAACCGAAAATTTAAGTTCCTAGCTTTCGGAATAAATGTTCCTTCATCAGGGAGGAGAGAGGGGACAACCTTGCCTCCATCCTTGCTACCCTCCCTGTTTTCCTTTCCCTGTTGCTTCATAACCTGGGTTGTGAGTAATTAAATCCACTTTCCTTTCTTCCCTTTCTTTCCCCTCTCTCCTCCCTCATGAAGGAACATTTATTCCGAAAGCTAGGAACTTAAATTTTCGGTTGTTTTTTGTGTATCTATCGGCTGTACTGAGCTGAGGTAAGTACTGGCCAGCCCCTCTATCTCTTTGTTAGTATTTGTTTCACATCTTTATATAAGATTTTCCATTAATTATTAGAGGGGACAACCTTGCCTCCATCCTTGCTACCCTCCGTTTTCCTTTCCCTGTTGCTTCATAACCTGGGTTGTGAGTAACTAAATCCACTTTCCTTTCTTCCCTTTCTTTCCCCTCTCTCCTCCCTCATGAAGGAACATTTATTCCGAAAGCTAAGAACTTAAATTTTCGGTTGTTTTTTGTGTATCTATCCGCTGTACTGAGCTGAGGTAAGTACTGGCCAGCCCCTCTCTCTCTTTGTTAGTATTTGTTTCACATCTTTATATAAGATTTTCCATTAATTATTTATTTCCCATGTTTCTAGGCTTGCTTCAAGTACAGCTACACAATCTATTGGTGACAAAATCACTTGTGCACAACTTAAAGTGAATAGTACTCACTACACATTTTTCAACACTGAATTTCTATGGAATAATTTCTGTATTTAAAAAGGGTGCACATTTAATGATTTTATATACACAAATAATCACACAAGGGAAGAAAACTCCCACTGTGTAGAGAGAGAGAGAGAGAGAGAGAGAGAGAGAGAGAGAGAGAGAGAGAGAGAGAGGTTCAAATGTGTGTGAAATCTTATGGGACTTAACTGCTAAGGTCATCAGTCCCTAAGCTTACACACTACTTAACCTAAAATATCCTAAGGACAAACACACACACCCATGCCCAAGGGAGGACTCGAACCTCCACCGGGACCAACTGCACAGTCCATGACTGCAGCTCCTTAGACCGCTCAGCTAATCATGCGTGGCAGGAAATGTTGACCAAGAGAGAGGGACATCAAATATGACATATCAACTTCTCAAGTTGTGCTCTTATTGGAGTATATAGAAACTCTGTGTTTGTATATGCAACACTCCAATGTTTTTTCCATTATTATGCTGTGTTCAAGTGCAACAGTAACCACAAGTTTCACCTCATAAATTTATTCAAACATACCTCAGTGACATTTGGACACTTAGTAGCAAATCTGGAAGGTAAGTTCTCCACTGGTTTCAAGACATTTGAGGTGATCCACTGTGTTTCACCAGCAGTAAGCTCACCAAACGACTCAAGTTTTCTTAAATCTGATATAAGATTGCAGCCAGTCCACTTGTCAGCTCCAGAGCTCGTTTGCACTTTTGTCTCATCTAACATTCGACGCGCAACAGCTATGTGAAAATTTCTGTAAGACAAAGAGATCATCTGCAATTAATTCAGTGTCAAAAAAATATAACAGCAGATACACAAACATAAATTTTGCAATGAAATAATGGATGAAGGATAGGTATAAGACCAGGGTATAATGTCTTGTCTGTGATGAAGTCATTAAAGATGAAGCACAAGCCTAGGTTGGGAGAAAAATAGCTGTTGCCTTTTTAAAGGAAATGTCTTGTGGTTCAGATTAGATCATTTAGGGAACACCATACATGTGGAGAGACTTGAAGCCTATTTCTCCCGAATGTCACTTCAGTGCTTTAAACACCACCCTATCTTACTCAGTGAAGTAACTTTTTGCAATTGGAATTGCCTCAATAACTAAGAGCATATGAGGTCCAAAAATTTCTCCAGTTTGGTTTTTGCAGATGTCATTTCTGTTTCTGAATGTTGATACATTTAATATTTAAAAATACTTGAGAAACACAACTGATAAACATGGTATTGTTAAACAATATAGTTCCAAATATTGCTACTTCAACTATCCTCAAGAGAAATTTTCACAAGCCTCCTGGAAGAATTCATGTTAAACAAATAAAGAAATTTGCAAACTAACATCCAACTATTCCAAAGTAGCTCAGTAATTTACTTAAAATTATCTCGGAGGAAATTCAACAATAGCCATTCTGCATTAGAAATGAAGCTATTCCCATATTGTGAATGTGGTAGGGAAGCACTGAGAAAATATGAGTACAAAACAAAACTCTATCAACCTACAGAAAATATATGTGGATACCTGGAGGAAACTGAGAAAGGAGGAGGAAGTTAGTTTGAGAAATTCTGCAATACTGAAATCTCAAACGTGCGGAAGAAAGTGAGAAGCTTCACAAAACCTCAACAACCCTATACTGCTACATGCTACCATTCGTGCTATGGAACAGATGCTAGAGAAGCAAATAACACCTCCAGTCTAACATCCTACATGCACATAGAATCCAAATCCCATTATTCATTTTTGATGGAAGTACTGGTCCTAGTCCAGGTAATATCCACTACAACATACATTCATTTCTACCAGTGATACATTACTATGTATGTATACCAAAATATTAAGCTTCTGAAAACATGCAGGATAACTTCTGCATTCAAACAAGGGAAGAAACTTGATTTCGCGGTATCAATTGATAACCAACACTATCACAATGTCCTAACAAAGTGATGGAACAGCTAATCAAATATCACTTGAATGATGATATTGTTATCAAGGTTTCAACAATGAGACTATCAGCACCCAAACAAAATGTGAATTAAATGCTTAGTGAGATGAACAAAGTTTTTTCCTAGTGTAATCTTGATTGGACAGTGGCCCTTGGACACATCAAAGACTGTCTGGAAATGACAACAAGACATTAAAATATACAGGGTGATTCAAAAAGAATACCACAACTTTAGGAATTTAAAACACTGCAACGACAAAAGGCAGAGCTAAGCACTATCTGTCGGCGAATTAAGGGAGCTATAAAGTTTCATTTAGTTGTACATTTGTTCGCTGGAGGCGCTGTTGACTAGGCGTCAGCGTCAGTTGATGCTAAGATGGCGACCGCTCAACAGAAAGCTTTTTGTGTTATTGAGTACGGCAGAAGTGAATCGACGACAGTTGTTCAGCGTACATTTCGAACGAAGTATGGTGTTAAACCTCCTGATAGGTGGTGTATTAAATGTTGGTATAAACAATTTACAGAGAATGGGTGTTTGTGCAAAGGGAAAAGTTCTGGACGGCCGAGAACGAGTGATGAAAATGTAGCACGCATCCAGCAAGCATTTGTTCGCAGCCCAGGAAAATCGACTCGCAGAGCTAGCAGAGCGCTGCAAATTTCACAATCAACTGTATGGAGAGTCCTACGAAAAAGGTTAGTTATGAAACCTTATCTTCTGAAATTGGTTCAAGCACTGTCTGCAGCTGATAAGATTAAAAGAATCAGTTTCTGTGATTTTATCCTTGCTCAAATGGAAACAGATGAATCTTTCGTTTCAAAGATTGTGTTTAGTGATGAAGCAACTTTCCACACTAACGGGAAAGTCAACCGTCACAATGTCTGTATATGGGGCACTGAGAATCCGCGGGAAACAACTCAGTATGAACGTGACTCGCCTAAGGTGAACGTTTTCTGTGGCATTTCAGTCAATAAAGTTTTTGGTCCCTTTTTCTTCGAAGGTGCTACTGTAACTGGACTACAGTATCTGGAGATGTTAGAGAATTGGCTGTTCCCTCAGCTCGAACAAGAAGCACAACAATTCATATTTCAGCAGGATGGAGCACCACCACATTGGCACTTATCTGTCCGTAACTACCTGAACGTCAACTACCCAAGGCAATGGATTGGCCGTCAGGCAGCCCGTGACAGAGCACTTCATCACTGGCCTCCAAGAAGCCCTATCTTACCCCCTGCGATTTTTTCTTATGGGGGTATGTGAAGGATATGGTGTTTTGGCTACCTCTACCAGCCACCATTGATGATTTGAAACGAGAAATAACAGCAGCTATCCAAACTGTTACGCCTGATATGCTACAGAGAGTGTGGAACGAGTTGGAGTATCGGGTTGATGTTGCTCGAGTGTCTGAAGGGGGCCATATTGAACATCTCTGAACTTGTGTTTGAGTGAAAAAAAAAAAACTTTTTAAATACTCTTTGTAATGATGTATAACAGAAGGTTATATTATGTTTCTTTCATTAAATACACATTTTTAAAGTTGTGGTATTCTTTTTGAATCACCCTGTATAATAAACATCACATATGGGAGAGTGCATGCTGTTCTGGCGTAACGACAAGCAACAGAACAAAGACAAAGAATGCAAGACCAGAGAAGGCAGTGCGACAATGTCAGCCAATCGTCCACTGACAAGAACCGCGCGACGACAGTAGCCACCTCTGCAAGACGTGAACAAGAGCACCACTCCTGCCAGCCTTGGTCGGGCATTAATGGGAAGTATACACGGACTATTAGCACAGCCTAGCAGAGTGTGGTACAAGCACGGTTAGTAGCGATCCACAAACTGTGTAACAGTCTTGCCTGGCATTTCATATATCACAGGCCACTGATTTATATTGCCTGTTGCCCAACACTTACAACACTTATTCTAAATCCCAAGTCAAATAATGTCAATCTGTTTTATTGAAATAAAACTACTAATGTTATTAGCTTAAATTATTGTATAGCATTCCAAGAATGCAGCATCCCATAGGCACCCTATACAAGATGAGTGGGCAAGACCCAACACATGCCTAAAATCTACACCTACGTCCACACTCTGTGAACCAATGTGAAATGCATGGCAGATGGTATGTCCCACTGTACCAGTTACTGTGGCTTTTTCTCATTCTATCCACATATGGAGTGCAGGAAAAATGATTGTTTAAATGCCTCTGTGTGTGCTGTGATTAATCCAATATTATCCTCAGGATTCTTATGGAAGAGATACGTAGTGGGTTGTGGTGTATTCCAAGACTCATCATGTAAAGGCAGTGTTTGGAACCTTTTCAGTACACTTTCTTGGGATATTTTCCGTCTATCTTCAAGAGCCTGCCAGCTCAGTTTTCTCAACCTCTCAGTGACTCTCTCCCATGGGTCAAACAAACTTGTGACCATTCATGCTGCTCTTCTTTGTATATGTTCAATATTTCCTGTTAGTCCTCTTTGGTACGGGTCCCACATGCTTGAGCAATATTATAGGCTGGGTCGCACAAGTGATTTGTATTCCTTTGTAGACTGATTGCACCTCCCTAGTATTCTACTAATAAACCGAAGCCTGGTACCTGTCTAACCCACCACTGAGCCTATGTAATCATTCTACTTCATGTCCCTACTATGTGTTACATCAAAGTATTTGACTGGGTTTACAGATTCCAACTGTATCTCACTAATAGTACACTGATGGAAAAAAATTGCAATATCAAGGAAGAGCTGTGTGACATAAAAGGCTGGCAGGTGCGTTCCTAAATCAGAAATATGATGTCTATTCAAATTCCACAGTCGCATAAGAGTGGCGCTAAAAGGGGTGCAAATCAGGTTTGCTTTAAATATGCGCTGTAATGGTTGTGAGCATTACTTACCTTTGAGATTGGACATGGTGAGTTGATTCTGATTAAAAATGCCTGCAAGACGACAAAGACACTATTATTAACAATCCTCTGAGATTGAGTGGGGTCATGTAATAAGGCTATGGGAACCTGGAAGTTCCTTCTGCGATACTGCAAGGGCAGGACTGTAGCCACTGTACATGATTGCTGGCTGCGTTGGTCACGATTATGTACAGTCACAAGGAGACTGAGCTCCAGACAGCCACGTGGCATTACCGAAAGTGAAGATCATCATGTTTGGCATATGACTCTGGCATATCATACTGCATTTGTAACAGCAGTCTGGGCAGCTGTTGGCACCACAGTGACACAACGAACTGTTAAAAAACAGTTACTTTAAGCGAAGCTCTGAGACACACACTCTGTAGCATGCATTCCACTGACCCAAAACCACTGCGATCTGCAATGTCAGTGGTGTCAAGGGAGAACTCATTGGAGGGCAATGTGGAGGTCTGTGGTGTTTTCTGATGAAAGCTAGCTCTGCCTCAGTGCCAGTGATGGCCTGTGCCGCTTAGGAGGCGGCCAGTTGAGGGTGTACAATCAACCTGTCTGCAGGCTCAACACAATGGACTTACAGCTGGAGTTATGGTCTGGGTTATGATTTCATATGACAGCAGGTGCACTCTTGTGGTTATCCCATGCACCCTGAAGGAAATTTGTACATCATCCTGGTGATTCAACCTATTGTGTGCTACCAATCATGAACAGCATTACAGGGGTTGTTTTTCCAATAGGATAAAGCTCGCCCACATACCACTGTTGTAATCCAACGCGCTCTCCAGTGTGTTGACATGTTGCCTTGGCCTGCTTGATCACCAGTTCTGTCTCCAGTTGAGCACATACGGGACATCATTGGAGGACAGCTTGAGCGTCATTCACAAACAACATTAACAATGCCTGTATCGACTGACCAACAGCAACAGGCACAGAACTCCATTCCACAAACTGACATTTGGCGCCTGTACAAAACAATGCATGCACGTTTGCATGCCTGCATTCTACATCTTGGCTGTTATGCTGGTTATTAATGTACTAGCATTTCACATTTGCAATAGCTTATCTTTGCTTACATTAAGGGCAGCTGTAGGGCAAAATTCGTTTTCTTTTATTATGTGATTTATTAGATTGATTCTTTACATTGCAAAATTTCATAATCGAATTCTGGCTAGAAATATGTTTTAAAAAGTTTGTTTGGGCACCTGCACATGGTATGCCCCCTCTTTATATGCTGTGATCCAGACCTTCTCTACGCTATAAATTTCTTGTGCTTTAATTTTTCTTTCACACAATCGAAACAAACTATATTTGGGTCTATAAGGCTATGAGAAAGGTTATTTTCACTTGTTCCTTTGCTTACAACCTGATTTTTTTGAATAGTAAGTTAGTTTTGCATATATCAACCAGTTTTTTTCGAAATAGGTCATAACAATGGACACATATTCAAAGACGTGAGGAAATATCGAATTTCATGTGTAAAAGGTACAGGAAATTTAAATAACAGTGTTACAGATGCTGCTCGTAAGAGTGAAGAAAAATTTTCGGCGAAGTCATTGAGTTCACTAATGAATAGTATTAGTGGTAAGCCATACACCCATGATCATGATTTGCTACTTGCTGTTGTAGAAGTTATAAAACCAACTTTCAGGTACCTAGCCAATGCTGAACTGCTGAAAAAATGTGTACATGGGAAAACACAGAATACAAATGAGAGTTACAATCACTTTATGTGGATGCGTTATCCAAAAACAGTATTTGTGTCCATAATTGTTGTGAATATAGCAGCATGTGATACCTGTCTAGTGTTCAATTTAGGTAGGATTAAGTGCCTGCAGTGAATAGAATTCCATCTATGTGCATTCACAGTGAAAATACTCTGTGTACAGAGAGGGCCGATACTGAATGGATTTATTAGTATAAAGTTTGATCTTTATTTTTTCACTTGATTTTCATCAGTGCCTTCTGCCTGGAAGTATGTTGCAGTGTCTCGGCCACGTTGCCCAGAGCCGGATAGAACCACCCTGGAACTCACGTGCTGAACCATCAGCAGCTAAACTCACATGTTGCTGACGAGGTAACGCTACCGAACTATGCGTCTTACGATCTGACTAACCAATAGGGAGGCTTGGAGGTGGTCAAGTGGGGGTGGAACCGTGGCAGGCTGCCGGGAGCGGACATGCTGTTCGCTCTCTTCTGCTGGCAGCTTACAAACCGATCAGACGCCCTCCTCACTTGCTCTCTTGGGCGGCTGACCATTCAGTCTCAGCCGCTTCTCCAGGCTTGTCTTTCTCTACAGCATTAAAACTTCATACTGTTTAAACTATGTTTTATTCTTCACCACAATGGGTGCCTACTGCTTTCCCCTCCTGGCCAATCCTGGCGCATTAACAATTGGTGTCAGGAGTGGAATGGTTCACCATTAGGCCTGTCTCATTTGTAGTTAACTAGCTCTACTAATGAAGCTGCTAGCAATACTTTGCGCTTGACGTGCCAGATGCACCACGCGATAATAAGTGCACAACTTTCTGCCTTATCGGCACCTTTTTCCAAGCAGCTGCCACAGTGAACGCCAGGCCTAGTGGCTGAGCACCACGCCGCACATCACCACCATTCGCCGCATTGTTGCTGCCACAGACGCCATGCTACACTGCAGGAGGCCGCCTCCTGCGTTGGGCCGTGGTACGAACACATGTTCTGGCCAACTAGCTGAGGCATGGCATCCGGCCGTTGACACCGACACCGCCACCATCTCCAGCCACCTTTGCCCAGCGTACCACTGCCACAACTTCTGTAAGTTCATTGCTTCACTTTTCTATGCCGCCGCCTCCATGCTGTCAGCTACACCGTCATCCTGTCAAATATAGGCCCTTTCTTTTCTTTCTGTGCTCCGATTGTAAAAGTCTTCAGCAAGCACTAGGTGCCTTAACAGTGTAACCATGCCTCAAACTTGTAGTACCGTTACTGGCGAAGATAACTCCTCACCTATGGGAAAACAAGACCCAGTAGCTGCCCTCCAAGCAAAAATTGACAAATTACTATTATGGAAGATATAATTAACAAAAGAATGCCAAAAATTGGCTCAAACCCAGTCTGCCAATTTAAGTGTGCCAGAAACACACCCTGTTACGCCGCAAATGACGGCTGTAAGCACCTCCATTAGCATAATACACCAGCCACACATTGCCACCTCGGCTAACAGTTTCCCTGCAGTTAACTTTATTCCTACATTTTCCGGGAAACCCAATGAACAGATAAACTCCTTTTTTGCAAACTGTCCGAGATGTAGGCTGTGCTTGCGCTTGGCCAAATGTTTTCCTGGTGAATGTACTTGCCTTAAATAGTCAGGTGACACCCGTACCTATATTGAATCAGTGCATACCCTTAGGGACACTGCCTCTGGGTTGAAAGAAAGGTATTCGGACCAACACAATGCCCGCTACTACAGGGATAAGTTATCCACCCTCTGCCAGAAGCAAGGAGAGGACGTAGAAGCATTTACTGACCAAATTTGTGCTGTGGCTTGCCGCACTTACACACTGGGTTCCTATCCCGCATGTAACGAAGTGTTAATTGAGCAAGCAAAAGCCCGCTCAAATGACATATTTATACATAGAATTGACCCGTACGTGGGAGGGTCAAAATAGAATCACCTCCCTCGTTGCATGATGCCACACGACTTGCGATGATGTGAGAGGAGGTAGCACATTTTGTTGCTAGTTCGGTGCACCCAGACGAACAGCCGAGCAGGCATGCCAACACTGCCGAAAGGCAGGTCATGTTGCCACGCAGTGCCATCCACCTTACTGCTCTCAGTGTGGAATCGTAGGCCACGTAAGTAAAAACTGCCCACAGAACTCGGAAAAAGGGGACCCCTTGTATAACAATCAAACCCGACCCCAAAAACAGCCGGAAAATGGTCGAAGGGCAAGTCACGCCGCCAGGCCGCACCCCCTGTAAAATTTGCACATCCAGTCTGTCATGGTGTTGTAAATGAGGTAGCGAGTATCCTCCTCCAGAGTAAAATTAGAGGAAAGAATGTAAGAGTACTTATTGACACGGGAGCACAAACGAGTGTGTTATTCACAGGGCATGGGGATAGACAAGTGTTGAGTGACGCTGGGCATTGTCAAGCTAAGCTGAAAATTGGAGCCAGCTATGACCCTTTTGACGCGGACATAATTCGGAAATGAAGGTGATATCTCGATGTTACCCTGGGGAGTGATTTCCTTCACCACTACCAGAGTAGTCGATTACGGAATGCAAGCTGTCCGTCTCGGTGAGGAAACCCATCGTTTCGGCAGCTCCCACATCAATCCGTCACAAGGAATTTGTGAAACGCAGCCGCTTGCACAGGTTCCTTCCCCGAAAACATGAGCATTACGTACAACTACCTCTGTTAGAATCAGCGGCGGCATGGGACACATTCTCTGGTTTGGGGTCAAATCCCGCAAACTGGCGAGAACAGCCGTCTTGGTGGATCCAGTCTGTCAAAACGATGCACTCAACAGATTACAAGTCCACGTTAAATGCAGTTTAACAACAACCGAAATTCAGGGGAAGAAATTTTATGTTCCCGTGTGTTTGGACAATTTTGGAAGGAAGGAGGTAGAGATTCCTAGTGGCACCATTATGGCTAGCGGCCACGAGATTGAAAAAAGACTACCCTGTACAAGAGAAGCCAAAATCTAAACAAAATCACCGGCCCCCGGGACGCAACATATGTCATATCGCTCCCATGCTCAAAGACAAATTTAAGGATGGCGTTATCTGCTGGCTACTGACCTTGTTTACCATGGTTCAGCACGTGAGTTCCAGGGTGGTTCTATCTGGCTCTGGGCAACGTGGCTGAGACACTGCAACATAACTCCAGGCAAAAGGCACTGATGAAAATCAAGTGAAAAAAATAAAAATCAACCTTTATACTAATAAATCCATTCAGTATCGCCTTTCCTCGAATAACCAGGAGTGTTCTTCCAAGACGGAGTACAATTTATTTTCGTCAGCCACAGGCAGATGAGCTTTAGACGTGGTCGGCCACTTCCTGTAAGTACACAAGGAAGCAAATATATCCTATCTATTATTGATCACTTTTCCAGATACCTTATTTTGGTACCCATCACTGACATGTCAACTGAAACCGTAGCATGAGCTTTTGTAAATCATCTTGTCCTTCCTTTCGGAAGCCCTGACACCATTAGAACCGACCAAGGAACCAACTTTATGTCCGCCTTATTTATCCAAGTTCACAAATTGCTGAGAATTAAAAAATGGGGAACCACCACTTTTCACCCTCAGGCAAATGGCTGCATTGAACGTGTTCATCGCACTGTGAAACAAATGCTTTCCTATTACGTTAACTCAAGCCACAGCGACTGGCAAAGATACATTCCGTACGTGGCAAGTGTGTACAACAGCCGTTTCCACAAAGCCACTGAACATACCCCTTACAAGATAGTGTTTGGTCGCTCTATGGAATCTCCCTTTGAGATCAATAAATTACCTCTGGGAATTGATCACACAGCCGTTAAGAGGCAATTCCGCCGCCTTAAGGACATTTGGAAGAGGGTACAAGGCAACCAGGAAGCAGATAGAAAGAAGAAATAAAAATGCCATTCTCCCCCCTTCTGACCTCGTGATTTGGTTTTACTGAAAAAACCTAGTGTAAAGAAAGGAAGAGTGAAGAAGCTTACCCCCCTGTATGATGGACCATATTCAATTATTCAGCTTACTTCCCCTGTTAATGCAGAACTATAAATGCCTGACTGCAAGGTGATTGTCCATTTTGACAGGTTAAAACTCTATACAGGAACTATGCCCCTCCCACCACCTTCTGAGACAAGCAGGTCCTGCTCCTCCTGTGAAGCGGAGAAAATGGAAAGTTCCCCTGCCCCCAGCTTCCCCCAGATACGGGCTCAGGTCGAAGCATCCTCAGGCTCTCAGATCTACAGACTAGAAAAGGATATGCTATTTTGTGCCTAAGAGATTCCTAGTTCAATCAACCAAAGGAGAAAGTAACAAGATTCGGGCAACCACCTTATTACTTCTTTCTTCCTTTTTTTTTTTTTTTTTTTTTTGTCCCTCTACAATTTGTATTTTGTACCCTCGTACTATAATAACTAACATGTCACCCTAGTATCCCCCTCTGAAAGAGACTTCAGAGTTTTACCTGCCTAGTCTGTTCTGCAATGCTGGCCTAATTCTAACCCCTAGTTTTACCTTGTATTTTACTTATTTTTGTGTTAGCAGAAGAGCCAACACCATGTTACGAGTGGAGGCCGGAATGCACACGTTTTAGCTCACGCAGGCTGGCGTGAGAAGGGAAGAACCATACTGACGTGAGGTCTGGAACATGACAAGGAATGAGAATTCAGAAAGCGGATGTAATTAGTTTCATACTTAACTTTAATCCATTAATGATGAACGTCACTCCTGGCGGTACATGATTCACAATATTATCTGTTCAGAATACATTCTTGAAGTAATTATAGTAACCGAATATGACGCCTTGCTAGGTCGTAGCAAATGACGTAGCTGAAGGCTATGCTAAACTGTCGTCTCTGCAAATGAGAGCATATGTAGACAGTGAACCATCACTAGCAAAGTCAGCTGTACAACTGGGGTGAGTGCTAAAGAGCCTCTCTAGACTAGACCTGCCCTGTGGCGGCACTTGGTTGGTTTATGGGGGTTAAAGGGACCAGACTGCTACGGTCATCGGTCCACGGCACTTGGTCTGCAATCACTGATAGTGGCAATATGCGGGTCTGATGTATACTAACGGACTGCGGCCGATTTAAAGGCTACCACCTAGCAAGTGTGGTGTCTGGCAGTGACACCACATTTATGTTATTTTTATTTATGTTATTTATGTGTTATGATATGCCTAGTGGTCGGACAGCAGCTCTATGTTCAGTACTAATACAGTTAATGTTAAATAAGAATATTGTATGAAGGAGTGATTACATTATGTAATTCTCCTGTTTGAACACTGATACTGTGCAACTGTGAACATGTGCACTCCGCCTGTCAGAATCAGCTGTGTTGTCAACCAGGGAGCCGCATGTGCGGCGGTCATCATGTAGAAGGCCGGAGATACTCATCTGACACTGCAGTAACTCCCCGCCCCTCCACCAACCCGCGCCGTCCCACTAACTGTGCCCAACTGTCGCCACCTGAGGCCTCCCATCCCTCTACTTCTCCTTCCTTCCCCACTCTCCGCGTGCTGTACTTGCCACTGTTAAAAGTGCAATACGCATACTAAAACTATCTCCGTTATCAATACATAGCACTTTAACATAAAAAAGGCACCACATTGTTTACCCAAAACCTACTTTAAACATAATTTCTTCTGTCCTTCCGCTTCACCGCCCGAGTAACTTCACCTCCTAAATTTACTTGCATTCCCAAGCTGCTAACATGTCCGCATGCATTAAGTGTATTAAGTGTTTAAAGATACTCTCTCCCAACTACTGCATAAGTATTTCCTATTTGATGATATTAAGCTATTTGCCTTATATTCAGCTTTGTTGCAGAATTTTTGTATTATACTATATTTCACTTTTGGATCTCCTTTCTACATCTACATCTACATCCATACTCCGCAAGCCACCTGACGGTGTGTGGCGGAGGGTACCCTGAGTACCTCTATCGGTTCTCCCTTCTATTCCAGTCTCGTATTGTACGTGGAAAGAACGATTGTCGGTATGCTTCTGTGTGGGCTCTAATCTCTCTGATTTTATCCTCATGGTCTCTTCGCGAGATATACGTAGGAGGGAGCAATATACTGCTTGACTCTTCGGTGAAGGTATGTTCTCGAAACTTTAACAAAAGCCCGTACCGAGCTACTGAGCGTCTCTCCTGCAGAGTCTTCCACTGGAGTTTATCTATCATCTCCGTAACGCTTTCGCAATTACTAAATGATCCTGTAACGAAGCGCGCTGCTCTCCGTTGGATCTTCTCTCTCTCTTCTATCAACCCTACCTGGTGCGGATCCCACACTGCTGAGCAGTATTCAAGCATTGGGCGAACAAGCGTACTGTAACCTACTTCCTTTGTTGTCGCATTGCATTTCCTTAAGATTCTTCCAATGAATCTCAGTCTGGCATCTGCTTTACCGACGATCAACTTTATATGATCATTCCATTTTAAATCACTCCTAATGAGTACTCCCAGATAATTTATGGAATTAACTGCTTCCAGTTGCTGACCTGCTATTTTGTAGCTAAATGATAAGGGACCTATCGTTATTGAGAATGATTTTGTTTTGCCTTTCGAGAGAATGCATCAAGTTTACCTTACAAAAATCTTTCTCCAGTGTTACTTTTTACAATCGTATGCCATCGAACGTTTCATTTTGTTGTCAGACCTAGAATGTGGAGCCCTCCTTGCAGTGTCCATTCTATTTGTCTTTTCTTGTTCAATAGATTGTGAAAGTTCGAATTCTCATCTACTTTTTGCAACTAATACTCCACTGTTCCACTGCTTTGCAGATGTGCTAAGTCTACTGTCATTTTAGAACTATTTATTTCCCTATTTTCTTTCAAGCCGCCTAAGACTAAAAATGATTGCGAGATTCTCACTCTCATGTCTGCTAATCTGACTATACCTCCGAGGGAAGTTTAGAAGCAAGCGAACTCCAGCTGATGGATCGTGAAGTAGAAACACACCTCAATAACAAAGCGCGCCGTTGCAGTGGTGTCTTCCAGTAAAGCGACTTTTTAGTTTGGTGGTGCTTTGTGGTTCCGAACCCCCCCTGAAGTATAATACCACCACACCACCCTTTCTCCCTCTGTCTAGTCTCGCATACCTTAATAACCAACTACCTACTCTTTTCCACATTCATAAATGGTTTCACCATTCTGTGCTCATAACAGCCTATTGAACCATTATTTCTCATTTCATTGGTCAATACTATCCGCTACAAACACTAAATTCCTTTTTAATCTTACTAATTTTTATGGACTACATCTACCACTGGTTAGTTACAACATCCAAGGTGTCGCTCACTCAAGACGCGCTGCTCCTGGCTAGCTCAGCGTCACACGTGCCTCGTCGCTGTCTCGCGCTCCACCGGTGCACACTGCGCTGTGACCTCAGCACTAATTTGAAACCTGCTTCTGTCGCCTCTGTCTGTTACTGCCTCCAGCCAGCTTCATAACGCTACCTGTTTTCCCAGTACAGAGTCTGATAAATTGTTTCACCACTTCACACGCCTTTTGTATGCTTAGCAGTTTTGAGCGATGTCCAACCCGCTATGTGCTGCCTGTTGATAGCCACTTAATAATCGGTGCCGATAACTTGTATTTTTCTTTTTTCTTCTCTCCCCTTATGGTTTTATGTTAGGTTAAAGCATTTCATCATCTTCTTGCTGCCCAGAAACGCCCTTGCTATTTTCCATATGTTATTTCATGCATGTGATTTTATAATTTATGCCATTTGTGTTGTATAATATGAACTTGTATTTTATACTGCTAACCCCAGTATGTAAAGACCCACCACAGCCCTGGATTTTAGATACATTGCACTACGCCAATCCTCCCATTTTGTAAGACTCCCCCTACAGTCATGTTATCCAACTTTACGTGTTACCGATTGCGGAATCCTATTATGCGCCATGTTCATGCCCAGAGCTGGACTGGTATGTTTAGAAGTGAGTGAAGCACCCCAGTTACATGAAATACCCATTAGAGATGAGTTGATTGCATCCCTGAAGTTGAGAAGAAGTACACTACCCTCTCGCTGTAGAGCGGTAAGCGAGATAGATTTTGTGGTAGGAGAGATGTGATTAAGTTTCACCCAAGTATATGAAGAATAGTAGTTAGCACCCCATGTGCGTGTTGCACATTTAAGAGTTTACCCAGATGAATTTAGGTTTTGTTATTATTCACCCTACTTCTTACAAAGTAATTGATTGACGAGGTGAAGTTGTAACGAGCAAGCACGAAAATCGACACTGCTACCTTTTGGGTACAGTGCCCTACCGTGCGTTTAGGAAGTGAGAGTCACACGTTTGTTTATTCAAACACACACATCCATGATGTTCCAAGATGGAAGCTCCCGCTGAAATAAACATTTGTTTGTAGATGATTAGCACCCATGATGTGACGTCATAGTCCAAGTGCGGTAATGCGCTATCTCGTTGAAAATTGAACTACTACACTATAGTAGTTTATTATACTTTATTGCGGTAGTTCACGCCCGTATTTTTCATATTTCACCCTGTTACTTTGGGGATTTTAGGAATTTTGTAGTAATTAACCCCCCCCCCCCCCCCCCCCCCGACATGTATTCGCCCTATGTCTTCCTCGCCCAAACTTTCCACCGGGTTCCTGCCCTTGCTTTGAGCTGCTTGTTCCCACCTCAACAATTACTTTCTACATCCCTCCTCCAAGACCGTGTACCTTACGCATCGCGGTTAGTGCCCAGTTGATTGATTTATTCTTTCAATTTTCGGTTTCATAAATCAATTGCCTGTCTATCCCTTTCGTCTATGTGTCAGTGGCTCTTGTCTCTCAATAGGAATACTATAATCTAGTGGTATTTTTCCTGCACCCAGCCTACTCTCAGGCTATTTTGCCATTGAACTAAGAGACTCAATCAGTGTCATGCCCCTCGGCTATCCACCCGTTCTTGGGCCCTTGTCCTTCAGCTCATAATATTTTTTTCAATGCTGATATGAAGCTTCTGTGTTATTTGCAACTTAAATTCTGTATCCATTGCTTTGTCTTGCAGAATGTTAATTGTTTACCTTTCATTGATCAGTTAATAGGGAGTGTTGGGCTTAATTTTCGAGGACCGGGAAGGTGAAGCTGTGTCAAGTCCGTTCTGCACGGAATGCCGATCACACTTCTCTCTCCGTCGCCACAGTGGGGGAACCTGGGTAGGCAGGAGGTTTGGGGTCTGTCATCCTTTCTCCATCGATTCCACCACTCCGAATCTTCTATTTCATTTCTCACTTCTCGTTAAGAGTACCAAGCTATGCTTCCCTCTGTCCACATGCATATGTCTCTATTACTGAGACCCTTCTCAATTACCGTGTTGACACTTGTCGCTGTTGACTAAAACCTATTATATAGGAGGATCTGGGCAACAACCTAGCATTTCTGCACTACTGAAGATACTGCGTTTACTTGAATATGTTTTATGTATAACGCCCGCCTATCTCTTTCATCTACGGGTCATTGCCTCCTCCCCAGAGGGGAGGAAGTTCTCTTTTGTCTCTGCATTCAGCTTCCTGTTCCTCTAGCTACACAGTCGGTTCCCTGCCCATTAACTAAGACCAGCCCTGTTTTGACCCACGGTAAACCCAGTTTAGTAGAGGGCAAATTTCATTGTCTCGGTTCCTTACTCTCCTACTAGGCCGGTGGTAGGCGACCGCTTCTGCTGTGGAAGTCCCTGTGGACGGTACGCCATACTGCCGTATTAGTCGCTAAAGATTGCAGTGGCCCATTAACTACTTACTGAGGTATTTCTGTTGCGAAAAATCTGCATTTTGGCTAGTTATCGGAGCAAGTGTTCGATCACCCAGTAAACGTGTGTATCCGATCCCATATCTCCTTACCCTGCAACTAGTAGGTATCGCCGCTGAATCAGTTTTATTCTGAAACCCGTTACCTGAGCCTGCTCCTGATAATGTCCCATTCCTTACTCTTTAACGTGAACATCTTCCCAGTTTGTCATAGGTGGGCCTCTTAGCATAACTGGCCAGTATGTCGGGCGATCCTGGTGTTGTGATCGCAGACGGCTGTCCACGAATATATACTCAGAATAAATTCCGCATTAAACACAACATAATTCTTCCCATTGGAAAAATCCTTTTTCTTCCTAAACCTCAACATCCAGTACTTAAAGTTTCCAATTCAGCAAATAACTTATTAAACTCCTACATACCACGAATTCTGCCTACGTACCGTTTACAGGCGTCGATTAATGCAACACCGCCCTTTTGTGTTCATGCTGATCAAATGGACGTGTAAGCCTTTTGTCAGCACGACCATACCACCACCCCCTCTCTTCCTCCAACTACCCCATTGCTACTAATTTCTACCCCTACAGTCCCCTGGAGTCGCCAGTTCGGATCACCCTGTGACATAGTGTGCTTTTGACAGTTGAGTTCACCATCGACTTTTCATCTGTCAGGTATTTACTTACTGCTTCTTCAGCTAATGTAAACTTCCCTTTTGCAAAATAACCACTAGCCGGAGCTGACAAAATTAATTCGTACTTATAGGTACTCAAGCCTGACTGCCTGCACCCTGTTCTACCACCTGCCACCACGACGCCGCTATTAGTGTGTTAACGTCTTCCTGTCTTCCAGTGTGCTACCACAATGATATATTACTTGGTGCTCACCCTTATTGCCATTGTTGCCGGCCTTCCGCCGTTTTGGAATCACCAGTCCAATTCAGGAGTTATGTTCGAACGGTTAAATAACCTATTATATTCTCTGCACCAGGTAGTAATTTCTACCAACTTGGATCTATCTGCACTTAAAGAGGGAGAATTCGAGTTGCAAGATGTGGTGAACAGGTTGTTAACCTGTGAGCGGTTATTAGCACGTGCCGATCAGAAAGAGGCTCTCCACATGTTGTGTGATCTAAGACGAGTAGTTACGCATAGTCAGAGACAACTGCATAGCGTATCCGACGCTGTACCCTTACGCTGCACTAAATGGGCATGGTTTAATGCGGTGGTACATTCTTAAAAACAGTTTTCGGCACACCCAATGAATCAGATGCGAGTCAATGGGATGTTGCCTTAAACGTGGCAGAAGACAACCATGAGGCTATAATACATCATGACGTTCGCCTCACACACATAGAAGATAATCTATTGGCGACCACCCGCCAAGTGCGTCAAACTGCTACTGAGTTAGCCCACCAGTATGAAGCAATACGTAATTCGATTCAGTACGATCTCGCTTTGGTCCATCAGGAACTTAACAAAGTAACCACCATGGTTAGGGTGATTAAGACCCTGCAGGTACTTTTATACAATGTGCAGGCCACCCAAGTACATGTCAGCTCTCTGCATACCCGCTGAGCTTTTTCTACAAATCTTAACCAATATTTCATCCTGCCTCCCGGCCCCTCTACAGATGATATATCCCATGTGGAGAGCAACTCTCGCATTATACTACAGTTCCGCTCATGTTCAAATGACCCGAGATCATGATTACTTGAATACTAAGATACACCTACCAGTCTCTTGGCTAACTGTGAATTTGAAAGCTACTGTATCCATGCTTCTCCAGTGTACTGCCCCGCTGTACAAGTTTATGTTATATGGAAGACTTGCGAAATTCAGGTTATCAGTAAAAACTGGGGGACTCATTCTGTCCTGTCCGAGCACGCTTTGCAAAGCTGCCAACTGAGAAAGTACTACTTGTGCTCAACACTCATCCTTCGCACTCACAAAAAGGCATGCGAAGTCGCATTGTTTCTCTCAGAGCAAGCGACCCCCCTCTGTAGCCACCTAGTTGTCCCCATAACCGAATCTCAGTTTGTTGCGATAGGCAACAGCAGTCTATACACCGTACCCTACCCCATAACAGTCACGAATGTATGTTACGAATACCTTCAAGCAACTCAGACCTACCGTGTGCTACGTAACGGTAGTGGTTTTGTTTAATAGATCTCACTGCGATAGCAGCACCCCCATCGAGGAAGTGTTTGCACACTTATTCTATGCCCAAAATGTGTGACTCCCTCCCCTCATGTGGTATTTACCGGAGCAAACGATGGTACTACCTCACCTGACAATTGGCCATCTCTCCACAATCACTCACATTCCCAGCTGGCACAGTCTTTAACTGACCTGGTAAACAAAGAGTTAGGACAGATTATGCTAGATTGCGTCACCGCGCACATCACAGATTGGCACCACCACCAGTATCTCAGTTATGTAGTTATTCCTAGTTCCATGTGTACCCCCTTTAGTAATTATCTTTATTGGTTTATCACTATGGGTAGCATTTAGGAAAGGAATTTTTGTGCGACTTGGGTCGCCCCCTCCTGCTGTCCTCAAACAGCAACCTCCTGGGGAATACCATGCTTAAGCAAGAAATGGGAGCAAGAGTGTTCCTTACTGCCTCCATACTGTAGTAGTCAATAAAAGATAGTAGTGAGCAGAAAAGAATAGGAAATAAGTAAAATCTACCCGAAAGGAAAGGCATGGCCCTCCTTTAGATGTAAGCAACAAAATATGCGTGTGAAGTGCTCCATCAGTGTTAACCCCTTTCCTCCACCTCCGCTTATACACTTCAGCGGGAGTTGCAGTGTGTCATAGCGCGCTGCTGCCTGCCGCGGTCAGCGATTTCCATCGCTGCCACTGTCAACAGCTGATCGCCAGAACCAGCGCGCTACTCACAGTATCCCATCACATGCCACACCATCCAAATTTTGTCAAGCAAGCATTCATCATCTTATTATCATCATTTTTAATACAAATCTAACACGAAAAAGCGAATAATCAAGATGTATTGTTAAAATTATGTAAGGCCGTCCTTTGCAGGAGCCCCTTAACAATTGTCAATCTACCGCCCCCCCCCCCCCCCCTCATGCCTCACTCCTGCAGAGGGGAGAAGGGTGCACAGTGAGAGTCGATACTGAATGGATTTATTAATATAAAGGTTGATTTTTATTTTTTCACTTGATGTTCATCAGAGCCTTCTGCCTGGTGGTAAGTTGCAGCGTCACAGTCACGTTGCCCTGAACTGGACAGAACCACCCTGAAACTCACGTGTTGAACCATTAGCAGCTAAACTCACATGTTGCTGACGAGGTAACGCTACCGAACTTCATGTCTTACGATCTGACCGACCAATAAGGAGGCTTGGCTGTGGGGGTGGAATTGCGGCCGGCTGCCGGGAGTGGTCACAACGTTCACTCTCTTCTGCTGGCAGCTTCCAAACCGGTTGGATGCCCTCCTCACCTGCTCTCTTGGGCGGCTGCCCATTGAGTCTCGGTGACTTCTCCAGGCCTACCTTTCTTTACAGCATTAAAACTTCATACAGTTTAAACTATGTTTTATTCTTCACCTCAATAGGTGCCTACTGCTTTCCCCTCCTGGACAATCCTGACACATTAACATCGGAAGCATCAGTGAAGTGCGACTGGACAAAGCTCAATTAGCAGAAGAAAAAATGCAAAAGATGGTTAGGCAAAGGAGTCAGGGGAAGAGATTACTCCAGGAAGATGAGGAAGGGAATAAAGATTATGTATATGGACAGCATTAATCACAAGAGGTACAACAGTACTGTCAACAACTGAAATAAAAACTTTAAACGCGAATAACAGTAAACTGACTTTTTTGAGCTGTAATGTACATTTTCTCAGGAACTGTTAAGCTAACATCCCTAAATTGGCATAGTTCTTCAGAATTACTTACTGAACAATCCTGTGCAGCAATTCTCCAATATCTTTTCTCTGAGAAAAGTTCTACTTTAAAATTTGAGAAAATGCAATGCAGGGTAACACTAAACTGTAAAATTAATTTCAAAGCAATTATGATCTTAAACACATATCAACCCCACACGTCTTCTTAGCCTCTTATGCAGATGTAAGCTGTGAATTCCTGTTTTACTGCTTGATTAGTTTCTGAGAAAAAGTACAGTGCAGAAACAATGGTAATTAAAAATTCATACGTCGTTGCACTTTTTCAAATAAAAATTGCACAGAATATCAAGCTTTATATTGTACATAACAGTCTCAAGTTTGACTATTTTAGCTGTAATACTTTTGGAGACATATATGTTTAAGTACAAGAATGGACAAACTATGTCTGTCCTTAAACTGGGCTTTTGCAACGCTAATCACTTAAATAAATTATCTAGAAAATGTACACAAAATTTCATTACTCTACGTAATTATTTTTTGGTGTTGTGATTGTTTTTCCATCAGTGTATATTCGTAGGATACTATGTTTTACGTTTTATGAAGTGCACAATTTTACATTTTTGAATGTGAAAATCAAGTTGCCAATCATTGCTCCACTTTGAAATCTTATCAAAGTCTGACTGAATATTTGTACAGCTTCATACAGACTGTACTTCATTGTAGATAACTGCATCATCTGCAAGAAGTCTGATTTTAGTATTAATACTACCAGCAACATCATTAATATATAACATGAACTACAATGGGCTCAACACACTTTCCTGGTGTACACCCAATGTTACTTCTACAACTGCCAGTGACCCTCCATCCAAGATAATATGCTGTGTCCACCCTATCAAGAAATCCTCAACCTAGCCACATATTTCATCTACTAATCCATATGATCATACTTTTGATAAGTGTAGATGTGGTACTGAGACAAATATTTTTGGAAATTGAGAAATACAGCATTTACATGACTGCCTTGATCCACAGCTTTCAGATCATCATGTGAGAAAAGTGCAAGTTGTGCTTCACATAATCTATGTTTTCAAATTCCATGCTGGTTGACATATAGGGGGTCATTCTAATCAAGATACCTCATTGTCCTAAGATTCCACAACAAACAGATGTCAAGGATTTTGGTGGATCACTTTCACTACACTTCTTATAGACGGGTGTGACCCATGCTTTCTTCCAGATACTGTGAGTCAGATTTTTGTTTGAGGGGTCTACAATAGATTATAGTTAACAGAGGAGCTAACACGAATTGGTAGTAGAATCTCACATTGATTCCATCAGGACCTACAGCTTTGTTCAGTTTTAATGATCTCAGATGTTGCTCTCACTCATCTTTCTATTGGTACAAGATTTAAAATGGGGCAATACTCCTGGACTTTTCTTTGTGAAGGAACATTTGAAAACAGAGTTAATCAATTCTGCTTTTGTTTTACTACTCTCAATTTCATTTCCTGTCTCGTCCATGAGTAACTGAACACTAACTTAGGTGCCACTAACAGCCTTTACATACGAGCAGAATTTCTTTGGGTTTTACGAACAATCATTTGACAATGTTCTACTACGATAGTTATTGATGGCTTGATGCATTCCTCACTTGACAGATGGTGATTTCACTCAGAATCTCTCTATTAATAGCCCTATGCTTTGTTTTATGCCTATTATGCAGTAGTCTCCGTTTCTTTAGATTTTTTTGTTATAGTGATTGTACACCGTGGAGGATCTGTTCTACTGTACTTATCTATCCAGTGTATGGTTAACAATTCTTTTGAACTTGAGCCATAGTTCCTCTGTATGCTTCTGTTCTGACAAGGGAAGCTCCCCATCACAACTCCTTCAGATTTAGTGGTAAGAGGGCCCAGTGGACAACCTGTCAAAAACTGAACACAGATCAAGCATGAAAACAGGAAGAAGGTGTACTAATAATCATCTTGTGGTGTTGCAGTTCTTCTTGTTATGTCTGTGCTTGCTAGTAAATAGGAAGAGGGATTCCGCCTTATGCAGGACACCTTTTTTTCTGTTTTGTTTCACCCAGACATGTTTCAGCACTTTGTGTGCTATCTTCAGTGGGTTATTTTTTATTTTTTAACTGTAAAATTGTTGTTACATATTAACATTTAGCAAAACTTTTGGTACATAATATTTACAATTGTGAATGAATAATTGTTGTAAAATATTATACTTCATTTGTTTATAGTTCACAGTTGAGATATGCATTAACGACCTGATACATTATGTGTTGTTTATAAAGTTATGTCAAAGTTCTATCATGTGGATAAAGCAAGAAATCTGTTCTTTGTATTTAAAAAAAGGCTCTGAATATTGACCTATGCAGATTACATAGAACTAGCAAATCACATCAAGTATCCACCATTTTTTGATGAATTAATCTATGGGGTTAGAACATACACATCTACCATAGGTAGAGAACAGACAATCCAACAAAAGAAACTCACCAAAATGATAAACCACACAAACACCTACCAATCTCACCACCAATACAACAAGCATACCTTTCACAAAAGGGTAATTAATCTAACAAACATAAAATTATTTGAACAAGAAAGTAGCCTACTTGAAAAGAGTCCCAAACACAACAAACACAATGGTGTCACACAGGACAATAGAAATCTTCATAACAGAAACTGAACACATCATAAAGCCACAATAAAAATAAACACACTTGAATTCAATGCAATTCTAACAAGAGAACTAATTGCTGAGAAAATAAGAAACATAATCAAAGAGAATAAAACCACCATCAAAGAAAACATAAGGACTGCAGAAGAAAAAACACGCAGAAAACAACAGAACAAATTCCCACAAGAAAATGCCATCATCACAACAACCAACAAGGACAAATCAATAGTAGTCATAAACAAACATGCATACATTGACAAAACATTAGAATTCATCCAAAGCAACAACACCACAGAATTAAGAATTGATCCAACAAACCAATACCAAAGTTAGTTACAGAAAACCCTGAAAAACTTAGAACAATTTTCACAGAAACACAGATTAAAAGAATGATACAGAAAAATCCCAAGGGTCCATCCCTAAAATCATTGCCTAAAGTACACAAACCCCGAAAACCTATATATCCATTGATAAACTTTACCAAAGCACCAACATACCACTTAGCCAAACACACACACACTCTGCTACAGACAGTATACAAATATACTGAAAACAGAAGTCTAAAGAACTTAAGTGACTTAATAGAAAAAATAAGAAATGAAAACATACCAAACACACTGATTTCATTTAACATAATTTCCAAGTACACACACATCCCAACAGAAGAAACCATCAACATCATAAAAAAAACCTCTGACTACAAGGAAATATATCCACAACAAACATACAAGAAATATCAGCTACACTCAGGCTCATCACAGAGTAAAACTGCTTCACATTCAACAACAGATTTTACTCTCAACAAGATGGACTACGCATGGGATCCCCAATCAGTGGCCTCCTAGCTGACATTTTCCTCAATCAGAAAAAAAAAATCTTTGACAAAATAGTAATACCAAAACAGCACAAATTAATATAATGGTACAGATATGTGGATGACATAATTTGCTTAATAGATGAACCACATCCTCACATAGAAGAACTTCATGACACATAAACTCCATCCACCCACAAATACATTTCACCATTTAAACACAGATGAAAAAAACTCAAATTTCTTAGAAACAACAAACAAGAATTCACAATCTTCAGAAAACCCACAATTACCAGCACCATTATTCATAACCAATCCAATCACCCCATAACTCACAAAGAAGCCAGCTTCAGATATTTACTACAAAGGCTCAACAAAACACAAAAGAACAAAAATTATTACATACAAGAATTGAACAAAATAAAACAAATTGCACAGGAGAATTGATATGATGCAAAGAGAGCAGACAAAATAAACCACAAAATACAAAAACGAACACCACATGACCATGAAACACATTGTTGTTGTTGTCTTCAGTCCTGAGACTGGTTTGATGCAGCTCTCCATGCTACTCTATCCTGTGCAAGCTGCTTCATCTCCCAGTACCTACTGCAACCTACATCCTTCTGAATCTGCTTAGTGTACTCATCTCTCGGTCTCCCTCTACGATTTTTACCCTCCACGCTGCCCCCCAATGCTAAATTTGTGATCCCTTGATGCCTCAAAACATGTCCTACCAACCGATCCCTTCTTCTAGTCAAGTTGTGCCACAAACTTCTCTTCTCCCCAATCCTATTCAATACCTCCTCATTAGTTACGTGATCTATCCACCTTATCTTCAGTATTCTTCTGTAGCACCACATTTCGAAAGCTTCTATTCTCTTCTTGTCCAAACTAGTTATCGTCCATGTTTCACTTCCATACATGGCTACACTCCAAACAAATACTTTCAGAAACGACTTCCTGATACATAAATCTATATTCGATGTTAACAAATTTCTCTTCTTCAGAAACGCTTTCCTTGCCATTGCCAGTCTACATTTTATATCCTCTCTACTTCGACCATCATCAGTTATTTTACTTCCTAAATAGCAAAACTCCTTTACTACTTTAAGTGTCTCATTTCCTAATCTAATTCCCTCAGCATCACCCGTTTTAATTTGACTACATTCCATTATACTCGTTTTGCTTTTGTTGATGTTCATCTTATATCCTCCTTTCAAGACACTGTCCATTCCGTTCAACTGCTCTTCCAAGTCCTTTGCCGTCTCTGACAGAATTACAATGTCATCGGCGAACCTCAAAGTTTTTACTTCGTCTCCATGAATTTTAATACCTACTCCAAATTTTTCTTTTGTTTCCTTTACTGCTTGCTCAATATACAGATTGAATAACATTGGGGAGAGGCTACAACCCTGTCTCACTCCTTTCCCAACCACTGCTTCCCTTTCATGCCCCTCGACTCTTATTACTGCCATCTGGTTTCTGTACAAATTATAAATAGCCTTTCGCTCCCTGTATTTTACCCCTGCCACCTTTAGAATTTGAAAAAGAGTATTCCAGTCAACATTGTCAAAAGCTTTCTCTAAGTCTACAAATGCTAGAAACGTAGGTTTGCCTTTTCTTAATCTTTCTTCTAAGATAAGTCGTAAGGTCAGTATTGCCTCACGTGTTCCAACATTTCGACGGAATCCAAACTGATCCTCCCCGAGGTCTGCATCTACCAGTTTTTCCATTCGTCTGTAAAGAATTCGCGTTAGTATTTTGCAGCTGTGGCTTATTAAACTGATAGTTCGGTAATTTTCACATCTGTCAGCACCTGCTTTCTTTGGGATTGGAATTATTATATTCTTCTTGAAGTCTGAGGGTATTTGGCCTGTCTCATACATCTTGCTCACCAGCTGGTAGAGTTTTGTCATGACTGGCTCTCCCAAGGCCGTCAGTAGTTCTAATGGAATGTTGTCTACTCCGGGGGCCTTGTTTCGACTCAGGTCTTTCAGTGCTCTGTCAAACTCTTCACGCATTATCGTATCTCCCATTTCGTCTTCATCTACATCCTCTTCTATTTCCATAATATTGTCCTCAAGTACATCGCCCTTGTATAAACCTTCTATATACTCCTTCCACCTTTCTGCCTTCCCTTCTTTGCTTAGAACTGGGCTGCCATCTGAGCTCTTGATATTCATACATGTGGTTCTCTTCTCTCCAAAGGTCTCTCTAATTTTCCTGTAGGCAGTATCTATCTTACCCCTAGTGAGATAAGCTTCTACATCCTTACATTTGTCCTCTAGCCATCCCTGTTTAGCCATTTTGCACTTCCTGTCGATCTCATTTTTGAGACATTTGTATTCCTTTTTGCCTGCTTCATTTACTGCATTTTTATATTTTCTCCTTTCATCAATTAAATTCAATATTTCTTCTGTTACCCAAGGATTTCTAGCAGCCCTCGTCTTTGTACCTACTTTATCCTCTGCTGCCTTCACTACTACATCCCTCAGAGCTACCCATTCGTCTTCTACTGTATTTCTTTCCCTTATTCCTGTCAATTGTTCCCTTATGCTCTCTCTGAAACTCTGTACAACCTCTGGTTCTTTCAGTTTATCCAGGTCCCATCTCCTTAATTTCCCACATTTTTGCAGTTTCTTCAGTTTTAATCTACAGGTCATAACCAATAGATTGTGGTCAGAGTCCACATCTGCCCCTGGAAATGTCTTACAACTTAAAACCTGGTTCCTAAATCTCTGTCTTACCATTATATTATCTATCTGATACCTTTTAGTATCTCCAGGGTTCTTCCACGTATACAACCTTCTTTCATGATTCTTAAACCAAGTGTTAGCTATGATTAAGTTGTGCTCTGTGCAAAATTCTACTAGGCGGCTTCCTCTTTCATTTCTTAGCCCCAATCCATATTCACCTACTATGTTTCCTTCTCTCCCTTTTCCTACACTCGAATTCCAGTCACCCATTACTATTAAATTTTCGTCTCCCTTCACTATCTGAATAATTTCTTTTATTTCATCGTACATTTCTTCAATTTCTTCATCATCTGCAGAGCTAGTTGGCATATAAACTTGTACTACTGTAGTAGGTGTGGGCTTCGTATCTATCTTGACCACAATAATGCGTTCACTATGCTGTTTGTAGTAGCTTACCCGCATTCCTATTTTCCTATTCATTATTAAACCTACTCCTGCATTACCCCTATTTGATTGTGTGTTTATAACCCTGCAGTCACCTGACCAGAAGTCTTGTTCCTCCTGCCACCGAACTTCACTAATTCCCACTATATCTAACTTTAACCTATCCATTTCCCTTTTTAAATTTTCTAACCTACCTGCCCGATTAAGGGATCTGACATTCCACGCTTCGATCCGTAGAACGCCAGTTTTCTTTCTCCTGATAACGACATCCTCCTGAGTAGTCCCCGCCCGGAGATCCGAATGGGGGACTATTTTACCTCCAGAATATTTTACCCAAGAGGATGCCATCATCATTTAATCATACAGTAAAGCTGCATGTCCTCGGGAAAAATTACGTCTGTAGTTTCCCCTTGCTTTCAGCCGTTCGCAGTACCAGCACAGCAAGGCCGTTTTGGTTAATGTTGCAAGGCCAGATCAGTCAATCATCCAGACTGTTGCCCCTGCAACTACTGAAAAGGCTGCTGCCCCTCTTCAGGAACCACACGTTTGTCTGGCCTCTCAACAGATACCCCTCCGTTGTGGTTGCACCTACGGTACGGCCATCTGTATTGCTGAGGCACGCAAGCCTCCCCACCAACGGCAAGGTCCATGGTACACAAACAAATACAACACAAAGCACAACAAAACAGCAGACAGTAAGCAACAAATGGCACATAATGACTTGCAACAACAGTCTCATACAGGGTGGCTAATATACTAAAGAGACAGGACTCCACGTAACATGCAGAACAACACAACACAAAGCAGACTTGGAAGAAATACCACCAACACTGACAAATACAGCCAGTTTGGCATATACGAACTTAACTTACTTGCAACTGCTGTCAATCTGTATATGTGGGCCAAACATGCAGGAATTTCAGAACCAGGTACACAGAACACCTCAGAGCACTGAAAAGCAATAGCTCACACTCAACATTTGCAGACCACCTGATAGCACACAATCACCATCAAACAAACATTGAAACTGATTTACACAACCTTAAAACTAGTAGCAGCTTATAATAAAACTTAGCTATAGAAGAAAACTATCAAATCCAAAAATCAATAGCCCAAGGAAACAAAGTACTCAATGAATATACATCTTCGCCACAATAGAAGAACTATACAAATAACGCCCACAACAAAACTACTCATGGAGGGGGGATTTCTTTCTGCCTCTCCCTCTCTGTCTTTTTCGCTCTCTGCCCCAGTCCTGAACACAAAAACAAACACAAAACACACACACACACACACACACACACACACACACACACACACACAAAAACCAGACACCACAGACACCAAATACACTTCAAACTTGCATGCACTACAAAACAAATGAATACAACACAGCCACAACAACTCGTAATGGCGACGAAAACTTTGCCTATGTTTTGAAAAATAGGAGAAAGTGCAGTGTCACGCAACCAAATGTAATGAAATCTACATATTCACTTCACTAACATCATATGAGAAACCACCACAATATCAAAACCATAAGTTACACATTGAAAACATGATATATACTCATTTCCATTTTTAAATGCATGATAAATAGAAAAATAAAAATTACGTTTTGCTGTTTGCAGATGAGAAGTTGTAGATCGTGTAGCACAATAGATAACAAAATAAATGTCCAATATTATCATGTAAGGTATGTAAACTAATGAATACATCCACTCTTTTTGCCAATTAAGCGATAAATAGAATTTTGGCATAATTTTATAAACAACACATAGTGCATCAGGTTGTTAATAGATATATCATCTGTGAACTATAAACAAATGATGCATAATATTTTACAACAATTATTCTTTCACAATTGTAAATATTATGTACCAAAAGTTTTGCTAAATGTTAATATGTAACAACAATTTTACAGTTAAAAAATAAAAAATAGCCCACTGAAAACGGCACAAAAAGTGCTGAAACATGTCTGGGTGAAACAAAACAGAAAAAAGGTGTCTTGCATAAGATGGAATTCCACTTCCTGTAAAGTGTACTAAACTGCAGGTGGGCGGGGCGGAGGGGGGGGGTGGGGGGGTGGGGGGGGGGGGGGGGGAAGAAGGAACAGTGAATGGTCCAAGGACAAGAAGGGCAATATAGTGCAGCCTGAAAGAGAAACAGTGTCATAGTTAAGTGGTATCGGTGTTGGAGTGCCAAACGAGCGAGTCATGTTTATACCTACCTCATGCCAGTTCTTCATCTTCTTCTCCCCTCCTGGCCCACTCTTTGCTGTGTTCAAATTTGTGTCTGTGTCATGGCGTAGCATCCATTTGCAACAGCGAGGTGTAAGAAAGAACCTATTATGACAGTTGATTCTGCACAGCTACTCTTTAGCAGCCAAAAGGAAATGGCTTTCAAATGGGAACCACAAATGTTTGAAGAGAAGGCAACAAGTCAACCGAATCCTCCATCACAAAACACTTCTGGTATGTCATACATAGCACTAGAGACCATACATGTGTCATATGACAGAATTCTCTTACCGACACACTTTATTTGAAGGCCTTGTGAGTGGATAAGATATGCCTCCTTGCCCGATTTAGTTGTTCGTATGAATGTGAATGTAATCACTCCCAAGGAAATGATGAAAACATAATAGCTTGTCACATGGACACAACAATTTTACAATCGCACAGTTCTTCAGTGCTCTGTCAAAACATACGTATTTGCCCCTAGGTCAATGATGCCAGTTTTGATTTGGACTGCCTCAAAGAAGTCAGGTTTGTTTGTTACCATTAGATCTAATATATTTCCATCATGAGTGGGGTCCTGAACTATCTGTTCCAGGTAGTATCTGGCAAAGGCATTTAGTAGCACCTAGCAGAATGTCTTGTCATGCCTCCCACTAACAAAACTAATTTTCCCAATTGATTGTTGGATGATTAAAGTTTTCACCAATGATTACAGTATGACTAGGGAACTTACAAACAAGGATCTGAAGTTCTCTTTGAAGTTTTTGATTGCATCAGGAGGAGAATCTGGTGGTTGCTTAGAAGGACCCTGCAATAATTATACGCCTGCCCTAGATACTGAGTCTTGCCCAAACAATATCACGCGCAGTTTCAGTTTCTATCTCGGTGTATTTGGGTTTCGTGTCTACTGTGACCAATACACCACCAGCCTATTCTTTGGATGTACAATTACATTTTCCCAAAACCTCACTGCTATCAATTTCAGGATCCTACCAGCTTTTTGTACCTAGTATTATGTGAGCTTCAATGGTTTTCAGGAGCACTTTGAACTTGGTACTACACTCCGAATGCTTCGGCAGTTTCCTACTACAATTTTGATACTCTCGCCAATAGGGGAGGCATTCCTTTGGATCATACACATACACTTCTGTGTCTCCTACAGCTGTCGTTACCTGGACTGGCTGGAGAGTCACCTAACCTGAAAAACCGTTATGTGCACCTCATACACAGTAAGCTACCGGGATAGCAGCCTCTGGTGTGTAGTGCACACCTAACCCGTTTAGGGGCATCCTACAGCTCTCAACCCTATGGTTCAAGTCCAGGAAGCCATACTCTAGCTTGTCACAGAATTTTCTAACTCTCTTATTCAGTCCTTCCACTTGACTCAGAACCAAGGGGCCACGATCAGTTCTGGAAATGATACTGCAAACTGGGATCTTTGTTGAAACTTCACATGCAAGAATGGACTTCTGAATCTTCTCTGATAGAACCTAAAACAATCAAAGTATTACATCAGAGCCGAGACAACAGGTGTTGTTTGTTCCAATATGTGCCACAATCTTTAGCTGCTGCACTCTGATCCCTCAATGACTGTCAGCGTAGTCTCTTCAAGATGCTGAATGAGGCCCCAGGTATATATACTGAGTGCACCTGGTGTTCCTTCTTGTCCCTTTCTGCCATTTCCCTAAGGGTATCATTATTCACCATACACCTGAATTGCCTACAATTAATAGGCCCCTGCACTTTTGCATCTGCTTCCTCTTGACATGGGACAAAGCAGGTTTCGCCAGAACAGGTGAAGTGAGTCCCACTAGCTCAGTTTCAGTTTCAATGAAACACAATACCTCAGACATGTTGGTTAGGGGGATCGGTACAACACCCTGAGTCCTCCCTGTGTAGTGCTTCATTCTCTCACTTAATGCCATAAAGTCAGGACTATTGTCTTGTTAAGCTTGGAGATATTTATAAACTGTATGTATTGAATGATGATTGTAATAGAGTCTGGAAGGTGTCAATCTTACGTGAAATGTTTAATGTATGAAAACTGCCACGTGTTATGAAAATACAGTGTTCAAAGGAATCTCCAGTGTATCGAGTTATTTTGAAGTATAGAAAATTCCTCCAGAGTAACATTTATTCTTTGGAGAAGAAGCTTAGCAGAATATTGCCACCTGTTATCCTGAGAGAAGATCGGCAAAGCAGCTCCAAGTAAGTTCAACAGCCGAAAGGGGAGTGAGAGTCTTGCACATTAGTACCTCACTGCCACCCTTAATTACCAGTAACTGCCAGACCTGGTCCCTGTCTATCCTATAGAGGATGCTTACATCTACCACTGCCATGACACTCACAGTCAAGTGGCTTCACATACACTGACCTTATGCTCACGAGTTTCTATTAACCTTTCTCCAACAGTTTCTTGTAACAAGAATGTAGTAGTCAGTGTTTTACAAAATTCTTCACATGGTACTATTAAGCCAGAATGGGTTTTGTCATTTTAAATTGCTTTACTTGGAATGCACTTATGCAGATTGCAGTTTATAATTTTTTTCAGTTTTAAGTATTTCAGTTTTAAACACAATTGTTCTGAATTTGCCACATCTGAACTAAATGTTCTCAGTTTGTTCTTTAAATAAGTTGATACTGACTACCAGTTTAACAAAATACAAATATTCTAACTTTCTTTGTGCCCTCCTATTCCTGGGAGAGTCTCACGCTCCCAGTTCGTTAACGTGTCTTTTGAAATAATTGATTTATCTGATCACAGTTTTTCTACTTGGAGTTTTGCCTAATTGTTTTAAAAAGTGTGCATTCCATGCATACTCTGCCATCACAATGGCCATTTCTGTGTATAGTACACACCTGACCTATCCAGGGTGATTTTGTAAGTCTTCACCGTGCTGTGTAGTTCTCGGAATCTACAGCCAATCTTGTCACAGAACCAGCAAAGACTCCGTCTTAGATCCTCCACCTGGCTCTAGATGACCAGAGGCCACTGATCAATCTTCAACAAAGATGGAAATCAACAGCTGCGTGAGCAGCTCGAGAGAGAGAGGGTATTTGTTTTCAGCACAGCAATCAGCTCATTCATCTCAATCTCACCACCCACAATCCCCAGCCACATATATACATGAACCTATTCCTTTCAAGGACAAAAAAAGTGGAGGGATTAATTGTGAGACTAGGGTTGTGCGCACATAAAAACTAAATTGAGACTGCTGCACCAACATGAGCTACTGTCACCTGACTCGCTGTGGCTAGTGCCAAAAACAAGTAGCTGACACACTATTAATGCTATTTAAAATTCACTGCTTCAAACTGAATAAGATGACTGTAGCACTAATAGCAGTGGTGAAATACACTTTATGTCAACTATGTTAGAACCTAGTTCTAGTAAATAGATAAATAAGTATAGAAATTAAAGATCGTTACACATAAACTGAAGCCACTTGCTGCTTACTTCTAAGCAAAAGCACATAAGAAATAGTAAATTAAGTGCAATGCATGAACTTGAGCTACAGCTGTGAAAGTTCTGTATTTAGTGCTGATGGCACAGGGTCTGCAGCACTACTGAATGCTGTTTAACAGCCTATGGTTCAAACTGAATCAGATGATTGTATGTTGCACCCACTTCTTTTTATATGGCAGTGGCAATACCGAGCAGTATGGAGTTGCTGAGACATCAAAAGCAATGGGTAGCCACCACGATCCAAAATGGATCACCTGCCTCCTTACAAGTTGCACAGATTGGTTAGAGTTGGGTGCAATTTGCACACGCCTCACTTAGCATTGTGCCAGAAGTTCTCAACAATATTGTCATCAGCTGAATGTGGAGGCCACATACTTCACATTAATGAACAATCTCTCAAACAATTCAGCCACAATTTGAGAATGATGTGGGGTTGTATGATCTTTCTGAAGCTAGCGTTCATTTCAGACTACCACACGTGTTCAAAAGGATGTACGTGACTGGATAGTAAGTCTCTGTATCAACTGCAGTGAAAGACAATGGCAGACACACAATGCAGACAGCTGTGAGACAAGCAGGAAGACAGTCAGTGAGGTGCTGGAAGGTACCAAAAGGGATGTGGAACCATGTTGATTCCAATGCCATGGCCGGCAGCACTAGGCTTCTTGTTCAAGGATCCAAGGTACAAATAACCAACTGAGGTGGTCCCACAGATTATTATCTGGATTTAAATCGAGGGAGTTTAATGGCCAGGGAGAATGGTACACTCATCCTGGTGCTATTCAAACCAAGTGAATACTCTATAAGCTTTGTGACACGTTGCATTGTTCTGCTGGTAGGTGCCATTATGGCGAGGGAAAATGAACAGTGTGTGGGGCTGGAAAAGGTCGCCAAGTGTAGATGCATTCTTGGGTTGATCCACTATATCTTCCACTGTGACAGCATCACCCTGGGAATGCCACAAAAACATTCCCCACACCATAAGGCATGCAGGGTGTTTTCTTTCACACATTTCACACCATACACACCAACAGCCATCTTTCAGATGTAGCATTAAATGTGATTCGTCTGAAAAGGCCACCTGTTGCCACTCAGTGATGTCCAGTTGTGGACTGGCATGTAAATTCTAGACTTTGTCAGCAATGGATAGTAGTCAGCATGTGTGCATGAATCAGTCGACTGTTGTGAGGCCCACCCACCACGATTGCTGAACGATCACTGAAAAGGCACTATTGGTAGAACCTTGGTTCATCTGAGTGGTCAGCTGTCCAACAGTTGCATGTCTATTCGCCTGTACACATCTATAACTTAGTCATTTCAGAAATGTTTTGATGCTTGGCCTTAAAGACAATGATCATGCCCTTTTAGATGTCAGATAAATTGCTCCATTTCAGCATTATGATGATGACGAGACTACTTTCTGTGTCCTCCCCGACATGCTTTATACCCTCCACTGCTAGTGCTGCCCCCTGCTATCAGTGAGTGGTTACTGCACATTGCTGTCAAGCATATATAGTGATCACACTACTGTGATGGGACCAAGTATAAGAAGCTATATTTCAACTCATACAAACATTCTCCACATGTGAGTAACTCGCCCACTTGAATTAATGGTGCATGTTGGAAAGTGGGATGCACTGCTTCGAGTGATTTATGCCATACTTTACTCTGTTGTCAATGTGAACCTGTGTACCAATGTGCACTATGATTCATTTGACCAAATGATCTTTTTCCATGCTAGAAATGTCAAAAGGTATTTGTATCTGCACTAGTCTCTGGGCCCTGTGATGTTGTGTGCCACGTCATAGTAATGTGGCTGCTCAATGGATGTTATTATCTGATACACAAATGGAAAGTGATTTTCTGCCCAGAAAGATTGAGTGCCAAATAGGAGGAACTAAGTTAGAACAGGTGGACGGTTTCAAGTACTTAGGATGCATATTCTCACAGGATGGCAACATAGTGTAAGAACTGGAAGCGAGGTGTAGCAAAGCTAATGCAGTGAGCGCTCAGCTACGATCTACTCTCTTCTGCAAGAAGGAAGTCAGTACCAAGACCAAGTTATCTGTGCACCGTTCAATCTTTCGACCAACTTTGTTGTATGGGAGCGAAAGCTGGGTGGATTCAGGTTACCTTATCAACAAGGTTGAGGTTACGGATATGAAAGTAGCTAGGATGATTGCAGGTACTAGTAGATGGGAACAATGGCAGGAGGGTGTCCACAATGAGGAAATCAAAGAAAAAACGGAATGAATTCTATAGATGTAGCAGTCAGGGCGAACAGGCTTAGATGGTGGGGTCATGTTACACGCATGGGAGAAGCAAGGTTACCCAAGAGACTCATGGGTTCAGCAGTAGAGGGTAGGAGGAGTCGGGGCAGACCAAGGAGAAGGTACCTGGATCCAGTTAAGAATGATTTTGAAGTAATAGGTTTAATATCGGAAGAGGCACCAATGTTAGCACTGAATAGGAGATCGAGGAGGAATTTTTTAAGGGAGCTATGCTCCTGACTGAACGCTGAAAGGCATAATCAGTCTTAAATGATGATGATGATGATGATGAATTCATCTGTCTTGTGTTACAAATTGTGGCAGTCAATAGCAATTCTTGTCAACATGTTGCTGCCTGTAGCAGTTGATTCTGGTAGCATGGTTTTATCTTGTATCAAAAATTTACAATTCAAAATAAACCCTTGACACAGTGACACCTTAAAAGCCCAATGTGTGTGCAACCTAAGAGATGGACTATACCCACTTGTCTTGCTCATGCCGACAACCATTGCAAGTTCTGATGACCACTCAGTCACATGTCATGCTATACTATTCCATTTGTTGTAGCACAAGAGCTATCTGTCATTAAACTGCTCATTACAGTATTCCATGCCCTATTCAGAACTTCCCATACATTATTAATGGATTTGTTAAAAAAGTTTTGCCATTCGACAGAGTGCAGGTACCCCAAAAAGTCAACTCAACCAGATAACTGTTGCAAGACTGAACTTGACTATTCTTATTCTGTTGAGCTGTTTGTAATTATGTTTCCTGTAAACAATTCAGTAGGAACACAACGTCTTCCAAAAAGGATGATCTGGTTTTAAGCATTTATATTTATTTAATGACACATACTACAACGGAAATTGCAAAATAGTCAGAAACAACCTTTTTTTTAATTTTATGAATAAAACTGCTTATATCACAAATTCATATTAAACTGTAATGAGCAGTTTAGGCTAAAGCAAGCTATCCGAAGACCCGAAACCAAAATACATGGTGACAGTTGCTAACACCTGACTCAGCTGCAGTGTATAGATATAACTATGCACATCAATTGTGCAGGTAGCAGCAATTGTTCCTACGTATTTTAGTTTTGGATCTGAAGACAACATAGTTCATCTAAAACTGATCATTACAGTTAAATTAAAAAACTGTGACCTAGACAGTTTTATTAATAAAATTACAATGCAAGATCATGGTTACCCCCTGTGACACAACATAAACACAGCCTTTCTGTGAATTCTTTTTTGTTATGTTATTACAACTGCTCAATGACCATGTTATAAATTGTTCTAAAACACAACAGAATAAGAATTATGGGACACAAAAAGTATGTTAATAGAATGGATGTGGCTCAGAGGTTTAGAGAGACACCGCTACAAGTAAGTCCATGTATTGATCATATTTACAATCCCATTTTGAAGCACAACAGCATATGCTCAACAATCAGCTTTTTGCATGATGCAGCTTACCAAGTATGACACTGTGTCTGTGGTCAAGTATGCTTTTTATTGGCATTTCTGGATTGTTCTACCTGTGGTGGAAAATATTTGTAATTGTGGTGGAAAATATTTGTAATTCAAGTGCACCTTGTACATTTGATGAAAGAGTTGAGTGTATCCAGCAAGCTTTTGAGCTGTGCTCATGAAAGCCTACTTGTCACGCAAGCACTGAATTTACACAATTCTCCAGTCTAGCCAATGTAAAGGTGAAGCTTGGTCTACAAACAATATTGACAACAATTACTAGTCTCTCCATGTAGGTGATAAAAGAAGGCATACGGTCTTCACAACTTCTCAGTCACACGGTACCTCAATGCTGACTAGCTCAGCAGGGCGTATGTGACCTCAGAGCGCTGCTCAACATTCTTATCCAACAAGAACTCCAGACATGACACCATGTAACATATTATTGAGAAAATACGTGAAGGAAAGTGTTTCTGTTCCCTTTCAATTTGTTAGTAGAGGTAGAGAGAGAGAGAGAGAGAGAGAGAGAGAGAGAGAGAGAGAGAGAGAGAGAGAGTATAATGGCAGCAGTGATTTCCAGCAAATGAAAAAAATCTTGCGTAAGGTGCATAGTCTTAATGTTGTCCATGTGGCTTGTGTACATAAAGCATTGTAATAACATATAAAAAACTTTAGGGTTTGGAAGTTTTTTTCAGTCTGTTCCTGTTCTGTAGCATTTTCCATCAGTTAATATAAACTGTTAAAATCAAGTTACTGATTCTGAAATGCTCTGTGTTTTGAAGTAAGACACATATTTTATGCCTCATCAACAATGAAGTCATTAGAGGTGAAGCACTAGATCAGCCAGGACAATGGAGAGGAAAGTAATTCAGTTGTGTCCTTTCTCGAAGGAACTACTCTGGTATGTGCCTTGATTGATTTAGAAAAAGAGTAGGGAATGTAAATTTGAATGGTGGGATGGGAATTTGAACACAGCTTTGTACGCATGTCCAACACTTTTAAGCAGTTTGCCATCCCACTCAGCAGACATGCTTGCAACAAAAGAATAAAACAGCATTGTATAAATAATACTCACCCATATGCTGACTGCAGTTTGTTAAACGGCTGTGCCTTTCTCTTTAGACCATCGCGAAAAACTTTATCTGCTTTTTTAAATTCACCATTTCTAAATAGCTCATCTGCCCAACTTTTATAGAACAGAGCACACTGTGCACCAATACCGCACATTGAAAGTTGGTTATAAATCTGTAGGGGATTCTCAGCCATTTCAGCCTGAAAATAAGAAACATATAATGATGTGAAACACCTCTTTCACTTTAGATTAAAATCTTAGATTTCACATGTTATTTTCAAATAATAAGACACTAAACAATGTGTAAGGACATAAGATTGAATCTGCCTTGATAGCTGGGAGTACAGATTAGTACTAAGTATATAAAGCTGCATTATATAAGATCCAGTGAGAGAAGATCCAAGAGAAGAGTGTTTGTTGATTACAGGTAACACAACATAACTGATTGAAACAGACAAGACTGACAGAAATACTGACAAAAATCAGTAAAACACAATGTGTTGTAGATTACAGATCAACTATAAGTGATCCGGTGGCAAACCCGTGAAGACTATTTATAACATATCTGCCAGGAAAGCCTGAAGAGTCACAATTATAAGTACAGTTTACCATTGTGATATGCCACTTAGCTCATTAAGATTAGTGCATAAGATTTTTTTTTCTTCCCCTGTTCTGTGTTAGCGCATTTTGTAGCTTGTGTTCTCCACAGGTCACTTACAGGGTGAAAAACGTACCTGCAGAGTTTCACCTATCTCGTGTCAGGGGCAGTGCAGAAAAGTATGCAATGGAATGGAGACAAGCAGGCAGAGGAAGGTGTTCAGATGTTGAGAATCCTCTAAGATTTACAGGGAGGCATTCTCTGGATGCCACTGTAAAATAATTAAGTAAATAAATATTGCTAATGTGCAGATGTGTGGTTTCCACTAAACAGAAAATGTGCAAGGGAACAGAGACCAATGCAAACCTTGCAAGGCACCATAATGTTTTCTTCACATTTAAGTCCACAGCTTCAATGTGTCATCTAATTGACGAAAATCATTTCAACCACTATAAGCTGCCAGTTTTATTCCTTTAATGCACTACAAATACAAATTACATTACTGGCCAGTTTCGGCCTTAGACCTTCATCAAATGTCTCCACCATACGAGGTGTGTGAGAAAAGTAAAAACACTGACAACACTGCAAGCAATCTAACATTTTTATCTAACACCAAATTTTGACCAAATTTATGCACATGTAAAAGTTTTTTGCCAAAATGGTGTCGAAAAACTTCACAACTAAGCAAAGGACAAACTCTTTTTGAAAGCATTGCCAATGACCACGAACGGTCCAGTCTTGTGATCACAGGTGATGAATTCTGGAATTTGAGTATGAGCCTGAGACAAAGTGGCAAACTGAGGAGTAACACAATGTGACATCTCCTTGACTGCAAAAAGTTAAAATGAGCAACTCAAAAGATCAAAATACTGCTGTTATGATTTTTTGACATTAGGGGTATCTTGCATAAAGAATTTGTTCCTTGGGGACAAACTGTCAACCAACTGTTTTACAAAGATGTCCTTGAAAGGCTCAAGAGAAGGGAGAATTTTACAAGCTATATGAATTAGGTAACAAGAGTGACTGATCTTATCACTATGAAATCTGGTTGGCGATTGCAGAGCAGCACTGTATCTCTGCATGGAAATCAATCGTAATTTTATTAATGACAGAAATGATAAATTTTATTACATTATTTTAAGAAAACAAACATGATACAATTTTAGTGAAATACTACCAGGAAAATGCTTATTTTCGTACAGCACTAACGAACATAAACCATTTTAACATTTGACAGTATCGTAAATAATTTTAAAAGTACTGTGATTAATTTTATAAGTTGACATATTGATGTGACACGGGATGGTGATTAAATGTAAGGACTGTTTTACTACAGCAGTGATGGACAATAATGTTGTGCCACTTTATAATATGTGTAATGACAACAAGCACAGAGACTGTTTTCACCACTGGCGCAAAAAAACCAGGACCAATTTTTAAGATGTAATAAGACCAAGTAGCATCACTACAGCAATAACAAAAGACTTGTAAATATTATCAAAGTCCGTCACACAAGAAGTTCAATAAGAATTAGTGATATGTGGGCATGACTACTATCACATGACTGCAGCTTCCTCTGGCAATTACCTTGGCATTGCAAGATGACAGGTCTTGGCATGCTCTTTGGTTGATGCATATTTTCCTCAATTTGTAACAGTTATGTGTATGTACAAGTGTCCAAAAGTACACAGTATACTGCTAAATGAATGTGCAAGGGCTAGTAAACTAGCTGTTATTAAGGTTTTTGCTTTTCATGACATGCTGTGAAAGTTGGTTGCCTAAGCTTGCACATGTGTATGGGCGAGAGTGTGTGTGTCCCCAAATAACACAAAACAAAATTGTTTTAAAATGTGAAATACACATCACTAACATCATATAAGTAATTTAAACAACAATTTTAATAAGTAAGCGTTATGTTATCCACTAATATGTCACACATATTTACTGTAGTTTTCGTATTATCCTGTGGACATCTGATGATGGCCTAAGACCAAAACCAGCCAGTAATGTAATTTACATGCATGGTTAGAGCTCTGCGCAGATGTGGATATCTGTGGTATTTGTTACTTGGCGGATAAAATCGCGACCGGCACGGATATGCGCGGGTCATCTGCAGATAATGAGCAAGGCATCTGCCCAGTACGTATGTTGCAATGTTAGTTGCAAACTTCAAGTCTGTTGACATTCTTGGAATCTTGCAAGGCCCGGGTAGAGCGGATGTCTGTTGTCCTCAGCCCCTGGCTACGACTGACTTAGCTGTACCCAAGAGAACAACACCTAATCCGTTTCTGCAACCGTGTCTTTTGTGTGGCCTGTGAAGTGCTCTCTGGGTGGCAAACCTGCCCACTGTCTACCACACAGGTGCTCGTTGCAATTTTCTGCTCCCTTCAGTTAGCACTTTGTAGTGACCGAGTGACAACATGCATCGTAGCAAATATCAGTGAGAGTTCTTTCTTCAAATGAACACCATATCTATGGATACAATTTCGTGTAAGGTGAAAAAAGGTAATTCTACATTAGCGGAGGAAAACAAATTGAAATCGCCAATTTGGAAAAAATTCGGATACGTATTTGATGGCAACGAAAAGATAAAAGATATAGTGGCTTGTTTTGCATGTAAAAAAGTATATTCCTAAACTGGACACAAAAGTGGAACTTCAAATTTGCTAAAACGTTCGTGTGAGGCTGGACAAAGTAGCATAATTACTTATTTAAATACCAAGAGAGACGTGAAATTTCCTGAAGTTCCGCCAAATTTGAAGACAGCCGCGACAGAAAAACTTGTCAATATTGTCAGCAAAGACATTTTACCATTCAAAGTTACGTGTGGATCTGGGTTTCTTGAGGCGGCATGGCTTCAAAATTTGACTCATCTAAGCAGTGAGTACAAAGAAACTGTCGCTAAATGATGCAATGTGCTAGTAACAGTTTAAAACCATCGTCATTTTCAGCTGAATTGGCACAAGAGCAGCGAAATATAATTGTTTTTATACTCGTATTTTCATCATTTAATACTATTACATTGAATTTTATTTTTTTTTTAACAGTGTTTCCAATCTCACGAGATCCGAGCCACTACTGTGAGTGCTACGGAGCGCCAATGCTTTCCTGTTTGGAATGGTCTGCTTTAGAGTAGGTATAGAGAATTTCCTGTGATTTAAGAAGTCAAAATTAATTAAGCTGTCGCAGAAATGGCATCCTAACAATAACTATGTCATTACATACCGTAATTCTAAGTACTACTGTCTATTACTATTAATTACTCATTCAAAACTTCAAGTATGCGGATGCGGATAAGGAACTTGCGGATGCGGATTAATTGCTGCGGATACAGCTGCGGATTAGTACCTTGCGGATGCGGGGCGGATTGCACTTTTCTTATCCGCGCAGACCTCTATGCAAGGTGTATTAAGGGAAAAAAGCTGACAGCCTATGGCAGTTAAAATGGTTCCATCACTGAAGCCTTGTATCCATTTTGAGACTTATAACACAAAAAAGCAATACTGATCACCGGGAACTAAAAATGGTAGTTCAAATTATTTTTTTAATAAAAAGGAAAAAACAAGATGTACAAAAATGTACAAAAAAGACAACACAAAAAGCTATTTTTAACTATGCCAGTGCCAGTTCAAAGCCCAGATCAAAAAGAATGAAAAATAAATACAATGAGTGTAAAAAGTTGTGAAGCTGTTCCTCCAGGTAAGTAGTTCACAGAACAGATATGGTGTATTAGATGCTACAATATATATTCTGTACACAATGTAATTTCACAGCATACACTGTGCCAGCAACATAAAACTCATACATATAAATCAACTTACAATACGCTAAAATTATTACCATGTAACTAGAAAATTATATTCGGATATGATTTCCCCCCCTCCCCCATGAACCATAGACCTTGCCGTTGGTGGGGAGGCTTGCATGCCTCAGCGATACAGATAGCCGTACCGTAGGTACAACCACAACGGAGGGATATCTGCTGAGAGGCCAGACAAACGTGTGGTTCCTGAAGAGGGGCAGCAGCCTTTTCAGTAGTTGCAAGGGCAACAGTCTGGATGATTGACTGATCTGGCCTTGTGACAATAACCAAAACGGCCTTGCTGTGTTGGTACTGCGAACGGCCGAAAGCAAGAGGAAACTATGGCCGTAATTTTTCCCGAGGGCATGCAGCTTTACTGTATGATTAAATGAAGATGGCGTCCTCTTGGGTAAAATATTCCGGAGGTAAAATAATCCCTCATTCGGATCTCCGGGCGGGGACTACTCAAGAGGATGTCATTATCAGGAGAAAGAAAACTGGCGTACTACGGATCGGAGCGTGGAATGTCAGATCCCTTAATCGGGCAGGTAGGTTAGAAAATTTAAAAAAGGAAATGAGTAGGTTAAAGTTAAATATAGTGGGAATTAGTGAAGTTCGGTGGCAGGAGGAACAAGACTTTTGGTCAGGTGAATACAGGGTTATAAACACAAAATCAAATAGGGGTAATGCAGGAGTAGGTTTAATAATGAATAGGAAAATAGGAATGCGGGTAAGCTACTACAAACAGCATAGTGAACACATTATTGTGGCCAAGATAGATACGAAGCCCACACCTACTACAGAAGTACAAGTTTATATGCCAACTAGCTCTGCAGATGAGGAAGAAATTGAAGAAATGTATGATGAAATAAAAGAAATTATTCAGATAGTGAAGGGAGACAAAAATTTAATAGTTATGGGCGATGGAATTCGAGTGTAGGAAAAGGGAGAGAAGGAAATGTAGTAGGTGAATATGGATTGGGGCTAAGAAATGAAAGAGGAAGCCGCCTCATAGAATTTTGCACCGAGCACAACTGAGTCATAGCTAACACTTGGTTTAAGAACCATGAAAGAAGGTTGTATACATGGAAGAACCCTGGAGATACTAAAAGGTATCAGATAGATTATATAATGGTAAGACAGAGATATAGGAACCAGGTTTTAAATTGTAAGACATTTCCAGGGGGAGATGTGGACTCTGACCACAATCTATTGGTTATGACCTGTAGATTAAAACTGAAGAAACTGCAAAAAGGTGGCAATTTAAGGAGATGGGACCTGGACAAACTGAAAGAACCAGAGGTTGTAGAGAGTTTCAGGGAGAGCATAAGGGAACAATTGACAAGAATGGGGGAAAGAAATACAGTAGAAGAAGAATGGGTAGCTCTGAGGGATGAAGTAGTGAAGGCAGCAGAGGATCAAGTAGGTAAAAAGACGAGGGCTAGTAGAAATCCCTGGGTAACAGAAGAAATATTGAATTTAATTGATGAAAGGAGAAAATATAAAAATGCAGTAAATGAAGCAGGCAAAAAGGAATACAAACGTCTCAAAAATGATATCGACAGGAAATGCAAAATGGCTAAGCAGGGATGGCTAGAGGACAAATGTAAGGATGTAGAGGCTTATCTCACTAAGGGTAAGATATATACAGCCTACAGGAAAATTAAAGAGACCTTTGGTGATAAAAGAACCACTCGTATGAACATCAAGAGCTCAGGTGGAAACCCAGTTCTAAGCAAAGAAGGGAAAGCAGAAAGGTGGAAGGAGTATAAAGAGGGTCTATACAAGGGTGATGTACATGAGGACAATCTTATGGAAATTGAAGAGGATGTAGATGAAGATGAAATGGGAGATACGATATTGCGTGAAGAGTTTGACACAGCACTGAAAGACCTACGTCGAAACAAGGCCCCGGGAGTAGACAACTTTCCATTAGAACTACTGACAGCCCTGGGAGAGCCAGTCCAGACAATACTCTACCATCTGGTGAGCAAGATGTATAAGACAGGCAAAATACCCTCAGACTTCAAGAAGAATATAATAATTCCAATCCCAAAGAAAGCAGGTGTTGACAGATGTGAAAATTACTGAACTATCAGTTTAATAAGTCACAGCTGCAAAATACTAACATGAATTCTTTACAGACAAATGGAAGAACTAGTAGAAGAAGACCTCGGGAAAGATCAGTTTGGATTCTGTAGAAATACTGGAACACGTGAGGCAATACTGACCTTACGACTTATCTTAGAGGAAAGATTAAAGAAAGGCAAACCTACGTTCATAGCGTTTGTAGACTTAGAGAGAGCTTTTGACAATGTTGACTGGAATACTCTCTTTCAAATTCTAAAGGTGGCAGGGGTAAAATACAGGGAGCGAAAAGCTATTTACAATTTGCACAGAAACCAGATGGCACTTATACAAGTCGAGTGGTTGGGAAGGGAGTAAGACAGGGTTGTAGCCTCTCCCCGATGTTATTCAATCTGTATATTGAGCAAGTGGTAAAGGAAGCAAAAGAAAAATTCGGAGTAGGTATTAAAATCCATGGAGAAGAAATAAAAACTTTGAGGTTCGCTGATGACATTGTAATTCTGTCAGAGACGGCAAAGGGCTTGGAAGAGCAGTTGAATGGAATGGACAGTGTCTTGAAAGGAGGATATAACATGAACATCAACAAAAGCAAAACAAGGATAATGGAATGTAGTCGAATTAACTCAGGTGATGCTGAGGGAATTACATTAGGAAATGAGACACTTGAAGTAGTAAAGGAGTTTTGCTATTTGGGGAGCAAAATAATTGATGATGGTCGAAGTAGAGAGGATATAAAATGTAGACTGGCAATGGCAAGGAAAGCGTTTCTTAAGAAGAGAAATTTGTTAACATCGAGTATAGATTTAAGTGTCAGGAAGTCATTTCTGAAAGTATTTGTATGGAGTGTAGCCATGTATGGAAGTGAAACGTGGACGATAAATAGTTTGGACAAGAAGAGAATAGAAGCTTTCAAAATGTGGTGCTACAGAAGAATGCTGAAGATTAGATGGGTAGATCACATAATTAATGAGGAAGTGTTGAATAGGGTTGGGGAGAAGAGAAGTTTGTGGCACAACTTGACCAGAAGAAGGGATCGGTTGGTAGGACATGTTCTGAGGCATCAAGGGATCACCAATTTAGTATTGGAGGGCAGTGTGTAGGGTAAAAATCGTAGAGGGAGATCAAGAGATGAATACACTAAACAGATTCAGAAGGATGTAGGTTGCAGTAGGTACTGGGAGATGAAGAAGCTTGCACAGGATAGAGTAGCATGGAGAGCTGCATCAAACCAGTCTCTGGACTGAAGACCACAACAACAACAACATCGTGATTCCTGACAGTGAAATTTGCCTAGGAGCATACAGTAGGACTGAAAATACAACCAAGTATTCAGATGCTTTTAGGTTATGAGTTTGAAGTGCCTCTCCAGATGATGAAATATGATGGCAACAAACGTAATGTTTCAGATGCTAGAATATCTATTCTGTACATGATGTAAACACAGAGGATTAATTCTGCCACTTAATCAAAAACTACACATGCACAACACTTTACAACGTGATGAAATCATTCCAACATGATCAAAACAATTATATTTTTGGCCATTGACCTTGTCTAAGGACTGAAAATACATACTGATTACTTAAGACTATTGAAAGAATTATATGTGAAGGAAAGTTGCTACTCACCATATAGCAAATATGCTGAGTTGCAGATGGGCACAACAAAAAGATTTTCACAATTAAAGCCTACGGCCATTGGCCTTCGTCAACAATAGACACACATATAAACACATTCAAGTGCAAACACAAAGGCGCGCACGCACACACACACACACACACACACACACACACACACACACACACACACACACACACACACACACTCTCTTTCTCTCTCTCTCTCTCTCTCTGCAGTCACACGCACTGAAACAATTAAGTTTCCTCGCTTTGGAGCATCTTTCCATATGAAGATGTGTACTGGAAAGTAACAAGACTGTTGTTTCAGATGACACTGTATCTATTTTGTACATGGTGTAATTGTGCAATACAGTGCCAGTAAAACAAAAATTGTACATGAAACTTCCTGGCAGATTAAAACTGTGTGCCCGACCGAGACTAGAACTCGGGACATTTGCCTTTCGCGGGCAAGTGCTCTACCAACTGAGCTACCAAAGCACGATTCACGCCCGATACTCACAGCTTTACTTCTGCCAGTATCTCGTCTCCTACCTTCCAAACTTTACAGAAGCTCTCCTGCCAGGAAGTTTCATATCAGCGCACACTCCGCTGCAGAGTGAAAATATCATTCTGGAAACAATCCCCAGGCTGTGGCTAAGCCATGTCTCCGCAGTATCCTTTCTTTCAGGAGTGCTAGTTCTGCCTGATTCACAGGAGAGCTTCTGTAAAGTTTGGAAGGTAGGAGACGAGATACTGTCAGAAGTAAAGCTGTGAGTACCAGGCGTGAGTCATGCTTCAGCAGCTCAGTTGGTAGAGCACTTGCCCGTGAAAGGCAAAGGTCCCTAGTTTGAGTCTCGGTCGGGCACACAGTTTTAATCTGTAAGGAAGTTTCATATCAGCGCACACTCCGCTGCAGAGTGAAAATCTCATTCTGCAAAAATTGTACATATCCATCTGCTTATGATGCACTAAAATTACCACCATATTACATACACAATTACATTCGGGTATCATGATTTCTGGCCATGAAAGTTTTCTGGGGGTGCATAAAAGGGGCTGAAAATACAAAACATAAAAATAATTCAAAAGTTTCAAAATTTTAACTATGGAACATCTCTGTAGATAAAATAATGTGCTGGCAGCTTTATGTGAAAAATGCTGCCAAGTAGCAGTGTTGTACCGAATGCATCCTCTTGATAAGGGCGAACTATAGATACCAGACTACAGAAGAATTGTGTGCAGTAGCATATGCCGACATGCCTGACACATGAAAACAACAGTGTCTGGCTTTCACCAAAACAAGAAACAAAACAAGCTGGGTTATCATACAAATATTACAAAGACTACAGTGACCTCGTAAACCTTATTAATTAACTACTAGGACAACTGCAGATACACTGATGCAGCTCTCCAATGACATGTAATTAGAAGGCAATATGTAGGATATAGGGCACACCATGCCTTGGCATTACACATTACAGTCCTTAATTTTAACAGCTGAATTATTTCTGAAGGTAATTACCTACCTGCATTGAGTTTAATGTGGACTCCAGAAGCACTGCTACTTGGCATTTTTTGCACAAAGAAAAAATCCACTTCTTGATGGATTTGCACACAGCTGCTCTGTCACTGCACACCAGCATTTAATTTTTCAAAAACTTGGGGAAAAAAGGGGTGAGAGAGAGAGAGAGAGAGAGAGAGAGAGAGAGAGAGAGAGAGAGAGAGAGAGAAGTAGAAGAGAGAAAGAAAGGTATCACTAGCTTCCAAAACTGTAATGAATATACTAACTGAAAATGTAACGAGTTGCTCCTTTAATTCATCTGCTACGACAGTTTAGGATCTTGAAAAGTCACAAAAGTCGATAAATGGTCTGTGTCATCTTTGACACAGCCAATTTTGACTGGCGTGCAGACAGACTCACCCTTAACTGGAAAAGGTTTTATCAACATATATTTGGAAGATTAGAACACAGACAACCCATCACAAAGTTTTACCCCCTATTGTTTGTGTTTCCTGTTAAACTAATAGTGGCACCCTCCCCCTTTTGATCTTAGAAGTAGCTGATTGTGTTGAGTCACTGATAGAACAACAGCCTCCAATATTGCCACACCTCATTCAACACTTTGATGTTTAAACCAATCCTTGATTTGATGGCTATTTTACTTTCTCTTCTACTAATTAATGTTTTATCTTATACATCATGTTGCGTCATCACTATGTCTACATTTGTAATTTGCATTATGTGAGATAGTGAGTTGGCACCCATACAGAATTCCAGTTTATTTATAGAATTTATGATTTGTTTTTTGCATTCAATACTAGATTGTGCTGACACAACAACTGTCTGTATTATTTTAGGATAAACAGTAAATTACAGTTTGACATAGAGAGAAAGGGTGGAAAATACTGCAGTTTCATAGGTGTAGGGCTCTCTTTCAACATGGTCACTCTGCAGACACAAACTGACAGAAAAATTTACTTTCATAACATTATTAGTTTCTAAAGTAGTGCAGAGTGTACTGGTACTTACATATTTCAGCCATAACTTTATGAACCTCACGTCTTGAAAATATTCTTCAGATGAATTAAACTTATTGAGGCAATTGTGCAACAACTTCTGAATGTTTTCTGTTCTCCCATTTTCAGGAAAATGTTCTTCTGCCCACTTTATGTAGTGATACCAAACCTCCAAAGGATCATCTCCATCAAGTGTGTGTGTTGAGAGAAATTCTCTGCAATATGAAAGAAAACAATCAACAATTTTGGAAATATTAAATGCAAAGCAAATCACACAGTACGGTAGTCAGATTACAGTGGATTCACTTTGCTGTAAGTAATGTCTAACTTTGTTTTTCTTTCCTATATAGCAAGTATAGTACTTTGGTTTCCATGCAGATGTATGCGGAACTGTCTTATAGAGATGAGCCATCAAACAGTATTAACTGCATAATGACAAAAACTATCAAATTAAAAGTGTTTAGGGCACAAACAGCTGTGCACAGGCAGCCATTTTTAACCTGAAGCAACTGTGGGATGAGCAGGCTACTGAGCAGAGAAACCAAATTAAAGTTTGAATTTAATGTCTTGTGGTGGGCAAGAAACCATCTCAAGGTGAAAAGCAGTGTGTGTGTGTGTGTGTGTGTGTGTGTGTGTGTGTGTGTGTGTGTGTGTGTGTGTGTGTGTGTGTGTGTGTGTGTGTGTGTCAGGGGGAGGGGGTGGGGGGTGAGGGGAGGCGGGAGGGGTGGGGGGCACGTGCGTGTGCTACAAACTGTATTAAAAAATAATGAATTATGTCAGCAGCAGTGCCCTAGATGTTATTGAAGGAAATTGGCATTTTATCAATTGGTAGCATTAGGTTAAAGATGGCTACTCATCATTTGACTTGTGTAAGCTGTATTAATATTAGGGTCAGTCCAAACGAAGTAGTTCAATAAAAATTAAGTTGCTTCATCAGTTCACAGGTGTCGCGTCAGATAATGTTGTGGAAGCTTCACAATATTTCGACGAGACAGCTGCTTGTCACCTTTAGATGCTTGCTGATGTGTTGCAGCAATGGCTGACTCACTAGAAAAGTGCAGCCGCCAAGGGTTGAGGCTATTATGTCATTGTAGGCATATCATAGAGCACGATGACATACAGTGCCTCCTGCTGGACAAACAGGCCACAGACTTCACATTCGCGATGCAGGAAAAGCCTGGCCGCAAATAGAGACATATGTAAAGTCTGCTTGTGTCTGTATATGTGCGGATGATTGTGTTTGTGTGTATTGGAATGACTCCTTACCCTCTCCCTTAAAACCCACATCCTTTCGTCTTTCCCTCTTTCCTGATGTATCAACCGTGGGTTGCAAAAGCTTGAATTTTGTGTGTGTGTTTGTTTGTGTGTCTATCAACATACCAACACTTTCGTTTGGTAACTTGCTGTAGAAACATAAATGTCACATTTGGTCCTAAATCACATCTGCGTCTTCTTCTGGATAGTCTGATATGTTTGTATTACGTGTGTGTTCTAGGTTCTTATAAAATGCATGACAAACTGAAGGGATATATGGCAACAGTGCCATTAAATCATTATATTTCTACAGCAAAGTAGGTCTTAGGACATCTGAGAGTTGGTTCAAATGTAATGGAAATGTAAGTCCATGTCTGCATAACCTAACAAAGTTGGTCTGTTTGTTGTCACCATCAAAAGATGTTTTGAAGTACGAAATTCACATGTTTTCCTATTTCATTTGTAACTGTATGCACTTCAATAACAAAAATGGCTCTTTCCCCATATCCATTTTCCTCTAAACAAGGGGAGGCCTTTTGTGGCATACAGTGAATTAAAACTTTTGAAATCTTGAAATTCCACATTCTACATCTACATGGTTACTCTGCAATTCACACTTAATGCCTGGCAGAGGGTTCATCGAACCATTATCATACTACTTCCATTCCAGTCTCGAAAGGCATGTGGGGAAAAAGGTAGCCACCTAAAGCTTTCCGTTCGAGCTCTGATTTCTCTTATTTTATGAACAATGTACTTGCTAGAAGTGTATCTTACGAATTGTTGCCAGTTCCAGGGTGTTAAAATGCTCATATTATTCAATTCTTCTGCTTCCTCTCCATCAACGCATGAACACTTTCAGCCTTCATGTGGATACGGCCTTTTAGTAGAAACTTCTGAGTTATGGTGTTAATTTGTGGATACTTATGCAGTAACCAGAAAAAAAACACATTATAATATTTACATTCTTATTTTGTCCATAGCAGTTGTCTGTCCAAAGTGTGATTTCCTCCATATCATTGTCAGGTATGACACTACCTGCCCACTTCAAAACTGCTGATGCTATTTCACTTCCACCTCGCCATCCTTTTGACTCATCCCACATCACACAGTAAACTGAGGAATCTGATGCATCATCCAAGGCAAAAATTAAGGCCCAATGTTTCCTTTTATAGAAACTAATACTATTTGATATGAGTGGAGATGGCAAACATTTCTGAAGGTCTCCAGTTAACAGTTTGTGTGTTGGTGTTCCTCTTGCCTTGTTAGTGTCATTACTTTTTAGAAGATACTCATTTTTTGATTCATTCCGATGAGAAGTATGCTCATCTTCAACAGTTCCCTTTTCTTCTCGAGTCAGATTACTTTTCAGCTTTGCCTGAAACACATCACGTGTCGTTTTCATGTGATTTGAATAAAATATTGAACTGTTCATTAAAGATGTCTGTGTACAGCCATTTTTTCCCCCATATCTCTTGGGCAATATTGTTTTGAATACAGTCATCTATGTATAGGTCAAACATTTTTTATATGTTCAGTTACACACACACAGAATTACGAGCTTTCGCAACTGGCAGTTGCTTCGTCAGGAAAGAGGGAAGGAGAGGGAAAAATGAAAGGATGTGGGTTTTAAGGGAGAGGGTAAGGAGTCATTCCAATCCCGGGAGTGTCATGTGGCTGAAATAAATGAAGAAGGAATAATCTGTAAAAAAAAGTGCCTTAGATCATGATGTAATTTACTCTTGCAAGTACAATCAACATGACACTTGGGGACTGAGTAACTGTGCCATACAATGGACAAAAATATCCTGAAGAGATTTGTAAAATTGACTCCGAGAGAATCAAAATATCAGTTAAGCACAAAGCTGGCCCAAGCATCTTCAAGTGGCTAGTTCCCCCTGACTAAATTTATTACAATGATAATGAATTTGTGAAGATTACAATACCAGAAATTGGAAACAACCGCGCACAGTTCTGCTTCAGGGAACAGATTTAATTGCCATAGTTTATACTATCTGCTTTTGCTTTCTATTGAACTGAACCAGACAATCTTAAAAAGTGTTAATTTTAAAAACTGCATTTTGTTTATTTTGCAATTTTTATAAAATAAATTTTCAGACATATGTCATTACTTTCAAAACTCTACTCTATTGTGACTTCCTTTGTCACTAGGTCACACATGTTGCATAAGCCATACATACGTATGCAGTTTGGGAAAATAGTTAACTGGGCCCTTCACTTACTTGTGCCTAACCAGATGTGTGCACAGAGTCCTGCATATGGCACCTCTGCCCCACAAGTAATAGAATTTATCTTTTTTTTCTGTTTCCAGGACTCACAAAGTTTAGTAGTATTTTGTTTATATCTAGATCTATATCTGCACTCTGCAAACCCCCATAAGGTGAATGGCAGAAAGTACATCCCACTCTAGTAGTTATTAGGTTTCTTCCTGCTCCGTTCACATACGGAATACGGGAAGCGTGACTGACTGAATGCCTCTGTGCATCCAGTGATTATTCTTAACTTATCCTCAGAATCCCTATGTGAGTAATGGGTAATTTTCAAACTGATGGAGCACAGCAATCAGTTGTCCTTTCCTTTCAAGTTTCATTAAGCAAATCTATATTTTGGCTAGTGCCTAGCCATTATCACTGCACTACTTCAGTTTCAATGCATTTCCTAGTTTATCAGTCCCCTGATGCTCGGGCTTCTGTCACAGTACATTCAAAACTCCCTACATGAGCAATATGTAGGGGGTTGTAGTATATTCCTAGAGCAACCATTTTAAGTCAGTTCATGAAACTTTGTGAACAGACTTTCTTGGGATAGTTTACAACTATCCTCAAGAATCTTCCAGTTCAGTTCCTTCAGTATCTCTGTACCACCCTCCCATGGATTAAAAATAGCTTTGAGCATTTGTTCTGCCCTTCTCTGCATATGTTCAAAATCACCTGTTAGTCTTGTATGGTATGGATACCACATACATGAGCAATATTGTAGAATATGTTGCACCAATGATTATTAAGTAATCTCCTTTGTAGACTGATTGCACTTCCCCAGGATTCTACCAATAAACCAAAGTCTAAAATTTGCTTTGCCACGACTAAACGTATGTGATGAGACACTGCACATTCTCAAGAAACAATTGTCTTATTGTAGTAACAGTTTCAATTAGCTAGCACATTTTTTTGATTAACTCTTGATATGCGGGTTTTGTATTTAGTGCACTGTCCTGCATGGGACATCTGTAGGGCCTATAGAGCATTTATTAAAGAATATGTAAAAGTACAACATGGTAGCGTAATTTATAGAAAAAAATTTAAAAAATGTTCCATACTTCGGATATGCAGTGCTGCTTTGATATTTCTGACAGTCAGTGATGCATAACAGTGTTGTATGAGGAGGGGGGGGGGGGGGGGGAGACTGCCCAAGAAGTGATAGTGGATTTTCCACTCAGCAGTTTGGGAAAATCACATTACATTTGAATTGTGAAGTCCAGAAAGGAATTTGAACTCTTTAATAATACACCATCTCAATACATATCTATACGGCAAATCATGTCCCCAGAATGTACCAGTAACAGACGTAGCATTCATCCCATACTGAATAATAATGTGTTGTCATATGCCCAGGAATGGAAAGAGAGCAAAATGCTGACAATATTATCTTTTGGGTTTATATTAGTTTTTGGACTGTAGTCTGTGGTGACCGATTTCTAGCATAGCCTGACGTCTTGGTTTTGGGTAAAATGATAGATTGACTGGTAGCAAAACCAACTAATCTGAATATGAATTCTTACATGTCGGAATTTGCATGATTTTTATGGTAGCAAATACTTTGTAAGTATTTGGGGTCGATGCATATAAATGTAGAAACTGTAACGGTTGTGATGCCAAAACCCTTGGAAAAAACCTTTACAAACCAAACTTGCGTTCCTGCCCTGCCAGACAGGCAGGTGCACTGAATCGATATCAAGTATGAAGAAAACCAGAACTTACAGTTTCAGACTATGAGTGGGCGGGAGAAGGAATAGAGGTGTGTGTGTGTGTGTGTGTGTGTGTGTGTGTGTGTGTGTGTGTGTCGGAGGGCAGCTGATCTACACAAAAAACTTCAAAATCGCTTAAGATGTTGCAGAGTTTGTATACACATCACCATCACTATTGCCCTATGACTTCCTTTCATGGAGCACTACGGAAAGCTTCTGATACACATCGAGTACGCCAGCCAGACTAATAATACACTACGGGATGTGATTACGGGAATAATGATGCGCATAAAATCTAAAGAGCGCAACGAAGCTCAAGGAAGTGAAGACAGTGCGTCCCGATGTCTAGAGTAAATCTTAAATTCAGGAATGGGAGAGGAAAAAAAAACTTTACTAAAACGCAAAACATTGTAGGCGCCTTATTAAATGATGTAGCCCTCCTTGCTTAATTCTTTATCTCCCAAGTTAATACTGTTACTCGATGAATTCATCAACAGAAACGTATTCCACATTATGACGAATAATTGACAGCTATTAATTTTTAAGATGGGACAGCGGTCTTTGTTACCTGCATCTCTTCAGTATCTCCTGCGGAAATTCCTCTTGGCACCCCGTTAGCAGAATTTCTTCTGGACGTTCCATCGCGCTGAGAGTATTGAACAAGCGTAAGAAGTTTATTCATGCTATGACAGCACCTTGTTTGGAACACATTTTCCATGTGGCATGGGCATGTGAATCTAACATGTATAACAAACAGATAAGAAATTAATAAAACACGAAATCACAATCACCACCCAAGTAACGGCCAATCTCCTTTCAAACGAAGTACCAAAAACAAAGCACGTAAACAAAAACGTAAACAAAGATATCTCACTCAATACTGACTAAAGCAAAGATATATCTGCGCATATACCACGCAAACAAGGTGACACCACAGCTAAATGCATGTTGAAGTTACAGGAGAGTACACCTAGATTTTAGTGGCGTCAGCTTCAGTCATGCTACAAAAAGTACAAGTCGGTTGTACTTTGTGACGTCATCCTGTAAATCTTGAAATACAAATGTTTTATTCCACCTTTGAGCATATTTACATGCAACTGGTGTCGTCAGTGTTAACACCATAATTATACTATAAACTTCGACATGGCAAATCTTATGAAGTACAATAATCCAAGATGGATACAATAAATATTTGTGCAAATGTCAATAACAACAAGAAGTTTCCTAAGAGATCAATTAAAAGATAAATAATCTACACAGTTCAGTTAATGACAAATATATAATCAAACAGTTAATTAACAATAAGTACTCGAAACAGTAATAAAATAATTGCACAGTATGACATCTGTATATTTTACAGCTAATTTATTGTTCATTCTCATAAGGAAAGTGGGTCATTTGTCATATACTCAAGGAACTCTTGAGCAGAGTAAATTACTTTACTTTTCATCCACCTCGAAAGACTAGTTTTAATATTTACCGGTATTGTGTAGGCATTTTCAGGTAATCTGCTGAAGTAGACAGGACCAAGATATTTGTAACTGTTATGTGTCTTTGCAATCCTAGCATATTGCATATTAATTGCATGTCAACTTCTTATGTAGAGTAATGAAGTGCCCTCCTTAAGTCAAATTTACTAAGATTCTCTTTAATGAAGACAATGTAGCTGTAAATATACAGGCCAGGCACTGTCATTATATTTATTTTCTTAAAATAATCCCGACATGATCTGCATGGGCCAAGTCCTGCTATGCACCTTATGGTTTTCTTTTGCAATTGAAACACTAATTTTGAGACTACAGAATTGCCCCATATAATATTCCATAACTCAGGTGAGGATGGAAGAATGCAAAATACGCATATAACAAAAGGTCTTTTCTGACACTGCTCCTCAACTTGTACAGCAGATATATAACACTTACCACGTTGCCACATAACTTCCCTGTGTGCTTATCGCAGCTGAGCTTTTGATCTATATGAAATCCTATTAATTTTACTATTTTGTTATCATGGTTTGGAGCATTCAGATTGAATAAAATAGCTTCAGTTTTATTTTCCCTCTCCTGCAGTAAATTTGCCTTAAACCAAGTAGTGTATCTCTCCATTGCCACTGCCATCCTGTGTTGCACATTTTCAAGTTTGGTGTCATATGTGATGACTGTTGTGTCATTAGTATATAGCACTGCATCAAATGGTACAACTGCAGGTAATTCACTTGTATAAATAATGGAAACGAAAGGTCCAAGAACAGATCCTTGAGGTACACATCTGGGATACATTCTGACATTTGATTTTTTATCTTAACAAACTGTTTTCTATTGCCCAAGTAACACTGCATTAGGCGTAAAGCAATCTCTCACTCTATATGAGAATTGTGGAAGACCATGTCAAACGTTTTCCTGTGATCCAACAGTGTTGCACAGATAATATCTTTACTTTCAAAACAAATGTATATTTTTGCTACCATACTCTCAACTGTAGAAAGGCTGGAACTGAAACCATACTGCGAGGAGGTAAGTATATCATTATGTTCAACGTATTGACTCATCTGTTTATGCATGCAGGATTCATTATATTTTATATTATGGGTATAAGCGATATTGGTCGGTAGTTATCTGGAGATGCTAATCTTATTCTTAATTACTGGTTTATCTACAGATATTTTTAAACATTCTAGATAATTACCTTAATTTAAAACTACATAGTTTACAATTAAGTACTTGGTTTGTACAACAGATATAGGATAAGTCAGATTGGATATAGTACATACACGTTTATACATAATGTGATTTTGGAAACAACAATCGATACATGTTGAATACTGGTAACATAATTATAAAAACAATAAGTTAATTGAAAGAATACTATGGTTAAGAATAATTATGTGATCTATCACATTCTATTTTCTTCTTGCTCCACAAAGACAGAACAGAATAGAAGCAGTGGTCAAACAAGTACTCTTTTAGTTTCACTTCAAACTTAGGAAATTTTTTTATCTGTTTCAGATAGGATGGCATTTTGTTATACTGTATAACGTAATGTCGGTGTGATACACTCTTCCCCAACAAATGTTTGTGCTTACTGTATTGACATATGGGTAATGCTTCTTCTTTTAATATGGTTCCTAATACGAAAATTAGTACTTCTAAGATATATAAACAAGGAAGGGGCAGTATAATGAGACTTTTAAATATTGGTCTATGAGTCTCTGTATTAAGCAAGAGTTATTATTCAAAAAAATCGCCTTTTTCTAACCTAAATATATCCTGCTGCATGTGGAGTTCCCTCAAAAGATAATTCCATACATCAGTAGTGAATGGATACTTCTGTGACACATTGTGACCGCTGATGCACGACTTGTATTTTGTAAGGGGATTCTTAAAGCATATATAGGTGTATTTAAGGCATGCAGAGTAGCCACATGGTCTGAAGCTCCTTGCCATGGTTCACACGGCTCCTTGCCATTGGAGGTTTGAGCCCTCCCTTGTGCATGGGTGTGTGTGTTGTCCTTAATGTAAGTTAGTTTGAGATAGATTAAGTAGTGTGTAAGGCTAGGGAACATGACATTAGCAGTTTGGTCTCATGGGAACTTACCAGCACCAGGTGTATTTAACTTTTTATTTACATTATTCAGGTGTATCTCCGATTTCAGATTATACTGGATACATATTAGAAAAATGAGCATTGTGCCCCAGTTGCAGATAGTACTGCTGCTGTACTCCATTCGGAAAGTAAACATAGTGGTGAACATGTATACTTTTGCAATTTCTGGAACTACAAGAAAAGCAATGTAATATTACTGTTAATTTTTCTGTTGTAGTTTGTGTGTGTGTGTGTGTGTGTGCGTGCAAGTAAATAAACTTGATATTCAACCAAGAGTCATATATACCTCATGGTTTGTGAGGATTATGTGCAGGAAATAGCCATGGGTGTGATGTGGCAGTTGTTTAGCAAAAAGATAGTTATTCAAGATGCCTACATCAATGAATACTATAAGATTGTAAAATGGAGGAAGAGAGGCTTGTCTGCCGATGATAGTTATATGCCAGCTGTCGGTTACTATGCCATAGCAGACGGCATTTTCATTTTCATATGCTATTTCTTTTATAAAAGTGTTTATGGTCCCTGATTTAACCCTGCACAAAATCTATTTTTGGAGCCAGCGTTTGGGCTTCGTTTCTTTGTATAAATTTCTTGTAACAGCTCTCGTGAAATAATCTGCACTATAATATTAATACCCAAGCATATGGTTTGACGTGCCCTTACCAACATTTACAATATTCATTCATTTGTATATTTGGTACAGGAGGTACTGTAGATGAAGTTCTTTCAAAAATATACACTAGCTTTTTCGAAGGCGTCAATGGCTGTCTCTGTTGTCAAGTTATCATCTCAAGAATGGATACAACACAGGGCTTTGCACTATCTGCACCAAGTCATCCCAGTTCTAACCAAGAAACCAATGAAAAGACAGAACCGGAAGACTAGTTGGAAAGCACTGTGTTTCACCTGTGTCTGAGATCATAGTTGTTTTCTTACTAAACTGATGTGTGACAAAGGATTGACTACAGGAGGGCAACCATTCTCGCTGCTGGTGTGGCCGCCGTTGGCGCAGGTGGCGACCGGCGCCCTGGTCCAGGAGGGCGGGTGCGGCCTCAGGAAGTGGCCGCTGGTGCTGTTCCACTGATGTGAGCTGGCGTCCCATGGGGAGAGGGCGAATACCTGTGTTGAGGACTGCAGCGTGGAAGCAGAGCGTAAGGACTGCTCATGAGCGTGGATAAAGGAATAACAGGTGTCTAAAGAGGGATCTTTCAGTTTCAGAAGATCAGTCCATAAGGTATCATGTGAGACATGGACAAGAGTCATATCATGAATGAGTGCCGAACCATAAAACTACTTGCAATGGGGGTTGTCACAGAAAAAACGCCAGTCATGGGAGGGACCTTGCAGTGTAGCAATCCATTTCCTGTATGACTTTGTGAGAGGCTTTTGACAACAGAAGAACTTGTGATGTGCCGCCACCACGTGGACTTGAGAGTCAAAATAACCAATAGGCTAGAAGTCAATGCCCTGTAGGAGAGAGCATAAGCCTCAAGCTGGAGGTTCGAGTCCTCCCTGAGGCATGGGTATGTGTGTTGTTTAGTTTAAGTAGTGTGTAAGTCTAGAAACCGATGATCTCAGCAGTTTGGTCCCTTAGGAATTCACACACATTTGGACATTTGAACAGAGAAGATAAGATTCTGTATCAGGGTGCAACTGTTGCAGAAGGTAATAAACCTCTGGGCCCACATAGGAGAGAAAAAAATGCTTGGCTCTGAACGCCACTAGTGACATCACGAGCAATAAAGTGTTGCTCCAGATGAGCCACAAAGTTGCCCCAAGGCTCAATGGATTTGTCGAACTTGGGAAATGCAGGGGGAGCGGCAAGGAGCTCCAGAAGCAGGGAAGCGGGGGACCCCTGCAGAAGCACCTCAATTGGGGGTGTGGGGGTGGACATCGCCTGTAAACGCTGAATAATGAGCTCATTCATTTGTTGCATACATTACAAGAGAACTATGACTCTCACTATGGTTCATCAAGACCTGGAATACCGTCTGCTATAGCAGACAACAACTGAGCAAATGTGGGAAACCCTTAAACCAACTCGTTGACACTGAAGTATCTGCAATAGCAGAATAGAAATGCCAGAAACACAAGTCTGAAGACAATTTATTAGACTTACTAAAACGAAACAAAAAAGAACAACAGACTTGATCGCAAATGCGGATCGTCACCAATACACAATGATGAATAGTAATAGAAAAGACACGACTCTTCACAGGGAGAGATCACAATCAAACAATTATACAATGTCAAGATGTTTGTCGACTATACCAAGTGCATTGGCAAGGTATCGACCAGCCAGCAGAGGAGTCTGGCCATGGCTGCAGCTCTACACACTTCCAAGCCTTGCATCAAACTGCCCTTTGCCGGCTGTGCCACTATTTGCGATCACGTGTCTGGCGTAGCAAAGTAGTTCATGGGCTAGATGTGACCTCTGGTGAAGCTGTTCTGCATGCTCCGCAAATAGGTAGTGGTCCCTGGCGGCTGTTGGTGGAGACCTGGTGTCGTGTTGTGTTGTGTTGAGGCTGCTGGTACATATCTGTGTTGACAAGACAGACTACATAGGTTTTCCTGGTGAATATATGTCCTGTGATGCAGGCATCTCATGTTGGTTGGATGTGAAGTGGGATGCCAATGCAGTAGGTGCTTTGATATCTGAAGTGGGCGGCCACAGCATCAACTATCACAGACACATACTTAACATCTTAAAATTCTTGAAATGGTTCAAATGGCTCTGAGCACTATGCGACTTAACTTCTGGGGTCATCAGTCACCTAGAACTTAGAACTAATTAAACCTATCTAACCCAAGGACATCACACACATCTATGCCAAAGGCATGATTCGAACCTGCGACCACAGCGGTCGCTTGGTTCCAGACTGTAGCGCCTAGAACCGCATAGTAGTGCAGTCCATTGAATGGAAAGAATGGTTGTGTTTTGCAGTAAAAATCTCAAACAGCCCTTCTTCAGCAGCGATACATATATCTTTCTCTGTTTGTAGTTTATTTGTACTTACAGAGGAAGTTATGATGCTACAAGTTGTAGCAGAAACTGTCAATAGGTGCTCCTTTATCTTTATGTGCTGCATTATATCGGTGTATCGTCCACTGTCAATCGAAAAAAATCTGAACGACACAACACACATTCTACTTTTATACGCATGGTTTTCTTCAAGAACCTCTTCTTTCATGGTTTTCCAGAAAGATGACTTTCTTTTCCCTATATTAATGGGCATGAGCCAGTTTCACACACAGCAAACAACAGTCACTGTAGCGCAATAAAGCAAGCTTGCTGAATCCAGTACTGAAACTGCAGCCTACTTCTCGTTGTTGTCTGTAACAGTCCAAAGACATTTTGTCGGTTGTGAGTACAGCAAATTTATGTCGTCTAATAGTGAATAGCTAATTCGTAACTACAAATACAATGGACATTGATAACCCTATAAGGTTCCTTAGCGAAAACTTGTTACATTCACGAGTCATTTCTGTAGTAGCATACAATCGACATGAATCGTGAAGAAGGAAGGAAAGAAGGAAGATTGGATTTCATGTCCCGTCGACAGAGATGTCATTAGAGATGGAGCACGAGCTTCGATTTTGCCAAGGATGGGGAAGGAAATTGGACGTGCCCTTTCAAAGGAACCTTGGCAATAGAGATCACTGGTCATTGGCACTCAACATGGTGATGGAAAATCTTCTGTTCACACCTCTCCTCATTCCGTGACCAAAATAGTGCTTCTTTATTCTGTATTTGAGATCAAGACAAATTAAGACTTAAGAAAATGTTAAAAAACTATGCCTGCGACACTAAATTGTCATAAAAAAATAAAAACATAAAATGAGACAAAAAAGATAAGGTTACTGCTTACTATGAAAAAACGGGACATCTCGCATCCTGTTGAATATATTACGGAACAATGGGGCACAGGACAGAGAGGACAGTCCCATTAAAAGCGAGACATAAGGTCACCCCAGTTTCAAGGGAAACTACCACTCATAATCAGAGCAACAAACGTAAAAAAACTGACACATGTGAGAAAGAATAAAAATATGATGTAGTCTCACTGTCACCCTCATATGAGGTATATTACCTGATTTACAAGGTAATTATTTTAAGAGACATCTTTTTCAAACATGAACGTCTTCATACGTACATCAATAAAAGTTTTGCATCACCTTGGTTCCGGAACCTGCACAGAAAATCAGAATAGAGATCAACATAAATATCATTTCTGCCCTTTTTATTTCTCATGAAATACACACATTGCATGTTGTGCCACCATACAGCGAGACCTTCAGAGGTGGCGGTCAAGAGTGCTGTACACACCGGTACCTCTAATACCTAGTAGCACGTCCTCTTGCATTGACGCGTGCCTGTATTTGTCATGGCATACTATCCACAAGTTCATGAAGGCACTGTTGGTTCAGATTGTTCCACATCTCAATGACGATTCATCGTAGATCCCTCAGAGTGGTTGGTGGTTTATGTCGACCATAAACAGTCCTTTTCAGTCTATCACAGGCATGTTCGATAGGGTTCATTTCTGGAGAACATGCTGGCCACTCTGTTCCAGCGATGTCGTTATCCTGAAGAAAGTCACTGACAAGGTGTGTATGATGGGGGCGCGAATTGTCGTCCATGAAGACGAATGTCTCGCCAATATTCTGCCAATATGGTTGCACTATTGGTCGGAGGATGGCATTCACGCATCATACAGCCGTTACAGTGCCTTCCATGACTATCAGCAGCTTACGTCAGCCCCACATAATGCCACCCCAAAACAGCATGGAAACTCCACCCTGCTGCACAGTGTGCCTAAGGCATTGAGCCTGACTGGATTACCTCCAAACACATCTTCGACGATTGTCTGGTTGAAGGCATATGCAACACTCATTGCCGAAGAGAACTTGATGCCAATCCTGAGCAGTCCATTTGGCATGTTGTTGGGCCCATTTGTACCTCCCTGCATGGTGTCGTGGTTTCAAAGATGGACCTTGACATCGATGTCGGGAGTGAAGTTGCGCATCATGCAACCTACTGTGCACCGTTTGAGTTGTAACACAACGTCCTGTGGCTGCCCAAAAAGCATTATTCAACATGGTGGTGTTGCTGTTAGGGTTCCTCCAAGCCATAATCCGTAAGCAGCGGTCATCCACTGCAGTAGTAGCCATTGTGCGGCCTAAGCAAGGCATGTCATCGACAGTTCCTGTCTCTCTGTATCTCCTCCTTGTCTGAACAACATCGCTTTGGTTCACTGTGGCCAGGACACTTTCCTTGTTGAGAACCCTTCCTAGCACAAAGTAACAATACGGTGGGGACACGATCGAATCGCGGTATTGACCGTCTAGGCATGGTTGAACTGCAGACAACACGAACTGTGTACCTCTTTCCTTCCTGGTTGAACGACTGGAACTGATCAGCTGTCAGACCCCCTCTGTCTAATAGGTGTTGCTCATGCATGGTTGTTTACATCTTTGGGCAGGTTAAGAGGCATTTCTGAACAGTTAAAGGGACTGTGTCTGTGATACAATATCCACAGTAAACGTCTATCTTAAGGAGTTCTGAGAACGGGGGTAATGTAAAACTTTTTTTTGATGTGAATGTTAAGCACTTATGCAGACGAAATACATTCTGGTACTGGTGCAGGCATATTTCTGCTGGTGTTTCAGTTACTTTCAAGAGCTAAGGAAGAAGTTTACTTTTCTGTCAGTGAATTGTAACTTTTCTTCCAAATTAGAACATACTTCATGCAACCAGCACATTTATTTAGCAGTGGCGGTGTTTCTCTTTAAGTTCTTTTTGTAATATGTACCACTATGTAAATATCTAGTATGTAGTTGACAGGTTGTCTCTTTCAAAGAAAGAATATACTGCAAAAGTTGTAATTCTTTGAACAAATTAAGACAAACTTCACTCAACCAGCACACTTTTGTAACATTAGGGGAGTTCCTTAAGTACTTGTCATACTATGTACCTTCTATGTAAATAATGAGTGTAAAGTGAGCAGTTTGTCACTTTCAAGGAAAGAAAAGTGAGTAATATTTCCAAATTTGTAATGAATGAACCAGCCAAACATAGAAATAATTTTTGCTTTAATTTACCTGCTAGAATGGCTGCTGCAGCCACGACAACACCTTAACATGTAATCTACTGATGCCTTCGACCAGTGATCTCATACAGTATAGAGATCACTGCCACCTTCAAAACAACAGCATAACTTTGAGAGGACTGTAGGCACGTTAGATGAGCTAGAGGTAACACAAGCAAATAAGATACAAGTATATTCAAGAGAGTGGATTGCAGTAAAAATACAAACAAGAAAACTATGTAGGCCTACCAATACCATATGTTACATCAAACTTGTCTTAAAAGCAAATATCTTTCAAATTTGAACACATAGTCACGAATATTAACATATTGGGAAAAAGAACCAGCATATTTGACAGAATACGAACACGAATGGAAATTACTGTTTGCAGACTACAGCAACACCATCAGTGTGACACCTTAACCAAGAGTGCTCTCCATATGGGCAAATATTCAATTAAAGTTTATTTTTGAAAAAAATATTAAGGTAGGTGCATGTCATGACACCAAGAATAATGGCACATATACATGTGGCATACACTGTTAATATTAGAAGCTACTAAATAATTCATTAAAAGTAAATTAACAGTGTTAATGCAAATATACAGGTTGCCTGAAACCTTTTGGGTCAAACTGAAAGAGGTGATGGTGATCCAAAATATCTAACATTGATAGGGAAAAAGCAGTTGGAAATGTGCATTTATTGTGTTACGTACATACACAGTATACAACACATATCAACAATGTAGCTCATAGTAATTGTTCAAAGTGACAATCACCAGTCAAAATGCATTTATTGCAAAGGTTCATGTGGTTCTGCTGTGATCTCACAAAGATCACGGGTGTCTGTCATTCACTGGAACAGTCAGCGGGTTTGAAACAGTGTACACCCCTGCCCACCAAATCATCATTCTGTACACAACTTGGGTCATAGCACTTGTGAGATGTAATGACCACATGCATCGCACTGGCACATTATCGTGTGGTGCATTTACGCCACTATTTCAGCTGTCAGTTGTCAAATTGTAGCTGTTCTGTCTACTTTGTTTCTTCATTTGCTGTCCTCAGTGTCGACGTACTGCGTCGCTACACTGGCTGAAAAATGGGTTGTGGATTCCGACACTGATGTAAATAATATAGCTGACAGGTGCACATTTGCATTTCACGGTACTTTAATTACACTGTTCACACACCCCTAATAATATAATAATACACAGTTACATATGGCCAGTGCACAATTTTTCTAACTTCCCATAAGCCTCATTAATAGTTAGCAGGTGAGAATCTACATACTGTTACTCAATAAAGGAATATCTTGAAGACCAAGAAAATGACTTTCCTAACTAACCTGCAAAATTTTCTATATTCGTTTGTTTCAGCTTTGATTATACTTTACCATCTGTAGTACTAGTTATATATTGTTACTGAGAAACAAATTACTATAAACCATTTATGTGGAAAGACACTGTAAGTTTGCTGTCATTTATTACAGACAATTTCATTTTGTACATTCTATATTTTAATTTATGTGCATGACAAATCCAATTGTAGACAATTTCATTTTGTATATACTATATTGTTAATTTCTATGTATGACAAATCCAATATCATTTGTACAACAACACGGATCCTAAATAAATAAATAAATAATAGTCTATTGCTGAAAATATCCCAGCTTGCTGCATCACAAACTGCATCAGACAGCTTGTGATGTGTTCATGGTGAGGTGTCTGTCTACAGTGTATGATGCACAGTCAAAGAGGGAACGTTACTTGTCATGACAGTTCGCAGACATGCATTTATTGTGCAGTGTGGCAGGATGTAGTGCCTGTAAAAGAGCACATGTGTATAGAGAACCCCTTCCAAGCAAGCATTATTCTGATTGGTAGAAATTTATCTCCATGGATACCAACTAACAGGCAACTGGGTCATTCTGCCACAGAGAGCTGGCTGACATTCCCACCATGTCCAAACTTCAGGAGATGATGTTTGATCGCATGCTTGACTATCCAGCAATAATCAGACACCAACTTGCCCTTGAAACACACATTTTGAAGTGAGAGAGAGAGAAAAAGAGAGAGTATTGGTGGGACAGGTATTACACCCCTATCATAAAGAACATGTGCAAGCACTGGAACCAACTGATTTTGAGATCACGTGTGTCTGTCATTCACTGGAACAGTCAGCAGGTGGGAAACAGTTTACAGCCCTGCCCACCAAATCAACATTCTGTGATCTATGGAGTATCCACTGCAGTGCTGTAGTGCTGAACTTCATACAGTTTGTATTGTTCACTAATGGAGTCTTATTCACCCATGATGGTGTTTTCAACAGCCATGTCTGGAGTGAGAACATCCCCACACCACCAACATCTGTGGCCACCAGCAATAATTCTGTCAACATATGGGTGGGCATTGTGCAAAATTACTTAACAGAACCTTTTTTTGCTGCATCCCCCTTTGACTGGCCCACATTACCTGGTGTTCTCACAAGGTATGCTGCCACTGTTCTTGGAGATTGTTCTCCTCATTGTCCTTGAAAGGATGTAGTTTCAACACGATGGTGCACCAGCCCACTTTTATGTTAATGCCCACAAGCACCTGAACAACACATACTCTCACCTTTGGATTGGAAAAAGAGGTTCTGTCCTATGGCCAGCACAATCACTGAATCTGACGCCTCTGGACTTTTTCTTCTGGAGTTATGTCGAGATGGTGTATGAAACTCCTGTAGAAATGGATGGAGACCTGCTTACTAGGATCCAAAGCTGCCTGCCTCCTGGTGCAACAGACACCAGGGACCTGTGAGAGAGTGAGGCAGAACTTCATGTGCCATTGCAATGAGTGCATTGAGACTGCAGTCATCACTGTGAACAATTACTGTGAGCTACTTTGTTGTTATGTAGTGCACACTGTGTCCATAACACAATAAATATTCACTTCCAACCATTGGCTCCCTATCTCAATTAATAAGTTGTGGACCCACTATCATCTGTTTCAATTTGACACAAGAGGTATGTGACACCCTGTATAGACATCAGTATGCCAATACATTGAATTACCTGTTGCAGAAATGTAGGAAGTGCCATGTATGAATGGCAAGAGGGTACATTTCCATGTAAAAGCACAAAATTAAAAATAAAAAACACACAGACTCAGTCTCGTACAAATATAAGATCATATGGAACTTAATACGACAATAATTTTATTTAAAATACAAAACAGTGACAGAGAGAAGGACAAGGATGTGTAAAACATGACCATCTATAGAGAACTCTGAAAAGACTACATGTAAACATGAATCTGTTCATGAAAACTAACAGATGGTGCTGATTGACAGGCCCCCACAAAAAGTGACAAACTCTAAATAAGATTTTTACAAAATTAAAATATATAACTTTATGAGGAGCAGTTAAAAGCAAAAACATTTGCTGTCCCAATATAAAATCTGACAAGAAAAACATGGTAATCTTGATCATGTAAGAAATCTGATCAAACTAACATGCAAAGTATATATCACAAAGTAGGGGAGCACATGCTCAAATATCATTGTCTCCACAGGTTACAGTCCTGAGCTGTGGAAAACCTCCAGAATCCTACTTGTCCTTAAACTGCACAAACCCCTCCCTACTGCTACCTCCTCCAATCACACCATCTGCTTCAACCCAATGTTCAGAAAGGTCTTTGAATCCACCCTGTCCAGACACATCCATCAACACTTGAACAAACACCACATTCTTCCTGTTAACCAGTGTGGCTTCTGTCACAATTTATATCTGATGAGCAGCTCTTGCACATCACCTACCTTCTAACCCACTAACTCAGTTCCTGTAGATAGGCTATCTTTGTCACCTTTGACCTAGAGATGGCGTACAAGCATGGCATGGTATCCAATCTCCTTTTCAAACTCTAGACACACACCCTTGTTAATCTTGTTCACTTTATTGCAGTGTTCCTATCTAATTGCCCATCCTTTGTCACTGTTAACAATGCCAATTCCTGTACCTTCTGTTTTACTACAGGACTGGCCCAAAGGCTCCCAGATATAACCAAACAACCCCCACCAGTCCACTGCATTCTCTATGCTGATGACACTGCTCTCCCCATCCTCTACTGTACACACCATAAATCCTAAATCCACCTCAGTCAGTTTACCTCTTGGTGTAAAAATTGGCTTCTCAAGATTCACCCCTTCAAAACCTAGGCAGTCATTATTCGATGAACCAGTTGCACCTTCTGCCTCCTTGACTTCTACCTGACCATTTACGAATGTCTTATCCAGTTAACTAACACAATAAAATAACTTGGACTAACCCTCAACTGGCAACTAATGTGGAAACCTGATCTACTAACCATCCATCAGAAAGTCGACACTAGACTAAAACTACTAACTGACTGTGTTAACACCTAGAAAACCTTGATTTGACCCATCGTTTGCTATGTAAATGTTGCATGGATATCTGCCCCCCCTCCTACTAAGTTCTATGAGCCTCAAGAATGTACGCACTCCACCCCGCCTTCCACATCCATCTACCTTCCCCTACATGGATCCTTTACTAACTCATCAAGTTTCAAATTCTTATCATCCACATTTAACACTCCGAACAACCTACACCATCTGCAAACTCTTGTAGTTTGTATAAGTACTTGGTGAAAGATCCCAAGGATATAATAAAATTAAGATTATTAAAAAACAAAAAAATGAAACGTCGATCAATCATAGGCTTTGGCAAAGACGTTAATTATGAATGGGCAGTAAGGCACAGACAAATGAAAAAAAAAAACATTCACTCAATTTTTTGTACATGATTTTGTTTTTACACACTCTCTTGCACGCAGAAGTTCTGCTAAGTGGTGCTGTGCAGAGGACAACGGGCTACAAGTATTTTGTATCAAACATGTTTGAAATAAGAAAGAAATTTGATACCAGTACTCGTATTAAGTATTTCTTATTCAAGTGAAGTGAAACCAAGTAACAAGGATTTTCTTAATTATGACAAGTGTCGGTGTACTTGGAGTCTGCTGCCTGCAGCTACAATGGAAGAAGTAAGAAACGAGGTCCGATTGCCTAAAAATTTCGTGTAACCACAGAACTTTTCTAATAATGCAATTGTGTTATATCAGTTTAAAAAGTGTTTTCATATGCATATTTAATAATATTTATTTATTCATTTTTAATTATTAAAACACAAGTTAACTCTCTACTTTCCAATCCTAGAACACTGTTGTGCCTCTACACATCCCACCAACCCCACATCTACATATCCTCCACATACTACATACTCTTCCAAAGGAACTTCAACTGTGTCTCTCCCCCCCCCCCCCCCCCCTCCCCCCAGAGTATGAACTCTATCATGACATTTGCCCCACCCTTACAACTTTAAATCCACCCCACCCATTCCACCTCACCAAGTCTCCCTCTCTTCCTTTCCCCACGTTTTCCCTACCCTGTGTTTTCCCCTTCCACCATGCTTTCCCTAGCCCCTTTTCCTCATCAAATTTTAGCGTCACTAATACCCCCTATACTCCAAACCCTCTTGTATTCCAACAGCCACTCCTATCCCATCAATACATCCACCTCAGTCCTCTGTCCACTTACCATCACCTTCCTACCCTCCACAATGACTAACCTTTTGCTTTCAACAACAGCCTACTTATGCCAGGGCAGGTCCTTTCAGCATTAGCACCAGTGAAGAGCTTCTTTTAACATCAATGTTTTACATGTAATCGTATTGTGCTTCAGAGTGGTACCTTTTATTACAACCGTTTTTAACTAAAAGTGAAGGAAGTCATGTCTCGTAATAAAAAAACTTCCATTTTATTTTGCATTGTGTAAGTATCTCATCTTTCTGTTTATATTTTTTCATCATATTTATATTTTCTTGTGAATTGGCTGAAAAGTGGGTTGACTGTACTGCAGATAGCCTACCCCTCCCCTCCCTCCCCAGACATATGGGGTGAGGAGGGGATGGAAAAGAAAAAAATGGCTCAAATATCGTCCACACTATGGACTGTGACGCCAGCCTCCAATAAAGAGCCTTCAATCAACTTCCAAAAATGGATATTTTTAATTGTCCCGTGTTCATTGAGCAGATGAATGCCAGATGATTCATTGTGCCATAAAATCTTCATCTCCTCAAGGAGATCCATAAACCTCAGCACCCATCAATAGCCTCACAGCTGGAACAGAATGTCAACTTTCAATCAGAAGAGTGAGAGAGCTGAACTTCTCTGCCACATCCCTTCTATTGATACAGAACATCTGGATTTCACCTGTCCAATGAGCAAGTGATATTAAAAAGACAACTTTTGGATGTTGTTTGAGGATCATCTGTTGGATGTGGGTGAGCATCGCAGTCTATAATATGGATGACACTTGAGCCTTTTTTTTTTCCTTTTATTGTCATTCCAGTAGTGGGCTGTAAGCAGTACAATATTCCACTCTCATCCAAGGGCTTTAAAAATATAAAAAGAATGATAAAAGTATTTGGACTGTTTTTCTGTTTTAAATTAAAAATAAAAGAAAGTTTACTAAAAAACGAAAATATATGCATTGAAAAAACACATCATGGAATGGTGAAATTCTTCTAAAACAATACTGAAGCACTTCATTTTCACCCTGAAGGACTTCTACTTGGTGAGAATTATTTTGGGAGGAGAGAATATGTTCCACAGAGATGAGGAGTGTGTATAGAAATATAGGATTAGTCAAGTGGGAAAACTGAAGTTTTGGGTTGGGTTGGACTGTGGGTATGCAGAAGATGGGAAAGATAGAAGGAGAGGACGAGTTTGGAGCATGGATAATACAATCGTAATGCATGGAGAGTAAAAAGGAGAGAGGAGAACTGATGTGGAGTGGGATGGGTGGGGAAGAGTTATGTTGGCAAGAGGGATAAATGGGTGGATCTCATTGTCTGGGAGAGGGAGTTGGTTGAAATTGTGTTGGGTTAGGATACGGAATGTGTGTAGGTGTAGAGTTGGTGGGATGTGTTTGTAAAGACATGGCAGCATAACAGGGTTGGTGATCTGAGAGGAGACAGTGGGGTTATTGGAATCCAGTTTTGGGAGTGTATAGGATATGTGGAGGTGTTCGATGTGGATGAGGAATGCTGCGAATTTGATGAGATGATAGGGATCCTTGTGACAGAAGATAAAATGATGCACAAAGTGAGAAAGACTGTATGGCTTTCAAGGATTTGGAGAAACATTCACATAGCAGAGGTTGGGTTATATCAGGGTTTTGTAGTTGTGGAAGAAGCAGAATGGTGTTATCTCCAAGTTTAGCCTATTATTAGTTTTAGTGTATTGTGGGCTTTCTCTTGAATGGTTAGTGATGGCTCTTGATCTTCCACCATAATCGAGTCCATCAACATGAGGTGGCAAATATGAGGTAGCCAAGGAAGTGTAAATGAGGGTTCTACTATGCAAAGACTACTTGATAGTTACAACAGGAAATATAATTAATTAGCAAGAGAACAAAATAAGAAAGTATTTATTACTTAACTTTGCTGTAGTCCATGATCAGTTGGTTGACAATTGTGGAAGATGTGACTAGACTAAACGTCTGTGGGATGACATAATTTACAAGTCACAAATCTTACAGTGATGAATTAATCTATCATAATCTTGAATGTTTAATCTGCTGAATCTGAAGACTAACTGGGAATGGAGCTACAAAGACTTGATGGCAGCAATGACTGAGCTGCAGACGATGGCTAACATCGGCACTGGCTAATCACTGAGCACAGCTACGAACTATAGACTGGCACAACTGCACTACTCTCTTGTTGCACATGAAGTGGCTTAGTGGCGCCTCATGGCGAGCATAAGTTCTATGACTGGCTGTGTACTCTTTGGCTAACACAGCTTTTCTTCTGTTCCGTTTATCGAGAGAATCGCATCCGGCGGATCGATCTCTCAGGCGGTGGTGTGGTTGTATGACTGACGACATCACAGTTAGTAGATGAAGTTTCCACATTAGTTGCTGGTGAAGGGTTGGTCCAAGATATTTTAGTGTGTTAGTTAATTGGATAGGATGGTCATGAATGGTCAGGTAGAAGTCATGTAGGTGGAAGGTGCGAGTAGCTTGTATAATAATTGCCTTTGTTTTTGGAGGGGTTGGTCTTGAGCAGCTATTGATTACACCAGGAGGTAAACTGATTGAGATGGATTTGGAGGGACCATAGGGATTTCTGGCGTAAAGGGCAGAGGGTGAGGAAAGTGGTGTCACCAACATAGTGAATGCGGTGGGCTGGTGAGGGTGGTTTGGGCATATCAGCAGTGTAGAGGAGGTAAAGAAGAGGATGAAGGATGGATACTTGGAGCAGTCCTGCAGCGGGATGAAGGTATGGGAGTTGGTATTGTTAATAGTGACAAAGAATGGGCGATTAGGGAGGAAGGATGCAATAAGACAGCCACAGTTAACTGGAAGTTCATATGTCTGGAGTTCAAAGAGGAGACTGGAGTAGCAGGCCCTGGTCGTATGCTTCCTCCAGGTCAAGGGAGGCAAAAATGCCTGATTTATACAAGTCGAGCTGGTGAGATAGAAAGATAGAAGTTTGTTGAGGTGCAAGAGCTGGTCATCAGAGGAGAAATTGGAACTGAAGCCACACTGTTTATCAAGAAGAAATTGTGTTGCTTCAGGTGCTGATGGTTCCAGCACGAGAGGTGAATTCAGAGACCTTGCTAAACACTGAGGTGAGACAGATGGGGCAGTGGGAAGAGCTATCAATAGGGGGTTTGTGGGGTTTTAGGAAAAGTATGATTCTGCTGGTTTTCCATAGTTGAGGTTAGTACACTGTAGAGAAAATACTGGTGTAAAGGCTGCAAGGCCAACGTGAAAGGAGAGGGGGGCATTCTTTGATGTGTCGATGAAGGGGGAGAGGGGGGGGGGGGAGTGTTGCATTCCTTGTGGAGTACCTGTTTTATGTCATCTGCTGGGATTTGTGTATTTACTTCTGTTTGTGCTATGTTTTCCAAGTAATGGTATCTGGGAGCCAGGTGTGGGAGAGTGATGTCTTTGTGTTCATGGATGGTAGGTGACAGGGAGTAATCAAAATGAGGGTCATCTGGGAGGGAGAAAATATCAGAGAGATAGGATGACAAGTGGTCAGCTTGCTCTTTTTGTTAGGTAAGGCATTGTTGTTGTTGAGGAGAGGATAGTGTGGTATGAAGTTATTACCAGTGAGTTGATGGAATGCTTTCCAGTACATACTTGTAACAGTTAAGGGGGGTGTAGTTTTGAGTCTGGTGCATGCCCGTCACCATTCCGAGCATTTTTCAGCACTAAGTAAATTCCTGATATATTTCTGTGTTTACTGGTGGTGTTGGAGAGTATCCCAGTCATGAGTCCACAAGAAGGAGTGGTGTAAGTGTTAAGATTCTTGGAGGAGGAGTAAGGCTTGTGGTCATGGTGAGGACATATGGTTGCAGTAGAAAAAAGGGTGGATATAGTGTCTGACAATGTCTGATGGAGGAAGGATGTGGCTTAAGAGATGTTATCAGGTTTGTGGAAGATCAGGGCGTAAAATATCTCCTTGTCATCTTTAAAATTCTCTTTTATATCTTTTGTGAATTCTTTCCAAGACATCTTCTTATCCAATGCCATCATTTTCCTTGATGCCCTATTTAGTCATTTCCATTTGTCTTTGTTACATTCAGTTCTGCTTTTGAACCATTCTCTCCATGCATTATTCTTCTTGTTGAAAGTTTCTGCAATTCTCTCATTCCAAGATGGAGTTTCTTTGGGTCTGACTTTTATTGATGTCCTTCTACATGTTTCTTTTGCTGCCTTGATTAGGATCTGCTTGAACCTCCTCCATTCTTCCTCTACATCCTTACTCTCATCTTTAAGAAGCTGTGTCTTAATCTTCTCCCTGTATATCTCTTGAGTTCTATATTTCAGTTTCCAGCACTTGATTCCTACCTGTCCTTTTCACTTGTATGTACCTTTTCTTAATTTCCTCAGCATCCCTTTCGTGCTTGGTATCACTTTTACTTATGTCAGGCATCTTCTGATTTCTTCAGTTATTATAATACAGGCTGATTTCTTCCGTTATTAAAATGCAGGCTGTTCCAAATGCCAACTGCGTCTGGTAACTTGTGACTATCTCTTTTCTTATACCATCCATTACCAATTATCTGTTTATTTCTTAGACATATATCTGATAATACCTCACCTTTTTCATTTCTGTGATCTTCTCAGTGGCATTCTATGACTGTTCCATATCCTTTTGTGTCATTTCTAACTCTGGCATTAAAGTCTCCTATTATTACAGTCTTGTTAGAGGTTAGAGCTTCTTTCTTCAAGTCTTTTCACATCCTGTTTGAGGAGTATAAACTTCGACTACATCAAGAATATTTCTTTCTATCATTATCTTAAGTTTAATTATTCTTTTGCTTACATTTCGTTCACTAGCCCTTTAGTTAATATTATTGCAACACTATTTCTTCTTTTTGTCCCTTCCTAACCAACCTTTCTCCATACTACCAGTTCCTTTATTTCTACATCACTTAGTCCCATTATCAGTATTGGTTTTGGTCTCAAGTTTGTTTGATTGTTGAAAGCAAATGGGTTATCCACTACTAGCTTGCTGCCCTTACCAGCAAAATTTCAAAGCTATGCATAATAAATGTAAACAAATACTAAAACACACAATGATAAAATTTATACACAAAAAATATTTGCAATTACTTTTCAGCTTAATGAAAAGACCTAGGAAATATGTTAGCAGCATTATCCAGTCTGTATTTGAAAAGTTACTACATTTTGTAAATCAAATATTATAGTGAAAAGGTATTTTAAATGTTAAGCTATGAAATGTTTATTATTCTGGCGTGATTTAATGACTTGTAAATCCAAATTCTGTTACTTTTTGTAGAGAAATATTCAACATTTAACTATAAACTTTGAAATTGCTGTATTAAACAATGCTTGTGCTTATGCTTTGATTATTTTAAACTACATATGGAATGGTGCCAACAGCTGAGAGTCAGTCAGTAAGAATCAGTGTTATGTCAAATTCAGGTATGAAACCTGTGTAACTTTGTGATGTGAATAAATAACAAATCAAAAGCAGTGAACTGTTTTGGGTACATCATCTTACTGGATCTAATCAATCAAGACATGCAGATACTGACATTATGGTGAATTGAAGACTTGTTTCAGGTGAAGTTGACAGCAACACCAAGAATTAAAAGCTTTCATAGCCCAACAAAGCAGTTAGACTACAACATCTTGTCAGTTGTCATCTGTAGCTTTTTTTCTGATGAATCAGTAGTCAGAGGAGGGGTTCCTGACTTGAGAGGTAAGTTCTGCTCCTTCTTAATCGCACTTTCAGGTGCTTGAATCAGCAAACCCATAGTTTGCAAAAATGTACATTGCACAACTTGAATGTTCACAGTGTTTTCATCCATTTTTGTGGAGTCACCACAATGGGAAATTCAGTAGGATAGGTAACATCCACATATGTAACTTTGTAGTTAACAATACTTGTGGGGAGAGGTAAACAAGCTGTGTAATAAATGGAGACTGAAGCAAAGACTGTCCTTTAGTGTCAACAATAAGTTTGATCACTTGTTATGGTCAACAGCAATGAAGCCTATCCATCAGGCCACAACATCTTGTCGGCTATCTTATGCTACTCTCATTTTGAGTATTGAGTTTAATTGTAGTAGATTTGGAAGAATTGACCACAAAGGTCTAAGTTCTTTAGTTTACACAAAGGCAATGAAAAAACAAATTGTCATTCTCCTTTCACATTTTTGTGGAGTCACTTCATTTAATGTTTATATTATGGGAGTTTTAATGTTTGAGATTTTTTATGATGTAGGTAGTTGACTTGCACTCTGGTTTACTGAGGATTACTAGTTGTATGCGATAGTGTTGGGGACCTATCATTGGGTACCTAAATACCTAAATAATTTTACAAATCACCCCACATCAAACAATATTTGACATTTGGATCTTTTCAGGTTGAATAATTTAACATTTACACTTTGATCCTGTTTAGCATGGCCTTTAATGTTCAGAATTTTTGATTGAAACAGTTAAAAAAGATGTTACTGGTATCAATGCCCAAAAGCCAGACTGATTTGTAAAATTTTTCCTAAGGCTTACTCTATGCTACAAATGTCGCAGGTGACATTATGTTTCGCTCAGGATACTCAGCTGCTATGGATGGCTGATGTCACCAACTCACAGCCATACTTAAGGCCAGTAACAATAACAATAATAAACTGTAATTATTTTTTTAAATCTCATCTGGCAAATTTAGCTTTTCAAACTCTTGTTATACCTAGCTATTAGCTCCTGACATGAGCCCCTCCTTGTCCCTCTATATGTGGGCCTATGGAATTTTCATCTTTATTCCTCATTTTTTCCACTTGAATATTTAATTTGTAGTGTTTGAGGATAATCCATTGTGTGGCCTGTGTGATGGGTAGGATTGCCACATTAGTTGAGGTAGTTTGTTCCCATGGTAAGTGCTGACAAAGAAGCTACTATCTGCCACTTTGCACAACCATTAGATAACATGGACAAGGAATGATGTGTTTGCTGCTGCAGTATATATCTCAGAGTGCATGCTTTCCCTGCATTGGCTTTCAGCTAGTTATGACACGAACGATCTCCTCTCTTTGCTAATTTTTTAGATTTTGTGCTGACACAAAACTAACATCTGTCCATGATCTTTTGGCTGAAGACCTCACAGGGCAGCTCAGGTGTTCACATCTGTATCCATGAAGAAAATGTATCTAGACATTTCTTAAATAACTCTTTTATTTTGACACTCTCTCCTGAAGCTTGCATTCCTGCTTATCTCGACCAGGAGTCACTCGGCCCTTAACCTGTCCTTTGACTGAGTACTGTCTTCACGTGCATAGATTCTTTCTCCACTGAGACAACCCTCAGATTGATATAAATAACTTCATAAGTTATAATCCTCTTATGGACTAATTTACACAGATAAGAAGTTCTAGTAAATTTGTATTAAGTGGTCATTCGCCTCTGATACATACAAGACACTTGCACCATCAGTTAGTGTTATTTCAGAATTGAAAACCCATCAAATAATTCACAAACCAAATTCACATACTGCCCCACCAAACACACAGAACTTCAATTTAATTCAGCAGGATTTGAGGAAAGCCAAAATATGTAATCGATTTGTATTACTGGTAGTATATACCATGTACTTTACTTTAGGTCTTAAGTCTTATGAGGAGTTTGATTGTAATATGGTAAGTTTTAGTTTGTTACATGGTTGATCTTGTTAAGATCCCTTGTTTATTACATATTCCCAACATATTGTTGGTGGAAGAGCAACCAGTGCAATACTGCAAAAAACCTTTGATTTTTTCTGTTTTGTTTTCTTGTAGCAAGAGCAGGCATTGTCCCGGGAGGAAACAGTGACTGTTGATTTTACCATAAAATATGACATAAGTACTTATTTTACTTATTCTACTCATGTTTACATAAGACAAATTTCATTTCTCAAATTTCACTACAACATTTGAACATCATGCTCATGCTCATGCTGCATGATGTTTATATTATTGACCTGTTTTGACAATTGGTTAATTTTGTAAGTTATTTTTGAAATAAATAGTATATGTACACATGGGCATGTTATGATGTTCCAACCTGACATAAAATGTGGTTACTGCTATACTTGTGATTTTCATACTTTACCTAAGGGGGAAAACCAAGATATAATCTGAATTCCTGTTTCATTTCCTGACTTGGAATTATGTAAGTACCAGTTATCATACTATAATATTTGCCTAACATCTGCATCTATATCTACATGGATACTCTGCAAATCACATTTAAGTGCCTGGCAGAAGGTTCATCGAACCACCTTCACAATTCTGTATTATTCCAATCTCGTATAGTGCACAGAAAGAACGAACACCTATATATTCCCATATGAGCTCCGATTTCACTTATTTTATCTTACTGATCAGTTCTCCTCATGTAGGTTGGTGTTAACAAAATATTTTCACATTTGGAGGAGAAAGTTGGTGATTGGAATTTCGTGAGAAGATTCCATCGCAACGAGAAAAGCCTTTCTTTTAATTAAGTCCATCCCAAATCTTGTATCATTTAGTGACACTCACTCCCATATTTCATGATAATACAAAACTGTGCTGCCCTTCTTTGAACTTTTTCGATGTACTCTGTCAATCCTGTCTGGTAAGGATCACACTATGCGCAGCAGTATTCTAAAAGAGGAAGGACAAGAGTAGTTTAGGCAGTCTCCTTAGTAGGTCTGTTAGATGTTTTAAGTGTCCTGCCAATAAAACACAGCCTTTGGTTAGCCTTCCTTACAACATTTTCTATGTGTTCCGTCTGATTTAAGACATTCGTAATTGTAATTTCTAGTTATTTAGTTGAATTTACAGCCTTTAGATTTTACTGATTTACATGTAACACAAATTTAATGAAATCATTTTAGCACTCATGTGGATGACCTCACACTTTTCATTATTTAGGGTCAACTGCCAATTCTCACATCATTCAGATGTCTTTCCTAAATCAATTTGCAATTTGTTTTGATCTTCTGATGACTTTGTTTTCAATAAACGACAGTGTCATCTAAAAACAACCTAAGACAGCTGCTCAGATTGTCTCGAAAATCATTTATATAGACAAGTAACAGCAAAGGGCTTATAACACAATTGTGGGGAACACCAGAAGTGACTTCTGTGTTACTCAATGACTTTCCACCAGAAGTACACCTCAACACAGCGTTTCTCAAAAATATGGCCTATCTTCGAGGAAACAGCACCCACATTGGGCAAAAATGCACTTGATCTGAAGGAATAACTATCTTCTTTCCCATCACATACCTGCATTCTAGGTTTTACACTGAATGGTGTATGAGTTTGTTGTGGAGAAAATCCATTTGCTTTAAAAATGCTCTTGAGGTATGTGAGCTCTTCTTGCAAATTATCATCCTATGCACTAAGGTCTTAAGGAAACCTGTTGTCTGTAAAGGATGATGGCAGCTACTGGTATGTAGATATAGATTTGTATGTGTAGATTTATGATATACAGCATGTGCTAATGTTCCATTAACTTTACGGCAAACAACAACATCCAAAAAGGGGAGGCAGCCGTCTTTTTCTATTTCCATAGTAAATTTGATACTAGCATGGATAGAATTCACACGCTCAAAAAATCAATGTAATTTAGCCATCCCTTGCACCATACTACAAGTGTGTCATTCACATACCTCCGGAAGACCGTTGGTTTAAAACTTGCTGAGTCCAGTGCCTTGTCCTCGAAGTCTTCCTAAATAAATTAGCTACCAGAGGGGAGACGGTGCTTCCCATAGCAATTCCATCAACTTGCTCATAAAATTCAACATTAGACTGGACATATGATGACAAAAACACATGTTCAAATAAGGAAATTATTTTCTTCTCAAAATGTTGGCTGATAAGAGAAAGAATTCTTTAGAGGTATCTTGGTATATAATGATACCACGTCAAAACTAATGAGCCATCTGTACTATTTAGCCTGACATCGCTGAGTTTGTTAATACGAATGTGGTGACTACATTTTGCTACCAATAAGCTCCTTGAGTTTCTTACTGAAGTGCCAGGACCATAGAGTTGTTCCAAAATTTGCAAGCTGGTTCACTCTGTCATGAATGCTGCAGTAAATATACTTTTACACATGGCTGGTTCTGCTATTATCAGAGAAAGAATTCATTTTACTCTTTGGAAGTTGGCCATCATTTCTGAACACCTGTGTCATCTGCATTTGAAGACAGCAGCTGTTTTACCTCCCGACTCATGGGACTGGATTGATGGCACAACATGGGCTAAGTCTGACTGGGTTCGTGAAGTGGCTATAGAAAGACAGATTGCCAAGTATAGCCAATTAGACCAGCCTTCTGAGGTGGATTCTGTTATCCAACATCCTCTCATAAATTTGATGGGTAATGATCTGGATGAAGCTACGTTATCTGTCCTAGGTAAAGGGCTAAATTTTGCCCCTACTCCAAAGAGTAGAGTCGTATCCAGACATGTTAGAGGTCCAATATCACTCCAACTGCACATGTTGCACACCATTACAGAGCTCCACCAGCTTGAACAGTCTCCTGCTGACATGCATGGTCGATGGGAGGTTGTCTCCATACCCGTACACTTCCATCCACTTAATAAAATTTGAAACGAGACACATCCAACCAGACAACATGTTTCCAGTCATCAAAAGTCTAATGTCAGTCTTGACTGCCCCAGGTGAGGTGTAAAGCTTTGCATCATGCAGTCATCAAGGGTACATGAGTGGGCCTTCAGCTCCAAAGCCCATGTCAATGATGTTTCGTAGCTGGTTCAGATGCTGACACTTGTTGAGGCCCAGCATTGAAATCTGCAGCAGTTCGTGGAAGGGTTGCACATTTGTCATGTTGAATGATTCTCTTCAGTCGTCATTGATCCTGTTCTTGCAGGACATTTTTGCGGACGCAGTGATGTCAGATATTTGATGTTTTACTGAATTCCTGATATTCATGGTACATTCATGAAATGGCTGTGTGGGAAAATCCCCACTTCATCGCTACCTCAGAGATGCTGTGGCCCATCATTCATATACCAACTGTAACATACGTTCAAACTCACTTACATCTTGATAACCTGCCACTGTAGCAGCATTAACGGATCTAATAACAGTGCCAGCCACTTGTCTTCTATGGGTATTGCCGACTACAGCACCATATTCTGCCTGTTTACATATCTCTGTATTTGAATATGAATGCCTGTACCAGTTTCTTTGGTGCTTCAGTGTATAGTGTCAAAGAATATTGGTCAAATTAATTATGTAAAGTGCTTTAAGTTACACCTCTATTTTGTTGACCGCATATGTCAGTCATGTTTGGTACACTAATTGCTTTGTCCTTAAGCTTACTACATGGTGATCAGCTATCATTTGCTATCCTAGTGGGTTACACATAGCCTTTTCTATGTAAAGTGTTTATTGTCTTTCTATCTATGCAACAGCTGTGAAGCGTTTAAATGTAAAATGTTGTCCACCATGTCAGAAATTATGATGCCTTGGTGAGTAATATTAATCTTTTTTGTAAGTGTTACTTTGTGTACGGCCTATAACCTAATGATGTTTGTCCATAAACTTCTGTAACTGGTTTTGCCTTTTCACTGATACAGATACCAATAACATAGTGATTAGTGAAACTGGTATTAACAATAAGAAATTGTTAATACAGCTCTGTGTCATGGATTTTTTAAATACATTACCACTGTTGGATACCACCTGCAAAAAATTTTCAAAATAATGATAATAATAATATAATAGCTTCATAGCTTTATTTCTTAGAAAATACAATCATCATAAACATTTTACAGCAGTGTGATTTGACTGCTATGGAACAAGAAAGGGTACTAATTTGCTTACACTTAGGTTTAAATACATGAATAATAAAACTGTCAACATACATATATATATTTTTTATAAGCAGAAATAATTTATAAGTATTAACTGCAGTTTAAAAACTACTTTGCATTGTCATAGCAAAAATATATCCTTTGGTCAAGTAAGTACCTCTCATTTTAAGAATGTTGTTCAGTCTTTCAAAGCTGGTGAAGCAGTTAGTTATACAACATAACATAGATGATAGCAGTGCACTTGATTAGATAAAGATATCTAGGCACTGCTTCTCAAGAATATACATTACTTGAGTTATTATTTAACACAACATGCTGTAGTTGTTAAATATGGATAAAGTGATGGAAGAACAGTTATTTCTCTGTTGCATACACTTCAGAGACTTCTGTGTCCTTGGCTGGTAAACAAGTGATCATAATAAAACATAAGTTTAATATCAGTCGACCTATAATCACAGAAATCATCAATTGCTGCAACATAAATATACATATATTCTGAATCCCGTTGAAAATAATAGTTGCTCTAACCACTGAAATGGCGTTTTAAGCAATAAAATTCACTCTCTTAAAGCTCTATTTTTGTAACTGTACACTATTCGTAACAAAATTCCCAAATTTCTGCACTGTCACTCATTCTATTTTGGTTTTTGTATGAAATGTAAAAGAGAAATCGAGACACAGATATGGAATCTGCCTTATTGTTTATGCAATGGAACAGAACATTGGCTAAAATGTATAGTCATTGTTTTGGTACGAGGGTTAGCATGTTACATAATTTGCAAAATTAAGCTCTACGAAAATTTGTTGTACAAACTTTAGAAATTAAATACTTGGGGATTAAAGGAGACCACTCACTGAAAAGTGGAAGTGTTGGGTTGTCGATAGCCACAAACAAAGGAAAGATACCTTGCTAGCTTTTAATGTTATCCTTTAAGGCTCTCTCTCTCTCTCTCTCTCTCTCTCTCTCTCTCTCTCTCTCTCTCTCTCTCTCTCTCTCTCTGTGTGTGTGTGTGTGTGTGTGTGTGTGTGTGTGTGTGTGTGTGTGTGTGTGTGTGTGTGTGTATCTTTTACTCTAGCCTGCCAAAGAACATCAACATCTCCAAAAGCTACCGAAGGTTTCTTTCTTTTGTGTGTGTGTCTACGGATAACTCAATGCATCTGCTTTTCAATGAGTTGTCTCCTTCAATCCAAAAGTATTTATGTTCTACATTCTACAAGAACTTTCCTACAACATTTAAACTTCATAAATTGTCATGAATTGTCAAAAGCGAATTCTTTTTATATAAAAAAGAGACAAATTAGACACAAACATTAAATAAAGCCTTTACAAATACATAATGATATCTACAGTTTATCATACAAAACAGTTCAATGAAATATAGTTCATATTGGGTAATATGGAAAAATAGTTATTAAACAAATTTGGACAAGTGCAGTATAATCACGATAGCAACTCCGGGTGATACTATCTCAAAACAGAAAAAATCATGCATGAAAGAACAATACTGTAATTCTTTGGCATGAATATATCAAAAGTTGAGGCAAGATAATGATATGAAGCTGTCAGTATCAGACAACTATAACGACATTACACAATAATTCACATAAAGTAACTGACAGTATATAAATTAGAGTCCTCCATTATAAAGCAAGCAAAGGCACTAGTTCCAAGCAGTGGTTGAAAACATGAATAATCAAAGAGCACCATACAGTAGAAAGACTAAAAGCTATAAACATTTTATTTTAGTTCACAATGAAATATATTTTTAACAAAATACAGGAATGGTCACCACATATTAAAATAATATTACTCATGTAAAAAGAACTCCCATATTACTAGATACATTTGGGTACCCTAATCAAAGAAATAGGTAAACCATTTAAAATTCTTCAGCATGATGACTATGGTTAAAATACCATGTCTTGCTAAATTTGAGATAAATGATGTAAAGCACTATAGTTAAAACTGTAATTTTTCAACAGAAAAAATTCTTTCGTTGACAACAACTGGCACCAAATGAAAATGTATTCATGTTCAGTGACAGAAACTCTTACACATACAGTTTAGCTCTGTATCCCTACCATTTTACACTATTAAATGTTAGATAATCCTATGACAAAAACCATAACTTTTTTAAATCAGTAATGTTTATGCCTGCAGACTATTACTCCTCCATTCCTCATCCCTGTGTGGATGAGAAAACCAGCGAATGAAAATAATCTGTTCAGTTTTTATTAAAAACCAGCAGGCAATGACATGAACATTTTGGTATTGGAAAGGAATAGAAGTTGTATTGTAACCAAGGATTAATTTGAACAGACTCACATTGCTTCCATGGTTCATCCAGTAAATATATACAAATTTTATTTCTATAATTAACTGTTTTTTCCATGATTACTGTAAGATGCAAGGACATATCATTAAGTGTAGAAGTCTGTTGTAATTTAAAAGCAATTCTAATTGCACAATCCAGTATTGCCATGACCTCTTTCGAGTAGTGATTGCTCGTAATCAGGTTTCCACAAAATGTTACTTTTAATTAATGTCTGAACAATGTGTGTACTTCTAGAATAGTTATGAAGTATATAACAACATACACATACAACAGGAAATTTTTGTATAGCAATGTACTGTGTTGTGCTGAAAAGATATACCACTTTCAAAAATGTTTATTCAGTCAACAAAATCACACAGTTATTCCATTGTATCGAATTCAGTTTTGCACCTGAACATGTAATAACTTGTTAATATACTGACATACTAGTGATATAATCTGAATATGATTGCTGCAACAATCACAGCAGTGATTCAGTGCAGTCCCTGTGTAGTTTTATTAATTGAAAAACTACATTTCAAAAAAATAGGAGGAATTACAGTTGCTTCCGCACATACTGAGTCTGAGGATCGTGGGCTCACAGTGTCTAGTGCAGATTCTACATATTTAACTAGTACATCTGTATGCAACTGTGTGCTTTAGGAATACTTATTCTAGAGAGACTTCATTCACCACAACTCATTAAAGGTAGGACATTTCACGGAAAGCTGGTGATGATTACTTAGTAATTAGTAAAAAATAGTCTCAGTCACATTTACTTGATGAGGCAGAAGTCTGCTAAGAAGTTGAGGGATATGTTTCAGTATTACCTCAATGCCCTAATTACTGCTGCTTCAGATTTGTCTGATGATGGTCTGCTGATTGAACATGCTCACAACAATAAGTGAACATGAGTGAGATTGTTTATACAATCAGTGTACAGCATCTGCTGAAGTTCTAAAGACATTAAGTGTAGAATTATTGACTAAACATTCACTGAAGCCAGTCATGGCAAAAAGGTATTATGCTGCTGCAACTGTTTAGTCACTATATTTTGTAATTTGATCACTTCCTATTAATCCAGTTTCCGTTTTATAACATTGTGGTTATGTAAGATGATGACAAAGGGAGCTGTAACTATTAAAAAAACAAGATAAATTTAAGTTCTGTTTGTCCTCAATTTGTTTTTTACAAAAATCCTCTTTCTTCAAGTCACACACATCTGTAAGATACAGAATCTAGCATCCAGCAGCATGAACTCTCCTTACAATCTGCAAGATACAGACACTCGTGTTATTACTAGACTGCTAACAAAGAATAGCTAATCTAAGTTTTCTAGAGAGTAACCATGATCATGAAGCCAGATTTAACAGTCAATAAATTCTTTAGTGCTGTTTCAGTCTTATGAAAACACACACACACAGTACAATTTTAATCTGCAGCAAAGAACACATCTTTATATTACCTGACTGATATCCAGTACCCCAGTGGACGTAACAACTAGCACTAAAAATGCTCCATTTACTTTCTTATACAGTCAGGCTCCCCAGAGGTAATCCAGTTGATCTTGCCACACATGAGAGGTTTCAAAAGTAAAGAAATGATATCTATAGGCAGCTAATGAGTAATTGGAATATCCTAACTTGAACTAAATTATAATTGCTCATACACAAGCAAAATGATCATACATATTTTTATGATGATCACAACATTAAAATTCCTTAAGCTTACATACTATTTTCTTTAAAACCATCAATTTTTATTTTGCATAAATTCTCTCTAATAGTTAATCTCATGGAACAGTATAAACTCAGTATGCTTGCAATGACAGTGGCTATTTTGGAATGAAGTAAAGCTCTGTCTATCCAAATCTGCAATTCTTTACTCTTGACAACATTTCTAATATCATCACAAAACTTGTCTCCCACATTACAGCTTTAAACATTGGAAGGCAACACCTAGAGTAAAAATTATGAGTATATTATTCACACTCCAATCCCTTTGAGGCAAAAATCTATTCCCTTGCTTTATGAAATAAGTACAGAAAAATCCTCTGCCAAAATCTCTCTAGTCTTGCTGTTGCAGGTGCCTCCCACAGTTCACAATAAGTTAAATTAATCCATGAAATTATTCATCTCCTGTTGTAATAATACTCCAAGGACTGATGGGAACAGTAATATTTACATGTAATTTCAAATCACATGTTATGGAGGTGTGATGTTCCTTCTTTCTAGTCACTGTCCGGTGGCTGTCCACCTCCACTAGTGGTTGCCTTGAGCATGCGACGTGCGTATTCACTCACATGCAACACACCCCACACAGAACTTGCGATGTGGAGGTTTCTAGCGCAGACTCTGTCACTGTTGATACTTGCCGTATGAAGCTCAGTGATCTGAAAATTATAATTACAGTTGTTAAATATATTTCCTCTCTGTTTGGCAATGATTCCATTTTATACAATTCCATGCATTTATCATATTAAAAATACAGGGTGCCCACATGAAACCTTCTTGATTTCCTAATGCGATTTTAAAAACTTGTGTTACAGGTAATAGGGTCTGCAGCATCATGTAAAGCAAATCAGAAAGTCTGTGCAGATTTATTCCAAATGATTCTTTTCATTTTGTTTCATGGGCTAAATAATTACTAGAAATGGCTACAGATCAAAGGTAGCCCATTGCATGTTGTGATATGTAGAAATGGAATCACCCATTGCTGTCCAAAGAAATTTCCGATGTGAATTTCAAAGATAGCTGCTAGATGTTAAGATGATTAGGCTTAGTATGACAAGTTTCTAGATACTGGGAGTGTAAACAGATATACAAAAATGCTGTTTGTGAGAAAAAAAAAAGTTGTTGTTTATTGGTATTTTGCCCATGGATCTAATAAAATGAAAACTGCAAATTCATAACAATGTTATTCACACTAAACAAGTTTTAACTTTTGCAATATTTATACAGCTGATAGCTTTCTCTGCAACTATTGAAACTTTGTGAATGCTTACTATGAGGTAGCAGGTGAGCAGTGTAAGAGGAAGAGAAATGTCTTTCTCTTCTTTAAAAGTAGGTACCTTTCTCCTAATATGTATAAAATACTCACATATAATATATTAATAAGCAGTAAATTACAAATAATTCATGTTTGTTAATTTGTAGCACCTATAATTGATTGTTTGTACACGTTACAGACATAATCTAGTGTGTCTGCTTTTGTCTGTCAATTTATAAATTAATTTATTCCACATCCCTAACGGCTCCTCTTCATATACAAAACAAAATGCATGAATAAATGGGTTAATTAATGAACTTTATAATTCATGCTGAGTTTGACTGCAATTTTGCCTGAGGCAACAAGGGCTCAGGAGACCAGTTGAGTGGATGGTTGGCTGATTTATGGGGTTGAAGGGACCAGACTACAAAGGTCATCGGTCCCTAAGTTGAGGGCAATAAATAATATCTTGAAAAGTGGTTATCTATTTATATTTGATTTCCAATTATCCTATTATGCATGTGAGATGCTATGATACAGAATTAGTCAAACAATATATAAACATAAATTATATAGAACACATAACAAGGGAAGTACAGTACATTTACAAAAACACTTGCAGGGAAAATAAAAACATAAAACTAAAACAAAATAAAAGCAATGTGAAAAGAGAAGACATCATACAAGGATGAACGGCACTACATAATAAACAGAAAATAACAATATTATGAACACAAAGACTCTACTTCTCTGTTAAAAAAATCATATAATGAATAAAAAGTTTCATCAATAAGGCTTTATTTTATTTTTAGTTAATCTACTCTTAGACCTAGAATGTTATTTGGCAGTGTATTAAATATTTCGGACCAACGGCCTTGCCACAGTAGTAACACAGGTTCCTGTCAGATCACGAAAGTTGTGGGCTGTTGGGCTTGGCTAGCACTTGGGTGGGTCACCGACCAGTCTGCCAAGTGCTGTCAGGAAGTGGGGTGCCCTAAGCCCTTGCAAGACTAATTGAGGAGCTACTTGACTGAGAGGTAGTGGTTCCAGTCATGAAAAGTGACTATGGCTGGGAGAGTGGTGTCCTGTCCACATGACTCTCCATATCACATACAATAACGCCAATAGGCTGAGGATGACACAGTTCGTCAATACCACTGGGCCTTCTGAGGCCTGTTTGGATCGAGTTTACTTTATTAAATATTTTAATACACCTTTCTCTACTTGAGGTAAGATTTCTGTAATCACAGTGGAGAGTAGAGTTCCTTCTTGTATTCTGATCAAGGTACATTTCATTGCTTTCATGGTACATGGGACCATCAAGCTAATAATGTAATAAATGTATTGGGAAGTTGTAGCATGCATCCCAAGTTTCCTAAAACGATTATGACAGGAGACTTTCGGAGGAAAATTTGTGCATAATTCAGACAACCTTTTTCTGCAGAAAGAAAATTTCCTTTAATGGAGATGAATTGACCCAGATGATAATTCTACAGCACATAACAGAGGGAAAGTACTGAAAGTAAGTAATTTGGCACATTGTACCCTTCGTATTTCTCCTTTCAGTTTTTGTGACTAGAGGCATCATGTTTATGCTAATTAGTTTTGTTCACGTTTACTGGCAGTGAGTTTACTTTAAATCAGGTTAGGATTTCTGAAAGTAATTTGTTAGAATCAGCCCTTAGATTATTGGACTGCTTTTTGTTGCATATCCCTGGGATATGTGTGTGTGTGCAAGTGTATACCTGTCCTTTTTTCCCCCTACGGTAAGTCTTTCCACTCCCGGGATTGGAATGACTCCCCACCCTCTCCTTTAAAACCCACATCCTTTCGTCTTTCCCTCTCCTTCCCTCTTTCCTGAAGAAGCAACCGTTGGTTGCGAAAGCTAGAAATTTCGTGTGTGTGTGTTTGTGTGTTATTTTATTGTGCCTGTCTACTGGCGCTTTCCCGCTTGGTAAGTCTTGGAATCTTTGTTTTTAATATATTTTTCCCATGTGGAAGTTTCTTTCTATTTTATTTACATCATTAATTTGAACCCAACAATTACATTTTTTATTGTCTCTGTTGTATTTCAAAATCTTTTCTATCATCTTACTTTCTCTTTTTGTTTGTACAAGTAGTTTCACTTTGTATTCATCTTCCCTTTTTCCGTAATTACCATACATTTTATCCTGCCTAATTATACTCAATAATACGTAATTTACTTCCAAACCATAACCTAAAAACTTTAACACTTTCAACATGACCCCTGCTATAAAATCCACTGTTCCAAGTTTACAAACATTTCATGTAAACTCGTGAATACTATTTCACAGCTTCAGTTTCTTTCACCCATTAAATAACCATCTCAGCTATTCCCAACAACTTTTGTTTTATTTCCATTCCCATTTTTCCCACATAACCGATCATTTTTTAGCAGATTCTCACAGGTTTAAACGTTATTATTTCTTCGTCAAACAATTGTTAGCCTCATTTTCATAATCTGACAGTACATAACCAGTCCTTTGAATACATTTACACGCAGTGTTTTCGAAATTTTCCTGAATTTCCCCACCCTTTAACGTGTTTTGGAGACAACACAACTACCTAACCTTTGCACCCATTGTTGTTCACCAACCTAAGTTCAGCACAGGATCAACATAGCTCATCTCAAACCAACACTTTTTCGACTTTTTTCACACCTTTATCTCTCCCTATATATACATCTATTTATTTTCACTTTAACCTCATGTTACCCTTTCCACCTTCTAATACCATGTCAACCTCACAACATCCCTACAATGACCCCATTAAATTTTATTTACATTCCCTCTGCAAACATGCCTTCACCCTAGCCAGATTATGCTCCCATATTTTATTTACTCAGGCTTGTCTGACATTTGGCATTACCCCCAAAAGCCTCACACTTAAAGTTCCCATCTCTGGGTGCAATCCTACTTTCCATCAGTCCTAATACCAGTTCCAAACTGTACAATCCATAGCCCTCACCCGCCTAATCCTTCACCTATACATCGACTCGGCCAATGAACACACCCGTCAACTCCTATCCCAAATCAAAGTCCTCAATCTTTCCTCTCCCACATCCACACTGGCTGTTCATAGCATCCTCCTACAGGCCAACCGCAAATTAGAACAGCGTGCCACCCTCCACCTCAAAAAACTATCCAATCTCCTGGTTTCCCACCTCCGGAAAGGCAACTCACTCACCTTCCACAACCTTTCCAACAAACCTCCTCTCATTGCACACAGACCCAGTCTCTCCCATCTACTCAATCTCCCACTTCCAGCTCCACTCCCCCCAACACCTCAAAATTCTAGTCAACACAATCTAGAACCATAACACCCCAATTCAGTAGTTAACCTTTCCTCCAAACTGGGATATATGTGTGTGTGCAAGTGTATACCTGTCCTTTTTTCCCCCTACGGTAAGTCTTTCCGCTCCCGGGATTGGAATAACTCCTTACCCTCTCCCTTAAAACCCACATCCTTTCGTCTTTCCCTCTCGTTCCATCTTTCCTGAAGAAGCAACCGTTGGTTGCGAAAGCTAGAAATTTTGTGTGTGTGTGTTTGTGTGTTATTTCATTGTGCCTGTCTACCGGCACTTTCCCGCTTGGTAAGTCTTGGAATCTTTGTTTTTAATATATTTTTCCCATGTGGAAGTTTCTTTCTATTTTATATATATATATGGAAACATTCCACGTGGGAAAAATATATCTAAAAACAAAGTTGATGTGACTTATCAAACAAAATCGCTGGCGGGTCGATAGATACACAAACAAACACAAACATACACACAAAATTCTAGCTTCCGCAACCAATGGTTGCTTCTTCAGGAAAGAGGGAAGGAGAGGGAAAGACGAAAGGATGTGGGTTTTAAGGGAGAGGGTAAGGAGTCATTCCAATCCCGGGAGCGGAAAGACTTACCTTAGGGGGGAAAAAGGACAGGTGTACACTCGCACTCACACACACATATTCATCCGCACATATACAGATACAAGCAGTGTTATGCGTCTCGTGGAACAACAACAGTGTGGTGTACTACGAATTACATCCCTGAGGTGTAATCATCGCTGCTGATATTTACTGTCAACAACTGAGATGTATTGCAGATGCAATCTAAGAACAATGACCAGATAGACTGTGTGAAGTGATGCTGTTCCATGATAATGCCTGCTCACATTCTGCTAGACTGACAAAAACACTAAACAGGAGTTGGGTTGGGAAGCCATTCCACACCCACCTTATTCACCTGATTTTGTGCCATACTATTTTCACCTTTTCCATTCTCTTCTAGGAATTTCCTTTCTCGATGAAATTGTATCTGAACATGGCTTGATGAGTTCTTCACCTTAAAACCAAGTGGTTTCTACAGTTGCGGGATCAAAAAGTTACTTGAACATTGGCAGATTGTTGTAAATAGTGAAGGAGACTACATTAATGATGACTAAATATGTGTATCTGTTGTATTTATTAAACTTATGGAAAAATGTGCACCACAATTGACAAGCTGTACCCAAAACACATATAATGCAGTAGCTGTATGGGTTGGCAGTACAAACTATACTGAGGTCCATGAGGGACCATAGCAGCCAACCCACGGGCATCACATGTGTGGATAGCGATTGACTGATGCCTCATTAAATACCAGAGTAATGAGCAAAGGCAGACCGTTCTCTTCAGTGCACCAAGTCATTTACAATCTCCAGTACTGTTGAGTCTACAATCGGCGGTGTTTGCTCATTGTCTCTGAGACTTAGGTTCCATAGGCTTTGTAGGCCAGCTCTGGACTCAATGTAGGCATTACTCAGAGGCATTGTCACAGGACTTTAATATTTTAGGCTGAACAAGCTACATCAGCTGCACAATCATGACAACTGATTGAACAATCAGCCCAACAAGTGCTGCTGACCAGCATCCCAATATTTCGCCAATTTAACAACACAGAACAGGAATGGCCTGAATACCTGACACAGTTCCAAGCACATTGTCAAATTCACTGTGTACAAGGTATGTAAAACTACAATACCGTCTTTCAGTTGAGGTGTCCCCGTGTTCAGGTTAATACAAAAACTATTCCCAACTGCAACTCCTTATGAATTAGGTGATAAGGAAGTAATTGCTGCATTAACCAAGTACTATGACCAGCAAATCCAAGTAGCTGCAAGCAGATATCAGTTTTTTTGCTTGCAGAAAAAGTCAAAACAGACATGCCATAGGTGTTATACAGAACTAACGGGTATGACTAGGAAACGCAAATTTAAGTGTAGTTGTGCCAACTTTTGGAGTGACTTAAGTATTATGGATGTAATAAAATTCAACGTCCCAGATAGTAGAAAATGGAACAGATCCTAAAGTACTCTGATCCAACACTTCCTCAAGTGTTGTAAATATTAGAGCAATGATTTGGGTGCCATATCAGCCAATAAGTTTGATCAGCCCTGATTTGGTCGATTCAAGTCCCCCTTTGCTTGTAACTACCCCAAGCAGCCACAACAACGAGTGCTTACACAGCCACATAGACAGCTATACAGACAGGTAAACAGACCTGTGAACTTAGTGAAGTCTTGCCCTAGATGTTTTGCTCACCATAAAAGATAGGATTGCTCATCATGTAACACAACATGTTACACGTGTGGAACAAAAGGCCATGTCCAAGCAGTTTGTCTGCAACAGCACAAAAACATCAATTTTGCCCACTCCCAGAAAAAAACAGGCTCATGCACATGCAGCGAACGTTGTGTTTTCTAAACCTACAACAGGTTCTGACTAATGTAAGAGTAAGGTTGTGCCTCATTCTGGCCCTAGTGCTGTGCAGTGATGTTCAAACAAACTATTTGTCTCATTATGAATTGATGGCCATCGAGTGAACAGGTGCATCAATAACTTTGTTTAATCGTGCAACAGTTAGTCTCACCAAGCCTTTCTAAACCTAGAAAGCACCTCACTGCTTACAATGGACAGGAAAATCCACTACTTTGACAGTGTCATTTGCCTGCCACTTACAAATCTCACACTAACACAGTGAATTTTACTGTGTTAAAATCAAGAGACAGTGAGAACATATTTGGTTTAGATGCATTTAATTTTTTGGCCTTAGCATCCACGACAATATACTTTCCATATCAGCTTGTGATCCAAAAGAAAATGTAGCTAGCTTGCTTAAGGAATTTCCTGAACTATTTTCAGAAGACATGGGAAAAGCTAATAACTTTGTAGCATATGTTACTTTGAAAGACAATGTACAGCTTAAGTTTTTTTGGGCCTGCCCTGTTCCGATTGCTTTAAGAGACAAAATTGTCAGTGAATTGAAAGACTTGCAAGATAATGGTGTAATTGCTCCCATTCAAGCTAATCAATGGACAAATCCTCTTGTTTTGTTGCCTAAGCCTTCTGGTCACATTCACTTTTGCATTGACTTCAAATCTACAGTCAACCCACAGGCAGTATCCATTACCTCCCCATGAGGAACTCATGGACAGGCTTGGTGCAGGATGTTACTTTTCTGAGATAGATTTGCATGATGCTTGCTTGCAGATTCAATTAGATGCAAAATCACAGAAACAGATTGTTGTAAATACATACTTAAGGACTGTTCAAGTATTTATGTTTGCCTTTTGGCAGTGCTTCCACACCTACTAATTTTCAACATTACTAACAGCTGACTGAAAAAGTGCCATTTTGCTCAAACTACCTTGATGGCATTGTTGTCTCAGGTTGTACACCAGAGGAACACATTGGCAGTTTGCATACTATTTTTTTGTTGTTGTTGCCAGAAGAGGACTCAAGCGTCATCCCGAAAAGTGTGACTTTTTTCAAACTACAGTACTTATGTCACGAGATAAACAGTCATGGTGCACACCCCCTCCAATGTCATTTGCTTGCAATCCATGACCTGCCTGTTCCTTGCAATGTGTCTGAACTGCAGTCAGTACTAGGCAAGATGACGTACTACACTCTGTTCATACCAAATGCCGCTCAGGTCGTGGCTCCATTGCATCGTTTGCATCACAAAAATGTACTTTTTGTGCGGACTAAACATTGTCAAGATGCATTTCAGAAACTCAAAAATGCCTTGTTCAGTGACAGATGTTTAGTACATTTTGATCCTGCCAAACCAGTAGTTTGCAAATCTACACTTTTTCCTATGGAATTGGCCCTGTTTTTTTGCACAGAATTGGTGCACAAGACAAACATATTGCTTTTGCCTCAAAGATGTTAAACCAAACTCAGTACAATTATTCTCAAACTGAAAATGAAGCTCTTGCTATTGCAAATGGTGTGACAAAATTCAATCACTATTTGTATAAGTGGAGGCAAAAGCAATATGTTTGTCTTGTGCACCAATTCTGTGCAAAAGAACAGGGTCAATTCCGTAGGAAAAAGTGTTGATTAAGTCCTTTTTTCATCCATCAAAGCTGGTCCCTACACACACTGCTCAAAAATTGCAGTGATGGGCTTTGTTGCTTTCACATTATCAGTATGAAATTGTGTACGGACCTACATCCCATCTTGCCTTCTGATTGGCCCAGACGCTGGTTTTGATGCATCTGCCGCATCTTGTTGCCAAATTGATGTGCAGGACTCTGAATTGCTTGGAATCCTTTCCCTTGTGCTACAGAAACATTAGACAGGCCATGGAAGTAGACCTAGAGCTGAAGATTTTGATGCATTATATTCACGTCTTGGCCTCGTGCATTGAACAGTACATAGAACTCAGTTGTGTGCTGATATTTTGCACGGGATAATCTTTCAGTTCGACATCGTGTGATTCCAGCTCAGAATGACAATGGACAACCCCATTTGCTTATTCCCAAAGTGTTGCAAAAGGATGTATTGTGGTTGCTCTGCCAAGGACATTGGGGAACTGTTTGAACTAAACAGTTTGCACGCCGGCATTGTACTTGGCAGGTATATTAAACAGATGATGTCACAGTGTTGCCCACGTGCAGAGAACCAATCTGCTCCACCACAGACATTCTCAGTTTGGCTTAAGACACAATTGCCATGGCAATGAGTGCACATAGGTTTTGCAGGACCATTTTGGAACACTTGTGGGCTCATAGTGGTATGCTCTTTTAACGAGTTTCCATTTGGCGGTGCCTACAGCTTCTACTACACCATGTAGCACCATTCAAACATTGTATCAAAGGTTTGCCAGAAGTACTTGTTTTGTACAATAGACAACAGTTCAACTCATGTGATTTTGAACTCTTTTGTGAACACTATGGTATTCGTCATCTAACAAGTGCTCCATTTCTCCTGCAGCCCAATGGAGAAGCAGAACACTTTGTACATACTTTCAAGTAACAGATGGTCAAGGTTCATACTACCCACACACTGGAACAGGCACTGCAACTCTCTCTTGCCTCCTATCACTTCCATCCACGAAACGGACCATCACTGGCAGAACTTCTGCACAGTCACCACTATCGAATGCTTCTACACTTGCTACACCCACTGCAGCATCCAGTGCCGTCAACAGTCTGCAAGGATTGCTTTGAGCTACAAAATCGTGTTCTTTTCAGGGTTTATGGTAACTGTGGGCGCTGGGAAAGAGGCATGATCCAGGAACGCATTGGCTCTTATATGTATTTAATTGCAGGTACTGATGGTTTGCAGCACCGCCACCAGAGCCAAATTCGTGCTTTTCATTCTGCCTCTGATTCTGCTGCTTTTCTTCCTCCAGATTCACAACCTTGTGGAACTGCATGGCTTTCGCAGCCACCAGCTGGTGTCACCAGGGGACCCCAGGAGGCGCAGATGGATGATGCGCCCTCACCCCTGCTGTGCTCGCTCGCCGACCCCATGGACCTGAACCTGCCATTGGCCTCGCCATTTTTGCCTCAAGATATGCCCTCAGGCCTGGATGTGTGCTCTGCCAGCAGTTTTCAGGAGGCTGTTTCTGTTGTCTTGCAAGCCAGATGGAAGGGTATGGTTGGGAGTATGCCATCCTCCACAGCTACGGCTCCTGGCTCATCTCTAAGTCCAGTGTCCTGCCTCCCTCCCTGTTGTCATTTGCAGCCTCACTACACAACAATGGTGCAATATTTCAAGGGGGGACGTATGTGCTGGTGTGAGCTGTTGCCAGCACACTATGCAGCAAAGAGGTTGTGAGAAGATTGATAGAAACCAAAGTCAGACTCGCAAGAAATGCGCTATTGATGCCCTCTTGGCCTCCAGTATTGACATTGTCGCTGCAGACCAGAGGGCCTAGTGAGTTCCAGTTAGTAATCAAATGAGTCAACTAGTCTAGTCATCAGTCACAGCCCAGAGGGAGTTGCAATAGGAGTTAGTTTTGCCTCTAGCTCAGAGATAGGCAGCACATAGTGACCAGAATAGTGCACATAGCAGACTTGTACTTCACCAGTTGTGAGGCTAACATGGTCTATTATGGAGAGCTTGTACCACCACACTTGGACTGTCTTAAGTATTTTTCTATTCTTATGAATAAAGAACCCAATTAATATATGTGTGCAGTTGGTGTTATAGAAAGAGGATACCGGACATCCTCTCCTTGCTTCCCATCTTACAAGCCTACAGAAACAATGAGATGACACAAAAAAGGGAAGTGTGGGGGAATAACAACTGTAGAGGGAGAACAAGGGCTGAATAAAGTATGCAGGTTCAAATGGTTGTAGGTTTCAGTAGTTGTACAGAAATGAAGAGAGTTCCAGAGGATTGACTAGCATAGAGAGCTGCCCCAAAGCAGTCTTTGGATTGAATAGCACAACAACAACACATAATCAATGATACTAGAGAGCGTAATCAAAGTGGTTGCTCTTTAGGCAGTAAGTGATAATGGCTTTTTTCTGTTCTTCGTGTATCCTATACTGTATGTGCATCTGCTGTACAAAATGGAGCCCTACAGGATCAAATAAAGTTTAATTCAATTCAGTACCTCTGGCAATAGCAATAAATACAGAAGAAGATAACATTATTAAAGCGCTATAAATTGACGCTGCTATACTGATACATGAACTATCATTACTGAAGGATGAAAATCTTGAGCTGAAGAGTAGTAAAATATGTAATTGTGTGAATTTTCTAGTGGTAAAGTGAAGCCTCAAAAGCATGCACAGTGAAACGAGAAAATATAACCACAAAAGCCTGCAGAGTGATGAATCCCAGGTATCAGCAAACACATCCATAGCAGTTACTGAAGAAGTACTAGCTGAAATTCTAAACCAGTAAGTAAATATCAGTCGACATGGGTAACATACAACAAAAGCAAAAATTAGTCACAAAATAGTGAAAGGATAAAGAGAAAAAGGAATTTCTCATAATAGGCAACTCTATGTACCTGATGTAAAAATTTACTTCCATCCTGCACTCAAGTTCCATCAATTAAAAAACATCTGACCTGAAATGACAGATCTTTTGATGAAACCCTCAGGAACTACGCACATCAAAAAAAAGTTTTGAACTCCTGAATATAGACATTGACTGTGGATATTGTATAACAGACACAGTCCCTTTGACTGTTGAGAGATGTCACTAAACTTGCCCAAAGATGTAAACAACCATGATTGAGCAGTGCTTAACAGACGGAGGGGGCCCAACAGCCGATCACTTTCAATCATTCCACCAAGAAGGAAGTGCGTGGGTCGTATTATTGTAGTTAAACCATGCCTAGATGGCCAATACCGCAGTTTAAATCATGTCCACATTGTTAATTTGTGCCAGGAAGGGCTCTCAACAATGGAAGTGTCCAGGCATCTCAGACGGAACCAAAGTGATGTTGTTTGGACATGGAGGAGATACAGAGAGACAGGAACTGTCAATGACATGTTTCACTCAGGCCACCCAAGGGTTACTACTGCAGTGGATGATCACTAACTACAGATTATGGCTTGGAGGTACCCTAACAGCAATGCCACCATGTTGAATAATGTTTTTCTTGCAGCCACAGGATGTCATCTTACAACTCAAACTGTGCAATAGGCTGCATGATGTGCAGCTTCACTCCCGACTTCCATGGCGAGGTCCATCTTTGCAACCACAACACCATGCAGCACAGTACAGATGGGTCCAACAACATGCCAAATGGACCGCTCAGGATTGGCATCACGTTCTCTTCACTGATGAGTGTCGCATATGCCTTCCACCAGACAATCGTCAGAGACATGTTTGGGGGCAATGCTGCCAGGCTAAAGGCCTTAGACACACTGTACAACAAGTGCAGCAAGGTAGAGGTTCCCTGCCATTTTGGGGTGGCATTATGTGGGGCCGACATATGATGCTCGTGGTTATAGAAGGCGCCGTAACAGCTGTACAGTATGTGAATGCCATCCTCCAACCGATAGTGCAACTAGAGTGGCCAGCATGTTCTCCTGACATGAACCCTATCGAACATGCCTGGGATAGATTGAAAAGGGCTGTTTATGGATTACATGAACCACCAACCAGTCTGAGGGATCTATGCCAAATCGTCATTGAGGAGTGGGACAATTTGGATCAACAGTACCTTGATGAACTTGTGGATAGTATGCCATAAAAAATACAGGCATTCATCAATGCAAGAGGATGTGCTACTGGGTATTAGAGGTACCGGTGTGTACAGCAACCTCTGAAGTTCTCGCTGCATGATGGTACAACATGCAATGTGTGGTTTTCATGAGCAATAAATAGGACAAAAATGATGTTTATGTTGATCTCTATTCCAATTTTCTGTACAAGTTCTGGAACTCTCAGGACTGAGCTGACGCAAAACTTTTTTTGGATGTGTGTATATAGGGTGTGTTTGTACATGTGGGAACAAATTCACTCCATAGTAATGGCGAGGAACAATGTGTCAGTGAAACTACAAATATTATTCAAGCTGCCAGGAATTAATACATGGCTTGTAGGCTTGTAATTTGTAGCATAAACTACATGTCAGTAACTGATAAGTATGTAGATGTGTTAAATTCTCATATTAGAGAGCACTGCAATAATTTAGTAGCAACATTCATAGCCCTAATAAGTTTTTAAGTAACTTATGTCTAGGGGAAGGCTAAGCACAAGATGTTTAGCGAAATGTTAACTGATGCTTGCCAGATCCTAAAAACTAGAGGAAATTAGTAACCAGTTATGGGCATGTGAAATTATACTAGGCACCAAAAGCCCAGGGCCAAAAGACTTTATAAGCAAAACTGTGCTGAAAACTATTCATACAGTTCCAACTACATATTTCATGTATTATGTGGTACAATGTAAATGGTCTACATGTTGACTACTGAAGTAATAGAAATTATATAATTGACAAAATGCAATTTAGTCTGTCTGAATGCAGGAATGTTACAGTTGTTTGTCTGAATGAACACTGGTTGACAGGAGATACGTTAAACATTGTAAATGAAGTTGAAAAATTGAGGGCAGCTAAAGTTTCAGAATAAAGTAAAATGCTTAGAAAATTTTATGTACTTGTTAATTTTAATAAAAATTATAAAGAAAGAAATGATTTAGACTATTTAATTGAAAAATATAATTTTGAAGGTTGCATGAAGAGTTAGGTTACTGTAATTTCCAGTTATAGAATCCAAGGAAATGTGACATCTGAATGTTTCCTGTACGCATTTCATAGTTTTCTCAAATATGTAAGTCAAGAAAAAAAAGTAATGGCAACTGACCTCAACATCAATGTTGTAGGTGGAAGCCAAAGACATAAAAATACATTGATTTAATCAAATAACACAGCTTCAAATCAAATTTCTCACAGTCTATGAGAGAAAATGCTCAATCAGTAACCTGTGTAGATAATATTTGTGAGGGTTCAGAATTTCAATGAATTAAATTCAAAATTTTATCACAAATATTAAAGTTGGGAAATTTTCTGTACTTTCATAGACTACATATGTGCAAGCATCCATACAATTACTTTTGTTACAGCTCTAATAAGAATTGAGTGGGTCAAAAGATGTTATTTGTATTAATATTATATCTTAAATATGTGCATATATTTGTTTTGTATTTTATTATTTGTATGAGGCTCTCCTTGAACAGTGAGTGATGGGTAAGGTTGATAGCAGACATTCCTACACCACAGCAGGTGTTGCGTGGAGCTACTAACACCATACAGAGTACCACTGAGGGTCTCAGACTGCCACATTCCATGGATATGGAGTTACATATTGATATAAATTTTTCATGTGTGGAGTGTGAGCCTAGTCACTGCTCTGACCAGATGATTGTACTTGTATGGAATATTGGTGTGCTTTCTGGTGGGGGAGGGCAAAAAAAAAAAGGGGGGGGGGGCTGGATAGTGAAGCTGTACTGATGAGAAACAAGATATATTTTTAAAATAAAAAATACACATAATTTTAATTTTGGCTTAACAATATGTCAGAATTGGAATCACTTTCAACATCCAAAATATGCACCTTTTCGCATTTCTTTTCATTCATTGTTCTAAATGTTTCATTTTTGGTATTACAGGACAATTTCAATTTTTTTTTATAAACAAGTGGTCACATAACACAGTACAACTGACATCAAATTTAAATGCAGAAATAAAAATTATTGGTATTGGAGCAAACTTATGCAAATCTCCTACCATGTTGTAATATGACACATAAACACATACCTGGCTGCAGCAGGCAGCTGCTGGGTCACCAGAAGATGTCAAGCTGCCACACCAAAATTCATTCCCTGGCAGCGCATTGCCATCCCATGCATATGAAACTACAAGCAGCTGCTCAGGATTGTCTACCAGCCGTGACTGCGGCTCAGCTTGTGAAAATCGCACTCTTACATGACCCACGCGACCACCATCTCCAACACCACGCAGTGTTGCACCCTCCGAAAACCAGGCAAACCGCACCTCAGAAACATGTGAAAGTGATGGTAGCAGACGCTGAATGCAACTAGCAAATGCGTCAAGGAAATGGCGTTCCTGTGAAACAATATTAGGGTAACAGATTAGAAAACAGTTCTTTCTTACCTGTAAGCATAACCAGTTGAACTTTCTGCTTTGGTTCAACACATTCTCTCTCTCTCTCTCTCTCTCTCTCTCTCTCTCTCTCTCTCTCTCTCTCTCTCTCACACACACACACACACACACACACACACACACACACACACACACACACACACACACACAACACACACACACAGCTGAACAAGAAAGAAAGTACCACCAGATATATAACAAATGATGTGACTTACTTTAACTTTTGCAATAACATATTTCATCCAGTTTTGTACTGTCAACAGTAGAACTGTTTGATTAATTATTTATAAAAAGAAAATGTATTAGAAACAAAATGTTGTCATATAGCAGTGTGGTTTCAATTACCTGAAACTGCAGTCTTGTGTGTGAGTTGTGCTTGCGTGAATGAGTCTGTCTGTGTCTGTTGTCTGATTTTGATTAAGGTCTTACTGGCTGAAAGATTTGTTTCTGACAGTCTGTTTGTTGTGCCTATCTGCGGCTCAGTATCTCCGCTATATTGTGAGAAGCAACTTTTGGCGGCCGGGGTGGCCAAGCTGTTCTAGGCACTACAGTCTGGAACCGCGCGACCGCTGTGGTCGCAGCTCCGAATCCTGCCTCGGGCATGGATGTGTATGATGTCCTTAGGTTAGTTAGGTTTAAGTAGTTCTAAGTTCTAGGGAACTGATGACCTCAGAAATGAAGTCCCATAGTGCTCAGAGCCATTTGAACCAAGTAGCAACTTCCCTTTTCATAATATTGTCAGATGTATACATTGATGAAAAAATTAAGTAGAAAACCCATACAGTAGAAATTCTGAGACATTTAATTTCAGCTAATCAACATGATTAAAATGTATGTTAACTTTAGAAATATAACAAGAATGTGCTATGGAATGTTGGTTAAGCACTCTGTTATGTAAAAGGTATTCATTTTTCCATAACAGAATTTTATGTGATCAATTTAAATTTGTAAGTGATACAGATATTTACAAATACAATACTAAATATAAAAATGGTCTACTCTTCAGTGAGTCTAATTTTTGTATGAATAAGGGAGAAATACACCATTTCAGAATTCTCTGACAACTTATGAACTGAATTAACCTGTTAGACAAATAGGAGCATTGTAACCACAACAGCTTTTGTGACACACTTGAAATAGACCTTTTGGAGAGAATATTAAATATAAATAGGAGACATGTTTTAAAATGTAGATTAAAGTTGTTTGTCCTTGAGAGTTTCTTGCATACTGGTACCATAGAGGAATCCTTGAGTAGGTACAAAGAGGTAGTCAGTTACAAAGGTGTAAATGGTGAGGATAAAATGTTTTTAATAATGATGTTCAGTTCTTGTTAAAATCATACTGCACTATACATTCCAGATAATAAAGTTTATTATAAATATGATCCATGAAATATGGAACTAACTGATTAAATGTTTCTCCTACACCACAAGGGATTGATTTAGTTACGAGGGACAAATCCATCACTGTCACCACTGTCAACCAGTTTCATACGGCTGAGAACAACAACTTGCCTCTTAAGTGTCTGAAGCATATTGCTTTGTTAGCTCAGAATTTTTATTTACCAATGGCCTTCTGTAAAAGTCTAGCATATTATTGTGGAACAATTTTATTTATATCAGGAAGATGAATGGAATATCAACCTAACACAGCACTCATCTGTGGGACTTTACTTTCATTTTGATATTAAAAGCAGTGACACAATAAAATCAATATCATAATGAAAATTATATTTAACACTACGCCCCAGTGTCTTGATTTATGAGAATCTCTAACTACATCATTTTTTGGAGAGTCTGCCTTTAATTCACAAATTGTGTATGCAATCAAGTAAAATAACCAATGACTACCTAAAGGTGTGTTTACACCTGTGTGAATTTCCATGTGCACTACGTGCATGCAGCCATTTCACAAAGAGGCAAGGAGGTACACGCACCAATGCAAAGTCATGCATGCTTCTGAATTGTGCACATGGGGTGCTGGAGTCTTCGCAGATCAGACAGGGAGACATATACCTCACTTGCATGTAGGGCAAGCACAGACACGCAGCGACCAGTCAAAGGATGCACAGGTATAAACATGCCTTAAGAAAGCTTTAAAATAAATCACAATTATTTATATTGATATTAAATATTGCATTTATACAAAGATCATTTTTGAGAAAAATGCTGAGATGTTACAGTTATTGGTGATAATGTAGTCATTTCTCAAACTGACAACATACACTACAGGAATAACAAAGTAGTTTGCTGAAAATGTGAGAATGAATATAATTAATAACAGAGCACCACAAACAAGGATTTTTAAAAGAATTATATCATGTTCACTATCAGCTATATTATTTATTACAATATTCATGAATGCAATTTGGAGCTTGGGTCATTATAAAGTGGTAGTATGAGGAAAACCAGCAGTTCACAACGTTAATAAATGAGTAAAATGGATGTGAATCATCACATACACCACCAGTGTATAAGAAGTGGGATTAAATCTCTCAAAACTAGATTCATCATTTCTGCACATTTTCATAACGTACACTGTAATGGTCAAAAACACAGGGGAATTCATTTTTGTATTAACAAAGAAGTTGGATAACAAGTTCAATGTGCTATTATAGGTCAAAATGACATCAAATATTTATTTCATCCAAAAATGTTTGCAACTGATTTGAAGGACGAGTGAGTAGGAACATTCTTGAGGATTCTGACCTGATGCTTTGAAATGCGCCATACTCCAAGGCCTGCTCCCACAATGTGCACTAGGGCAGTGGTTCCAGCAGCCTCAGCACGAGATGCAGCTTCCAGTAGTAGAGTTTCAAAGCTGACAGACATTCGCCGCTGGTACAACATGTTGTCAAACAGTAGAGTATCTCTATCTCCTAACTGCAGCTCCACATAGCGATCAATACCACCACTGCCTGTGGAATAAATGAATTACATTTATGGCAAAGTACTCACTTCATTTGACATGTTTAGTTGGACTACACATACAAACAGATTTCTACACCTGCACCTTCATTTATACTCTACAAACCACTGTAAAGTGGATAGCAGAAGGTACTTCCACTGTATCACGTATTCAGGCATCTTCTCATTTTATTCACTTATGGAACACAGGACAAATTATTGTTTAGAGACTCAAAATTTCATCAAAATGAAATATTTGTTGGTGCAGGTAAATCAACTAGGGGATTATTAATAATTTTAATTAAAAGGTGTCTCTGTGCATAATGTAATTAGTCAAATTTTGTTTTTGAGATCTGTATAAGAGCAATTTATAGGGGGGTTGTAGTATACTCGTAGATTCCTCACTTACTGCTGATTCTTGAAACCTTGTAGGTAGGCTTCCATGAGAAATTCTGCATCTATCTTCAGGCGTCTGCTAGTTCAGGTTTTCCAGCAGATGCATAATGCTCTCTCATGGATCAATTTCATACCTGTGACTATTTGTGCTAGCCTCCCTTCTATACATTCAATATTTTTTGTTAATCTTATTTTGTGTAGGTTCCATATACTTAAACAGTATTCTGTGATGGGTCACATGAGTGTTCTACAAGCATTTTCCTTCAGGACAGACTGAAACTTCCTTGTATCATACCAATGAAATGAAGTCTGCCACATTCTTTACCTATGACTGAGTGCATATGATCATTCCATTTCATATCGCTACAAATTGTTACACCAAGATATTTGAATGAGTTAACTGAATCCAACTATCACTCAATGATATTGTACTCATAGGGTACTTCAATTTTTTGTTTTGTGAAATGCACAACCCTACATTTCTGAACATGTAAAGCAAGTTGTAATTTTTGCATCATACTGAAATCTTACCATGATCTGACTGCATATCTGTTGTAGTTATACATATCATTCCATGGGAGTGAGATGTATCTCTACCTTTTCTTGCTGGTGACTGAGACTCATAATAAAATACTGTACATAGAAAGAAAATAATAATATAATATGTACAGTACAAATGTGCAGATACTGTGCATTGGTTTTATTTTTATTGTGCATGTGGTGAGTCATACTGAAAGATGAGTGCTCTTCAGCATGGAATGGCAATCACTGCACCCTTTCGAGAGGAAATAGCTGCTTGGACAAGGAAATAAGAATTCTATGGACTGCCATTCTGCCCTGGGGATCATGGAATTCCCAAGAACTCGTATATCAAGAACAGAAAAAAACATTGTAATGGAAATGAGGTGAAATTTGTGATAAACACTGATCTTTTGAATAAAATCATTAATATTTTCAATTAATATGAGAGACTCGTGTATTTAAAGTGGAAGGTAATACATGTTAATCCACGAATAATGTGAAGATTTTATTCATAAAATGTAGTGTAGAAGAGACTGTATTTTTGGAATTTAAAGTAATTATTACAATCTTGGTCAAGAAGCCCAAAAGACCTGAGAGATATATGGTAATACTACTAATGTAGTTGCACTCTCCTATCACCAACTACACTAGTCATGTAACTGGCAAACTGTATAATTTCAAAGGGAGAGCCATCATGAAATGACATGTCATACACCAGCTGTTATGTAAACACTGTTTGGCCTTTCACATCAGCATGACTACCACTAAGTCATCAGTTAGGATGAATGGGCATAGGCAGAGGGTGTATACCAGCAACATACAGTATCCTGTTGCAGAACATGATCTGGAACATGACAGTCATGACCTCGGTGCCTGTTTCACCACACGCGCCATCTGGTTTCTTCCCCCATATACCAGTTTCTCAGAACTCCGCAAGTGGGAACTAGTGCTACAACATGTCCTTAGTTCTCATGACCCACCTGGCCATATTTTATGTTAATTTCTTCTGTTTCAACATTTCTCGCAGTAACTACTCCTTTCTAGTTTTCCACATCTTTCATTTTCTGAACATCTATTTTTCACCATCCCCCTCCCATGTCTGTTATTTACAGTGCACTTAGTTTACACTCTTATTAACTCATGCACAAGATTTTAGCAGTAATCTCTGTCTTGCATATTACCCAGTCTTGCACCTTTAAGCTATCAAGGTTTTCAAACTGTGTCTGGTGCATTTCCCAATGATAGTCTTTCATTCTCATCCCATCCAGTAAGTCTCCCCTGACCTGTAGTTCTGGGTGACTTTCTGAACTCTAACCCTTTTTGTAAATCTCTCCAGTCCTTTTCCGAAAGGTAACTATATTGTGTGCTGTTTGAGGCTTTCCTGACATAGTATCTGCTTGAAAGTTTCGCAGGCATTGCGTTGCATGGTATTGTTTGAACTGCACAATGTTTCCAAGAAGCAGCTGCTTGTCATCTTCAGGCACTACTGTTCCTAGCTGCTGTGGTTTGTCAATTTACATGATTGTCCACTAGAAAAATGTAGTTGCCAAAGGTCAGGGCTAGAATATTATTGTACAGGATATCAACATCTAGTGCCCCTGGTGGGTAAAGGGGCTGTGGACTCTGCATGTACAATACAGGAAGGTTGACCACAAACCACAGATCTCCACCATACATGAACAGATGAGGTGTTGGTATCCAGCTTAACTATCATGGCATCAGTTCCCCATCTGCGCTAACCCATTGGATTTGTCTGCACCTGATTATGTCTTTGTGCCACAAATTCTGGTTCTATGATTTACTGAGTTGAAATTCCATGTATCTTTTAATCAAGTCTTTAGAAGAATTATCCATAGAGCAGAGTGACTTGAAACTTCTCAGCGAAACTACTGAAGATGTAAGAAAAGAGCTGAAAGGCAATAACTAGGATACCAACACCCAACGAGAACATTGACACTGATGAAAGAAAAGCATTCCAATCTTTAAGAGAAGACACACAAATGGCGATTTTATCTGCTGACAAGGGAAACATTAGTGTTCTTCTGTCTGTAACATCTCATTACATCTTATTTTGGCAAGTTGATGGATTTACTTCAGGGTTCAACACATCATCATACGCAGAAGGATCCAAAAACACGGTGCTATATAAGACATCTGTTCTTAAATCCAGCCAGTTTCCTGACCACCTGAAAAAAACTTAAGAGTACAAATGCCAAGACTTCATGGTCTGCCAAAGACACATAAGGAAAGAATTGTGCTTTGCCACATTGTGATCTAACAAAACATTTGGCATATCTTTTGATCCCTTTGACAGGGAAATGTGAAAACCTTACATGGAATTCAGATTTTATTTGGTGACTGAAGAACCTGTGCCTTAAAATGAATGGTCTCTTTGTTTGCACGATTGCCTCTGGTGGATTCACTACATCCCATAGGAGCTCCTTCACACATGGCACATGCCTCTAGGAACTTTCTGCATGATGCTGAGATACTCTCATGGCCACCAAGAATGGCAGATCAGCCCCTGATAGAACTCTGTAGGGCTAGCTTGGACTTTCACTTCACCCCAGTGCCAATTCAGAACATCAAGGACCAGCTTGCCTCAGGAAAAGGGCTGTTTTAAGGCACAAGTGATACAAGTCACTGCTTTGGCACCAAACTGAGAGGGGTGTCAGAGGCATCACAACTGTAAGATTTCTGTGCAGGACATATCACTTGCAGCACCAAGCTGAGATGGGTGCCCAGGTGCAGGATTTCTATGCAGTGTGTATCTCAATTAGTAGTAAAAACTGACGAGGTGAAAGTGTATGAGGGAAAAGGAGGGGAGCCACCAAATGATGGTGGAAAAATGTTCTTGAACTGACCCTGCTCAGGAGAGGATACATTTTTATGACACCCTTTACAATGATGTCAGCGCATGCATCCAGCTGAGGTGTGGTGCAACATTATACTGCTAAGTAGACTCATTCTCCCATATTCTTTGCAATTGTGACTCCATTTGAAAATTGCTCAAATAACAACACATATTTTCTCCACCAGGGATGTTTCATTTAGTTTTCTCCTCCCCTTGTGTGTGCTTCAGCTTTTCTATAAGGAAGCGAATTTACAGAAGAGTGGAAAAACTGGTAGAAACCAACTTAAGGGGAATATCGGTTTGGGTCTGGAGAAATGTAAGAACATGCAAGGCCATACTGACCTTACGGTTTATCTTAGAAGATAGACTGAAGAAAGTTTAACTTACAGTTATATCATTTGTGGATTTAGAGAAAGCTTTTCACACTGCTAACTGGAATATACTATTTGAAATTCTGGAGGTAGAAGACGTAAATTACAGAGAGAGAATAGTGATCTTCAACTTGTACAGAAATCAGACTTCAGTTATAAGAGTCAAAGAGATAAAAGGGCAACAGCACTACAGAAGATATTCAAATCAATGTTGTAGCCTATCCGTAATGTTATTAAATCTATACACTTAGTGAGCAGTTAAGGGAACCAAAGAGAAAAGTGGATGCTTTTTCTCAGTGATGTTCTATTTCTGTCAAGGACAACAGAGGACATGAAAAAGCAGTTGAACAGAATAACTACTGTCTTGAAAATAGTTTGTAAGATGAATATTAACAAAACTAAAACAAGGGTAACAGAATGTAATAAATTTAAAACATGCAATGCAGAGGTAATTAGATTAGGAAATGACACAATGCAAGTAGATGATGAGTTTTGCTATTTGGACAGCAAATTAACTGGTGATGGCTAAAGTAGAGACGAATGACGACAGGAAGAAAAGTATTTCTGCAAAAGAGAAATTTGTCAAGTCTTTTCTGAATATACACTCCTGGAAATTGAAATAAGAACACCGTGAATTCATTGTCCCAGGAAGGGGAAACATTATTGACACATTCCTGGGGTCAGATACATCACATGATCACACTGACAGAACCACAGCACATAGACACAGGCAACAGAGCATGCACAATGTCGGCACTAGTACAGTGTATATCCACCTTTCGCAGCAATGCAGGCTGCTATTCTCCCATGGAGACAATCGTACAGATGCTAGATGTAGTCCTGTGGAACGGCTTGCCATGCCATTTCCACCTGGCACCTCAGTTGGACCAGCGTTCGTGCTGGATGTGCAGACCGCGTGAGACGACACTTCATCCAGTCCCAAACATGCTAAATGGGGGACAGATCCGGAGATCTTGCTGGCCAGGGTAGTTGACTTACACCTTCTAGAGCACGTTGGGTGGCACGGGATACATGCGGACGTGCATTGTCCTGATGGAACAGCAAGTTCCCTTGCCGGTCTAGGAATGGTAGAACGATGGGTTCGATGACGGTTTGGATGTACTGTGCACTATTCAGTGTCCCCTCGACGATCACCAGAGGTGTATGGCCAGTGTAGGAGATTGCTCCCCACACCATGATGCCGGGTGTTGGCCCTGTGTGCCTTGGTCGTATGCAGTCCTGATTGTGGCGCTCACCTGCACGGTGCCAAACATGCATACGACCATCATTGGCACCAAGGCAGAAGCGACCCTCATCACTGAAGACGACACGTCTCCATTCGTCCCTCCATTCACGCCTGTCGCGACACCACTGGAGGCGGGCTGCACGATGTTGGGGCGTGAGCGGAAGACGGCCTAACGGTGTGTGGGACCGCAGCCCAGCTTCATGGAGACTGTTGCGAATGGTCCTCGCCGATACCCCAGGAGGAACAGTGTCCCTAATTTGCTGGGAAGTGGCGGTGCGGTCCCCTACGGCACTGCGTAGGATCCAACGGTCTTGGCGTGCATCCGTGCGTCGCTGCAGTCCCGTCCCAGGTCGACGGGCATGTGCACCTTCCGCCGACCACTGGCGGCAACATCGATGTACTGTGGAGACCTCATGCCCCACGTGTTGAGCAATTCGGCGGTACGTCCACCCGGCCTCCCGCATGCCCACTATACGCCCTCGCTCGAAGTCCGTCAACTGCACATACGGTTCACGTCCACGCTGTCGTGGCATGCTACCAGTGTTAAAGACCGCGATGGAGCTCCTTATGCCATGGCAAACTGGCTGAGACTGACGGCGGCGGTGCACAAATGCTGCGCTGCTAGCGCCATTTGATGGTCAACACTGCGGTTCCTGGTGTGTCCGCTGTGCTGTGCGTGTGATCATTGCTTGTACAGCCCTCTCGCAGTGTCCGGAGCAAGTATGGTGGATCTGACACACTGGTGTCAATGTGTTCTTTTTTCCATTTCCAGGAGTGTATTTGTAAGTGCTGGAGCCTTGGATGACAAGATAATAATAAGCTTTCAAAATATGATGCTGTAGAAGGATTTTGAAAAGTATCTAGGTAGACTGAATAACTAATGAGGTGTAGTCAACCTAATTCTCTGCTCCACAAACCACCTTACAGTGTATGGTGGAGGTTACTTTGTGTCCAATTATCACTGTCCCTTCTCCTGTCCCACCTGCAAATGGTTTGCAGGAAGAACAGTTGCTGGAAAGTCTCCATCTACATCTACATCAACATAAATACTCCGTAATCCACCATAAGGTGCATGGCGGAGGGTACTTTGTTCCACAACTAGCATCTTCTGTCCCTGTTCCACTCCCAAACAAAACGAGGGAAAAATGACTGCCTATATGCCTCTGTACGAGCCCTAATCTCTCTTATCTTATCTTTGTGGTCTTTCCACGAAATATAAGTTGGCGGCAGTAAAATTGTACTGCAGTCAGTCTCAAATGATGGTTCTCTAAATTTCCTCACAAGCGATTCACGAAAAAAATGCCTCCTTTCCTCCAGAGACTCCCACCCGAGTTCCTGAAGCATTTCCGTAACACCCACGTGATGATCAAACCTATCAGTAACAAATCTAGCAGCCCACCTCTTAATTGCTTCTATGTCCTCCCTCATCCAACCTGACGGGGATCCCAAACACTTGAGCAGGACTCAAGAATAGGTTGTATTAGGGTTTTATAAGTGGTCTCCTTTACAGATGAACCACATTTTCCCAAAATTCTAGCAATGAACCAAAGACAACTATACGCCCTCCCCACAACTGCCATTACATGCTTGTCCCACTTCATTTCACTCTGCAATGTTACGCCCAAATATTTAATAGACGTGACTGTGTCAAGCACTACACTACTAATGGAGTATTCAAACATTATGGGATTCTTTTTTACTATTCATCTGCATTAATTTACATTTATCTATATTTAGAGTTAGCTGCCATTCTTTACACCAATCACAAATTCTGTCCAAGTCATCTTGTACCCTCCTACAGTCACTCAATGACGACACCTTGCCGTACACCACAGCATCATCAGCAAACAGCTGCACATTGCTATCCACCCTATCCAAAAGGTCATTTATGTAGATGGAAAACAACAGCAGACATACCACACTTCCCTGGGGCACTTCAGATGATACCCTCACCTCTGATCAACACTCACCATTGAGGACATCTGAGCTCAGACCTCTCTAATTTTACCTTCACAGTCTTTTTGCAAAACATACTCAGGAGGGAGCAATATAATGGTCGATTCTTCTACGAATGTACACTCTGTGAACTTTAAAGCATATCATGATTCAAAACATCTCTCTTATTGCCACCAGAGTTTGCTGAGCATCTCTGTGATGTTTCAGTACTTGCCAAATTAACCTGTAACAACATGTGCTGCTTTTCTTTGGTTCTTCTCTATTTTTTCTATCAATCCTGCCTGATGGGGATCCCAGACTGATGAGCAATATTCAAGTATTGGTCAGATGAGGGTTTTGTAAGCTACCTCATTCATGGGTGGGCTACTTTTCCTGAGTATTCTTTCAATGAATTCAGCCTGGCATCTGCCTTACCCACAATAAATTTTATGTGGTCATTCTACTTTAAATCATTCGATACACATACTCCTGCTTATTTTATGGTTGTAAATGCTACCAGTAATGCTTCTGCAATCATGTAATTATATAATAACAGTCTTTCTGCCTATTTATGCACAAGAAATAACATTTGCTTATGTTAAGAGTCAACTGTGAATACTTGCACCAAGTGTCTATGCTCTGTAGGTCTTCCTGTACTTCATTACAATTTTCTAGTGTTGCAATTTCTCTTTATACAACATCATCATCCACAAAATACATCATGGAACTTTTGAGGTTATCCCCTGGGTCATTTATGTACCAAGTGTCCCTTCTAAGAATCTTCAGGTGCCTTTTCTTCTATGTTTTGGCTGATATTTGCAATTTTGATTTTGCAATGAGCAGCCGAAGTCAGCCCAAAAAGTACCACACGTCATGTCTTTCATCTGTCAACAGAATGTGTCGAACTGTTTCCTTTTACAAACAAAATTATTTTTAAAGTGGAATGTTACATGCCCATTCAATAGAGCAGTCCCAAATTAGTTTAGTGTGATATTTGATTTAGGTATCAATATGTATTAAGAGAGATACTAAAACATGAAGAACAACCAGCACTCCAACAGCAACAGAGCAGCACTGCAGTCAGTATAGGCCAGGATAGTGCTGTCACGGATTAAGTATTGGTTATTCTTTGTGTTTTACTATGCCTGTTAATATATATTATAAAATAAACATTGCAGTAAACTAATTTTGAACCAATCTATTGAATGGGTGTGCACAATTCCACTTCAAAAATAATTCTGTTTGTAACAGGAAACAAATTGATACCCTCTGTTGACATTGGGTGTTATGTGAAAGACATGATAAGCAGTATTTGTTTAAGGTGATTCCAGCTACACACTAAAAAAATAAAATTTCAAACATCTGATAAAAGCCCATGGAAAAAGGACCTGACAATATTTCTTTTATGTCCACAAATTTCTCTCCAAGGTTTGCACAGCAGTGTATATACTGATATGTATCGTCTGAGTTTGCTGCCTTTCCTGTTGTGAACTAGAATATAATAACAGAGCTTGTTTTTGTTCTAAGGTGCATCTATAAGATGTTGTGTAGGATTATGTTTCAGTCAGTCAGTATGTAAAAGGTAGTTGTCAGCAACTCTAAGTCTCTAGCTGGTATCATTCAGTCCTGGTTTACTTGTTGCCAGTAAAAAGTCCACATCAAGGTATACTTACTTTCTGTGTATCAAATGTCATGTTTACATCATATATTTATGAATCAGTATGTGAGAGAATGTATATGTCCATCATATTCATGTGTGGCAAGGGAAAGGCAACCACTCACCTATACTGATCAATGCATTTTGTTTTGGAGCACAAAAACAACTAAGGCCATACAGGCTCAGAAATCAACAAATAAAGCATTGTGACACATAACATAAAATGGCATTCACACTATCTTTTGAGCACTAGATCTTTTTCCAGCAATAGTATAACTATCCACACAGACAACCACAAAGTCACCCAAATGTACACTCCCAAAGGCACCCGTAGGAGTGTGTGTTTGGGTGTCCATGTGGTTGTGTGTGTGATTACATGTATTATTGCTGGAAAAAGAGCTATTACTCAATAGCTAGTGTGAATGCTACTTTCTATTACATGTTACTGAACTCCATGCACCAATCAGCTTTCCCTTACTTTACATACTGCTCCATCCAGGAATGTCCACTATTGTTATTCATATTCATATGTCTCTGATTTAATGTGCTACTAATGAATTGTGAGACTGTGTTAATAGATGTAGTTTACTGATCTAGTTTAAGCACTCAGACTTCTGGTTGTTAAAAAGCTCATCATCGCACAAGTAAATTTGTGTTTCCATAAATGTGAAGGGATTGAAAATCATGTGTTGAAGTATAGTGTGTGTTCCTTAATGTACACCAATCCAACCCATTAATAGCAGCAGCATGATCTGGTAAGTTACGAGGTTTTCTGCATTCAAATTAACAAAAACTGGAGATACACACAAATTATTACAGTTTTTGTCTGCAAATTATCTGATTATCTAGGTTGTATGAAAGAAACCCTCTTGCTAGCAACATACAAGTGATACAGATCTTTATAGATTAGTCTATATTCTTCTAGCACATAGATAATTTAATAATTTACCTTTGATACTTATCAAGATGGTCATGTAATGCTAATCAAGCAGAAGAAGATAAATGTAACTAATTAGTATAATTGATAAATAAATTGCTTCTTTTTTTAATAGTGATTTTTATGTTAATTTCATTAGGTTTGTTTATAGCCTGAATAAGTGCAAATAGAAAACAGCAGTTTTCTGGCTGTTAAAGCAGTCTACAGAGTAAGATCCTGGGTGCTACTTCTTCATACCAGTGAATATATTGTGGTTCTTGTAGTTTCCTTGGCGTAACAAGTATTCCATTAGGTTTCAATACGGCAGCTGGATGATGTCAACATCTTGCCATGATAAAGGGCTGTTCAAACAACACACCAGTTTTGAATCCTGTATTATATTTTTGTTTGTCGGTTGATCATCTTGTTGTGTATAATTTTAGTTTCTGTAAGCATTCTGATTGTTGCTCCCGTCAAAATTTCTCACATTTCTTCATTTTGTATCTAACCATCGAGCAGTTTACTATCGCACAATGTGTGCTAATAAATGAAAATATTTTATGAGAATGAAGAAATTTAATGCAGTGACTGTGAGATATCTTCATGCAGTTCTTGATTACAATGTAGCATTGAATGAATCAACAGTTTGGATAATTATTATAATGTTCAATGCAACAGGTTCAGCAGTGAACATTAAGGCTTCTGAGCAGCCTTGTTCTGACCAATCTGTGCAAAATATTGTCGTGATTTGTGAGTGTGGAGTTTATTGGTGTCCTGAAGAACATTACATAAGAATGATTGGGTGGAGAAATGAGTGCACACACTTTCACTCCTTGTTTCTCTTTGGGCTGATTGTCTGAAATAATGCTGAAAGGAGCAACATATATTTCATCTGTAAAACAAGCTTTGAAAATGTCACATATAGTCAGTAAATGAACACTTAGCAGACTCTACAGTGCTGATATCCAGTCAATTGTGTCTGGTGCTGGTGTTGCAAGTCCTCTCTCTGAATCACATTTCAAAGAAGAATATACAATTTCTTTTCATGCAAATTCTTCAAGTTAAATTTTTCAATGAAATATGATACAAATTTTTATATTAGCAAATTCCAAGCAAAGAGTGCACAAAACTCTTATGCAAAGTTGGTATGTGAAAACATTCTTCCTCACATTATGTTATTATATTAATGGAAAAATGGAACTAAGTTTTTAAACAAAGCAATCTTACTTATCATTTTAAAGTTTATGAATATTTTGTATTTTTTTTTAGGCTGACGTTATTGAGCATTGTTCAGTATCACTGAAATACTTGTTATTTACCTCTCACCACTCCACTTTGTTTGACATCTTTTTGGTGCATTTCCAAAGCTTCTTCATAGAGAGGGAAGTTAGGCTGGACTCCATAGAAAGCTGCAAATATCTGCCGCCACTTGCACGCTGGCAAGCTTGCTGAGGTATCATGACCATAGCCATTGTCTGAGACATTTTGGTTTTTGGATACAATTAATTCCTGCAAAGAGAAGCTGTTATTAATATAAGGTATTCTTTCCTGGCATGGAGGATATAAATACACACACCAAAAAAAGTTTTGCATCGCCCCAGTTCCCAGAACTCCAGAAGATAGATGTTGACTGTGGATATTGTATCACAGACATCGTTCAGAAAAGTCACTAAACCCACCCAAAGATGTAAATAACCATGCATGAGTAGCACCTATTTGACAGAGGGGTTCCGACAGATGAGCACAGTTGATAACTGTAACAGTCTGACTGATTAAAACAGCTATAGGTTATTTCAATGGAACAAGGTGCTTCTTTTCAAAAAATATCCCAGAGCTTATGGCACAAGGGCTAAATAATCTAAAATATAAAAAGGTTAGCAGTAAAATTGTTTTCAAAGTAATTTGGATGGTGTTTTAAAATCTCTGGCTTGGCTGAGGTACTGCTGTTTGCTGCTGGAGGTGAATATATGGCCAGACACTGTGAATAAATAACCAGGTATCCAGCTTTTGTTTGGTTATAAATCAACAGGCCTTAGAGAAACAGATATAAAAATCATTTATGATATGAGTATCATCCATTATTTTTATCACACAGAGGACAAATAAAAAATAAAGGCTGATAATCATATGTAGTGAAACATACAGTTGCTGTGCTACTGTGGATTTTATTTATATTATCAAGCAGTTTCTGTCCAATACATTTCAATGAATTTATGGGAACACTGAGAGCTTTGAGAGGTCAAAACCTCTCTGACATCCGACACAAAGGATCTTTGGAAGAGACTGGCAGTATGTTCTTGGCATTCTAACTGTGTGGAAGGTCTGTAAATTTGCTCTATTTACTAAATAATTCATGTATTACCATGCTGTATATCTACTACACCATAGTACCCTTCTTCAACACTGGTGACCCTGTATTTCCCTCTGAATATACAGCACATTCAATCAGATAACAATGCGACAATGTGACTGACACATTCTACTGCAACCACCACACCCATGCTGGATTACATCAGCAATGTGTGTGTGGTGCATGAAGAACAGTCATTTTTGTGCTAATTATGTAGTGAAAACTGAGTGTTGTTAATCTCCTCAGTGATCACATGGAGAGCAAACAACTACCATGACTCTTTTAGCCCTAACATCATATATAGAAAACAGATTCCAGAACAGTATGAAGTCAAGTGTAGCTTTTGTTGATCTGTCATCGGCATACGACACTGTGTGGCTCCAGGGTCTTATGCTTAAGTTCAAGAGACACTTACCTAGTTCAAAACTGGCAAACTTAATGAACAACATGCTGAGGAACCGGTCTTTCAAAGTGAGCATCGGCCACAACACCAGCAGATCGTATAAAATAAAAAATGGCCTTCCTCAAGGATCTATGTTGGCTCCAACAATTTTTAATTTGTATATTAGAGACTTGAGAAATATAGTCAGCAGGAAATTTTGCTATGCCGATGATTTGGCACTAGTTGTACAAACTTAAACACTTGGGGGGGGGGGGGGGGGGGGGTGAACGTACTCTCACACGATCTGGAGTCCTTGAATCCCTATTAAAAAAATGGCGACTCTGCCCTAATACAACCAAGGCGAAGGTGTGTGTGCTTTCCACTTGAACAATAAAATGGCCCACCAGAAACTGAATGTGAACTTCTGTGAACAAAGAGTCAAACACAACTTCAACCCCAAATACCTTGGCATAACACTAGACCAGTCCCTGACTTACAAAAAACATCTAGAAAACGTAAGCCAAAAGCTAAAGAGTCGCAACAACATCCTGAGAAAATTGGCTGGCTCAACTTGGGGAGCTCAAGCATCCACCTTACACACTGCCGCAATAGCCTTGGTATATCCTGTTGCCGAATATTGCTCTGCTGTCTGGCAACGAGTGTATGAGGATAATAATGGGTATGATTAAATCCACCCCAGTCCCTTCGGTGCATTCTCTAAACAATATCCCACCACCACAATTGAGAAGGCAAGAAGCAGCAGCAAGAGAGTGGTCAAAAATTCATGACTCAGATTACCCACAGAATCTACCAATCCATGATGTTTTGAACGGAATACCATCGACCTGCTTGAAGGCACAGAAGCCTATATGGGTTAATACACAAGAACATCAACCTGACATCAAGGAGTAATGGCGGCACTTTTGCAATGATTCCGGAATTTATAAACAATGTACCCAAGATCCTACTCTGGAATTACCGGGCTTTGACCTGAAGAGATGTACCTGGACTAAATTAAACCGTATCAGAACGAGTCATGGAAGATGCAATGCATATAAGTACAAGCAGGGACTATGCGACTCACCAGCCTGTGACTGTGGAGCACCAGAACAGAACGTCCGCCATATTATTGAGGAATGCCCCTTAAGAAGATACGCTGGACCTGTCTCTGAGGTTACATACGTGAAACCTTCTGCTTTGGATTGGCTGTGCAATCTAGATATTGAGCTTTCAATATATGAATGAGTTTCTAGTCAGGCTTGCCAAGCCTTTAACGTGTAGTTATTTTGTCTTGAGTGTTTGTACTTTATCCTTTTGTGCTATTGCTTGTTTTTTTACACATGTTCTATTTACACATTGTTTTGTTTTATACGTTTCGTTTACATATTGTTGTACTTATATAAAATATTGTCACTGTATTGCAATACGCAAAATAAAATAAAATAGATAACTATGACTCCTAACAATGGTCCACTTAGCTAATGTCAAGATGAATGCACTGATAGACAGTGGTTTGAATCAGTTTAATACACAGCATGCATCACACTTAAATCTCGTGCCTTCCATGTCCTCCATTCTGCATACTGGATATGAGCACCTGCACTCTGTATCAACAATGTGTTGAATGAACAATAGAACAATAGGCAGCTATCTTACCATGTGCAGCATGCTTATTTCAGAGTGCCCTCTATAACATTCACTTGGACAATGTGACAAATCAGCATACCATCCAGTGCAGTTCATATACCTGTATCTTACCACCCACGTCTACTGCACTGTGCTTGAATTACAAACCATCGCATCCCATTAGCAGCCAACTGTTTGCGTATAATGGACCACCAACAGCCACATTACACTATGCAACAATTCCTCTGCAGCTGAAACCCAACGCCTTAGTACCCTACTTTCACTAATTAAATCCAGCCACCTGTCATAGATGTGTTGCAAGGAGTTGTCCCCATCTATCTTGAGGCATATACTCACACTGTGCACTTGTGCGAGTACAGCAGCCTACATCCAAAATGGTCCACAGGCAGCACGAACGGATTGTTATGCTGTCTGCAAGTTGTGATGCCTCTAACTAACGGTAAAATTAATTACACTGAAATGCACTTAACAACAAATATTTATCACAAGTAGTGTAATGAAACTTTAGATTTCTTAGTGATGTATAAAGATTCCATGAACTACAGTGTAAAGGAAAAGCGCCATGTTATCTCTCTCTCTTATTGCTTGTCGTTCTGAACTTCCTGCTTAGCTCTTATCGTCTTACACTCATGGCTCTGTATGCCGTTTGATATATAGGGGCTTGCTGCTGTTTATGTAAGCTGAATTACCATTAAATAATAACTGTCAGTGTTGAGTTTTAAATATTTATTTTTTCTTTGGACAGAAATCTTTTTTTCTCCTTGTCATTTATGTAAATGTGGCCAATGCTTTGTACGGGTGGAAGCTCATGTGGTATTTTAATTTAATTCCAGAAGTAGTTTAAAATTAGATTTCTTTTATTTCTTGCATTCTGTTGTACCCAATTTGCATTTTAAAGTTATTTACGAAGTTTCATTTTCAATTAACACAGCATGGTTAGCTTTGATTGTTGAAAAATTATCTTTATGTAAAACCACACTAGCAGAAGCTTGCATTAACTCTGGGTAATGTTTCAGAATTAAAAGAATTTTCAATTTATTTCGAATCAGCAATAATGATATTTAATACCCATACCAGAGATAATTTTTAGCAGCACTAAAATACACTGAAGAGCCAAAGAAACTGGCGCACCTACCTAATATAATGTAGAGCCCTCGCAAGCAGGCAGAAATGCCACAACACGTCGTAGAATGGGCTCTACTGATTCTGAAGTAGTGCTGGAGGGAACTGACACCATGAATCCTGCAGTGTTGTCCATAAATCCGTAAGAGTAGGTGGGGGTGAAGATCTCTTCTGAACAGCACATTGCAATGCATCTCAGATGTGCTCAATAATGTTCATGTCAGGGGAGGTTTATGCCAGCAGAAATATTTAAATTCAAAAGAGTGTTTCTGGAGCCACTCTGTAGCAACACTGGATGTGTGGGGTGTTGCATTGTCCTGCTACAATTGCTCAAGTCCGTTGGAGAACACAATGGACATGAATGGATACACGTGATCAGACAGGATGCTTACATACATATCACCTGTCAGAGTTGTATCTAGATGTATCAGGGGTCCCACTCCAACTGCAAATGCCAACAACACCGCAGAGCCTCCACCAGCTTGAACAGTCCCCTGCTGACATGCAGGGTTTATTGATTCATGAGGTTCCCCCCATACGCGTACACATCTACCTGCTTGATACAATTTGAAACGAGACTCGTCCAACCAGGCAACATGTTTCCAGTCATCAACAGTACAATGTGGGTGTTGTCAGGCCCTGGGTGAGGCGTAAAGCTTTGTGTCATGCAGTAATCAAGAGTACACGAATAGGCCTTCTTGATTTCCCAATAATTGTTTAGAGATATATTTTATCTATTTCCTGTAATAAAAGCACTCAAGTCACAAGGAAACACTGGTACCGGTAGGGTCTAGTGAAATTGTCGACTGTGCCATGGCTGTTTCGGATTGTAGAGTATTATATATGTAATAACTAAACAATTTTGTAATTTTTGTATATTTTCTTTTTCATGCACGCCTAAAACCACTCTGGAGGACAAACGGAAAGCAGTACTTTAGTTGACGATTGATGAGTTTTCTGGAACTGACTGCTGTGGCTGAACACCTGAAGGATCATTTGGAAAATATTTCGAGTAGATTTCCCCACCATGTTATAGTTGTGGGTGGAGATTTTAATTTGCCGGATATAGACTAGGAGACTCAAACGTTCATAACGGGTGGCAGGGACAAAGAATACAGTGAAATTTTTTTAAGTGCTTTATCTGAAAACTACCTTGAGCATTTAGACAGAGAACCGACTCGTGGCGATAACATATTAGACCTTCTGGTGACAAACAGACCCGAACTATTTGAAACAGTTAACGCAGAACAGGGAATCAGCGATCATAAAGAGGTTGCTGCATCGATTATTTCAGCCGTAAATAGAAATATTAAAAAAGGTAGGAAGATTGTTCTGTTTAGAAAAGTGATAATAAGCAGATTACAGAGTACATGACGGCTCAACACAAAAGTTTTGTCTCAAGTACAGATAGTGTTGAGGATCAGTGGACAAAGTTCAAAACCATCGTACAATATGCGTTAGATGATTATGTGCCAAGCAAGATTGTAAGAGATGAAAAAGAGCCACCGTGGTACAACAACCGAGTTAGAAAACTGCTGCGGAAGCAAAGGGAACTTCACAGCAAACATAAACATAGCCAAAGCCTTGCAAACAAACAAAAATTACGCGAAGCGAAATGTAGTGTGAGGAGGGCTATGCGAGAGGCGTTCAATGAATTTGAAAGTAAAGTTGTATCTACTGACTTGGCAGAAAATCCTAAGAAATTTTGGTCTTAAGTCAAAGCGGTAGGTGGATCAAAACAAAATGTCCAGACACTCTGTGGCCAAAATGGTACTGAAACAGAGGATGACAGACTAAAGGCCGAAATAATAAATGTCCTTTTCCAAAGCTCTTTCACAGAGGAAGACTGCACTGTAGTCCCTTCTCTAGATTGTCGCACAGATGACAAAATGGTAGATATCGAAATAGACGACAGAGGGATAGAGAAACAATTAAAATCGCTCAAAAGAGGAAAGGCCGCTGGACCTGATGGGATACCAGTTCGATTTTACACAGAGTACGCGAAGGAACTTGCCCCCCTTCTTGCAGTGGTATACCGTAGGTCTCTAGAAGAGCGTAGCGTTCCAAAGGATTGGAAAAGGGCACAGGTCATCCCCGTTTTCAAGAAGGGACGTCGAACAGATGTGCAGAACTATAGACCTATATCTCTAACGTCGATCAGTTGTAGAATTTTGGAACACGTATCATGTTCGAGAATAATGACTTTTCTGGAGACTAGAGATCTACTCTGTAGGAATCAGCATGGGTTTCGAAAAAGACGGTCGTGTGAAACCCAGCTCGCGCTATTCGTCCAGGAGACTCAGAGGGCCATAGACACGGGTTCACAGGTAGATGCCACGTTTCTTGACTTGCGCAAGGCGTTCGATACAGTTCCCCACAGACGTTTAATGAACAAAGTAAGAGCATACGGACTATCAGACCAATTGTGTGATTGGATTGAAGAGTTCTTGGATAACAGAACGCAGCATGTCATTCTCAATGGAGAGAAGTCTTCCGAAGTAAGAGTGATTTCAGGTGTGCCGCAGGGGAGTGTCATAGGACCGTTGCTATTCACAATATACATAAATGGCCTTGTGGATGACATCGGAAGTATATTGAGGCTTTCTGCAGATGATGCTGTGGTGTATCGAGAGGTTGTAACAATGGAAAATTGTACTGAAATGCAGGAGGATGTGCAGTGAATTGACGCATGGTGCAGGGAATGGCAATTCAATCTCAATGTAGAATAGTGTAATGTGCTGCGAATACACAGAAAGATAGATCCCTTATCATTTAGCTACAAAATAGCAGGTCAGCAACTGGAAGCAGTTAATTCCATAAATTATCTGGGAGTACGCATTAGGAGTGATTTAAAATGGAATGATCATATAAAGTTGATCGTCGGTAAAGCAGATGCCAGACTGAGATTCATTGGAAGAATCCTAAGGAAATGCAATCCGAAAACAACGGAAGTAGGTTACAGAACGCTTGTTCGCCCACTGCTTGAATACTGCTCAGCAGTGTGGGATCCTTACCAGATAGGGTTGATAGAAGAGATAGAGAGGATCCAACGGAGAGCAGCGCGCTTCGTTACAGGATCATTTAGTAATCGCGAAAGCGTTACCGAGATGATAGATAAACTCCAGTGGAAGACTCTGCAGGAGAGACGCTCAGTAGCTCGGTACGGGCTTTTGTTAAAGTTTCGAGAACGTACCTTCACCGAAGAGTCAAGCAGTATATTGCTCCCTCCTACGTATATCTCGCGAAGAGACCATGAGGATAAAATCAGAGAGATTAGAGCCCACACAGAAGCATACCGGCAATCCTTCTTTCCACGAACAATACGAGACTGGAAAAGAAGGGAGAACCGATAGAGGTACTCAGGGTACTCTCCGCCACACACCGTCTGGTGGCTTGCAAAGTATGGATGTAGATGTAGATGCTTGGCTCGTAAAAGATAAGGGAATCGATCTTGGAATATCATATTTCAGTGCACCATATTTCAGAAAGTGAAAATATATGATCCTAAGTTCACATTAATAGTGGACAAAAGTTTTGAAAAATTGGTTAATACTTTCTGAAATACGACGCTTGAACAAGATGGTGAACGGTTACAGCAATTTGGATCACGAACATGGCAACTAAAGCACACCAATTTCTCGTGCTAAAAGACATTTTCGTGAGGTGAAATTTGATAAAATATCAATGTAAAATAATTGTGTGTGAAGTTTCGGGATAATTATGCAGTGATTACAGGCTATGGGAAAGTTTGGCAAACACGTGAATATGTCTTTATCTGATGAAAGTGATGACGATTGAGCTGTAGACAAAGCAATTCACGAGAATTTAGAACACGATATTTCCGTTCGAGAAAGTGTTCGTAGCGTAATTAATCAACCTGAAACCGAAATGTGCGCTCAGAATAAGGCATTAAGTCCCCCTGTTGTAGGCCCCTTTGAAAGATTATTTCCTAGGATTCAGGGGCATGTGAGTAAGTACGCGACCCAGCAATTTGAACGAATTGATAAAACTTTGAAAACAAATTGATAGTAGTTTGAAAACATTTTCTGAAAAGCAGATAGAATAGGCCAATGTACATTTTGAGCAGAATAGCGGGCAACGCAGATCGCATTACACTCAATAAATATTCTGAACAATTTAAATCCCAGCTTGATGAGCTAAGACAACAATTTGGTCAATTAGCTCCTAGTATAGAAAACATACATTTCTAGACACTTGTTCATTAGGCTTTATTTGTCCTAATCTCTCCATGACTCATCTCTCTCAGTTTGTTCCAATTGTTCACAATCACACTGCAAAATTATGACATCAATGTATTATAAACTGTCTGTGCGAGACTAAATTAAATCAGTTAAATACACTGATGATTCAAAACTTAGCGACCGTTCCTCATTGTGAAACTGGATGTGGGCGTTTGATCGGCAAGGAAAGCAGAGCAAAGACGAACAGGGAGACATTCTAGCAATGATAGGGGCCACAAGTGGAGAAATCTACTGACATAGGACAGATTGTTATGGCCCAGTGCCTAGTAATGAGCATCTTGGAAATGGTGAAGCTGGTCAGCTGTCCGTGTGCCAATGTCACGTGCAACTTTGGAAAGTGGTTGACATCTTTGGAAAGTGGTTGATTGATGGGGAAACTGGGAATATGCGACAAGATGTTGGACGTCCATGCCTCACTGCAAGACATGGAGGATGGAGTCTTGCCACTCTGTAAAAGCACAATAGGCAGATCTGATGACAGAGAACAATGATGGTGCAGGCACAAGCGTTTTGGAACAAGTCATTCACTGCCCATTGTTGAATATGGAACTCAGCAGCAGATCAATCAATGTGCTCCCGTGTTGACCCAATGACATCACTAATTACAACTGCAGTAGACTCGGTACCATCAAGAGTAGACTCATCATCAATTGAAGCTTCTACACCTAAATCTACATTTATACTCCGCAAGCCACCAAACGGTGTGTGGCGGAGGGCACTTTACGTGCCACTGTCATTATCTTCCTTTCCTGTTCCAGTCGCGTATGGTTCGCGGGAAGAACGACTGCCGGAAAGCGTCCGTGAACGCTCGAATCTCTCTAATTTTACATTCGTGATCTCCTCGGGAGGTATAAGTAGGGGGAAGCAATATATTCGGTACCTCACCCAGAAACGCACCCTCTCGAAACCTGGACAGAAAGCTACACCGCGATGCAGAGCGCCTCTCTTGTAGAGTCTGCCACTTGAGTTTGCTAAATATCTCCGTAACGCTATCACGCTTACCACTTAACCCTGTGACGAAACGCGCCGCTCTTCTACATCTACATGACTACTCTGCAATTCACATTCAAGTGCTTGGCAGAGGGTTCATCGAACCACAATCATACTATCTCTCTACTATTCCACTCCCTAACAGCGCGCGGGAAAAACGAACACTTAAACCTTTCTGTTCAAGCTCTGATTTTTCTTATTTTATTTTAATGATCATTCCTACCTATGTAGGTTGGGCTCAACAGAATATTTTCGTATTCGGAAGAGAAAGTTGGTGGCTGAAATTTCGTAAAAAGATCTCGCCGCGACGAAAAACGTCTTTGCTGTAATGACTTCCATCCCAATTCGCGTATCACACCCGCCACACTCTCTCCCCTATTACGTGATAATACAAAACGAGCTGCCCTTTTTTGCACCCTTTCGATGTCCTCCGTCAATCCCGCCTGGTAAGGATCCCACACCGCGCAGCAATATTCTAACAGAGGACGAAAGAGTGTAGTGTAAGCTGTCTCTTTAGTGGACTTGTTGCATCTTCTAAGTGTCCTGCCAATGAAACGAAACCTTTGACTCGCCTTCCCCACAATATTATCTATGTGGTCATTCCAACTGAAGCTGTTCGTAATTTTAACACCCAGGTACTTAGTTGAATTGACAGCCTTGAGAATGGTACTATTTATGGAGTAATCGAATTCCAACGGATTTCTTTTGGAACTCATGTGGATCACCTCACACTTTTCGTTATTTAGCGCCAGCTGCCACCTGCCACACCATACAGCAATCTTTTCTAAATCGCTTTGCAACTGATACTGGTCTTCGGATGATCTTACTAGATGGTAGATTACAGCATCATCTGCGAACAATCTAAGAGAACTGCTCAGATTGTCACCCAGGTCATTTATATAGATCAGTAACAGCAGAGGTCCCAGGACGCTTCCCTGGGGAACACCTGATATCACTTCAGTTTTACTCGATGATTTGCCGGCTATTACTACGAACTGCGACCTTCCTGACAGGAAATCACGAATCCAGTCGCACAACTGAGACGATCCCCATAGGCTCGCAGCTTGATTAGAAGTCGCTTATGAGGAACGGTGTCAAAAGCTTTTCGGAAATCTAGAAATACGGAATCAACTTGAGATCCCCTGTCGTTAGCGGCCATTACTTCGTGCGTTGCACAAGAGCGATGTTTTCTGAAGCCATGCTGATTATGTATCAATAGATCGTTCCCTTCGAGGTGATTCATAATGTTTGAATACAGTATATGCTCCAAAACCCTACTGCAGACCGACGTCAATGATATAGGTCTGTAGTTAGATGGATTACTCCTACTATCCTTCTTAAACACTGGTGCGACCTGCGCAATTTTCCAATCTGTAGGTACAGATCTATCGGTGAGCGAGCGGTTGTGTATGATTGCTAAGTAGGGAGCTATTGTATCAGCGTAAGCTGAAAGAAGGCTAATCGGTATACAATCTGGACCTGAAGACTTGCCCGTATCAAGCGATTTGAGTTGCTTCGCAACCCCTAAGGTATCTACTTCTAAGAAACTCATGCTAGCACATGTTCGTGTTTCTTTTGATCTTCTCTGTCTCGTCTGTCAACCCGACCTGGTACGGATCCCACACTGATGAGAAATACTCAAGTATAAGTCGAACTAGTATTTTGTAAGCCACCTCCTTTGTTGATGGACTACATTTTCTAAGGACTCTCCCAATGAATCTCAACCTGGCACCCGCCTTACCAACAATTAATTTTATATGATCATTCCACTTCAAATCGTTCCGCACGCATACTCCCAGATATTTTACAGGAGTAACTGCTACCAGTGTTTGTTCCGCTATCATATAATCATACAATAAAGGATCCTTCTTTCTATGTATTCGCAATACATTACATTTGTCTATGTTAAGGGTCAGTTGCCACTCCCTGCACCAAGTGCCTATCCGCTGCAGATCTTCCTGCATTTCGCTGCAATTTTCTAATGCTAAAACTTCTCTGTATACTACAGCATCATCCGCGAAAAGCAGCATCGAACTTCCGACACTATCTACTAGGTCATTATATATATATTGTGAAAAGCAGTGGTCCCATAACACTCCCCTGAGGTTACTTTAACGTCTGTAGACGTCTCTCCATTGAGAACAACATGCTGTGTTCTGTTTGCTAGAAACTCTCCAATCCAGCCACACAGCTGGTCTGATATTCCGTAGGCTCTCACTTTGTTTATCAGGCGACAGTGCGGAACTGTATCGAACGCCTTCCGGAAGTCAAGGAAAATTGCATCTACCTGGAAGCCTATATCTAATATTTTCTGGGTCTCATGAACAAATAAAGCGAGTTGGGTCTCACACGATCGCTGTTTCCGGAATCCATGTTGATTCCTACAGAGTAGATTCTGTGTTTCCAGAAATGACATGATACGCGAGCAAAAAGCATGTTCTAAAATTCTACAACAGATCGATGTCAGAGATATAGGTCTATAGTTTTACGCATCTGCTCGACGACCGTTCTTGAAGACTGGGGCTACCTGTGCTCTTTTCCAATCATTTGCAACCTTCCGTTCCTCTAGAGACTTGCGGTACACGGCTGTTAGAAGGAGGGCAAGTTCTTTAGCGTACTTTGTGTAGAATCGAATTGGTATCCTGTCAGGTCCAGTGGACTTTCCTCTGTTGAGTCTTTTCAGTTGCTTTTCTATTCCTTGGACACTTATTTCGATGTCAGCCATTTTTTCGCTTGTGCCAGGATTTAGAGAAGGAGCTGCAGTGCGGTCTTCCTCTGTGAAACAGCTTTGGAAATAGGTGTTTAGTATTTCAGGTTTACGCGTGTCATCCTCTGTTTCAATGTCATCATCATCCCAAAGTGTCTGGATATGCTGTTTCGAGCCACTTACTGATTTAACGTAAGACCAGAACTTCCTAGGATTTTCTGTCAAGTCGGTACACAGAATTTTACTTCCGAATTCACTGAACGCTTCACGCATAGCCCTCCTTACGCTAACTTTGACATCGTTTAGCTTCTGTTTGTCTGAGAGGTTTTGGCTGCGTTTAAACTTGCAGTGAAGCTCTCTTTGCTTTCGCCTAGGTGAATGAATCACGTTTATTGTTACATCAGTTCGATTATTGCGTCCAGATATGCCACCATCCAGGCGAATGGCTGCTGGAGACGTGCACAGTGCCACGAACGCCGGCAATAGCATGTTATGGGGGACGTTGACATGGCCTTGTATGGGACCTGTTGTAGTAGTAGAAGACACCACGAGAGCACAGCTGTGGACTATATAAACAACATTTCAGATCTCCTGCATTCCTTGAGGCTCGACACTTTCCCAACGGCGATGGCACCAGCAGGATAACTATCTGACTAGAATCATGCCACAATGTTTTGAGCAGCATGACAGTGAACTCCTACTGACGCCTTGGCCAACAAACTCGCCTGATCAGTGCCGGATGGGACACATCTAGGATGCTATCTCAGCACCCACAAACCTGTAATTTACTGCGTGACCTGTGCGTAGACATTTCATCACATACCTCCAGAAACCTTGCAAAAACTGGTCGAATTCTTGCCATGCAGAATCTTTGCACTACTCCATTCCAAAGGTGACCAACAGGCAGTTAAGCAGTTGGTCATAGTACCGGGTGATCAAAAAGTCAGTATAAATTTGAAAACTGAATAAATCACGGAATAATGTAGATAGAGAGGTACAAATTGACACACATGCTTGAAAAGACATGGGGTTTTATTAGAACCAAGAAAATACAAACGTTCAAAAAATTTCCGACAGATGGCGCTTCATCTGATCAGAATAGCAATAATTAGCATAACAAAGTGAGACAAAGCAAAGATGATGTTCTATACAGGAAATGCTCAATATGTCCACCATCATTCCTCAACAATAGCTGTACTCGAGGAATAATGTTGTGAACAGCACTGTAAAGCGTGTCCGGAGTTATGGTGAGGCACTGGCGTCGGATGTTGTCTTTCAGCATCCCTAGAGACGTCGGTCGATCACGATACACTTGCGACTTCAGGTAACCCCCAAGCCAATAATCGCACGGACTGAGGTCTGGGGACCTGGGAGGCCAAGCATGACGAAAGTGGCGGCTGAGCACACGATCATCACCAAACGACGCGCGCAGGAGATCTTTCACGTGTATAGCAGTACTTAGTGTTTTTTGTTCTAATGAAACCCCATGTCATTCCAAGCATGTGTGTCAATTTTTACCTCTCTATCTATATTATTCCGTGGTTTTTGATCACCGGGTACACAGACTGAAAAAAATCGCAACACCAAGAAGGACGTAAACGGAAGTTGGGAAGTATGTTTCTACATCTGAAAGATGATGTCTATTCATATTTAGCGCCAGTCGCATCAGAGTGGCGCAAGTAGCGCCACTATGAAGATGCAAGTCAGGTTTTCTTTAAATGCAGTCTGTAACCGTCGTGAGCGTTAGTTGCCTTTGAGACTGGACGTGCTGAGTCGATGTTAGTCAAGAATGACTTTCAGGCGATAAAGACGCCACTATCAACACCTCACTGAATTTGAACGAGGTCGTATAATAGGACTATGCCAAGCTGGTTGTTCCTTCTGTGATACTGCAGAAAGAACTAGCAGGAATGTAGCCACTGTACCTGATGGCTGGCAGCGGTGGTAACGAGAATGTACGGTCGTGAGAACACAGGGCTCCGGTTGGCCACTTGGCACCACCGAGAGGGAGGACTATCGTGTTTAGCGTATGAATCTGGCACATCATACTGCATCTGCTGCAGCAATTTGAGCAGCAGTTGGCATCTCAGTGACACAACGAACTGCTACCACTCGGTTACTTCCAGGACACCTCCTAGCCATATGCTCTGTAGCGTGCATTCCACTTACCCCAAACCACTACCATTTGCGAGAACTCATTGGAGGGCAGGGTGGAGGTCTGTCGTGTTTTCTCATGAAAGTTTTTTCCGCCTCGGGGCCAGTGATGGCCGTGTGTTGGCTAGGAGGAGGCCAGTTGACGGCTTGCAGCCAACGTGTCTGTGTGCTAGACACACTGGTCCTACACCTGGAGTTACGGTCTGGCGTCGATTCTGTATGACAGCAATAGAACTCTCGTTGTTATACTACGCACCTCAACTGCAAAATTGTAGCCGGCCGCGGTGGTCTCGCGGTTCTAGGCGCGCAGTCCGGAACCGTGCGACTGCTACTGACGCAGGTTCGAATCCTGCCTCGGGCATGGATGTGTGTGATGTCCTTCGGTTAGTTAGGTTTAAGTAGTTCTAAGTTCTAGGGGACTGATGATCTCAGAAGTTAAGTTCCATAGTGCTCAGAGCCGTTTGAACCATTTTTTTCCAACGTAGTCTTGGAAAAGGTTTGCTTGTTTGGGTTTAATGCCAAATTCTTGGAGCACTTTAGCTTGTGTTACCCTATCATTAATTATTTTTTGCTGTTACAATTACATTAATACCGTCAGCTGCCGACGGGCGTTGATATATATCAACGGGGACAGGTGAAAATGTGTGCCCCTACCGGGACTCGAACCCAGGATCTCCAGCTGACATTGCAGACGCTCTATCCATCTGAGCCACCGAGAGCACACAGGATACCGCGACTGCAGGGAGTATCTCAAGCACGGCTACTGCGAGACCCACCTTCTCACCTTGTATGTACACAAACTACATTCGTAGTGTCCCACCCCAACACACTCATTACTCGTGGAAGACATTCTTACTAGGTCCAGTAAGAGTTCGGGAAGTGTGTGTGCATCTGCACAGAAGAAGAAGGTCATGGCCGGTATTGCCAGAACTATATACTTACTTGGATATGGTGTCCGAAAGAACAGACACCATACTCATGTAAGTACACTCCTGGAAATGGAAAAAAGAACACATTGACACCGGTGTGTCAGACCCACCATACTTGCTCCGGACACTGCGAGAGGGCTGTACAAGCAATGATCACACGCACGGCACAGCGGACACACCAGGAACCGCGGTGTTGGCCGTCGAATGGCGCTAGCTGCGCAGCATTTGTGTACCGCCGCCGTCAGTGTCAGCCAGTTTGCCGTGGCATACGGAGCTCCATCGCAGTCTTTAACACTGGTAGCATGCCGCGACAGCGTGGACGTGAACCGTATGTGCAGTTGACGGACTTTGAGCGAGGGCGTATAGTGGGCATGCGGGAGGCCGGGTGGACGTACCGCCGAATTGCTCAACACGTGGGGCGTGAGGTCTCCACAGTACATCGATGTTGTCGCCAGTGGTCGGCGGAAAGTGCACGTGCCCGTCGACCTGGGACCGGACCGCAGCGACGCACGGATGCACGCCAAGACCGTAGGATCCTACGCAGTGCCGTAGGGGACCGCACCGACACTTCCCAGCAAATTAGGGACACTATTGCTCCTGGGGTATCGGCGAGGACCATTCGCAACCGTCTCCATGAAGCTGGGCTACGATCCCGCACACCGTTAGGCCGTCTTCCGCTCACGCCCCAACATCGTGCAGCCCGCCTCCAGTGGTGTCGCTACAGGCGTGAATGGAGGGACGAATGGAGACGTGTCGTCTTCAGCGATGAGAGTCGCTTCTGCCTTGGTGCCAATGATGGTCATATGCGTGTTTGGCGCCGTGCAGGTGAGCGCCACAATCAGGACTGCATACGACCGAGGCACACAGGGCCAACACCCGGCATCATGGTGTGGGGAGCGATCTCCTACATTGGCCGTACACCTATGGTGATCGTCGAGGGGACACTGAATAGTGCACGGTACATCCAAACCGTCATCGAACCCATCGTTCTACCATTCCTAGACCGGCAAGGGAACTTGCTGTTCCAATAGGACAATGCACGTCCGCATGTATCCCGTGCCACCCAACGTGCTCTAGAAGGTGTAAGTCAACTACCCTGGCCAGCAAGATCTCCGGATCTGTCCCCCATTGAGCATGTTTGGGACTGGATGAAGCGGTCTCACGCGGTCTGTACGTCCAGCACGAACGCTGGTCCAACTGAGGCGCCAGGTGGAAATGGCATGGCAAGCCTTTCCACAGGACTACATCCAGTATCTCTACGATCGTTTCCATGGGAGAATAGCAGCCTGCATTGCTGCGAAAGGTGGATATTCACTGTACTAGTGCCGACATTGTGCATGCTCTGTTGCCTGTGTCTATGTGCCTGTGGTTCTGTCAGTGTGATCATGTGATGTATCTGACCCCAGTAATGTGTCAATGAAGTTTCCCCTTCCTGGGACAATGAATTCACGGTGTTCTTATTTCAATTTCCAGGAGTGTATATATCTTGGTGTTGCGATTTTTTCCGTCAGACTATTTTGGCACATCGGTGTACATCACAGTAGTGTAAATGACTATTCCGATTTTTTTTGTGTTTACGTTGCTCGAGTGTAGAGACGGCTCACTTGCCTGATACTCCATGAAGCTGGGGCGCCTGAGGCGGCTGCCAATGATCCCGATGATGACTCCGTGACGCTGGAAGCTGCCGACATCCTCTGTCTCAGCACCGCGATTGTTGCGGCAGCCGTCGTTGGTGAAGACGGAGTGCGAGGAAACGGAGAGCAGCGCGGACAGCTTGATCTCGTCGTAGCTGAGGCAGGCGCTCAGCACCAGGGGCGGCCGCTCCTCGTCTGTGCCCACCAGCTCCCAGCCGCCGCTGCCCTTCGTTCCGTCCTGAAAACACCAGCCGCACTCGTGCCGATTAGCAACGCCGGTTTCCCGCTGTTGTGTCGCAATGGCGTTTATACAGGATATATCCGTTAGAGTGTGCAAGAATTTAACAAGACATAGAGGATGCTTCACCGAGCAATTTGAGGTAGGTAACCTGGTGTCGGAGAAGCCAACTTAACCCTTTATTTGGCAAATGGTGAAAATAAAAACAAAAAAAAATTCAGTGCTTATATTTATTTATTACGCTTCAAGAAATACAATTCAGGGTGTTTTAGAAATTTTTGACAAAAATTATGAAAGGTTGCTTACAAGCAACATTGCTAGCAGTAGACCACATTTATATATATTATAGAAAAAAAGTATTTGCCAATAACCTCAAGCAAAAGGTTTCCTGTACGTGAATAATTTAATTTGTAAACACATTTATACATTCCTGCTGTGTAATAGTTCCCTTCTAGATCTTGTTGCAATGGAATTTTCGGAAACAGTTCCTCTTTGGAACGAAGCACAATACTAGATTGCACTTTGAACACCTGACCGTAGAAAGTCCAGGTGGACAATAACGACAACGACCTTTGGGACCGTATACAGGCCAATGCTCCATATTATCATATCGGACATCTTGCGTAACAGTCGGAGCTGTTGGCTTCCTCCTCTTCTTTTGTGCTGTTATATCTATTGAGGGCCTTCCTACTTTCCTTTTCCCTGAAAACATCAAACCATTGGCAATATCTGCCCTGAATGACTTCAGTGAGGCCTTCTTGTCCAGAGATTCTCTTCGAAATACCAGTCTGGCATTTACAACACTCAGATCTAGCATAAATCCAAACAATATCATGTACCAACACCTTCATTGATACTCTGTAGAGTTCTATCAGCATACCAGCAAGATCAACTCCTCCCATATGCTTGTTGTACTGACGTACAATACTGGGACAGTGCATATCAATTCTTCTTTTTTCGTTGCTGTCCCATCATTTTACTGTTGAGAGTGGTTGGACACCAGAAAATGAGCTTGCAAGTGTCAGATTTTATTGTTTTGAATATCCGCCATAAGAATATGTAATATACTGACACATGTCCCAACTATGGGTAATGTTGCTCACAGGCAACATAAAACTTTTATACTATTTACGTAATTCAAAACAATATTAGATTGAAATATTTCTGCTGTAAACTCACCTCTGGGTATTTCTTGAACAAAATCTGCTAAGATTACTGTCAATTTATTGAAATCCACACTTTCAGAACCAAAATAAGACACCCCTGTTGCTCACACGAGGAGATCTCTGTAACATCACTGCACAAACTGCCATCTTGTGTGGAAAACCTTGAACTATTACAACAACTGGCATTCGCAGCGTGTAAAGAAACGTTGCCTGGAGGCAACAATGCCAGTAAAAGGCACTGGGAAGTGTTTGTTGTCCCATAAGGCCAACGTAAATTTGATGTTGCTTGAGAGCAACACTGCCAAATAAAGAGTCAAGGAGATAAGAGGAATAAAATCACATTACTGCGCACTTTTTTATTCAGGTTAGTTACAGTTAACTGTAAATACCATCACTGACACAGTGAACGTACCACTTGTATTGCTCCTTACAAAATGTGCTGAAACTGATGGCCATCAGCCTCAATGCATGCATGACATCGGCGAACAAGACTCTGACACACCCTGACAAATATCGCTGGTGGTTTTCGAATCACATCACAGGCAGCTACAATTCTGGCAACTAATTCCATCTCCGTGTTCACTGGGGTCCCATACACAGGTAACTTTAGATATCCCCATAGGAAATAATCAAGTGGATTCAGGTCAGGTGAACTCGGAAGCCATGGAAAAGGACCTCCCCTTCAAACCCAGTGATCAGGAAATACACCATTGAGATGGTTGCAGATATACGAACTGAAGTGAGGCGGTTCACCATCATGTATCCACATCCTCTAACACAGGGCTTCCCAACCTTTTCAGCTGGCGGACTCCTTCTTCAGTCGAAAATCCATGGCGGACCCCTCGTCAGTCAAGACACAGTAACTTTAAATTTCAGAGCGAAACCCATGGGGACTGAAAACTTCTTAATGCACGGGCCATGTTCCCAATTCGTCTAGAATGCAAGAAACAATATCATTAACACACAGCTATATCAGATTTTCTGCAATGGTATGAGCTTTGCCTGTTTTTGGCACTCGATAACTAACCAAGAAAGAAGCTTTTAATGAATTTTTATTAATTGTTTTTGCATGAGTTTTCATGCAATGCTGAGAAGCAGCTAGTTCAGCACTCTTCCTTTTGAAAAAAATCTATGTCTTTAGCCTGGAAATCCGGGTGAGTACCATCAAAATGCGGTGCAATTTAACTGGAACCATTGAACTGTTTGGAAGGACTCGCGCACAAATTACACACTGAGCATTACCCTTCTTTGTCTCCATAAAGCCAATTTTTAAATAGCTTTCGTTGTACTTACGCTTCTTGGTTATTCCACTTCCACAGGATATTGCAACCAATGGAGTACTTGCTGCGTTTTCACGTAATAAATCCGACTGTGGAGATTCTTCGACGAAGCTCGCTCCGCGCATGCGTGAAAGGTTTCAGCGCATCTAGCGCTATGAGCCGGCGCACAAACGACCCCTGTATTGTTGCGAAACAGTCGATCAGAGAAGCCGCCTTCTCCGGTACTAAACTGTGTATTCGTTCTCACTTATGAACCGCAAAGGCTGCTTGGGAATACGACCTGAAGTAAAAGTACACATGTTTTTCACGCGAAAAAAACAGATTAATGATGAATTTCATTTTCACATTTTTATTCAATAATTTTTCTCATTACTTTACACGATTTGATGAAATGTGGCCGCGGGACCCCCTAGAACGAGCCGGCGGATCCGTAATGGGTCCGCGGATCACAGGTTGGGAAGCCCTGCTCTAACGAATAACCAAGGTTACGTTCTTCAAGTACAGATACCCGTTCAGATGGCCAAGTAGAAGATATGGCCCAATGAGATTGTCGCCTACAATGCCAGCCCAGATATTCACAGCAAAACGTACTAGATGGTGTGACTGTAATACAGCGTGAGCGTTTTTCTCACCCCAACATGGTTCTTTCTGCTCTTCGAAATTCCATCACGATCAAGTGGGGCCTTGTCAGTAAACAGCACAAGCCGGAGGAAATCCAGTCGATCAATCCATTGTTGGCGCAACCACTGACATAATGCGACTCTTCGGTGTGTAAAGCCAATCACAAGCATTGCGTGGACTCCTTGTGGTTGATATGGGTGTAACTGTTGCTCGTGGAGTACTCGCCGCACGCCAGTACACGTATCAAAAAAAGTTTTGAATCACCTTGGTTCCCAGAACTTCTGAAGATAGACGTTGACTGTGGATATTGTACCACAGACACAGTCCCTCTGGTATTCAGAGATGTCACTAAACCCGCCCAGAGATGTAAACAACCATGCATAAGCAGCGCCTATTAGACCGAGGGGGTCTGACAGCCGATCACTTCCAATCATTCCACCAGGGAGGAGGTACACGGCTCGTGTTATCTGTAGTTCAAACATGTCTAGATGGTCCATACCGCGGTTCGATCGAGTCTGCAGTGTCACTTTGTGCCAGGGAGGGCTCTCGACAACGGAAGTGTCCAGGCATCTCGGAGTGATCAAAAGTGATGTTGTTCGGTCATGGAGGAGATACAGAGAGACAGGAATTGTCGATGACATGCCTCGCTCAGGCCGCCCAAGGGCTACTACTGCAGTGGATGATCAGTGCCTACTGATTACGGGTCGGAGGACTCCTAACAGCAAAGCCACGATGTTGAATAATGCTTTTCGTGAAGCCATAGGACGTCGTGTTACGACTCAAACTGTGCGCAATAGGCTGCATGATGCGCAACTTCACTCCCGACATCCATGGCGGGGTCCATCTTTGCAACCACGGTACCATGCAGCGCGTTACAGATGGGCTCAACCATATACCGAATGGATCGTTCAGGATTGGTATGACGTTCTCTTCACCGATGAGTGTCGCATATGCCTTCAACCAGACATTCGTCAGAGACGTTTTTGGAAACAACCTGGTCTAGCCGAACGCTTTAGACACACTGTCCAGCGAGTGCAGGAGTGCAGCAAGGTGGAGATTCCCTGCTGTTTTGGGGTGGCATTATGTGGGGCCGACGTACGCCACTGGTAGTCATAGAAGGCGCCGTAAAGGCTATACGATACGTGTATGCCATCCTCCGACCGATAGTGCAACCATATCGGCAGAATATTGGAGAGGAATTCGTCTTCATGGACGACAATTGCCCCCCCCTCTCCATCGTGCACATCTTGTGAATGACTTCCTTCAGGATTCAGGATAACAACATCGCTCGACTAGAGGGGGCATGTTCTCCAGACATGCACCCTATCAAACATGCCTAGGATAGATTGAGAAGGGGTGTTTATGGACGACGCGACCCACCAACCTCTCTGAGGGATCTCCGCCGAATCGCCGTTGAGGAGTGGGACAATCTGGACCAACAGTGCCTGATGAACTTGTGGATAGTATGCCATGACGAATACAGGCATGTATCAATGCAAGAGGACGTGCTACTGGATATTAGAGGTACCGGTGTGTACAGCAATCTGGACCACAACCTCTGAAGGTCTCGCTGTGTGGTGGTACAATGTGCAATGTGCGGTTTTCATGAGCAATTAAAAGCGCGGAAATGATGTTTATGTTGATTTCTATTCCGATTTTCTGTACAGGTTCCGGAACTCTCTGAACCAAGGTGATGCAAAACTTTTTTTTGATTTGTGTACGTCCAGCGAACCCTTCACGTGCATTACGACGAATACTTGTAGCGAAGTCCGCTGTAACACGTTCCAGCATCTGCTCTTCAAAATCGGATGTATGAGTGCTCCCCCTGTTGCCAGTTTTATCGTTTCTCCTTTCCAATGAACCAGTCTCCCACATTCGTCGATCGAAAGAAATAAAGACTCGTGGTGACGGATGAAGCCTGTTAGGAAATCGTTCCCTGTACAGCCTTTCTGCAGCTAAAGCCTTGCAACGTGTTTCCCCATCCACAAGGTGCATGTCAGTGATTTCTGCGAAACTGTAGCGGTACAGCTCCATTACATTGTACTCTACGTCTCTGAATCGCCTGAGTAAAGAATGGGACTGTCGTTGATTCATAGCATGTTCTGTCATGGAACAATGTAAATACGATACAACAGAACCATCTTATGGAGAAGTAATGTCAACAGAACCTGCTTCAAGACTTGCTAGTAATTAGGCTCGTCCTCCTAGTTTCCTTGCACGAAATAAAGAATGTACTTGGAAATAAGCACCACAGTATGCGTAAACTTGTATGCGTGTTTATTGCAAGTAAGCTGGAAAGCAGTAATGCTAGACAATGATATGGACAAGTTTACTTCCATTTCTTCTTAAGCTGGCTTCTCTGACCCAAGGTTCCCTACCTCAAATTGTTGAGTGGAGCATTCTCTATGTCGCGTTACATTTCTGCTCGCTCTTACGGGAGCACCCTACATACACCGGTTGGACAAAACTGTGGCAACACCGCGAGAAATACATGCTTGAATATAAATGCAGATGCTAACTGAGACTGCAGCTGCGCTGTTTTATTTGACCACAAATGGCACATATGCAATGTCAATACGTTGTAAACTCAGTCCTGGTCACAACCGTGTTCTGTGTAGTTATAAGAGTGTTACGTTGAAGCTAAGTGAATGCGAAAGTGGGGGGGAAATAGTTGGCGCTCGTGTGGTAAGCGCTTACGTGACCAAGGCAGCCAAAATGTTCGGTGTTTCAAGAGGCATCGTATCGAAGATTTATACCGCGTACAGGAACACGTAGAGGAGCAATGAAAAGTTTAAAAGAATAATTCACCATGCGCTAGATAGACATGTACTCAGTAGAGCAGTTCATAGTGGGAGGGAACCTCCTTGATATAGAGTCACTGTAAGGATACTCTAAAGAAAAAGAGATGACTGTGTAATAGGTGTAAAACAAAGTGCAGAGTTGCAGATACAGAGATCCTGAATGAAAGGCGTTTGGCTGCCAAGAGAGCGATACGTGATGCCTTCAGTGACTACTGCCACAGAATATTGCCAAATGATCTTCACAAAGCCCAAAGAATTCTGGTTGTATGTAAACGCTGTTAGTGGCACCCAAGTTAGTGTCCAGTCCCTAGTGAATGAGACAGAAACTGAAACTGAAGGCAGCAAAGCAGAGGCTGAAATGCTTAATGCGTTTTCAACTTTACTTTTACTAAATAAAACCCCGGAGAACCGCGATAGTTTAACCTTCGTACCACTGAAAAAATGGATTATATAAGTATTAGTGTCAGTGGTGTTGAGAAACAGCTGAAATCATTAAAATCGAACAAAGTGGCCGGGCCCAATCATTCTACGCCGAATATGCGGATATCTTAGCCCCTCTTCTAACTGTATTCTATCGTAGGTCCCTCGAACAAAAAAAAACTTTGTCCAGTTCCTGGAGAAGACACAGGTCACACCCGTCTACAAGAAGGTTAGTAGAAGTGGTCCACAAAACTACCGTCCAGTATCCTTAACATGGATTTGTTGCAGAATCTTAGATCATATTCAGTGCCCAAACACAATGAAGTGTCTTGAACAGAATGGCGTCGTCCACGGATTCCAAAAACGTCAATTGTGTGAAACCTAACTCAAACTTTTCTCACATGATATACTGAAAGATTTGATCAAGACAGTCAGGCAGATGCAGTATTTCTTGATTTCCGAAAAGCATTAGCGAGCGAGGTGGCGCAGTGGTTAGCACACTGGACTCGCATTCGGGAGGACGACGGTTCAATCCCGTCTCCGGCCATCCTGATTTAGGTTTTCCGTGATTTCCCTAAATCGTTTCAGGCAAATGGTTCCTTTGAAAGGGCACGGCCGATTTCCTTTCCAATCCTTCCCTAACCAGAGCTTGCGCTCCGTCTGTAATGACCTCGTTGTCGACGAGACGTTAAACACTAACCACCCCCACCGAAAAGCATTGACGCAATACCACACCTACGCCTATTGTCAAAAGCACAATCATATGGGGTATCAAGTGAAATTTGTGACTGGACTGAGGACTTTTTGGAAAGCAGCATTTTACCTTTGATGGAGAGTCATCGTCAAATGTAGAAGTAGCTTAAGTTGTGCCCCTGGAAAGTTTGTTGGGACCCTTGCCGTTCATATTCTATATTAATGATCTAGCAGACAATATTAAGAGAAACCACAGCCTTTTTGCAGGTGATGCAGCTATCTATAATGAAGTATTGTCTGAAAGAAGCTGCATAAATATTCAGTCAGATCTTGATAAGATTTCAAAGTAGTGCAGACATTGGCAACTTACTTTAAATGTTCAAAAATGTAAAATTGTGCACTTCACAAAACGAAAAAAAACATAGTATCCTACGATTACAATATCAGTGAATCATCTACATCTACATCTAATGGTTACTCTGCAATTCACACTTAAGTGCTTAGCAGATGGTTCATCGAACCAGTTTCATAATACTTCTCTACCATTCCACTCTCGAATGGCGCGTGGGAAAAAGGAACAACTAAATCTTTCCGTTCGAGCTCTAATTTCTCTTATTTTATTATTATGGTCATTTCTCCCTACGTAGTTGGGTGTCAACAAAATATTTACGCATTCGGAAGAGAAAGTTGGTGATTGAAATTTCGTAAACAGATCTCGCCGGAAAGAAAGTCGTCTTTGTTTGTGACTGCCACCCCAACTCGTGTATCATATCAGTGACACTCTCACCCCTTTTGCGCGATAACACGGAACGAGCTGCCCTTCTTTGCACTTTTTCGATGTCCTCCGTTGATCCTACCTGGTACGGATCCCACCCCGCGCAGCAGTATTCCAGCAGAGGACGGACAAGTGTAATTTAGGCTGTCTCTTTAGGGGGTTTGTCGCATCTTCTAAGTGTTCTGCCAGCAAAGCGCAGTCTTTGTTTCGCCTTCCCCACAACATTATCTAAGTGATCTTTCCAATTTAAGATGCTTGTAATTGTAATTCCTATGTATTTCGTCGAATTGACAGCGCTTAGATTTGTGCGATTTATTGTATACCCAAAATTTATCGGATTTCTTTTATTACCCATGTGGATGACCTCGCACTTTTCTTTGTTCAGTGCTAATTGCCACTTTTCGCACCATACAGAAATTCTCTCTAGATCATTTTGTAATTGGAATTGATCGTTTGATGATTTTACTAGACGGTAAATTACAGCGTCATCTGCAAACAATCTAACGGGGCTGCTCAGATTATCACCTATATCATTTATATAAATCAGGAACAGCAAAGGGCCTATGACACTACCTTGCGGAACGCCAGATATCACTTCTGTTCTACTCGATGATTTACCGTCTATCATTACGAACTGTGACCTCTCTGAGAGGAAATCACGAATCCAGTCACACAACTGAGACGATACTCCATATGTACGCAATTTGATTAATATTCGCTTGTGAGGAACGGTATCAAAAGACTTCTGGAAATCTAGGAATATGGAATCTATCTGAGATCGCTTGTCGACAGCACTCATTACTTCATGGGAATAAAGAGCTAGCTGTGTTACACTAGAACGATATTTTATGAATCCGTGTTGGTTATGTATCAATAAGTCATTTTCTTCAAGGTGATTCATAATGTTCGAGTACAGTATATGCTCCAAAATCCTACTGCAAATTGAGGTCAGTGATATGGGTCTGTAATTCAATGGGTTGCTTTTATTTCCTTTCTTGAATATTGGTGTGACCTGTAAGAATCGGTAAATTCATACAAACACCCGGGTGTAACGCTTTTTAGGGATATGAAATGGAGTGATCACATACGCTCAGTCGTGGGTAAAGCAGGTGGTAGGTTTCGGTTTATTGGAAGTATACTGGAGAAGTGCAATAACTCTACAAAGTAGCTTGCTACAAATCACTCGTGGGACCAGTTCTGATACTGTTCAAGTGTGTGGGACCCGTACCAAACAATACTAACAGAAATGTTGAATGTATACAGAGAAGGGCATCACTAATGGTCACAGATTTGTTTGATGCGTGGGCGAGTGTCTCAGAGACACTGAAGGAGCTGAACTGGCAGGCTCTTGAAGATAGTTTACATCTACCTCGAGGAAGTCTATTAATCAGGTTTCAAGAACCGGCTTTAAATTATGACTAGGAGTATACTACAACCCCCTGTGTATTGTTCACATGGGGATCTTGAGGATAAGATTAGAATAATTACAGCACGCACAGCGCTTCATATGTGAATGGAATGGGAAGAAACCCTAATAACTGGTATAACGGGACGTACCCTCTGCCAGCGGAATACCATCATCCGCTAAGGCACAGTGCTGATGAAGTTCTGTGTTGAGTGATCGTGACGGACGGTTATTGAAGAGGACTGTGACGAAAAATAAGAGGACGACAGCGGCAACGGAACGTCGCACTCGCTAACCATGTCAGCACCAAAACAACATGAAGGGAGCTCAATGAGCAGGCAATTTCAGGGCTAGCTGGAATTCCAAAACCACTCACCTGTGACGCAAATGTCCGTAACAGGAAAAATGGTGCCGAAGCCTTAAAAACGTGGACAAAGAAGCAATGGAAGAAAGTCTTTTAGCCGAAAGAGTCTTGTTCTACTCTGCTTCCAACTTCTCGCCGAGTTTACTTACAAGGAGTGATACATGGCGGCCGTTCAGAGATGATTTGGGCAGCCTTATCGTGGTATTCCGTGGGCCCCATATCAGCAAATATACAGGTGGATCAAAGTCTTTTTTGAGCAATTTATTTGAGCTGCCCTCAATGCAAAGCTTGGATTGAACATCACTGAAAGTGGAGTCACGAACGACGGCGGTCGAGTTTAGCATGTTTTGCGCACCTACGAATTGTGATAAAAAAGTAAAGGGATTCTTTTAATTTTATGGCCTTTGCACATCCGATTAAAAAAAATTCATGTTGTTGGTACACATGTTCCTGATGCTTGTTTGCATTTTTAGCTGTCTTGAATAGTTAGCTTATTGTTGACAGTCCAAAAAGTTATACGCGTTTTCGACTGTTCGGCGAATTTTTACTTTTGAAATGGATGTATCAAAGAATGTGCATTAAATTAAGCTTGAAAAATGTAATACAGTGTAGCAACGCATTCGAAATATTGATTGTGGCTTTTAGCCAACTTACTATAAGTAAGACAAGAGTTTACGAGTGGTATAAACGTTTCAAAGAGGGTCAAGAAAACATTGAAGACGACGACCACCCTTGGTGCCGTAGCAGATTAATTACTGACAACAATGCGGAAGAAGAAAAGAAAATGGTTCTGGAAAATCGCAGAACCACTATCAGAGACGTTGCAAATGATGTCAGCACACACTATCATAACAGTCGCGACACTACCTTGTTTTTGTCACCTACAGTGACAGGAGCGCCCCAAACGGTCAGCAAGTGACACTTCCGAAAGCGAATATTATCGTTTATATTGATTTGTAACATACTTTGTACAATACGGAGCGTTTGCAGTGTCATAAAAATAGACAATTAGTTAAAAATGACACGACGTTCGTCATGATTTAATTTCCTAATGACGCTAAGACGTAAAAAACGATACATGTACGCAGACTTTATTGAATATTCACTTGTAACGTACAGACATTTACGGAATAATGTTGTTTTCCTGTAATAACTAAAAATTGCTGGCAAGCACCAGAAGACTTTTTTTGTCATCGCTCTCCAGACTGGTTTGATGTGGCCCACCACGAGTTCCTCTCCTGCGTCAACCCCTTCATCTCAGAGCAGCACTTGCAACCTACGTCCTCACTTATTTGTTGGATGTACTTCAATCTCTGTTTTCCTCTACAATTTTTACCCCCTGCAGCTCCTTCTAGTACCATGGAAGCTATTCTGTGATGTTGTATTTGTGAACTTGTACCGCCTTTGAGTAAAACAAATGTATAATAATTTTTTTAAAAAGTTTACCTTGAATATGCTCGAATGCCATTCTGTAATTATTATTATTATTATTGTTGTTGTTGTAACTGACTATTGCAATAATTAAACAGAAGTAAACAGTTATCGTAGGCCGTTTTTGTACCAGATGCGAGAAATGCTGAGCAAGGAAACCAAAATATGGGAGGAGGAGCTTAAAATAACTTGTTTTTCAGAAGAGGGCTATTTTATTGGTAGAATAATGGGGAAGTGCAATCAGTCTACAAAAGAGATTGCTTGCAAATCTCTCACATGACTGGTTCTAGAATATTGCTCAAGATACCGTATTATCCTGTCAGTGTTTTCCACATCCTGCAAAGAACCTCCTCATTACTTACCCTATCAGTTCACCTAATTTTCAACATTCTTGTGTAGCACCACATCTTAAATGCTTCAATTTTCTTCTGTTCCCATTTTCCCACACACCAAGATTCATACAATGCTGTGCTCAAAATGTAAATTCTCAGAAATTTCTTCTTCAAATTAAGGCCTATGTTTGATATTAAAAGACTTCTCTTGGTGTGGAATGCCCTTTTTTCCAGTGCTAGTCTGCTTCTTATGCCTTCCCTGCTCCGTCTGTCTTGGGTTATTTTGGTGCTTAGGCAACAGAATTCCTTAACTTCATCTAGTTTGTGGTCACCAATCCTAAGTTTTTCGCTGTTATCATTCCTCCAACTTCTCACTACTTTCGTCTTTCTTCGATTTACTCTGTCCATATTTTGTACTCATTAGACGCCTGTAATTCTTCTTCACTTTCACTGAGGATAGCAACATCATCAGTAAATCTTATCATTGACATTTTAATTCAACTCTTGAATATTTATTTTATTTCCATCAATGCTTCTTAAAAAAAAATGGTTCAAATGGCTCTGAGCACTATGGGACTTAACATCTATGGTCATCAGTCCCCTAGAACTTAAAACTACTTTAATCTAACTAACCTAAGGACATCACACAACACCCAGTCATCACGAGTCAGAGAAAATCCCTGAACCCGCCGGGAATCAAACCCGGGAACCCGGACGTGGGAGGCGAGAACGCTACCGCACGACCACGAGCTGCGGGCTAATGCTTCTTCGATGTATAGATTGAACAATGACGGCAAAAGACTACATCCCTGTGTCTTACACCCTTGTTAATCCGACCACTTCGTCTTCCACTCTTATGGTTCCCTTTTGTTTCGTGTACATATTGTATATTACCTGGCTTCCCCTATAGCTTACTCCTATTTTTCTCAGAATTTCGAACATCTTGCATCATTTTACACAGTTAACGCTTCTTTCAGGTCGACAAATCCCATGAACATGTCTCGATTTTTCTTTAGTTTGCTTCCATTATCAACCGAAACGTCAGAATTGCCTCTCTGGTGCCTTTCCCGTTCCTAAAGCCAAACTGACCGTCGTCTAACAAATCCTCATTTCCCCCCCCCCCCTCCCCCCTCTGCCCTGCAACTTGTCAGCAACTTGGATGCATGAGGTGTTAAGCTGATTGCGCGATAGTTCTCGCAATTGTCGGCTCTTGCAGTGTTCGGAATTGTGTGGATGACGTTTCTCCGAAAGTCGGATGGTACATCACCAGACTCATACACTCTACACACCAATGTGAATAGTCGTTTTGTTGCCACCTTCGTTAATGATTTTAGAAATTCTGATGGAATGTTATCTGTCCCTACTGCCTTATTGGATCTTAAGTCTCCAAAAGCTCTTCTGAATTATTATTCTAATGCTGGATCCCCTATCTCTTTCATATCGAGTTCTGTTTCCGCTTCTATCACGCCATCAGATAAATCTTCGCCCTCATAGAGGCCTTCAATGTACTCTTTCCATCTATCCGCTTTCTCCCCTGCATTTCACAGTGGAATTGCCATTGCACTCTTAATGTTTCTACCCTTAATTTTAATGTCACACAAGGTCGTTTTGACTTTTCTATATGCTGAGTCAGTCCTTCCGACAATTATTCCTTTTTCGCTTTCTTCACATTTTTCATGCACCCTTTTCGCCTTGGCTTTCCCATACTTCCTGTTTATTTCATCCCTAAGTGACCTGTATTTCTGTAGCCCTGAATTTCTCTGATCGTTTTTATACTTCCTTCTTTAGTCGATTAGCTGGAGTGTTTCTTATATTACACAATGTTTCTTCCCAGTTACTTTCTTCGTACCTATGTTTTCCTTTCCAATTTCTGTGATTGTCCTTTTTAGAGATGTCCTTTCCTCTGCAACCGAACTGCCTACTGAGCTACTCGTTATCGCAGTGTCTATAGCCTCAGAGAACTTCAAGCGAATCTCCTCATTCCTTAGTACTTCCATACCCCACTTCTTCGCGCATTTATTCTTCCTGGCTAATCTCTTGAACTTCAGTCTACTTTTCATCACTACTAAATTGTGATCTGAGTCTGTGCCTGTTCCAGGGTACTCCTTACAACCCAGTGCCTGACCGCGGAATCTCTGTCTGACCATGTTGTAATCTAACTGAAATCTTCTCGTATCTTCCGCCCTTTTCCAAGTGTACCTTCTCCTCTTGTGATTGTTGAGCAGGTTATTCGCTATTAACAACCGCAGTTTATTGCAGAACTCAATTAGTCTTTCTCCTCTCTAATTCCTAGCACCAAGCCCGTATTCTCCCGTAACTCTTTGTTCCACTCCTTGGAAAGCAACAGAAACATATGCTTCTCACACATGAAATATGTGTTTATATTCTCTTGCTTTCAGCGGAATAAGCTGCAAATATACACATATTCGAAAGTATTTCTTCGTGAATAGGTTGTAGCTTATGTCACTGAATCAATGTGATTCGTCTGTTTTACATGTATTTACGATCATTCACGTCTCTTTGTTATATATTAACGCATGGAACGCAAAAACATAACCACTATTTTGTTAATTTTGTAGAAAATTATTAAAAACAAACATTACGCTGGCATGCAATTCTAATATCGCTCCAACTGTCTAACGGTAACAATTTTCGCACAAGAGAGTGTTGTGACAGTATAAATTAGACTGTGATGTGTATACTTTGGCTCATTCTAAGCTATTTTTTCTGATGTTTTGGGCATGAAACGCACAGCAACAAAGTTTGTTTTAAAATTGTTCAATTTCTACCAAAAGAACGACGCATAGACACTGCTCAGGAATTGCTGAATAAAGTCGACAACGATCCGCAGCTTGCAAAGGAGTTATAAAAGGTGACGAAACACGGGTATACGGGTATGTTGTCGAAATCAAGGCCTAATTGTCCCAGTGGAAACTGCCCAAAGAGCCAAGACCGACAAAAATTCAACAAGTTCGATCGTATGTGGAGGTTGCTCCCACTGTTTTCTTCGATTACAATGAGTTAGTGCATCGTGACTTCTGTCTTTTGGTCATACAGGAAGGAAGTTATGCGCCGTTTGCAGGAAGAAATCTGAAGAAAACGATCAGAATTATGGCAAAACCACACACTGAACCTGCATCACGATAATACCTCCGCTCAATTTAATGTTTGTTCGTCATTTTTTGGCAAAAAAAAACGAAACTGTTATATTGTTTCAGCCACCGTGTTCGCCGAACATGGCCCCAAACGACTCGTTTCTGTTCCCGAGGTTTGATGGAACCATGAAATGACGTCGTTCTGCTACCACTGATGAGATAGAACAGAATCGTTGAAGGAGATGAACACCATAACGAAAACTGAGTTCCAGAAGTGCTTCCAAGACTGCAAAATGCGCCGGTACAAGTGTACTATATCCGATGGGGATTACTTTGAAAAGGACAAAGTTGATGTTCTTTATGAAAGACAAAAATTCTCGTTACACCTCGTACGACATGCATTCTCCGAGAGCCAGTGAGCGTTCAGTAGTGCTCTGCGAGCTCTATTGTGAATGTCCTAGCAAATGCGAGAATTAAACATGATCGTAGCGTGCTATTTAGTGAATTTTTATTCCATTTATTGGGAGTTGTCATCGCTGATGGTGGTGGTAATTGATAAATTCTTCATAAGCAAGCGAGAGACATAATTTCCAGGACACACGCTTTCTTCAAGTGCAAAGAACGGGTCTGCGCGTACCGCAACTGTCGCTTAGGACCGTGCCTTGACCTTCGCGAACCGCCATCGTTCGTAATTCGGGCTGTAGGTGGGGTCCTGTTGGAGGTGGTAAACCGCGGCCTTCCTCTGACCAAGTAACTGACATAACTAGTTACAGGGGATTTACAGTTTAAAGTGCACTCCGTACCACGGTGCAGCTTATCAGTTTGCACGTGTACAGTACATTGAAAAAAGTAAAAGAAGACAGAAAAAATCCTAGGATCGACTGAGGGTTGAACCCAGACTCCTGGGACCGACTAGCAGTCGCATACGAACGTTGGGGTTTGTCGTCTGGCACTTACCTACTGAGATCCGAGGTACACTCGAGGGTGAAAAGGGCTTCATCATCACAGAAATCCGCAAATAATTCTTTCGATGTGATAAGAAGCACAGGGTGGTCGTAAAATCTAGATTCATTTCTAATAAATAATAGATATATCTACGTGAAACATAACGATACTCCATTTTTGTTATATTGTGGGCCATTCCCTTTTTCAATTTAGACAAAAAGAATTAGGTCGATAGAGAATACGTGCGTGCTGTTGGTGGAGGATTGCGAGATTTAACTAATGTGGAGGTAACATAGAAGACACTCGGAAATTTCACAAGGCGGCACCGACAAGAATACACATGTAGTTACTTGTCAGTAAGTTCCAAAGAACTGGAAACATTACCAACGAAACGTGCGCCACGAGACTTCCCGCACCACAAGATACCGTTCAACGGATCAGAGACGCAATCGAAAGTGGTTCGAATGGATCAACCTGTTGGTTAAGAGACGAGTTTGAGGTGCCAAAATCAACGGTTTCGAAAGGTTTACGCTTTACTGTAAAGAAACAAGCGTACCACACTCAGGTGTTTCACAAACTAGACCTCGAAGATGCGCTTCTCGCAAGCTGTGTGTTATGATTTGATGGAAGCTTCACGCAGCGAACCCCTAATGGATCACATTATGTTTACTAATAAGGCTGCATATCACATCTGTCGAAAAGTTAATAAACGGAATTGCCGCCTGAGATGCAACGAGCCACCTCATGCTGTAACTCAACAGCAAAGAGACAAGCCGAAAAATACAGGACAGCTTGGTATGCTGGAGCAATTCCTGGAACCACACTTCAGCAAGAAGACGGCATTGCTAACATTGCTGTGGCCCAACAGATTACAGCAACCCCTCATTTTTCTCTCGTAGTAACGGGGTACAGGTACCTAAATCGAAGATTCACCAACAGATGGATAGGAAGAGACTCTGCAAGACTGTGTCTACTGCCTTCTACCGCCTTCGTCTGATTTGGATTTCTTCGCAATGGGGTACGTAAGGTCAACGTTTACAAAACAGAGGAAATGGATCTACAGGATCTAAGAGCTCGAATCTGGTGTGCAGCATGGGCTGTTCCACAAGATATGCTTCAGATTTATTTATGTCTGCTCTTCAGCAATGGAAGTAATGCTTCCAAATGGACGGAGGCTGTGTTGAAGTACGCTGAAAGTGTGTACATAGATTGTAATATTTCTAGCTTAGTCAGACATCATATTAGGCTCCAAGAAGCTGTTCCCAGAGCAGTGGAGCTGCAAAATGTATATAGATGACGAAATGTGGTGTGAGGTACATGTGACAGATGTTAGATTCGGTACCATTCCCGTGAGAAAGACCGCCTGCATAATGCTACTGCTCTGTGATTGGCTGCTGTGTTCGGAGCAAGGGCGCCAAAACGTTAAAGTATAGTTACTATTATTAGTTAAACCACTAATTGGAATGACTTCACCTTTTAATATAAATATCTCTCAACAGCTAACTGTCAATCAGTCATGGTAGAATTATTAAAAACAATTTAAATAAAAAACAAAAGACTGGCGAAATTGCAGACGAAGCACTTCGGAAGCGTTCGGGTCACGCCTTTTCTGGTATGGCGCGCGAAGTGTTTCGGACCGTTCGTCACTATGGATTAGGCAGTCGAGAATAGACATGTTATCTGTGGCAGGATGTGTTTGCCAGTATTCAGTATTAAAAGATTCACTCCGGTAGTCATGAGGCTCAGACCCATGCCACAAATAGTGTAAAGATACATTTTCGTAAACATTGTGTTTGATCATGTACTTTGATGTATCAGAAAGTGTTGTATTAAGATCATGTAGTCTTCTCCTGCGGCTATATTAAAATACGCGAGTGGCATCCCAATGAAGTGATACATTATTTCAGAACAGAACCACGCTAAAAGTGTTTCAGCCTCAAGGTACAGAACCTACGACCTGCGTGCTGTTTTGTGCGCTGGGGACGTCGACTTGAAGACAGCAGGTTAGTGAACTGTAACAGAACCTTCTTATTCCACACAGTGCAGTGGAAACAACTGGGCACCTCACGTGTACTGCATGCACAGAACAAATGTGCTCAGTGACGTCATCTGCAGTAATGCAGAGGAAGTAAAGGAGGATGATCGTTATTAATTCTTCCTTTCTTGCCGCAAGATTTATAATAAATATAAAAGTCTATTATGTAAAAGCAGTCTAAGACAAAAAAAGACGACGCACCTTGAAGGAATTATCTGAACGGGACGGAAATCGGTAGATGTGATATAAAAGTATAGACACACAAATGATTACTATTTCAGAAAAAAATGGATAATTTACTCAAGAGAAAGAGCTTCACAAATTAATCAAATCAGTAATGTGTTGTCCCACCATTGGCCTTTATGCTATCAGTTATTCGGTTTGGCACTGATTGACAAAGTTTTGGGTTGTCCTCCTGAGAGATATCGTTCCAAATTCTGTCCAATTGGCGCGCTATATCGTCAAAATTTCGAGCTGGTTTGAGGATCATTACTCCCGGTTGTCGGGAAGTATGGTGGGCGACAGTCATTTTGGAATGACACCGCTCTCTGGGGCGACTCGAGACACGTCTTCCGCCTAGAATCTCATTGACTGGTGCAGAACTGTCTACAGTGATGAACAGAGCCCTCAAGACCAGCTTAGACGTATCTGGAGACGCCCCGGCATGTCGCCCCGCCATAAGGCCCGATACCGAGGAGTGATGGTCTGGGGCGCCATTTCATTTCATAGCAGGAGTCCTTTGGTTGACATCTGCGGCACCCTTACAGTACAGCGGTACATCGACGCTATTCTACTCTCCGTGTTGTTGCCCTTCATGGCACCATCCTGGGCTTTCACTTCACCAAGATACTGCCCGCAAGCACACGGCAAGAGTTTCTATTCGTTGTCTTCATGCTTGTCACACCCTATCTTGGCCAGCAAGCTCGCCGGATCTCTACCCAATTGAGAACGTTTGGAACATTATGGACAGGGCCTTCCAAACAACTAGAGAGTTTGGCGACCTAACGCGCCGATTGGACAGACTTTGGCACGATATCCCTCAGGACACCCAGCAACTCTGCCAAACGATGGCAAGCTGAGTAACGCTTGCGTAAGGGCCACAGGTGGACTAACAGGGGCCAGCCGCCGTGGCCGAGCGGTTCTAGGCGCTTCAGTCCGGAGCCGCGCTGCTGCTACGGTCGCAGCTTCGAATCCTGCCTCGGGCATGGATGTGTGTGATGTCTTTAGGTTAGTTAGGTTTAAGTAGTTCTAAGTTCTAGGCAACTGATGACCTCAGATGTTGAGTCCCATAGTGCTTAGAACCACTTCAACCATTTTCTGGACTAAAGCTTTTCTGACTCTCTCAGTTTGTGAAGCCCTTTCTCTTCAATAAATTATCCAGTTTTTCAGAAATCGTAATCATTTGTTTGTCTGCACATGTACATCACTACATTTACGGATTTCCATCCCATTTGGATAACTCCTTCGTGGTGCGTATTTTTTTTCTTAGTGTGCACATCCATTTTTTATCAGAAAACCACCGAGACTTTATGTTCCCCCTTTACTTGTGCAGTAAACTGCTGGCCATCAACACTGCAACAGCGGCAATGATAGAAAATAATGAAATTTTATTTGTTATACATCAACAGTATAGTAAGAAGAAAAAATGATTAAATACTAGGCAATTAGATGGTAGACAGGGTACAAAATTTAGTGTACAGAGCTACTGGCACTAGAGGGTGCAAAAATATCTTTAAGGCAGGTGGGTGTCTGATCGAAATGAGATACAGGTACCGTGCGAACTGTAAGCTCTACACCCTATCGGACGGCTTTGTACAACAGTCTTGAAGGAATGAATGGTTACCGGTACGCATAAAGCAACATGCTAGTTTAAAGATGACATAATTTGGAGCTTCAGCTCTAGGAAGGCTAGACTGTTCGGCTGATCCCGGCGGAAGTTCGAGTCCTCCCTCGGGCATGGGTGTGTGTGTTTGTCCTTAGGCTAATTTAGGTTAAGTCCCATAAGATTTCACACAAACTTGGCCATTATTTTTCTAGGAAGGCTACCTGTAGTTGTTCTGTCGTTGGTTGTAACTTCTTGTATAGAATCTCTCCTCTTGAAACGTAGTTGCGAATATGGACAACCGTCAGCTGTACAGTGGGATGACGACAATGGAAATTTGTGCCCGACCGGGACTCGAACCCGGATTTTCCGCTTACCGCTGCTGTACCGTTAGATTTTCCGAGCACGACAGGATATTGCGCTTTTGGCGACGAGACTTTCTGGGGCGCTACACAATGCAGTTCTAACCAATTTGACTCTTGAAACAGCCTGCAGATTAAAACTGTGTGCCGGATCGCGACTCGAACCTGGGACCTTTGCTTTAGCGTACTAGTGCTCGCTTACTCAGCTAGCCAAGCACGACACATGACCCACTCTCACAATTTTACTTCCATCAGCTCCCCATCTCCTACCTTCCAAATTTCATAGAAGTTTCCCTGCATACGTTTCTGGACTATCACGCTTCGAAGAAAGGATATTGTGGAGACACGGTTTAGTCACAGCCTGGTGGATTAGTCCTAGAATGAATTCTCACCCTGCAGCTGTTAGTCCCGCAATGTACCAGTACGTCTGTGAAGCGTGGGACATAGGAGATGATGTACCAGCGGAGGTACAGATGTGAGGACAGGTCGTGAGTGACGCTTGGATAGACCAGTCGGTAGAGCACTTGCCCGCTGAAGGCATAGGTCCCAGGTTCTCTTTCCAGCTCGGCATACATTTTTAATCTGGCCGGAGGTTTTAAATCAGTGCACGCTCTGCTGCAGAGTGCACATTTATTCTGGAAATTTGATGTTTGTTGCTTGTCGCCTTCATGGTACTGTTATTTTAATGGCCACCAATGTACGAGCCAGCAAAGAAACATCAGCATAACTTTTAAATCACCAAGGAAACAACTAATCTAATTGTGGCATCTTACCTGTATCAAGACCTATACTCTTGGCATGGCTGATTACTAAAAATGAATACCTGTGGTGTGCTCTTCAGCCTAGTGTGAGCCTCTCAATTTGAGAAGGCTTGAGAGACAATATCGCTGTTTCTTGTCGTTGTTCCACAAGAATATCATTTGCCCTTACGACTCGGTACTTCTCATGAAAACCAGGCATGTTCACTGAGTACTGAACTCAATGACTGAGATGTGGCGATGGTACGTCATCTCACTGTACACATGTATCTAAGAATTGATAAGTTGGTAGTTTAAAATAACGATGGAGAGAAGTAATCCGGTGGAAACATACGTATATGGACGTAAAATTTTATTAAAGTGAGATGGATGAAAACCGCAACGTGAGCCGAGCTTGGGATCACGAGATATTTGAATTTTGATTGAGCATGATAATCCGGATCCCCTAAAGTCGGCTTCGGCCGTGAGGAGCCATTGTCAAGCAGGAGGATGCAGGCACACACAAAAAAAAATGCCAAGTGAGCATGATGTACGATCAGATTAAATCGTCTGGAAGTCTGGCGTAAGAGTACTAACTCTGAGAAAAATGACAGCAAGATACTGCTGTGTTCGACTACATTTTTATTACAGTAGGCCTATTTCGGAGTGACTGGCATCTTCTTGTTATCTGTGGGAAGTAAGAAGTTTGGTACAATAATTCAGATTTTGAAGTAGACAATTTAGCGTGTTATACAACTATGCTTTGCTACATACATCAGGGGTTCTTGATATTCATAAAACATCAATGTCTCAGTTGCTGCCACTATTGTACAAGCTTGCTCCTTTGGTGTTAGTGGACCTATATTTAGTGGACCTGACTGAGTCAGCGATGCTATATATATATATATATATATATATATATATATATATATATATATATATATATATATATATATCGACGGCTTCAGAAATTACTGTTCCAGCTAAAGTTTAACATCCACTATAGCTCCAACATCAAAATCAAAGGAGCAAGATTCTAAACCAGTCACAGCAACAGACATCAATGTGCATATGCATATCAAGACCACATGATATACGTAGCAAAGCATAATTCTATGATATGTTAAATTATCTGCTTCAAAATCTGAAATATTGTATCATGCTATGTATTTTCCGCAGATAACCTGAACATGGTAATCACGCCGAAATAGGCCTGTTGTAATAAAAATGTATTATCGAACACAGCAGCGTCTAGGTGTCATGATATAATACATAATGCCATTATTTTACAAATGCGACTCAGTCGATCCAGATGAGTACAAAAAGCTGAGCAAAACAATAATATGGCTTAGTTTGTACGGTAGGACACCCATCACCTACGACTTAGTGGGACAGTCTAAGGCAGTGCAAAAGGGGAGAAGAAATACAGTCCATCACAAACTTATCAGAGTTACGACGTAGGAAACATTACTGTCCGCAGCTCGTGGCCGTGCGGTAGCGTTCTCGCTTCCCGCGCCCGGGTTCCGGGGTTCGATTTCCGGCGGGGTCAGGGATTTTCTCTGCCTCGTGATGACTAGGTGTTGTGTGATGTCCTTAGGTTAGTTAGGTTTAAGTAGTTCTAAGTTCTAGGGGACTGATGACCATAGATGTTAAATCCCATAGTGCTCAGAGCCATTTGAACCTTAGACACTGGACTCGCATTCTGAAGGACGACGGTTCAATCCCGCGTCCGGTCATCCCGCTTTAGGTTTTCCGTGCTTTCCCTAAATCACTCTAGGCAAATGCCAGGATGGTTCCTCTGAAAGGGCACGGCCGACTTCCTTCCCCATCCTTCCCTAATCCGATGAAACCGATGACCACGCTGTCTGGTCTCCTTCCCCAAAACCAACCAACCAACCAACCATTTGAACCATTTGAAACATTACTTCATGTAGAATTCTGAGAGTGTCTCCACTGGAGTTAAGTCATTATAACAAAGTAAGCATTAATATTCCCAGAGTGGATTGTCTGACATCACTGCAGCCCAAAAAAAGATAGCAGCGGGGAAGCCAAGTAGGCCATGCTAATAGCTCACCCCAGCGCACCCACGTATAGTATTTTGCACTCGCAGCTGACTTCATAGGATCCAGAGAGGGCGGTTGGTGTTGAAAGAGATTGGATGTACAGCCAACGTCAGCCCAACTTCTATGGCATAGTAAGCTTTGTTTTCGTGGTGGATGACAAGTGATCCTTTTCACGTGACTACTACTTTTGTTAGTTGACACGAGCGCCTTTTCAGATTGCACGCCTGTACCTCTAATAACATCTCTTATAATACCCAACACAGTGTTCTGGTATATTCCTTGACGTTCTCAATTAACCACCTATTCATGAAGATACTATACCTGTATAATATACCCTGGCACATGTTTTCTCATAGTTTTTCTGGCGTAGGTCATACTATCCTTTGCCTTCCCTTGCTTAAGGGCTACATGACATATGGAGGTACGTATCTGTCGTTGTTCTGATTGAAATGAGTGTCTTTCTAATATACTGTGTATGTATCGCAGTACTCTTCTTTAGATTTACTTCATAACTTATGTTTTGGTATATCACACAGCCACACGCCAGCCTACCAGCACACTTATCACTTTCATGATGACGTTGGTTATGCCCTTTTCCAAATACACTCCTGGAAATGGAAAAAAGAACACATTGACACCGGTGTGTCAGACCCACCATACTTGCTCCGGACACTGCGAGAGGGCTGTACTAGCAATGATCACACGCACGGCACAGCGGACACACCAGGAACCGCGGTGTTGACCGTCAAATGGCGCTAGCTGCGCAGCATTTCTGCACCGCCGCCGTCAGTGTCAGCCAGTTTGCCGTAGCATACGGAGCTCCATCGCAGTCTTTAACACTGGTAGCATGCCTCGACAGCGTGGACGTGAACCGTATGTGCAGTTGACGGACTTTGAGCGAGGGCGTATAGTGGGCATGCGGGAGGCCGGGTGGACGTACCGCCGAATTGCTCAACACGTGGGGCGTGAGGTCTCCACAGTACATCGATGTTGTCTCCAGTGGTCGGCGGAAGGTGCACGTGCCCGTCGACCTGGGACCGGACCGCAGCGACGCACGGATGCACGCCAAGACCGTAGGATCCTACGCAGTGCCGTAGGGGACCGCGCGGCCACTTCCCAGCAAATTAGGGACATTGTTGCTCCTGGGGTATCGGCGAGGACCATTCGCAACCGTCTCCATGATGCTGGGCTACGGTCCCGCACACCGTTAAGCCGTCCTCCGCTCACGCCCCAACATCGTGCAGCCCTCCTCTTGTGGTGTCGCTACAGGCGTGAATGGAGGGACGAATGGAGACGTGTCGTCTTCAGCGATGAGAGTCGCTTCTGCCTTGGTGCGAATGATGGTCGTATGCGTGTTTGGCGCCGTGCAGGTGAGCGCCACAATCAGGACTGCATACGACCGAGGCACACAGGGCCAACACCTAGCATCATGGTGTGGGGAGCGATCTCCTACACTGGCCGTACACCTCTGGTGATCGTCGAGGGGACACTGAATAGTGCACGGTACATCCAAACCGTCATCGAACCCATCGTTCTACCATTCCTAGACCGGCAGGGGAACTTGCTGTTCCAACAGGACAATGCACGTCCGCATGTATCCTGTGCCACCCAACGTGCTCTAGAAGGTGTAAGTCAACTACCCTGGCCAGCAAGATCTCCGGATCTGTCCCCAATTGAGCATGTTTGGGACTGGATGAAGCGTCGTCTCACGCGGTCTGCACGTCCAGCACGAACGCTGGTGCAACTGAGGCGCCAGGTGGAAATGGCATGGTAAGCCGTTCCACAGGACTACATCCAGCATCTCTACGATCGTCTCCATGGGAGAATAGCAGCCTGCATTGCTGCGAAAGGTGGATATACACTATACTAGTGCTGACATTGTGCATGCTCTGTTGCCTTATCTATGTGCCTGTGGTTCTGTCAGTGTGATCATGTGATGTATCTGACCCCAGGAATGTGTCAATAAAGTTTCCGCTGGGACAATGAATTCACGGTGTTCTTATTTCAATTTCCAGGAGTGTATTTCAATACTTATTGCTTAACGGGAGCCGGTCGGTGTGGCGGCGCGGTTCTAGTCGTTTCAGGCTGGATCTGCGCGACCGCTACGGTCACTGGTTCGTATCCTGCCTCGAGCATGAATGTGTGTGACGCCCTTAGGTTAGTTAGGTTGAAGTAGTTCTACGTTCAAGGGGACTGATGACCTCAGATGTTAAGTCCCATAGTGCTCAGAGCCATTTGAACCATTTGAGCTTAATGGGAATTCGTATATTACAGTTTGATTGTAATTAAAGTTAAACTTTCAAAACACCGTAGAAATAACACCACTGGTCAGAATGACGTCAAATTGCAACAGAATATGATCAGAGAAGGGGGAAAACGTATGGCAGAAGAAATTAAAAATAGGTAGAAAATTGATGATAGATGGCGCTGTATGTAAATGAAAACAACTGTCGAACGCACGATCCACTGGCACTGGTGTAAACACTCCGGGTACACGGCTTCTCCTCCTTTCGCGTCTACGACGTTCGCCATGACTGTCTGAATGCAGGATCGCGCTATGTTTGTAAAGCTGTATTACAAGAATCATGACTGTACACACGTCGCTCCGGACACTTAAGGGTTTGAAAAGAAGGCGTTGGTCCGACGACCGCCGTGGGTCTGGAGAAAATGATTCGGAAATTCGAGCAGAAGAGTTCTTTTGGTGTGCAACCTGGTAGAGGGAGGAAACGAATTGATTCGACGGCAGTGGAAGCAGTGGCCACAGCAATGCACTAGCAGACGAATGGTGGTGTGCAAACGTGTAGTGCACGGAGTATTGCCCAAGCGCTGGACATACCCGCTAGCACGGTGCGTAAAATGCTACGAAACACCCTTCTTTGCTATCCGTTCAAAATGACACATGTGCACGAGTTGCTTCTTGTTGACCTGCCAACAAGAGAGACTTTGCTTTAGAATTTCTTGCTCGCGTGGAAGTAAACCATGCTTGGCCGTGGAAGATTTTGTGGACCGACTAAGCCCACTTCCGTCTGACAGGATATGGCAATGCACAGAATTGTCGAATATGGGCAACGGCAAATCCACACGCAAATCAACCAGTGCCACTTCATCCTGAAAAGGTTACTGTGTGGTGCGGGTTTAGGCATCATTTATCACAGGGCCTGTAACATTATGTGATTGCCTTATTATTTTAAATCATTCACTAATCGAGCAGTCGCTCGGCAGCAGATACAGTTAGCAAATAATGTTGCGAGAATGTAAAAGGTGAACGACCTGTGACGTAACTTGTTTATTGTCGAAGGGCCGTCAGAGATGCGGCGAGTTATTGACTTTGAAAACCGCGGCGCGAAAAACGGACAGAAGAAGAACACTTTTACACATTTTCTTTTTTTATGTACCAGATATTCTCGATGAACAGTTACTCATTCTTCTCTTGTCTCTTGTAACTTGTGTCGGACGCTCATGTCTTGCCGCCGTATTATTATCGTTAAAAATAATATTATTTTGGTGTAAAGTAAAGTGCAATACTAAAAGTGCAATACTGCATAGCAGTAAATTTATTGTGCGACGTGTATGTGAAAACGTCAAAGGAATTAGTGTCATTACGAGAAGAGAAGTGCCAGTCAAAACGGCATCCATGTTAAAATTCTTCATTGTAGTGTAAGTTCATCTATTAATTGCAATAAATTCAGATTTAAATGGAATTGGTGTATGGACTATTTATTTAATATAGAATGTATGTCTCACTCCTTCATGAAGTTATTTAATTTTCTTTATGTTTGTGCCAAATAGAGAGTTCACAGTCACGAATTCTTTCGTCGAAATCGGACGGAAGTTGTATGCGGCGAAATATTTTCTCCGCGCCTCATTCTACTAGTAAATGCATGATAAACTTCGGTACTTTAGGAAATTCATGTTGAGCTATCCAAAAGTAATTATATTTTGAATAGGCATTTACTCTCCTCTGCAATGCAACTTCCGACTGATCAGACGATCCAACACGGTCGGCGTTCGCAAATATATTTCCACCGCTGATTATAGCTATATGTTGCAGCACAAAAGAAACATATTGTTATAATTAGCGACTACGAACGGGGACGTTTATAACGTATGCTTATGTATACACATTACGTAAACATATCGTTATAGGCCATATTTTGTCGAAGAGACAGGTGCTTGCAGTTCTGTTACCTGCACAATTACTGGTAAGCGCTATGAGTGTCTTTTACGCAACCAGCTCTCCAACAGCGTGGATGTGAGGATGGGATCATTTTTATGCAAGATGGTGCACCTCTGCAGATTTCAAATCCGGTCAAGCAGCTGCTGAAACACCATTTCGGAAATGCTAGAATTATCAGCCGCCATTTCCCTACAGCCTAGCCGTGCCGATCACCTGATCTTAATCCGTGTGATTTCTAGCTGTGGAGCTATCTGAAAGATGTTATGTTCAGTGTCCCGACTGCAAACTTAGCTGCATTGAAGGCACGCATTGCGCAACACATTCTGATCGTCACCCCGGACACACTTCGATCAGTTGTGAAACATGCTGTTTCTCGATTTCAACTTGTTGCAGAAAACGGTGGATGGCATACTGAACATGTTTTGTGCCAGTCATACGAAAATTAATAATCCTATTTGATTTTGATTGATGCTATTTATGCGATTTTTGGCCTCAGGACAATTAAAAACTGATCTGATTGGTGCTATTTTTGCGGTTTTTGTCCTCAGGACAATTAAAAACCGATATGATTGATGTTTTTATGCGGCTTTTGGCTTGAGGACAATTAAAAACCGACTTTTCCCATCCGATGTGATATGACCTTGCCATGTTGGATGGGCTTACGTTAACTAGGAGCATCACACCTGTAAAAATGGTTCAAATGGCTCTGAGCACTGCGGGACTTAACATCTATGGTCATCAGTCCCCTAGAACTTAGAACTACTTAAACCTAACTAACCTAAGGACATCACACAACACCCAGTATCATCACGAGGCAGAGAAAATCCCTGACCCCGCCGGGAATCGAACCAGCTACCGCACGACCACGAGCTGCGGACTCACACCTGTACACCCATGCAAACAGAGTAGTACAGTTTGTTTAACATCAAACCTACACCTTAGGCGTGTATGTATGTATGTATTAAACCGGGGACCTAGAAACGACGGAGAAGCTTCGTCCCGCCGTAGCCCTCAGTGGTTCACAGCCCCACAACAGGCCACAGCAGTCCACCCACCCCACCGCCACCCCACACCGATCCCAGGGTTATTGTGCGGTTCGGCCCCCAGTGGACCCACCGGGAACGTCTCATACCGCACGAGTGTAACCACAAATGTTTGCATGCTAGAATAATTATGGTGTACGTGTACGGGGAAAGGGTGCTGGCGCAGCAATCGCCGACACAGTGTAACTGAGGCGGAATAAGGGGAACTAGCCCGCATTCCCCAAGGTAGATGGAAAACCGCCTGAAAAACCATCGACACGCTGGCCGGTACACACAGGACCTCCACACCAATCCGCCGGGCTGATTTGTGGCGGGGACTTGCACGCCTTCCGTCTCGGGAAATTTGGAAATTTGTGCTAAGGTCTCATGAGACCAAACTTCTGATGTCAGTGGTCCCTAAGCTTACACACTGGTTAACCTAACTTAAACTGAGTTACGCTAAGGACAACACATACGCCCATGCCCGAGGGAGGACTCGAACCTCCGACGGGGCGAGCCGCGTGGACCATTTCAAGGTGCCTAAGACCGCTCGGCTTCCCGCTCGGGAAGCAGCGCATTATGTAAGTAGGCTGTTTAGGTTTTTTTATTGGTAACGCCGCCGCCACGTAGCGCTCTGTATGAAAATCACTGGCTGTGCCGTGTGCAGTCTGTGGCTTCTTGGCATTGTTGTAACACTCGCCATTGTAGTGTTGGGCAGCGGCAGCTGGATGATAACAGCGTGTAGCGTTGCGCAGTTGGAGGTGAGCCGCCAGCAGTGGTGGACGTGGGGGGAGAGATGGCGGAGTTTTGAAATTTGTAAGAATTGGTGTCATGAACTGCTATATATATTATGACTAGTGAGGTAAATACATTGTTTGTTCTCTATTAAAATCTTTCATTTGCTAATTATGCCTATCAGTAGTTAGTGCCTTCAGTAGTTTGAATCTTTTATTTAGCTGGCAGTAGTGGCGCTCGCTGTATTACAGTAGCTTGAGTAACGAAGATTTTTGTGAGGTAAGTGATTTGTGAAACATATAGGTTAATGTTAGTCAGGGCCAATCTCTTGTAGGGATTATTGAAAGTCAGATTGCGTTGCGCTAAAAACTATTGTGTGTCAGTTTAAGCACAGTCTTGTATAATTGTTCAATGGGGACGTTTCAATTAGATCGCGCGGCTAGCAGGGCGGGCTTCACCTTACGCGTTGTTGTATGATTCATTTGTCATTTGTAGTCGACCACTATTAAAGTATGATGCTTACAGAGCCATTTATTGCTACATTTGGTAACTATTTATTTTTCTTCTGCCATACGTTTTCCCCCTTCTCCGACAATATTCCGTTGCAAATTGACGTCATTCTGACCAGTGGTGTTACTTGTACAACGGTTTGAAAGCTTAACGTTATTTATAATAACCCTGTACATTAGAGTTATATTTTGGTTAATTAAAAATGTTTTATTAAATATGTTGTATTTTATGAATCTGTGATTGGTAAATTGCATTGATGCAACTTTATATGCGCGGGATTAGCCGAGCGGTCTGAAGGCGCTGCAGTCACGGACTGTGCAGCTGGTCCCGGAGGAGGTTTGAGTCCTCCCTCGGGCATGGGTGTGTGTGTTTGTCCTTAGGATAATTTAGGTTAAGTAGTGTGTAAGCTTAGGGACTGATGACCTTAGCAGTTAAGTCCCATAAGATTTCACACATATTTGAACAACTTTATATTCTCGTTTTGTTAGTTATTATTAGTAGCTATAGCCTAGGGACCAGGATGATACACAGATGTGGGGTTGACCTCCAATAAGTGGTTTACGTTTTACTGTTATATGACGACATATAGCCAACTGTTTTTCCTTCAGTCCCTACCCATCAGTATACGACTCCAGTTGTTTCACGGGAATTTCATTATTATTACACCGTGGTTATTTGTGCATAACATGCAACACTGGCCTCCTTTTAGTAGGTTCTTTTTTACGATTATGTGACATATATATGCTCCCTTGAAAAAAACACTCTGCCTCCAAGCCACACGTGGCCCATCGGGACCATCCGACCGCCATGTCATCCTCAGTTGATAATGCGGATAGGAGGGGCGTGTGGTGAGCACGCCGCTCTCCCGGTCGTTTTGATCGTTTTCTGTGACCGGAGCCGCCACTATTCGGTCGAATAGCTCCTCATTTGGCATCACGAGGCTAAGTGCACCCCGAAAAATGGCAACAGGTCACCCATACAAGTGCCGGCCACGCCCAACAGCGCTTAACTTCGGTGATCTCACGGAAACCGGTGCATCCACTGCAGCAAGGTCATTGCCATATATATATATATAACTTCGGTGATCTCACGGGAACCGGTGCATCCACTGCAGCAAGGCCATTGCCATATATATATATGCTCCCTAGTTTATGTTAAGATAGTGTGCAACTGTTCTCTTATTTTATTCCTTAAATTATCTGTAACTTTGATGTAACTTCCTGTGTAGTTTGGTACTGTTACACTAGTACATATTACCACCGTATATAACACTTACACTACCTCCTTTTCTTATGGATTTCATACTGTTACCATTGTTGTCTGTGCATGAAGATGGAGTAAGATATCGCCGAAACTGGCAGCTCAATAAAACAACGATTTGGAAATTTAGACTGCTGAAAGGTATTTGACTTGACATCCTTTTCTCATGAAGGCTGTTTGCAACCCAACTTGGTCTGCAACCCACAAGAACTTCATGAGAACTGAAGAAGGCGTACATACATAAATAGTTGGTTGTGTTTCAAAAGTGAACAGTCACTCCTTTAAAAGAAAAAAAGGGAGGTTGCGCAAGTGGCCCTCGAACGGCGCGTGTGTGGGTGCATTGCGGCCGACAGCTGCGGACAACCGCAGGCGCCGCGCCGCGCCGCGCCGCGCCCGCCAAGGTCTCCAATTAAATGGCAGGCTGCAGGCGGCAGACGCCGAGTCGGAGAGACAAGTCTGAGTCACCGCTTGCGCTTCCAGAACGCCGCTCACGTGCATCCTGTCCTAGGTTTAAGGCCGCGCGCCGTGACCGGGGGGACAAAGTGCCGAGTAGCTCACCCACGGCTCCTGCTTCATTAACGGGAATCCGCAACTGAAAGCGACATTCGATTGCAGTTCGGTAGCTCTTACAGTGCCTCTCATAAATTTGGTGCAAACATAGTGCACAGTGTGTCTGGGTACGAAAGAATTTATGATAATTAATACGGAAATAAAGACGTACGCTTGCAAGTTGTACATGGGCATTAAAATTGCTGCATCACGAAGACGACGTGCTACACACGCGAAATTTAACCGATAGGAAGAAGATGCTATGATATGCAAATGATTACCTTTTCAGAGCATTCACACAAGGTTGGCGCCGGTGACGACACCTACAACGTGCTGACATGAGGAAAGTTTCCAAGCGATATCTCATACGCAACAGCAGTTGACCGGCGTTGCCTGGTGAAACATTGTTGTAATGCCTCGTGCAAGGAGGAGAAACGCGTACCATCACGTTTCCAACTTCGATAAAGGTCGGATTATAGCCTATCGCGATTGCGGTTTATCGTATCGCGACATTGCTGCTCGCGTTGGTCAACATCCAATGACTGTTAGCAGAATATGGAATCGGTGGGTTCAGGAGGGTAATACGGAACGTCGTGCTGGATCCCAACGGCCTCGTATCACTAGCAGTCGAGATGACAGGCATCTTATCCGCATGGCTGTAACGGATCGTGCAGCCACGTCTCGATCCCTGAGTCAACAGATGGGGACGTTTGAAAGGCAATAACCATCTGCACCAACAGTTCGACGTCGTTTGCAGCAGCATGGACTATCAGCTCGGAGACCATGGCTGCAGTTACCCTTGACGCTGCATCACAGACAGGATCGCCTGCGATGGTGTACTCAACCACGAACCTGGGTGCACGAATGTCAAAACGTCATTTTTTCGGATGAATCCAGATTTAAAGCACCATGATGGTCGCATCCGCAGATTTAAAGCACCATGATGGTCGCATCCGTGTTTGGCGACATCGCGGTTGACGCACATTGGAAGCGTGTATTCGTCATCGCCATACTGGCGTATCGCCCGGCATGATGGTATGGGGTGCCATTGGTTACACGTCTCGGTCACCCCTTGTTCGCATTGACGACACTTTGAACAGTGGACATTACATTTCAGATGTGTTACGACCCGCGGCTCTTCCCTTCATTCGATCACTGCGAAACCCTACATTTCAGCAGGATAATGCACGACCGCATGTTGCAGGTCCTGTACGGGCCTTTCTGGATACAGAAAATGTTCGACTGCTGCCCTGGTAAGCACATTCTCCCGATCTCTCACCAACTGAAAACGTGTGGTCAATGGTGGCCGAGCAACTGGCTCGACCCAATACGCCAGTCACTACTCTTGATGAACTGTGGTATTGTGTTGAAGCTGCATGGGCAGCTGTACCTGTACACGCCGTGGAAGCTCTGTTTGACTCGATGCCCAGGCGTATCAAAGCTCTTATTACGGCCAGAAGTGGTTGTTCCGGGTTTTGATTTCTCAGTATCTATGCACCCAAATTGCGTGAAAATGTAATCACATGTCAGTTCTAGTATAATACACTCCTGGAAATTGAAATAAGAACACCGTGAATTCATTGTCCCAGGAAGGGGAAACTTTATTGACACATTCCTGGGGTCAGATACATCACATGATCACACTGACAGAACCACAGGCACATAGACACAGGCAACAGAGCATGCACAATGTCGGAACTAGTACAGTGTATATCCACCTTTCGCAGCAATGCAGGCTGCTATTCTCCCATGGAGACGATCGTAGAGATGCTGGATGTAGTCCTGTGGAACGGCTTGCCATGCCATTTCCACCTGGCGCCTCAGTTGGACCAGCGTTCATGCTGGACGTGCAGACCGCGTGAGACGACGCTTCATCCAGTCCCAAACATGCTCAATGGGGGACAGATCCGGAGATCTCGCTGGCCAGGGTAGTTGACTTACACCATCTAGAGCACGTTGGGTGGCACGGGATACATGCGGACATGCACTGTCCTGATGGAACAGCAAGTTCCCTTGCCGGTCTAGGAATGGTAGAACGATGGGTTCGATGACGGTTTGGATGTACCGTGCACTATTCAGTGTCCCCTCGACGATCACCAGAGGTGTACGGCCAGTGTAGGAGATCGCTCCCCACACCATGATGCCGGGTGTTGGCCCTGTGTGCCTCGGTCGTATGCAGTCCTGATTGTGGCGCTCACCTGCACGGCGCCAAACACGCATACGACCATCACTGGCACCAAGGCAGAAGCGACTCTCATCGCTGAAGACGACACGTCTCTATTTGTCCCTCCATTCACGCCTGTCGCGACACCACTGGAGGTGGGCTGCACGATGTTGGGGCGTGAGCGGAAGACGGCCTAACGGTGTGCGGGACTGTAGCCCAGCTTCATGGAGACGGTTGCGAATGGTCCTCGCCGATACCCCAGGAGCAAGAGTGTCCCTAATTTGCTGGGAAGTGGCGGTGCGGTCCCCTACGGCACTGCGTAGGATCCTACGGTCTTGGCGTGCATCCGTGCGTCGCTACGGTCCGGTCCCAGGTCGACGGGCACGTGCACCTTCCGCCGACCGCTGGCGACAACATCGATGTACTGTGGAGACCTCACGCCCCACGTGTTGAGCAATTCGGCGGTACGTCCACCCGGCCTCCCGCATGCACACTATACGCCCTCGCTCAAAGTCCGTCAACTGCACATACGGTTCTCGTCCACGCTGTCGCGGCATGCTACCAGTGTTAAAGACTGCGATGGAGCTCCGTATGCCACGGCAAACTGGCTTACACTGACGGCGGCGGTGCACAAATGCTGCGCAGCTAGCGCCATTCGACGGCCAACACCGCGGTTCCTGGTGTGTGCGCTGTGTAGTGCGTGTGATCATTGCTTGTACAGCCCTCTCGCAGTGTCCGGAGCAAGTATGATGGGTCTGACACACCGGTGTCAATGTGTTCTTTTTTCCATTTCCAGGAGTGTATTAGGACCGGTTGGCGGCAGCCCAACAATGAGCTGGAAGAGACAAATGTGCAAGCTACTGTGAAATATGGCGGACCATGTTGTGGTTTGGGATTGAATGTCGGCCCCGGGGGTATATGAGCTGGTCTTAATTGACGAAACAATGGATAAAAATGCATACTTACAGAATCTAAGGAACAATTTGAAGAAGAGCGTAGAAAATATGGGGATTGGAGACTGTTTCAGATTTTATAAGGACAACGATCCCAAACACACCGCCTATATTGTATGATTGTGGCTCATGTACAACGGTGCGAAAGTTGTCAGCTCCCTCCACAAAGTGCGGACAAGAACCCCATAGAGAATTTATGGGATGCGTTAGAAATAAATATTCGAGAAGTCTCCATAGAGTCCAAACAAGACGTTAGGAGACGACTGCAAGAAGAATGGGAAAACCTAAGTTCTTCGTACTTACAGAAGCTTGTACAAAGTATGCCAAAACGGCTAACACAAGTGTTATAACGTCGCGGTAGTAGTACAATGTACTAATTCCTCATTATTTCATAGTTTTTGGTTTATTTCTGCACTTTTTCCCAAAACTTTTCCGAAGGCAAATCGGTGTTATTTCACATAAATATGAAATTATTTATATTTTGTGAGTCGTTAAACGAAATAAAATGTTCAGTTCATTGCTCTGTGAATACCATTCTGTCTGTTGGAATAATAAACATAATACGTTTAATTGTTTATTTGTTATTTCTCAAAGTAATTACAAAACTATTCCGTTTGTCCCAAAACTTATGAAAGGCAATGTACGTGCTTAAGACCGCTGCACAACTGCAGGTAGAGGTGACACGTTCCCTTGTGCGAGCGCGCCTGTGCTCTCAGATTGGAAAGTGTTGAAAACGAAACTAGGAATGTGTATACTTGCGCAGGCGACCAGAGCAGTGCGCGGGGTCATTGTATATGCCTGCGCAAGTGATGACTGCACAGGCAAAGCGGCGCTTGTATGGTGCGGACTGTTCAGGTAAATCTCACCGTGCATCTAGACAGCCAAGATGGCTTCACGAAGTATTTCCATGAATTTATTGAAATCTAACGGAATGTGCCCTCCATTTGGGAAGTTAGTCGCGAAGATTTTTACGATCACGAGGAGGAAAAAAGTTGCCGGTTCATATTAATAAAAAACAACGGAAAGTTATAGCAGGTACTGCCAATAGAACAGACTGCCGATTCAAAAATAAACAATATTTGAAGCAGTTATCAGACGGAATTCACAAAAAGTAAAGGAATATTGGAAGTGAAGTGATAAGCTTGAAACAGATGAATAAAAGCTATGGCTTTTGAAGCTGTTGAGTTTCGCTTGTGATAAAATGATCCACTTCACTAATGTTCAAATATCGAAAGTGATGATAAAGATACTTGAACAGGAAAAGTAGTATTCACACGAGATTACGCTAGCCCATTCTTCAACCATTCGTTAAGCACATAATACGTTTTTTTTTCTTTATTGTTATTTCATCCCCCTCGCTCCATATCAGCGGTACAATAATCCGCTCTTCAGGCAAGAGCATTCTGAATGATATAATAAAGATGAGAGAAAAAAAGAATATGAGAACTGTTGTTTTAAATTAAAAAGGTTAATGACAGACAGCTGGAAGGACAAAAAAATATATAATTTGAAAAACACAAATCCAGTGTGGAGATTCTTTTCCATGAAAAAGCACTGGGGCACTGCACTTTCACTAAAACAACTGAAGGACCTGCACTGGGTGAGAAATATTGTGGAAGGAGAGAATATGACCCATATAGGTTTAGGGGTGTGTGCAAAGAGATAGGGGTCTGTTAGGCAGGAAAACTAAGGAAATGATAGGTAGGAGGTAAAGCGGGTAGTGGGAATACAGATGGTGTAAAGACAGAGGGTGAGAAACAGTCTGGAGTGTGGGGAATGTAGCGGTACTAGAAGAAAAGGATAGGTGGAACGAGAATGGAAAGGAGAGCAGAGTCCAGATGTGAGATAGATGAGAAAGGGTTAAAGCTGGTAGAAGGGATAAATATCGGGGCGGATCTCATTGTCTGGGAGAGGAAATTGGTTGAAGTTGCGTTGAGGTAGGATATGGAATGTGTGTAGGTGTAGGGACGGGGAAGCTGTTTGTGAAGGGTGAAGCATAACACGGTTGGTAACCAGAGGTTACTGGAATCTAGTTTGTGGATAGTATAGGAGATGCGGAGGTGTTTGGTGTGGGTGAGGAGAAGATAGTTCTTGATCTTATACCTACAAATAATCCTGACTTGTCAGAACGAAACCGAGCACCGCTACTGAGTCATCTGTTGAGAATACGATGAACCGATGAAGTGCCCAACGGCATCATGAGTTTGTACAGGGCTGCCATGTTGACCCGTTGGATAAACTAGTACACACACGCCTGCATGCGTTTAGTCGGTTTTAGAAATATTTGTACTGGTACCAGTTGAATTAGTCATGACTTCCACGGTACAGATTTAGCACTCTAGTCAGGTCGCCGACTGGAATATCTCAGCGAGAAATAAGTTGGGCGTCCGCCTTCGTAGATGAGCTTTCAGCGCGGCTGACGCCCAAGCAGAGGATCTGGTTTCGATTTCGGGTAATGCCAGCGATTTTTTGGGAGTCGGGGAGGGGATTGGGGAGGGAGACTGAAACGAGGTGCACTCAGCCTCGTGCGACCAACCGAGGAGCTAATTAATTGAGAAGTAACGGCTCCAGGTCACGAAAACTGGCAACGGGCCACACCGGATCCAATGGCGAAATGGCAGAGGATCACAGGATAGTCGGTCGCTACCAATGGTCCCGCCAGGACATGCGGTCGGAGTTTCCGTTTCTTCTATAATCTTTGTGTAGTCAGACATTCTAGCGAGTCTCTAAAAGAAAGAAGGAAGAATTGTTTTGGTGCCCTGCGGTGTTGTTGGTGCCCTGTGAGGTTATTCAGCTGCCTCAGTGTGAAGGATTTTTTGTTGTTGAACAGTGGCACGTTTACTTCTACATCTGCAGCTACGTCCACACTCTGCAAGCCACCGTGAAGTGCCTGACAGAGGGTATGGCTCATTGTACCAGTTTTTAAGGTTTCTTCCCGTTCCATTCATGTATACCTCTGATGCTCTATTCTCACGATCCCTATGCGAGCGATATGTTGGGGGCTGTTATACATTCCTAGAGCCATCAATTAAAGCCGGTTCTTGAAACTTTGTTACTAGACTGTCTCGGGACAGCTTATGTCTATCTTCAAGAGCCTGTCAGTTCTTTCAGCGTCTCTGTGACACTCATCCACGGATCAAACAAACCTGTGACCATTCATGCTGCCTTTCTCAGCATGCGTCCAATATCCCCTGTTAATCCTATTTGGTACGAGTCTCACACACTTGAGCAATGTTCTAGAATTGGTTGCACGAGTGATTTGTAAGCAATCTCCTTTGTAGACTGATTGCACTTCTCCAGTATTCTACAGTAAACCGAAGTCCGCCACGTGCTTCACTCACGACTGTGCCTATGTGATCATTCCATTTCATATTCCTACAAGGTGTTACACCCAGGTATTTGTATGAGTTGGCCGATTCCAACAGTGACTCATGGATGTTATAGTCATAGGATACTGCGTTTTTTCGTTTTGTGTTCACATTTTTACATTTCTGGACATTTAAAGCAAGTTGCCAATCTTTGATCCACATTGAAATCTTATCAGGATCTGACTGAATACTTATGCGGCTTCTTTCAGACAATACTTCATTACAGATAACTGAATCATCTGAGATTACATGAACCTAGAGTTCAGTACTGCCAATGATTATCGGGAACAGCGCTAAGTTGCTGAACTTCCTTCTCTTTGCATTGTTCAGTTCATATCAATAAAAACTAAATATTTATTCGACAGTTCCTTATCCGAAAATATCGCTTTTAGAGCCCTCTTCCACCTGTATGATTAGCCGAGATCCCGCGAACGTGATTACAGACTGAACTGTAAATCTGTCGGAGACGGGTGTAGGAAGAAACAGTCATAGCCTAACCGGAGGACTGATCTTGATATCCAACTCAAGGGTCTCAGGCAAACTGCCAGGCGGGAACTGGAATTCCACCCGTTCCAGTGACTAAATCACTGAGTCATCTTTTACGGTAATCAGTCGAGGTTTGGGATTCAACTGAAGACATCATCAAGCATCCTGATGATGACCAACTGTATGCCACCACTCCTTAGGGGGTATTTCTATATTTGTAACTGCATACATTACACTACTGCTTTTCTCTCGGCGAAGTTTCCAGCTTTATGACTGGATAACTAAACTACGAGTGTTTCCAAGATGAATGCAGTTTTGAAAACAATTCGTATAGTAGTTAGCTGCGTAAGGAGAATTTAACACTATAACGGTCCACTATTCAAAGGTGCGACCCAATATTGCTTTTAAAAAATCCGAAAGTTCCATTAAGTGTCTGCCACAATGTTATGACCAACTCAGAAACCATTATAATACGATTGAATGTGTTGTATGACATACATTGAACCTATAACAACATCTACGGAATAGCAAATTTAAGAAAAAGGTAGGAATGTTGTCGTTTAATGTTCCGTGTAAGCCGAGAGCTTCAGAGGTGGAACACATTCCAGGGTAGGGTAAAAAGTGGGACGGAAATCGATCGTACCCTTTTCTAAGAAGCCAACCAGTTTTTCTTTTAAACAATTCAGGTAAATCACGGTGAATCTAAATCTGGTTTGCTAGACGAATAGTCGAACGTCGTTCCGTCTGAACTGAAACACACTATCTTAATATGTATGCCATATCGCTTGGATTCTACAATTCCCAATCGTTCTAAGCATTTTCAAAAACCTCCAAGACATGCGCGTCATTCTTATACATGTACTGAACGGTACAACTTCACATATATAACTGCCTGCGTCTGCATCGCTAGAATATGATAGCAGCGCACAAAATTCTTGGAAGTTTTCTCTCCGCGCTTCGTCCACGTTTTGCTCGAGGCACACGCCGAGTTGAATGCATCGATCCCGCCGGAGACTCCTCCCCGCCGGCAAGGAAGGCATACATCAATTTTATATCCGAATGTCTTCCTAGCCTATGGCGCTCCCAGTCGCCAATATTGCGATGAATGGTTTGCTAGACTCGTAGTTCCAAAGTTCTGCAACTGACGTGCTTCACATACCATACATCGAAGAAGCAGTGACGGAAATAAAAGAAGGGTTCAAGATGGGATTAAAATTCAGGCTGGAAGAATATCAGTGATAAGATTTTCTGAGGACATTGCTATCCTCAGGGCAGATGAGGATGAATTACAGGATCTGCTAAATGGAATGAACAATCTAATGAATACAGAACTCGGATTGAGAGTAAACCAGAGAAAGATGAAAGTAGCGAGAAGCAGCAGAAATGAGAACAGCAAGCAACTTAACAAAAGAATTGAGGATCACGAAGTTGGCTAGACGAAGTCAAGGAATTCTGCTACATAGACTGCAAAATAACCCATGATGGACGAAGCAAGGACGACATAAAAAGCAGCCTAGCACAGGCGTTCCTGGTCAAAAGAAGTCTTTTAGTATTAAACATAGACCTTCATTTGAGGAAGAAATTTCTGAGAATGTACGTTTGAAGCACGGAATATTATGGTGGCAAACCATGGACTGTGAGAAAATCGAAGCAGAAGAGAATCGACGCTTTTGAGATGTGGTGCCACAGAAAAGTGTTGAAAATTAGGTGGACTGACAAGGGAAGGAATGTGGAGGTTCTCTGCGGACTCGGCGAAGAAAGGAACATAAGGCAATCGCGTCTGTCTAAAGGCCTTTCATGAAAACGGAAATGACCTGAATTTTTTTCCAGACGTATGTTACCCTTCGTTGCTCCAGTGACGTACGATGGACTGCTACACACTCTTCCACACAATCCGTGCACAATCTCGCAGGAATCAGCTCCAGTCAAGGTTCCTTTATACTGTGGAGCGATTTTAGTTGATTTTATATTCCGTTGTCACTTATCTGAGCTTTGGCTTTGTGCGAGGATTGAAAGGAGTAACGGTCTGACAAACTTCTACAGTTTCTCTCTGTTATTTTTCGTTTAGGTGTCACTGTGGCCCAGTGGCGGATACAGAAAAACCTCAAGGAAGGGGTGCTAAGGATATCTTGAGCTACCTTTACTTTTACCGTAATAAAAAATAATCAAATCACATGCAAAGTTTAAGAAAGTTTTATTTAAACTGATAATACACATACGAAAGACAATGACATATTATGATATAAAAAAGTTACAATTGTGGTTCTCTTCCTTAAATAATGAATTCTATGCTCCTATTCTTCCTGGCAAATTGGTTAATTACATCGCCAATAGGGCAATCAATGTCAGGGTGTGTGTTCAACAGAGCTGACCCACTAAGCAGTTCCTCCATTGTCGACCTGAGCCATGACTTTGTACGCCGCAATTTGGAAAACTTCTTTTTACTGCAGCAATAGTTGCAGGTAGACAAGCAAATATTTTGTACAGTGTGTGCAAAGTCGGCTAGTCAGATCTAAGACGAACAGACAACGCTTGCATAGCAGACTCACGATCAATAAGGGCGTTTATGCTCGTTTGCTTGCATTGAAGAATCTCTCCCATTAGTCTCTTTTCAATCACAAAGTGTGATTCATCTTCACAGAACAGTAGTTCAATTAAGCACTGATTCAATTTATGTGCCAGATCATTACATTACCCTCATGTTTCAGCAGTTGTGAGGGCAAACGAATGTTGAATTTTAAATGATAAGTATTTTCTTCAGCAAAACGTTCACTCACTCATGGCAGTCGTAACATGGTCCAGTGTTGGAATAAAACAGTTCTTTTCCAATATATCATATCACAAATGCCAGACAGAATAACGCATCGAGATCACTAGAATGACCGCGACTTTTCTCGTAGGTATGTGTTAGCTATCTATGTGCCAGACAGAAACGTATCAAATACGACGACGCGGACGCGCGTGCTACATAGGAAAGTACAACTACTCGATAGCTCGATTCAGTCGGAACGAACGAATAGAGTGCGGTCCAACTGGCGGGGGCGGCGTGGGTGGCAATGTGGGCGGCCCGCACGGCCCCCCCCTCCCCTCCCATATGTATTTGCCACTGCTGTGGCCAGTGTGTGACTGAATAGACTCTTTTGATCAGGTTACAGATTTTACGTAAGACCAAGCTCCTTAATAGTTTTATTCTGATCGCGAGGCAAATTTTTACTTTTAAAATTGATTGAACACTTCTGGTATTGTCCTGCTGACGTTCATTTTGGCTTCGCTTAGCTTAAGTTTGTCAAGTAAACTTTGGCTTCAATTAAATTTTTGATTGAGCGTCCTTTGCAGTCATAGAACCTTCTTGAACAACTGTTGATCTTTCGATCGCCCACGCGACTCCTCGGTGCATACTAGCGTACGGCACGTTTCATTAACAGGCATGATTTCTTCCTTTTTCCCAGTTCATCGATCAGAAATATTTCTCTGGGACTACTGAGATTAGTACTGGAAATGTCTAACGACCTTTCTTGACTCCTCTCAGTTCCAAATTTTTCGTACGCTCATGGGCTCCAATGGAAGCTGTAACATTGGCGTGTAACTCTTCATATGCAATAAAGGCTGTTTTCAAGGAATATATGTGTAGATTTTGTTGAAATTGGTTAAATGGATACCTCAAAATCCGTGCTCTTTTCTCTTATCATGATAGCGTTCGATTGAGCGAGGTGACACTTTGGTTAAGTCGTTGGACTCGTGTTTAAGAGAATCGTGGATTCAGTTCCCGTCTGTCTATCCAGATTTCCGATTAGTTTCTTTACGAATGACACGGCATATTTTCTTCTCTTTCCATCCCTTATCGAAACTTATACTGTGCCCCTAAAGACCTCGTCGTCGACGCGACGTTAAGCCTTTATCTTCCTTCCTTCCTTCTCGTTATTTGTTCTGCTTCAAATCACTATGAAAACGGTCTAACAACGATATAGCGGACGCTTCACAATCCCTATTACAGGCTCTTAGCGGTTCGAGAGTCCGCCCCTGGTAGCTGAGTGGTCAGCGCGGCATAATGTCAATCCTAGGGGACCGGGTCCGATTCCCTGGGTCGGAGATTTTCTCCGCTCAGGGACTGGGTGTTTTGTTGTCCTAATCATCATCATTTCATCCTCATTGACGCGCGAGTCGCCGACGTAGTGTCAACTCGAAAGACTTGCACACGGCGAACGGTCTACCCGATGGGAGGCCCTAGTCACACGACATTTACATTTAGCGGTTCGAGAGAGTAGTTATAAGGGAAACTCCCCATTGCACCCCTCTCAGATTTAGTGGTAAGAGGGCCCAGTTGATAGCCGTCAAACACTGAACAGAGATCAAGTATGAAAGCAGGAAGAAAGTATACTGAAGTGTGAAGAAAAGCAAAATAGAAACAGTGAATGATCCAACGTTAACAAGCTCAAGGTTGAGCGCAAAGTTATAAATTCGGCGTCGTGGTCACGGTGTTGGACTGCTACGCAGATGACCTAGATTCAAAACCCTTCCGTACCATTTCTTTTGTTTTATTCTTTCACAAAATTATGAACTGTCAGTCCGGTCATTGACATGTTTGTTCTCTTTCTCTATTCTTGGTTGTTGTTTTACGATACATTGGTAAGAAAACACTACCGTCGCAAGTAAATGTGATGAATAGTGAGAGCACACAAGATAGCACATGGACGTCTCACAGTAATGAAAACAAGAAATAAACTGGTGTGAACTATGTTACGACAAAGGAATTCGAGTCAAAACCGGAACGAAATTTCACAAACAGTAAAAACGTGTTATGACAGAACACAGGGAAAACTGTGTGATTGTGAAATTGTTGCGTTCATTTGTTGCAGCTAATGTGACGAACTATTATGTGTTCATCGTTTCCTTGGGAGTGATCACATTCACATTCGTACGAACACCTAAATTGGGCAAGCAGGCATATCTGACTCACTCACCAGGCGTACAAGTTAGGTGTATCGGTAAGAGATTCCTATCATATGACACACGTACTGTTACTAATGCCGTCTATGACAGACACACTAGACGTGTTTTCTGGTGGAGGGTTCGATTCAGTTGTCGCCTTTGCCGTTCCCATTCGAAAGCTGCTTCCTTTCCTTACATAATAGAGTAGTGCAGAATCAACTTTCTTTATAGGCTACTCCCTTACACTTCACTGTTGCAAACGGATCTCACTGTTGCAAACGGGCGTTACACCATTACACCGACACAAATTTGAATGCAGCGAGCAGCGGAAAATTCTTTTAAAAAACTCAAATCACCCGCTCTACAATCCAATACTACCACCGAGACGCCGCGGCTCCTCCTTACTGCTATATGTTGCACCTATTGTACTTCTTCGGCCGTTCTTTTTTTTGTCATCAGTCTACTGACTGGTTTGTTGCGGCCCGCCACGAATTCCTTTCCTGTGCTAACCTCTTCATCTCAGAGTAGCACTTGCAACCTACGTCCTCAATTATTTGATCGACGTATTCCAATCTCTGTCTTCCTCTACAGTTTTTATCCTCTACAGCTCCCTGTAGTACCATGAAAGTCATTCCCTCATGTCTTAGCAGATGTCCTATCATCCTGTCCCTTCTCCTTTAGGAAAAGTAAAGGCACGAGAGAGGCAATTCTGACGTTACGGCTAATAATGGAAGCAAGGTTAAAGAAAAATCAAGACACGTTCATAGGATTTGTCGATCTGGAAAAAGCGTTCGACAATATAAAAAGGTGCAAGCTGTTCGAGATTCTGAAAAAAGTTGGGGTAAGCTATAGGGAGAGACGGGTCATATACAAAACGTACAACAACCAAGAGGGAATAATAAGAGTGGACGATCAAGTACGAAGTGCTCGTATTAAGAAGGGTGTAAGACAAGGCTGTAGCCTTTCGCCCCTACTCTTCAATCTGTACATCGAGGAAGCAATGATGGAAATAAAAGAAAGGTTCAGGAGTGGAATTAAAATACAAGGTGAAAGGATATCAATGATACGATTCACTGATGACATTGCTATCCTGAGTGAAAGTGAAGAAGAATTAAATGATCTGCTGAACGGAATGAACAGTCTAATGAGTACACAGTAGGGTTTGAGAGTACATCGGAGAAAGACGAAGGTAATGAGAAGTAGTAGAAATGAGAACAGCAAGAAACTTAACATCAGGATTGATGGTCACGAATTCAATGAAGTTAAGGAATTCTGCTACCTAGGCAGTAAAATAACAAATGACGGACGGAGCAAGGAGGACATCAAAAGCACCCTCGCTATGGCAAAAAAGGCATTTATGGCCAAGAGAAGTCTACTAATATCAAATACCGGCCTTAATTTGAGGAAGAAATTTCTGGGGATGTACGTCTGGAATACAGCATTGTATGGTAGTGAAACATGGACTGTGGGAAAACCGGAACAGAAGAGAATCGAAGCGTTTGAGATGTGGTGCTATAGACGATGTTGAAAATTAGGTGGACTGATAAGGTAAGGAATGAGGAGGTTCTACGCAGAATCGGAGAGGAAAGGAATATGTGGAAAACACTGATAAGGAGAAGGGACAGGATGATAGGACATCTGCTAAGACATGAGGGAATGACTTCCATGGTACTAGAGGGAGCTGTAGAGGGCAAAAACTGTAGAGGAAGACAGAGATTGGAATACGTCAAGCAAATAATTGAGGACGTAGGTTGCAAGTGCTACTCTGAGATGAAGAGGTTAGCACAGGAAAGGCATTCGTGGCGGGTCGCATCAAACCAGTCAGCAGACTGATGACAAAAAAAAAAACAATAAAAAAAATTTGAAGAGGTAGAATACTAGGGCGCCTGGAGGCTGGTCAAACACAGCAGGTCGTAGGAAGGGACCTCCAGTGTGGTCTCCAGATTATGGCAACCATTCCAGCAGCCAGAAAACGTGTCCAGGCGCTACAGTACGGGACGTCCACAGCGTACAACACCACAAGAAGACCAATATCTCATCATCAGTGCCCGCATACGGCCACGGAGTATTGCAGGTAGCCTTACTCGGGACCACACCGCAGCCCCTGGAACAGTTGTCTCTAGACACACAGTCTACAGACGACTGAACTAACATGGTTTATTCGCCTGGAAACATGCAAGGTGCATTCCACTGGCTCCTGGTCACAGGAGCTCGTAAAGCCTGGTGACAAGAACACAGTACATGGTAATTGGAACAGTGGTCCTAGGTTATGTTCACAGACGAGTCCAGGTATAGTCTGAACAATGATTCTCGCCGGGTTTTCATCTGGCGTGAACCAGGAACCAGATACTAAGCCCTTAATGTCCTTGAAAAGGACCTGTATGGAGGTCGTGGTTTGATGGTGTAGGGTGGAATTATGACTGTTGCACGTACACCCCAGCATGTCTGTAACAGGTGAGGTGTATCGGGACGTCATTTTGCATCAGTATGTCCGCCTTTTCAGGGGTGCAGTGGGTCCCACCTTCCTCCTGATGGATGATAACGCACGGCCCCACCGAGCTGCCATCGTGGAGGAGTACCTTGAGACAGGAGATATCAGGTGAATGGAGTGGCCTGCCTGTTCTCCAGACCTTTATCCCATCAAGCACGTCTGGGATTCTCACAGGTCTTCAGACCCCTAGGAGACTTCAGGGGCTCCGACAGTCACTGGTGCAAGAATGGGAGGCTATACCCCAGCAGCTGCTCGACCACCTGATCCAGAGTATGGCAACCCGTTTTGCGGCCTGTGTACGTATGCATGGTGATCATATCCTATTTTGATATCGGCGAACATGCGCAGGAAACAGTGGCGTTTTGTACCACATGTGTTTCGGGATGGTTTTCTCAACTTATCACCAATACCGTGGACTTACATATCTGTGTCGTGTGTGTTCCCTATGTGACCACGCTTTAGCGCCTGTTTTGTGTAGTGCCACGTTGTGTGTTACCACATTCTGATATTATCCTTAATTTATGAGCATGAGTGTAAATAAATAAATATTGCAGTGCCTGTATTATTCCGAATTACGATGGAAAATTCCTTTGGACATGCACGCATTTCATAACGGCTGTAATCACTGCAGTTCCTCTTCCCACGGGAATGCTTGCATGACCGAAGGAACTATGCATCGTAATTCGAAATAACACAGGCACTGCATTATCGCATTTTATCCGCCGACTTTGGACAGGCGATTTTCAAGTAAAATGTCTCCGCTGTACGGGAATCTACATAATGAGCGTACGAATACAGGCTGTAGATACATAGTTGACGAACTATGGAAGTCTGGGTGTGACCGTGAGTCGCGCACGGATAGCCAAATAGTTGCCGGCACGGTAGCTCAGCGTGTTCGGTCAGAGGGTTTGCTGCCCTCTAATAAAAAAACTGAGTTAATGGATCAACAACGGACTGAATCGGGTGTCTTGCGACGTCCGCCCACAGCAAATGAAACGAACGAAAACGAACAAAATGAGATTACATACACAAAAAAAAAAAAAAAAAAATAGCAAGGCGACCGCTCACGATAAGCGGGAAATCCGAGTTCGAGTCCCGGTTCGACACAAAATTTTCGTAGTCGTCATTCCATTATACAGCGGATGGTAGTCCATATTCGCAATTGTGAATACATTTAATGTATTTCATAACAGCTGCAGTCGCCACAGTGCCTGTTCCTTTGGTCACGCATGCATGTCCGTAGGAACTTTGCATTGTAATGCGGAATAATATCGTATTTCGGAGATAGGTTCCTGATGAAAAATTCATCTACTAAGTCCCCTCTGCAACCCACAGAAGACTTAACCGATCGCGGAATAGAACAGCAACTACAATCGCTTAATAGTGGAAAGGCATCAGGACCAGATGAGATACGAGGTGGAATCCGAAATTTTCGGGACTGGTGCTGCCATCTGGAAAGTAGGAATAGTAGTTGGTCAGAGCTGCATATCTGATGAGTCAGTGTGCGGAGTGGCATTCATCTGGGAGGACATGTTGCGTGTCCACTGTGATTTCCGTAATACTTTGTGTTTGGTGTGTGGTGTTTTTACGATGGATCCGCGAACAGAACAGCGCGTGTGTATCAAATTCTGTGCGAATTTCAGGAAAAGTGCTGCGGAGGCCCTTGCAATGATTCAACAAGTTTTTTGGGGGACGGAGCATGAGCGGTACACGTGTGTTTGAGTCGCTCGCCAAGACCCAAAAAAGCGAGACAGGTGAAGAGCATGATCATCGTTTACTCTGATACCAAGCGAATTGTGCACAAGAAATTCGTCCCACCAAATGAAACAGTGAATTCTGCGTAATACTGTGACGTTTTGCGACGGCTCCATGAAACGTGCCACGACGGTGGCCAGAACTTTGGCGTTAAGGGAACTGGCTGCTGCATCACGACAACGCGCCCTGTCACACGGCCTTGCTCACCAGGACCATTTTGGCAAAAAAACAACATGGCGGTTGTACCCCACCCACCGTATTCGCCAGACGTGGCACATTGCGACTTCGCGCTATTCCCAAAACTGAAACTCAAGTTAAAACGCCGTCGGTTCGACACTTTAGAGAGGATCCAAGAAGCATCGCTGGCGGTGATGAACACTGTCAAAGAACAGGAGTTCAGAAAACGTTTGACCAGAGGCAGAAGCGCTGGGACCGGTGTGTACGTGTGGATGGGAACTACGTGATGGTGACCATTAGTCCAAAAGCGAGACGGAACAGTTCAAGTTCCTAGGCGTTCGGATAGATAGTAAGCTGTTGTGGAAAGCCCATGTCCAGGATCTTGTTCAGAAACTAAATGCTGCTTTATTTACCATTAGAACAGTGTCTGAAATAAGTGACAGTTAAGCACGAAAAGTAGTCTACTTCGCATATTTTCATACGCTTATGTCGTATGGTATTATTTTTGGGAGTAATTCCTCTGATTCAAAAAGGGTATTTTTGGCTAAAAAACGGGCTGTTGGAGCTATGTGTGGTGTAAGTTCGAGAACCTCTTGTCGACCCCTATTCAATAGTCTGGGAATTCTGACATATATATTTTCTTTAATGTCGTTTGTTGTTAGCAATATTAGCCTATTCCCAAGAGTTAGCAGCTTTCACTCAGTTAATGCTGGGCAGAAGTCAAATCTGCATGTGGAATGCTCTTTCTTGACTCTTGTGCAGAAAGGAGTGCAGTATTCTGCTGCATCCATTTTCAATAAGCTACCACAAGAACTCAAAAATCTTAGCAGTACCTCAAACTCTTTTAAGTCTAAACTGAAGAGTTTCCTCATGGCTCACTCCTTCTATTCTGTCGAGGAGCTCCCGGAAGATCTAAAAAAATTAAGCGAATTCCAGTGTTACATTGTTGATTTTCTTTATTTACACTTACGACTTGTCGCCTGAATATGTTTTTTTATATTTCATTTTATCTGTTTCTACTATCGCGTTATCATTTCATGTATTGACTCGTTCCATTACCATGGAGACTTCTCTTTAATTTGGTCCCATGGAACAATAAATAAATAAATAAATAAAAAGTAAGGTTTTCAACAGATGGCAGCACCAGCCCCAAAAATTTTGGATAGCACCTCGCACGTATAAGATTCTACAAAGATTACACAAAGAAATTTACTCCCAATCTAGGAGCAGTTTATCGTGGATCGCTGCCGCAACGAGGGCTGCCTAGCCACTGGAAAAAGGATAGGTCATTCCCGTTTTCAAGAAGGGCCGCAGGATAGGTGCACACAACTGTCGATCTATAACCGTTGGCATCGATCTATTGTAGACTTATGAAACATGTTTTATGCTAAGGAATTACGATGTTTTAGGAGAACGGAAATCTCCTCTGGATTCGAGAACACAGATCTTGCGAAACTCAGCTCACAATGTTCCTCCATGAGATCCATAGCGCTGTAGACAATGGCGCTCAGGTTGGAACCAAACAGAGATTCATCGGTCGCATTGGAATTGGGAAGGATGGGGAAGCAAGCGGCCGTGCCCTTTCAAAGGGACCATCCCGGCATTTGTCCGAAGCATTTTGGGGAAATCACGGAAAATCAAATCAGGATGGCAGGACGCGGGTTTGAACCGTGGACCTCCCGAATGCTTGCTTGGTAACGGCGCTCATGTTAATGCCGTTTTTCTTGACTTCGGCAAAGCATTTGACACCTTCACGCACTACCGTTTGATGAAAGAAATACGAGTTTATCGAGTGGCGGACCAGATGTAATACTGGATTCAAGACTTCATTACAGGTAGAACTCAGCACGCAGCTCTTAACGGAAAAAATCGACAGATGTAAAGCTAATTTCCGGAGTACCCCAAGAAAGTGTAATAGGATCGTTACTGTTTACAGTGTACATATAAATGATCTAGTGGAAAGCGTCGGATGTTCTGTAAGAATGTTCGCAGATGATACGGTTGTCTACAAGATTCATGGTGTCAGCTCCCTCCAGCACGACTTAAGACATCAGTCGAGTCCATGCCACGTTGTGTTGTGGCACTTCTGCGTGCTCGCGGGAGCCCTACACGGTATTAGGCAGGTGTACCAGTTTGTTTGGCTCTTCAGTGTAGAATGTTAGGCCTTCGTTTAGCGTTTGGTAATCAGTGATAAATTGAAGATCCTAAGAACTGTGACAATAGGCCATTTGACAAGTGGCTTTTCGTGATGGAGTGAGCGCGTCACGTACCTGCAGCAGGTAGACGTCCCTGTCGCCGTAGAAGGCGGCGGCGCGGCGCTGCAGCAGCCGGTCGACGAGGCCCAGCACCGACATGTCGGCGTACAGCGAGCGCTCCGGCGCCGAGCCGTGCTGCCTCTTGAACTCCAGGAAGCTCACCAGCAGGTACAGCACCTTCTCGTGCATCACCGGGTACGCAGAGTCCACGTTCCGCACCAGCGTCTCCTGCGGACACCCGGACACAAGCAGTAGAGCGGCGCCGGGTTTCGCTGGCGCTGCTACTGGTTATATCAAGAGATCTCAAGTTGATGCCAGATTTCCAGAAGGTCTTCGACACCGTTGCTCAGATGCGGCTTCCAATCAAATTGTGTACACATGCAGTATTGGCTAAGTTGTGCGACTGGATTCGTGACTTCGTGTCGAAAAGGTGTCAGTTCGTAGCAACTGACTGAAAGACAGGAGAGTAGAAGAACAGCTGGAAAGTACAGTTGGCGACTACCAAGCGGGATTCAGGAAGGGAAGAGGTTGTATAGAACAGATATTTAACCTGAAGCAACTGATAGAACACAGGGTCATAAAAACCAAAAAGACAGTAATAACCTTACGGTGTATTGATAATTTTTACTTATGGACCGTCTGACAGCAACTGAATTAAACATAATTGTAGTGCCATACGCGTTTCACCTTTATTTTCTACAAGGAATCATCAGTCGCAGGTTGCGTGGACAATTTCTTACATATTACGCTCCTGTTGCATTTTTGGTGTTGTTGTTCTTCTTATGAACGCCAATTTGCGGTTTTTTCAACATTCCACAGCACTATGCACTGAACGCTTGTTACAATGCAATGTTTTAGTTTCTGTTCAGAAACTAAAACATTGCATTGAAACAATATTTTGGTTTCTGTAGAAGAAGACTGAGTAGCTTTGAGTAATGAAATAGTAAAGGCAGCAGAGGATCAAGTAGGTAAAAAGACGAGGGCTAGTAGAAATCCTTGGGTAACAGAAGAGATGGTTCAAATGGCTCTGAGCACTATGGGACTTAACATCTATGATCATCAGTCCCTTAGAACTTAGAACTACTTAAACCTAACTAACCTAAGGACAGCACACGACACGCAGCCATCACGAGGCAGAGAAAATCCCTGACCCCGCCGGGAATCGAACCCGGGAACCCTGGCGCGGGAAGCGAGAACGCTACCGCACGACCACGACCTGCGGACGGTAACAGAAGAGATACTGAATTTAATTGATGAAAGGAGAAAATACAAAAATGCAGTAAGTGAGGCAGGCAAAAAGGAATACAAACATCTCAAAAATGAGATCGACAGGAAGTTGAAAATGGCTAAGCAGGGATGGCTAGAGGACTAATGTAAGGATGTAGAGGCTTATCTCATGAGGGGTAAGATAGACACTGCCTACAGGAAAATTAAAGAGACCTTTTGAGAAAACAGAACCACTTGTATGAATATCATGAGCTCAAACGGAAACCCAGTTCTAGGCAAAGAAGGGAAAGCAGAAAGGCGGAAGGAGTATATAGAGGGTCTATACAGGGGCGATATTCTTGAGGACAATATTATGGAAATGGAAGAGGAGGTAGATGAAGATGAAATGGGAGATATGATACTGCGTGAAGAGTTTGACAGAGCACCGAAAGACCTAAGTCGAAACAAGGCCCCGGGAGTAGACAACATTCCATTAGAACTACTGACAGCCTTGGGAGAGCCAGTCCTGACAAAACTCTACCATCTGGTGCGCGAGATGTATGAGACAGGCGAAATTTCCTCAGACTTCAAGAAGGATATAATAATTCCAATCCCAAAGAAAGCAGGTGTTGACAGATGTGAAAATTACTGAACTATCAGTTTAATAAGTCACAGCTCCAAAATACTAACGAGAATTCTTTACAGACGAATGGAAAAACTGGTAGAAGCCGACCTCAGAGAAGTTCAGTTTGAATTCCGTAGAATTATTGGAACACGTGAGGCAATACTGACCCTACGACTTATCTTAGTAGAAATATTAAGGAAAGGAAAACCTACGTTTCTAGCATTTGTAGATTTAGAGAAAGCTTTTGACAATGTTGACTGGAATACTCTCTTTCAAATTCTAAAGGTGGCAGAGGTAAAATACAGGGAGCGAAAGGCTATTTACAATTTGTACAGAAACCAGATGGCAGTTATAAGAGTCGAGGGACACTAAAGGGAAGCAGTGGTTGGCAAGGAAGTGAGACAGGGTTGTAGCCTCTCCTCGATGCCATTAAATCTGTATATTGAGCACTCCGTAAAGGAAACAAAAGAAAAGTTCGGAGTAGGTATTAAAACCCATGGAGAAGAAATAAAAACTTTGAGGTTCGCCGATGACATTGTAATTCTGTCAGAGACAGAAAAGGACTTGGAAGAGCAGTTGAACAGATGGACAGTGTCTTGAAAGGAGGATATAAGATGAACATCAACAAAAGCAACACGAGGATAATTGAATGTAGTGGAATTAAGTCGGGTGATGCTGAGGGAATTAGATTAGGAAATGAGACACTTAAAGTAGTAAAGGAGTTTTGCTATTTGGAGAACAAAATAACTGATGATGGTCGAAGTAGAGAGGATATAAAATGTAGACTGGCAATGGCAAGGAAAGCGTTTCTGAAGAAGAGAAATTTGTTAACATCGAGTATAGATTTAAGAGTCAGGAAGTCGTTTCTGAAAGTATTCGTATGGAGTGTAGCCATGTATGGAAGTGAAACATGGACGATAAATTGTTTGGACAAGAAGAGAACAGAAGTTTTCGAAATGTGGTGCTACAGAAGAATGCTGAAGATTAGATGGGTAGATCTCATAACTAATGAGGAGGTATTGAATAGAACTGGGCAGGAGTTTGTGGCTCAACTTGACTAGAAGAATGGAGCGGTTGGTAGGACATGTTCTGAGGCATCAAGGGATCACCAATTTAGTACTGGAGCGCAGGGTGAAGGGTAAAAATCGTAGAGGGAGACCAAGAGATGAATACACTAAGCAGATTCAGAAGGATGTAGGTTGCATTAGGTACTGGGAGATGAAGAGGCTTGCACAGGATAGAGTAGCATGGAGAGCTGCATCAAACCAGTCTCAGGACTGAAGACCACAACAACAACAACGTCGAGAAATAGTCCGAAAGCGGCTCTATGAATGCACTGACAAACTGCTATTGCAGGAGAAGCGATTTTGATCTTTTGTGTTTATTTCTGTGAGCCATGGGGAATCGCGTGAGGATGTGGAAAGCTCGTTTAGCGTTCTGTTTTGGACTTTTTGTAGGCGGTTTACCGTCGATAAAATTACCAAGACACACAAATGGTCGTGAAATAAATGTAAAAATTGCCGAATCTCACTGGATCAGTGATATAAGTTACAATTAATTCATAAAGAAGTACTTTCGAATGTAATTGTGGCTTACTCCGTTGAAAGCAAGAGAATATAAACACTTATTTCATGCATGAGAAACATTTAGTTCCCTTATTGGCTATTCTTTTTATGATAGGCTCTTTGATTGACAAGTAGAATATCTGTATGAAGCCTCATGATTCGACAATTCTTACACTTCACTCGACTTTCTAACACACGAATATTTTTGAAAATGCAATTACTTTTGCTTCAAAAGGGATTGTGTTGAAGATTCTTGCCTTCTGTGGCTATTGGCTCAAACATATAAGGGGCGTTCAAAAAGAAACGAGCCGGAGGCATAATTAAATAAACGAGTACCTGTATGTTGGAAGTATTGACCCTGGCTGTTGAGACACTTGTCCCACTGTGACACAAAGCGGTGAATGGCTGTCTCATAAAATTCCCGGAGCTGTGATGTTAACCAGTTCCGCAGGCACAGCTCGACGTCGTCGTCTGAGGTGAATCGTTTGCTCCTCAGAGCTTTTTTAAGAGGACCAAAAATGGCCCCCTTCTGATCCACTTCCTGCAGCACGGGACAACAGTGAATGTCCAGCGTTACTCACAAACCTTGACCAACCTTCGCCAAGCGATCAAATAAAAACGAGCAGGCAATCTCACCCGTGGGGTCATTCTGTTCGACGACAGTGCAAAGCCTCATACGGCCAACACAGTCGCGGCACTCCTGCAGAAATTCGAAAGGGAGGTTCTCGGCCACCCTCCATACAGCCCGGACCTCTCTCCCTGTGATTACGCCATTTCTGGTCCCCTCATAAAGGCTCTGAGGGGCAAACGATTCACCTCGGACGACGACTTCACTCTGTACGAGTGGAACTGGTTAACATCGCAGCCCTGGGAATTTTATGAGGCAGCCATTCACCGCCTGTGTCACAGTGGGACAAGTTCTCAACAGACAGGGTCAATACTTCAAAAATACAGGTACTAGTTTCTGTAATTACGCCTCTGGCTCGTTTCCTTTTGAACGCACCTTATAGAAACAATTCTGGCAGTCGTTTCCGCGGTGTTGGGGAATATTTTATGGTTTCTGACGTTTTCTAATCACGTCCATGTGATTTTCTCTTTAGCTACAGGTATGGTTGCTTAATTGGTGCGTTAAATAATGTAGGTATTACATTCTGTACACGTTTCGTACGTTCCATATTTACCACAGTATAGCTAACAAAACTCCACTTTGTTGGGTAGATATATGACGTCACGACCTCTGGTGTTTACAGAAATTTTTTGTTATTAAAGCAAAACATAGTCTTCACTAAATATCTCTACGTTTCACGAGAATCATAAATAAATTGTCGTGCAGTGACAAATTTAGTGTCGTTTTCAACTTATTGTCGGTTTTTATGGGACTACAAACGCTCCCTAACGTAAAAAGTATGTTACAAATCAGTATAAACAATAGTATTTGCATTTTCCGGTACCCGATTGAGAAGAGTCGTTGCTGGTCGCTTGGCGCACTGCTATCGCAATGCGTTAACAAAATCCATCTTATCGCGACTGTTATCTTAAAGCTATTCAAAGAAACGTCTGGTATTGTTGCCGACTTTCATGACTGTAGTTGCGCCCGCTCGTCTCCAGTGAAATATTTTAATATTTTTATTTGCGTCTGATATATGAGATAAATTCATTTGCACGTATTAAAGAACTATACATTGTGATAGTTAACTGCTACAATGCTGGTGAAACGTTATATATTTCAGCCTGTGTTTATGAATTGCCTGCCAACGGCCTTGCCGCAGTGCCGACCTTAATAAAAAAAATAGACGAGAAGATGCACGCCGCGATTGAGGCCAAAGACTTGGGCTCGAGTGCGGAAGTGCAGGACCTAAGAAGGGCGGTGCACGCTGACATTCCGCTGTGGTAGCGGAATGTCAACCGTCGACTTGCAGCTAGTTGCACAGCGACGCACAGACCGGTTCCCATCAGATCACTGTAGTCAAGCGCTGTGGGGCTGGCCTAGCACTTGGATGGTCTGCCGAGCGCTGTTGGCAAGCGGGATGCACTCAGCCCTTGTGCGGCAAACTGAGGAGCTACTTGACTGAGAAGTAGCGGCTCCGGTCTCGGAAACTGACATACGGAGGGGAGAGCGGTGGGCTGAGCACGTGCCCCTCCATGTCCGCATCCAGTGACGCCTGTGGGCTGAGGATGACACGGCGGCCGGTCGGTACAGTTGAGCCTCCATGGCCTATTCGAGAGGAGCTTTTGAATTGCCTAGGTTACGGAATTACGTATTCAAATAGCATTTAGCGTAATGGCGCTTAGTCGACGTAGTGGCCTGTCGCCTGACATATTTCATATATTTACCTTAATTCAATACAACACCATTCGTGGTCAAAGACAAACGGCGCAATGTGCGAGTATGGTTATCATCTGCGTTTGTGTTCAAGCATGTATTTCTCCTAATGTTTCTATATTTTTATCCAATCGTTGTAGCAGGCCGCCGTGGCCGAGCGGTTCTGGGCGCTTCAGTCTGGAACCGCGCGAACTCTACGGTCACAGGTTCGAATCCTGCCTCGGGCATGGATGTGCGTGATGTCCTTAGGTTAGTTACGTATAAGTAGTTCTAAGTTCTAGGGGGACTGATGACCTCAGATGTTAAGTCCCATAGAGCTCACAAGGGAACCTCCCCATCGCACCCCCCTTAGATTTAGTTATAAGTTGGCACAGTGGATAAGCCTTGAAAAACTGAACACAGATCAACAGGAACAGGAAGAGGTTGTGTGCAACTATGAAAAAAATAAGCAAAATATACAAAGTGAGTAGTCCGACATAGGCAACATCAAGGAAAGCGTGAGCTCAGGAGCCCTGTGATCCTGTGGTCAGCGTGAGCAGCTGCGAAACTAGAGGTCTTTGGTTCAAATCCTCCGTCGAGTGAAAATTTTAATTTCTTTATGTTCTTTATGTTCTGTCTATTCGTTCATTGACTTCTCTGTTCACTGTAATACGTTTGCTGTCTGTCAACCGATTCCTCCACAGGACGACACGTCTGATATATTCTATACGACACTGGTGACAGATAATAATTGAAAATAAAAAATTAAACTCTTCACTCAAGGGAAGACTTGAACCCTGGACCTCTCGTTCCGCCGGCCGCGGAGGTCTAGCGGTTCTAGGCGCTCAGTCCGGAACAGCGCGACTGCTACGGTCGCAGGTTCGAATCCTGCCTCGGCCATGGATGTGTGTGCTGTCCTTAGGTTAGTTAGGTTTAAGTAGTTCTAGATTCTAGGGGACTGATGACCACAGATGTTAAGTCCCATAGTGCTCAGAGCCATTTGAACCATTTTGAACCTCTCGTTCCACAGCTGCTCACGCTAACCACGGCGTTCCTGAGCTCGCACTTCCCTTGATGTGCCCTATCTTGTACATGGACTACTCTGTTTGTATATTTTGCATATTTTTTTCATAGTTCCACACAACTTCTTCCTCTTTTCTCGATAGTTCTGTGTTCAGTTTTTCAAGGCCTATCCACTGTGCCAACTTTTAACTAAATCTGAGGGGGGGGGGGGGGGGTGCGATGAGAAGGTTCCCTTGTCAGAGCCATTTGAACCATTCGTTGTATATCTGTGAAATATGGAAATTGAAAATTTGTGGTAAGCACTTATGGGACCAAACTGCTGAGGTCATCGGTCCCTAAGCTTGCACACTCCTTAATCTAACTTAAACTAACTTCTGCTAAGGACGACACACACATCCATGCCCGAGGGAGGACTCGAACCTCCGACGGGGGAAGCCGCGCGGACTGTGACACGTGGCGACAATAAATTTCTACGGTGTATTCACGTCCGTTCGTCTAGTTTCAGTTCATGTGAGCGTAACTGTTCAACACTGTTTCACCGACAGTCACATTCGTTTCTGATAGACTTCCGACTATTACACCATCTTATTTACGATATGAGGGTCCGAAAATTATAACTCTAAATTGTAATGCTTAAGCCGTCCTCTTGTGGGACGTGAAAACGCACGTGGCCGAGGAACTGGTGACGTTACAGCTTGGAATACCACGTTCCAATATAGTGTGTAGCTTGTAATACAGAACCTTGGCGCTGGCCGGGGTGGCCGTGCGGTTCTAGGCGCTACAGTCTGGAACCGCGTGACCGTTACGGTCGCAGGTTCGAATCCTGCCTCGGGCATGGATGTGTGTGCTGTCCTTAGGTTAGTTAGGTTTAAGTAGTTCTAAGTTCTAGGGGACTGATGACCTTAGAAGTTGAGTCCTATAGTGCTCATAGCCATTAGAACCATTAGCTAGAACCTTGGCTAATGAACTGGCTCATGTTTGTATCTTGCCGGTAAATATTTTTTTCAATGATAAATGAAATGAAATGATCGTATGGCATTGTTGGCCGGAAGGCCCCATTCGGGGTAGCTCGGCCGCCGTATTGCAAGTCCTTTTTAGGTGACACTACATCGGTGACTTGCGAGTCAATGATGATGAAAATGATGCTGAAGGACTCACAACACCCAGTCCCCTGTCGGGAATCGAATCCGGGTCCCCAGCGTGGTAGGCGGTAAAGCTACCGCTACACTACGGATGCGGACACGATCGTAAGCACCTTCGACAAAAATCTACGCTTCTATCTGAATGAAATTACGAAACGAATCTCGTTCTTGAACTCTGTGTCATAAAGTGCGTTATTTCAGAATGTTGGTAGTCAATGAAACATCGAGACTATGGATATGGTGAATGGGCGAACTGACATTAGACTCTGTACGTTAATTATTTTCAACTTAAAACCGAAAATGGGATGAAAATTCAGTTGAGTTAACGAATAACTTCTACTAGTTCATATGTCAGATGGTTGTACAGCCTTATATAGCGTTCCACCACTAGCAATTCGCTGTTCAGTCAATTGACGAGCCGAGAATTTTCTTCACGATTTTCTCTGCTCTTCTTCGAAAATCGCTAACAGAGCTAATGCAGCTATTTTACGCGCGTCTATTTTCGCAAGGAAACTGCTCAGTTTGTGAACCAGATAAAGCCGAGAATGGCCTCTGGAGACTACCGAGAGTGCATTATCACTTTAAACACCTTGCCCCTGAGCTAAAGACATATACGGGCCCTACAATGAACTTGCGACGTCACACTAGTCGGCTTCTCTACCACACTCGGCGAAGGCTCAGCCCCGTGCAGGGCCCACGAGAAATCAAGATTTAATCGAAAAGGTACCCTCTATAATTCTTAATTTTTTAATGTGTTATAGAGAACTTGCATATATTTAAACACGTAATCAGGAATTATTAAACTCGTCTGAAATAGTTACACGCTCTCCACCGGAGAGGGCTGCTGGCAATCTTAAGACGTGCAGTGTCACGCACTGTTTGGTACGTGCCACGGTCTGTCTTTCTCGTGGTTCGAGCGTGGCCGACAGGAGCCTCGGCTCACCTTGTCGATGTCCGGCTTCTGGAGGAGGCGGGCGCAGCGGACGCCGGCCACCGGCCACCCCAGCGGGAAGGCGGCGCTGCGCGTCACCAGCTCGTCCAGCAGGGAGTCCGGCGGCGGCTGCGGCCGCGCGGGCGGCGCCACCCCCGCGCACAGCTGCAGCGCGCGCTCCGCCGCCGACCCCGGCAGCACGTCCGGCACGCTGGGCAGAGCCGACAGGTCGGCCGACGACCCGCTGCGGTACGTCTCGTCCACCTGCCGCCAGCGCACACACTTAGAGATCCGACACTGTCAAACAAACACACACTACTGGCCATTAAAATTCCTACACCACCAAGATGACGTGCTACAGACTCGAAATTTAACCGTCAGGAAGAAGATGCCCTGATATGCAAATGTTTAGCTTTTCAGAGCAGTCACACGAGGCTGGCGCCGGTGGCGACACCTACAACGTGCTGACATGAGGAAAGATTCCAACCGATTTCTCATACACAAACAGCAGTTGACCGACGCAGCCTGGCGAAACGTTGTTGTGATACCGCGTGTAACGAGGAGAAATGCGTACCATCACGTTTCCGACATTTATAAAGATCGGATTCTGCCTATCGCGATTGCGGTTTATCGTATCGCGACATTGCTGATCGCGTTGGTCTGATAGCAGAACATGGAATCGGTGGGTTCAGGAGGGTAATACGGAACGCCGTGCTGGATCCCAACGGCCTCGTATCACTAGCAGTCGAGATGACAGGCAACTTATCTGCACAGCTGTAACGGATCGTGCAGCCACGTCACGATCCCTGAGTCAACAGATGGGGACATTTGCAAGACGACAAACATCGACGACGTTTGCAGTAGCATGAACTATCAGCTCGGAGACCGTGGCTGCGGTTACCCTTGACGCTGCATCACAGACAGGATCGCCTGCGATGGTGTACTCGACGACGAACCTGGGTGCACGAATGGCAAAACGTCATTTTTTCGGATGAATCCAGGACCCGTTTACAACATCATGATGGTCGCATCCGTGTTTGGCGACATCTCAGCGAACGCTCTCTGGAACCGTGTATTCGTCATCGCCATACTGGCGTATCACCCTGCGTGATGGTATGGGGTGCCATTGGTTACACGTCTCGGTCACTTCTTGTTCGCATTGACGGCACTCTTAACAGTGGACGTTACATTTCAGATGTGTTACGACCCGTGGCTCTACCCTTCATTCGACCCCTGCGAAACCCTATATTTCAGCAGGATAATGCACGACCACATGTTGCAGGTGCTGTACGGGCCTTTCTGGATACTGAAAATGTTCTACTAATGCCCTGGCCAGCATATTCTCCATTCTCCAAATCTCTCACCAATTGAAAACGTCTGGTCAATGGTGGCCGAACAACTGGCTCGCCACAATACGCCAGTCACTACTCTTCATGAACTGTAGTATCGTGTTGAAGCTGAATGAGCAGCTGTACCTGTACACGTCCTCCAAGGTCTGTTTGACTCAATGACCGTTCGTATCAAGGCCGTTATTAGGGACAGAGGTAAAATGTAATCACATGTCAGTTCTCGTATAATATATTTGTCCAATGAATACCCGTTTATCATCTTCATTTTATCTTGGTGTAGCAATTTTAATGGCCGGTAGTGTATTTGAGGAAGTTGAAATATCAGCTAACCAGTTGCAAATAAAGGTTTATTAGCCCTTGACCTAGGTTTCGATGTTCGTAAAAATTTCTTCTTCAGAAGTAATGGCCATGTTACATCACATGATGGTATAGTAGATTACATGTACCATCATCTAATGTAACAAGTTGGTCCATTCCGGAATATCGGGAGTAGCTCACAATTGAAGCACTCCTTACTTTAACAACAGACAGTGTTGAGAATGGCTGTGACGTGGAGTCTGAATGGGGCACGGTAAAATGGGAGGTGCCCAAGTGACCTGTGTTCCTTATTTATATAAATTATGTACCGTCTAGTATTATGAGTAATTCTAAAATATTTCTGTTTGCTAATGACACTAGTTTGGCAGTAAAGTTGTGTGCAACATTGGCTCTGTTTCAAATAGCGCAGTTCATGATATAAGTTCAAGGCCCGTAGAAAATAAAATAATACTAAATCGCAGTAAGACTCAGTTTTTACAGTTCTAACACTCAATTCAACAAAACCCGACGTTTTAATTTCACAGAATGGGCATATGATTAGTGAAACTGAACAGTTAAAATTTCTAAGTGTTCAGATAGATAGAAAACTTACGTAGAAAGCCCACGTTCACGGCCGGCCGCAGTGGCCGAGAGGTTCTAGGCACTTCAGTCAGGAACCGCGCGACCGCTACGGTCGCAGGTTCGAATACTTCCTCGGGCATGGGTGTGTGTGATGTCTTTAGGTTAGTTAGGTTTAAGTAGTTCTAAGTTCTAGGGGAGTGATGATCTAAGATGTTAAGTCCCATAGCGCTCAGAGCCATTTGAACCCACGTTCAGGACATGGTTCAGAGACTTAATGCTGCCATTTTCACTATTCGAACGGTATCTGAAGTAAGTGATCGTTCGACACGAAAATTTGTCTACTTCGCTTATTTTCATTCGCTTATGTCGAATGGTATTATATTTTGGGGTAACTCCTCCCATTCTAAAGGATATTTTTGGCTCTGAAACGGGAGGTTCGAGTAATAAGTGGTGTAAGTTCGCGAACCTCTTGTCGACCCCTGTTCACTAGTCTTGGTATTGTCACATTGACCTTTCAATATGCATATTCCTTACTGTCGTTTCTAGTTAACAATATCAGCTTATTCCCAGGAATAAGCAGCTTTCACTCAGTTAATACTCGGCAGAAATCCAACCTGCATTTGGATCGGACTTCCTTAACTCTTGTGCAGAAAGGTGTGCATCCATTTTCAATAAGCTAACACAAGAATTCAAAAAGCTTAGCAGTAATCCACGCGCTTTAAAACCTGATTCTTATGTTACATTGTTGATTGCGTTCACTTAAATTTATGGCTTGCCTTTTTTTGGGTTCATAAACATTTTATTTTTATCTGTTATTACTTTTATGTTGTAATTACATGACCTTGAAGATTTACTCCTCAATTTGGTCCTACGGAACTTGACGAGTAAATAAATAAATAAACAAGACCATTACTTCTCAAGAAAATATTTTTACACATATCGAAACCTTAATCAAAGGCAAATAAACCTTTATTTACAACTGGCTGGCTGATTTTTCAGCCTCCTCAGAATTACACATTTGCTGTTTCGCAGCCATATTTAAGATCTAGAAACACATTTGTTTTAATAGGAAAATATCGATGTTTGCCATCGACGTTCCCAGTTGCAAATCATAGATGTTATTTTGAGCAAGGTTTCATTTCGACGTTTTTTTCTGTTTTTAATCATGCCATCACAGTAAAAGTTTGCTTGACTTCCAGTAGTCTTTATACTTTTTTGTCAAATTGGTGATATAAAAAAGAGATAAGGCTGTGGTAATTTTGCTTTTTAGCAGTAACTTGAACTATTAAACTAGTGAAAACGGTAAATTGCTGGATTAATCTTAATTATGGAACGCCACTAATACCAACAACACCTATCCTTCCAACGAGTCAGAAAAAGGAGACAAGACTTTTGATGTATGGAAATGTCATGAACATTTAGCACATAGTACTATTAAGTTTAGGCCGTCGTCATCCACTGGTACACTGGAGATCGAATTTCAGACGTACGAGTATACTGGTTCAGTGTTGTTCCGATCACTCAAAATCCTATTGAAATGTGGGAAGACATTAAATCTATGTTCCCAGGTGTATATAAGGCCCTCGTCAACTACTTACCAATTGTAGCAATGTCGCTCCCAAGCAAACGACTTTTTTTCCAAAGGCGACAATAAATCAGCAATGTAATCGTTCAGAGGGGAACGGCTTTTAAAACTGTTGTTTTTATATTCAGTTTCTAAATTTTGAAATACAACTTTGATTAGTAAGAAGAGAAAAAATAAAATACTGTTTTAGAGCGATTTGGTGTTATGTGCTGTATACTTGTTTTGAGACTTGAAAATATAAAACTGTAATTCGATTTCAAATTTACCGAAATTATCTTATTTTTAGTAGCGGTTAATTAATTTCTTTGACACACACATTTCGTACTACAGTAAAAACACACAAACTGGTAGTTTTTGCTCTCATCAATGATTTGAAAAAACGTCAGTGTTTCGATACATTGGTATCTCTTAGGCAATATTCATTTCCATCATCTTATTTTCAGAACATCGATATATCGCACATCGATGTTTAACGTAATGATATTTGCATTCTTAGCCACATACATTCATACATACATACATTAATCCTTGTTCCATAGATCATGAATATGACATTTCTTAATGATGTGGAATGTGTCACTTTAACATAAGTTTTCTTTACACAAAATAGTTAATTTATATTTACAGTTGCTACTTCATATCTAAGAATTCATATATTGAGTAGAAGGAGTTGTCATTCAGAAATTCTTTTAATTTGCTTTTAAATGTTGGTTGGCTATCTGTCAGACTTGTAATACTATTTGTCAAACGACCAAATATTTTTGTGGCAGCATAATTCACCCCTTTCTGTGCCAAAGTGAGTTTTAATCCATAATAGTGAATATCATTCTTTCTTCTAGTGTTGTAGCTATGTGCTTCGCTGTTATTTTTGAATAGGGATGGGTTATTAATGACAAATTTCGTAAGTGAATATATGTATTGCGAAGGTACTGTGAATATCCCGAGTTCCTTAAATAAATGTCTGCAAGGTGGTCTTGGGTGGGCTCCAGCTATTGTTCTGATTACTCGCTTTTGTGCAATGACGAATTGCCACAAAATATGTTGCCATATGATATCAGTGAATGAAAATAGGCATAGTAGGCTAATTTACTGGTATATTTATCACCAAAATTTGCAATAGCTCTAATACCACAAATAGCTGAACCTAACCGTTTCAGGCAGATCATCGATGTGTTTCTTCTAATTCAATTTCTGATCAATGCACATACCCAGAAATTTTGAGTATTCTACCTTAGCAACAGACTTCCGTTCATAGCCTATATTTATGAATGGTGTTATGCCATTTATTGTACAGAATTATATAAACAGTGTTTTCTCAAAATTCAGTGAGAGTCCATTTGCAGATTTAATAATTTTCTAAAAGACATTATCTGCAATTTCCTCAGCTGATTCTTGATTCTTGGGTGTGATTACTATACTTGTATCATCAGCACAAAGAACTAACTTCGCATCTTCATGAATACAGAGTGGCAAGTCGTTAATATATGTTAAGAACAATCAGGGACCCAAGACTGAACCCTGTGGGCCACCATTCTTGATACCTCCCCTGTTAGAGGACTCTGCTGGTTTTTGTAGGCTATTTGTACTGTTACTTTCAACCTTCTGCATTCGTCCAGTTAAGTATGAATTAAACCATTTGTGCACTGTCCCACTCATACCACAATACTTAAGCTTATCTAGAAAAATTTCATGATTCCCACAATCAAAAGCCTTTGAGAGATCACAAAATATCCCAATGGATGATGTTCGGTTATTCATTGCATTTAATATTTGATCAGTGAAAGCATATATAGCATTTTCTGTTGAAAAGGCTTTCTGAAAACCAAATTGACATTTTGTTAGTACTTCATTTTTACAAATATGTGATGCTACTCTTGAATACATTACTTTTTCAAGACTTTAGCATAAATATATCAGAAATGGGATTGGGCGGTAGTTGTTAGCATCAGATCTATCCCTTTTTTTATGCAATGTGTGTGTGTAGATATTGGTGTGAATTGTGCCCAGTGCTGGTTAAAACGTATAACACGTCAGCTTTCCTATGAGGTATCTAGTGGACAGAAAGGTAAGTTGTGTTAATCCGTGCCACCCTACATCTAGTGAAGCAGAGCGTCCTCACGAAGCTGATGATTACCGTGTTATTGCGCACTGCTTCTGCACTGGATCACCCCTTTACTACGTTTAACACATCAGCTTGTGGCTGAGATATCTCGTTACTAATATTTGCAAAGATAAAACCTTTAGCTACTAAATGAGATAGGTTGAGTTGATAAAAATGTAATTTATTAAGGCTAGTCCAACAGAAATGATCATTAAAAACACAAAAGACGTTGGATTAATTTTAAAATTGAATAAAAAAGAATGAAGGACAAAAAGAATAACATCTGGGCCGCCATCAGCGAGATATCACTGGAAAATGCCATCATTTCAATGAAGGCGTTTGACGTAACACAAAATTTCCCTTGAATTTGCAAAAGAGGACAAGTATAATTGTATGAAAGAATATAAAGGAAAAAACAGCGTAAAAAGGTAGAGGAAACAGGGAGACAGTCAGAGATTAAGACCGAAATAGACTAGAATCGACGGTGCGAAAGAAGGAAACACGATTAAAAGATCTCGAGTTGCATTTAGATTATGCAACACATTAGTACCGACCTAAATAACTACACAGTGAGACAAGAATGTGTGAATGGCCCCCTGCCTCTCACACATGTCAGATGATCTGAAAATGTGAAATTTATCAACGTGACCTAATCAGACTATCAGAACATTCCCCAATATTGCTACCACTGCGCTGCAATATTAACAAAACCTCATGTAACGACCGTGTCAAAAGGGCTGATGTGCATGATGTCTCCACTGCTCATCAGCGAAGTTCAGCCAAGTTGCAGAACTCTGAACCCAGCACAAGTGCGCCTCCGGCTTCAGATCAAACGTGGAATAACAGCGTAATTACTGAACTAAATCTAGTCCTCTACAGTTTCCCTTAACTTCCCTCCTAAACTTGGTTCAGATGGTCTCTCCCTGCAGCTAAGGCCAAGTGCAGGGCTTGGCGTTGAACACCCCTCCAGTATTGTAATAATAATTTTTGCTAGCACGAAATTTGTAAAAGCTGGGCCGGACAATCCATAGGCTAGCACAGATGGGAAGAGTCCTGAAACTTTGTTCCCACGTGCTTCGAAATATCCCGAGTAAAGGATACATAGAAGATCTGAGCTGTGGTTCACAATAATGTTTTGAAAGATATCGCATCAAAACAGTTACTGCCTAATGTGATATCCAGCCGTAGAGCTGTGTTAGAGACTGCGCAAGATATAGTGGCAGACGTGCAGTAACCCATTTTCGTCCAAAGCGCTGGGAAAATTCATTCGTTTGCTTGGAATGAGGGGTCGACACTGTTTGCCCCTTTCGGCTGTTCTGCGACGCTCTTTCATGACAGATCTAAGGCACACACCCTACAGTCTTTCTCAAACGATTTTACAGAAACTATTTGGCAAAACTTTCATTGTTACGTTACTTGTAGCTTTATATGTCAGATTCATGGTAATGTGCGCATAATTTCGTTAATGGTTATAGTTATTGTGATATTTGCTTTTAAGTAAGATATGGTGCGATTTTCGAAAAAGTTGGCAATGAAAAATAGGGCCGCTATGATTTTGCGTTTGATGCATATTACATAGTATGTTGCTATGTATGAAACTTACACAACTGGCCATTAAAACTGCTACAGCAAGAACAAATGCAGATGAGAAACGGGTATTCATTGGACAAATATATTATACTAGAACTGACATGTGATTACATTTTCACGCAATTTGGGCACGTCATGGTGTAGCAATTTTAATGACCAGTAGTGTAGCTAACATATCGAATTTTTCTTTATGCTTGGGTGGAGGTCTCCATCTCTCACCAATCTCAAAAAAATTGATCTGTTGTAGCAGATTCATTTGCGATCGCATGCACCAGCGATTAAACCAGAACGAAATATCTGTGACATTTCTCATATTTCATAAACTATTTTAGATAATGAAATGAGGTTTTGGCAAATGATAGCTCAATTATGCAAAACTTCGTTACTGACCATGTTATTCCGTTATCTACTAATTATTTAGACGAAAAATGTAATTCTTAAGGACCATCCATACCTGATGAGATGAGAAATGGCATGGGTTTTGGAAAACAAGTGAAGTCACTACATGTTTATTTTTGTACCAAGGATGAGCTTTTTGGTAAGCTATTTACCTTTATTTTCCTCAGTTCCCCATTTAATAAATTTGATACACCACTGTTTCAGAGTTGTCTTGCAATTGCCTCTGCACAACATGTTAGTGAGCAAAGGGAGCAAGTTTTAACACAGAAACAAGAGAAATGTAAATTTTAGTCAAAATTCGCCACTCACGACACTTCTCTGAAAGTTACAAATGGTTAACAAGCTGATTGGAAATACATTGTGACTTTTGTTGCATTTTCAGCATGATTCCTTTTTAGATACTAATCAAAGCAGAGGAGACAGACTTTTTTGAATGGTAACCATGCAGTTATGGATGTCTAGGGGCTCCACTTGATATTTACAAAAAAATGTGACGTTAGACTTCGGTTTAGAACAGCATTTCCCCTCCAGCGCTCGGCATTTCCCCTACAGCGCCTGCTCGCAACCCCCTCCCCCTCACTATTCTCCCCATGCGTGCCGTGCCGATTGCGCACTTACCGGCCACGTTATTCTGCAGTCTACACACAGGCAGTGCTGTATCCTGGTGGTCTCCACGCCACCCGACCTTTGTGATTGGATTAGAGTTGAACATCACAAAGGGTAGCTTACGCCGTCGGCCTGGCGGTGGGCACTCAACGACTTTCAAGATGCTTGTGTGCAGAACCTCATTACCTGTTTCTCTCCCCAAGGCACAGTTAATGTGTAAATAATATGATGGTAATGACTGTAGTAAGTTTAATTGTATAATGAGAAAGAAAAGTAAGGCGTTGTTAATCTACACTACTGGCCATTAAAATTGCTACACCAAGAAGAAATGAAGATGACAAACGGGTATTCATTGGACAAATATATTATACTAGAACTGACATGTGATTACATTTACAAGCAATTTGGGTGAAAAGATCCTGAGAAATCAGTACCCAGAACAACCACTAGATACGCCTGGGCATTGAGTCAAACAGAGCTTGGATGGCTTGCACAGGTACAGGTGCCCATGCAGCTTCAACACGATACCACATTTCATCAAGGGTAGTGACTGGTGTATTGTGACGAGGCAGTTGCTCGGCCACTATTGACCAGACGTTTTCAGTTGGTGAGAGATCTGGAGAATGTGCTGGCCAGGGCAGCAGTCGAACATTTTCTGTATCCAGAAAGGCCCGTTCAGGACCTGCAACATGCGGTTGTGTGTTATCCCGCTGAAATGTAGGGTTTCACAGGGATCGAATGAAAGGTAGAGCCACGCATCATAACGCATCTGAAAAGTAACGTCCACTGTTCAAAGTGCCGTCAATGCGAACAAGAGGCGAGCGAGACTTGTAACCAATGGCACCCCATACCATCATGCCGGGCGATACGCCAGTATGGCGATGACGAATACACGCTTACAATGTGCGTTCACCGCGATGTCGCCAGACACGGATGCGACCATCATGATGCCGTAAACAGAGCCTGGATTCATCCGAAAAAATGACGTTTTGACATTCGTACACTCAGGTTCGTCGTTGAGTACACCATCACAGGCGCTCCCGTCTGTGATGCAGCGTCAAGGGTAACCGCAGCCATGGTCTCCGAGCTGATAGTCCATGCTGGTGCAAACGTCGTCGAACTGTTCGTGCAGATGGTTGTTGTCTTGCAAACGTCCCCATCTGTTGACTTAGGGATCGAGACGTGGCTGCACGATCCGTTACAGCCATGCGTATAAGATGCCTGTCATCTCGACTACTAGTGATACTTGGCCGTTGGGATCCAGCACGGCGTTCCGTATTACCTTCCTGAACCCGCCGATTCCATATTCTGCTAACAGTCATTGAATCTCGACCAACGCGAGCAGCAATGTCGCGATACAGTAAACCGCAATCGCGATAGGCTACAATCCGACTTTGATAAAAGTCGGAAACGTGATGGTACGCATTTCTCCTCCTTACACGAGGCATCACAACAACGTTTCACCAGACAACGCCGGTCAAATGCTGTTTGTGTATGGGAAATCGGCTGGAAACTTTCCTCATGTCAGCACGTTGTAGGCGTCGCCACCGGCGCCAACCTTGTGTGAATGCTCTGAAAAGCTAATCATTTGCATACCACAGCATCTTCTTCCTGTCGGTTAAATTTCGCGTCTGTAGCACGTCATCTTCGTGGTGTAGCAATTTTAATGGCCACTAGTGTAAATTACCAGTATGTTCATTGAAGTTGGTGTATGAAATAGAAAATTTAATGGAAGTTAACCTGTACGGTAATCTCGTGCGTAAAAAGTAAAATGAGAGATGGCTGGTGAGAATGATCTGCACACCTCAATGTGAGGAAGTCTTTCCTGGAAGTATTCATGTGTAGCGTGGCCATGTATGGAAATGAAACACGGGTGATGAACGGTACAGTGCAGAAGGGATTAGAGGCTTTTGAAACATGATGCTGCCAAAGAATGCTTAAGACTAGGTAGGTAGTTCGAATAACTTAGCAGGAGGTATGGAAACGAATAAGGGAAAAAAGAACAAGGCGTCGGTCTTGTAGGTACTACGTCCCGTCGCAGAAGTGCTTGCGCACTGGACGTAAGACAAGCCTACAGAAGCCCGCGGGTTTCGGGTAGCGCGCCGCCTCTCCGCCCACCTGGCTCGCCAGAAGTCTTCCTCACAGTTTTCGCTCCGGTGCCTATCGATCCGCGAGCTTCCGATTCGCAGCGCATCTTCCAACTTGTTTTATTGGATCCGCCGCCAATTCCTTCTCATAAATTTGATTCTGCCGCTCGTTTAAACTTCCTGTTATTCTGCATTAAGTCCTGTTTTGGACGTGGAAAGCCGCCGTTTCCCTGCTGCTTTTCACTGCCATATCTCGTAGTGGCATGCAGAAACACCACGTATGTAAAGCAGTGAGCGAGAATACCGTATTATGAGTGTCTATAAATGCAATAAATTGGCGAGCATCGTGTAGAGGGGAAACTTCGTTCACCGAGGGACACGGTTTACCGCAGGAACACGAATCAGTGCATAGAGATCCTTTGACTCTTAATTGCTAATCACAAGGTGGCATTCCCATGCAGAACTGAGTATTCATGATAAGTAATATTCGAATTATCACCGGTTTGTACCAAATGAATCAGTTTACAGGGTATTTAAAACGATTTATATTTAAATATGTCTACATACTGATTATTTACAGATTGGCGTGTACTACGGCACATTATTTACTTTAACGATAGAATTACTTCATTTTTTTCTCATTATGTTCCGTAGAATCGTAGGACTTTGGTAATTCATTCCTTTAGGACGCTAAGTCAGTTTTCATGAAGACTGATGAAGGGGTAGTTCCTGTAATAAACGAATACTCGTGTTAACATCATGTTGCCTTCTGAACCATGACGGATTATTTACAACTAATTTCGTAAAACCGTATAAGTCTGTAGAGCTTTAGTCAAAAAACGTAACACTTCAAACAATTATCTATACGACGATCTTGAGTGAGTATCACATAACACATAACATTTTTCGAAACCTTCCTGTGCAGCAGGAACATTCTTTCTTAAATATGCGATGTCTTTAAGCAGGAATTTCAGAAAGAAAATAATTAGAACACCTTAATTTACTTATCTGTTTAATTCCGACGCTTATAATCACGTCAGGCAGGCAAGTTACATTTCTAAGAAGCTCCAGAAACGAATTTTGTATCAAATTTTAACTTTTGCCTACACAGCATGTGCTTTTACCCGTGATGGATCTCGGCGAACACAGTGGCTGTAACTCAGTTACAGGTGATTTAGAGCATGGGTTCGCAAACTATTTTGGTGTCGCAACTCTTTTGAAGTACTAAATATTTTACAGACCCCAAAAATAAGCTAAACCTGGTCTTATGTTCATTCTTTAATTACAATCATTTAATGAAAATGATACTGTAATAGGTACAGAATATAGTACTGACTTCAGTAACAAGTACAAAAGAACACACACCAATATAATACACAAAATAACACTATATTGTTTCCACCGTAAATTGATAAAATTGTTTCCAGTTAACAGAAGAAATGAAGTTGATTTTTATCTTTTATCTACTGCTTGATGCAAGCTTGATAGAAAAGAGTTGAAGACGCATGTCGGATTCAGCATCCAGTCTGTTGCGTCTTTGTCGCAGCAAATGGCGAGAATCCAATTTGACAGAAGCATGTTACTGGGAACAGAAGAACAGTCACATCCTGTGTGGCAAGTTGTATGTAGCTAACGTGCACGAAAGGTCAAGTGATATTATTTTGAACAATGATTACATACTTGATTGTGCTGTCATTTCTAAAAAGGATTCATAGGCTTCGTTTCGCTTATTTTCAGCCTACATCTACATCTACATGATTACTCTGCAATTCACATTTAAGTGCATGGCAGAGGGTTAATCGAACCACAATCATACTATCTCTCTACCATTCCACTCCTGATCAGCGCGCGGGAAAAACGAACACCTAAACCTTTCTGTTCGAGCTCTGATTTCTCTTATTTTATTTTGATGATCATTCCTACCTATGTAGGTTGGGCCCAACAAAATATTTTCGCATTCGGAAGAGAAAGCTGGTGCATGAAATTTCGTAAATAAATCTCGCCGCGACAAGAAACGTCTTTGCTTTAATGACTACCATCCCAACTCTCGTATCATATCTGCCACACTCTCTCCCCTATTGCGTGATAATACAAAACGAGCTGCCCTTTATTGCACCCTTTCGATGTCCTCCGTCAATCCCACCTGGTAAGGATCCCACACCGCGCAGCAATATTCTAACAGAGGACGAACGAGTGTAGTGTAAGCTGTATCTTTAGTAGACTTGTTGCATCTTCTAAGTGTCCTGCCAATGAAACGCAACCTTTGACTCGCCTTCCCCACAATATTATCTATGTGGTCTTTCCAACTGAAGTTCTTCGTAATTTTAACACCCAGGTACTTAGTTGAATTGACAGCCTTGAGAATTGTACTATTTATGGAGTAATCGAATTCCAACGGATTTCTTTTGGAACTCATGTGGACCATCTCACACTTTTCGTTATTTAGAGTCAACTGCCACCTGCCACACCATACAGCAATCTTTTCTAAATCGCTTTGCAACTGATACTGGTCTTCGGATGACCTTACTAGACGTTAAATTACAGCATCATCTGCGAACAACCTAAGAGAACTGCTCAGATTGTCACCCAGGTCATTTATATAGATCAGTAACAGCAGAGGTCCCAGGACGCTTCCCTGGGGAACACCTGATATCACTTCAGTTTTACTCGATGATTTGCCGTCTATTACTACGAACTGCGACCTTCCTGACAGGGAATCACGAATCCAGTCGCACAACTGAGACGATACCCCATAGGCCCGCAACTTGATTAGCAGTCGCTTGTGAGGAACGGTGTCAAAAGCTTTCCGGAAATCTAGAAATACGGAGTCAACTTGAGATCCCCTTTCGATAGCGGCCATTACGTCGTGCGAATAAAGAGCTAGCTGCGTTGCACAAGAACGATGTTTTCTGAAACCTTGCTGATTATGTATCAGTAGATCGTTCCCTTCGAGGTAATTCATAATGTTTTATACAGTATATGCTCCAAACCCCTACTGCAAGCCGACGTCAATGATATAGGTCTGTAGTTCGATGGATTACTCCTACTACCCTTCTTGAACACTTGTGCGACCTGCGCAATTTTCCAATCTGTAGGTACAGATCTATCGGTGAGCGAGCGGTTGTATATGATTGCTAAGTAGGGAGCTATTGTATCAGCGTAAGCTGAAAGAAACCTAATCGGTATACAATCTAGACCTGAAGACTTGCCCGTATCAAGCGATTTGAGTTGCTTCGCAACCCCTAAGGTATCTACTTCTAAGAAACTCGTGCTAGCAGCTGTTCGTGTTTCAAGTTCTGGAATATTCCATTCGTCTTCCCTGGTGAAGGAATTTCGGAAAACTGCGTTCAAAAACTCCGCTTTAGCGGCACAGTCGTCGCTAACAGTACAATCGGCACTGCACAGCGAAGGGATTGACTGCGTCTTGCCGCTTGTGTACTTTACATACGACCAGAATTTCTTCGGATTTTCTACCAAATTTCGAGACAATGTTTCGTTGTGGAACCTATTAAAGGCATCTCGCATTGAAGTCCGTGCCAAATTTCGCGCGGCTGTAAATTTTAGCCAATCTTCGGGATTTCGCGTTCTTCTGAACTTCGCATGCCTCTGCAACAGCGTTCGGACCTGTTTTGTGTACCATGGGGGATCAGTTCCATCTCTCAATTGCTGTTGCTACTATATCTTTGAATTTGAGCCACATCTCGTCTACATTTGCATAGTCAGTTCGAAAGGAATGGAGATTGTCTCTTAGGAAGGCTTCTAGTGACACTTTATCCGCTTTTTTAAATAAAATTATTTTATGTTTGTTTCTGGTGGATTTGGAAGAAATGGTATCGATCCTAGCTACAACGACATTGTGATCACTAATCCCTGTATCAGTCATGATACTCTCTATTAGCTCTGGATTGTTTGTGGCTCCGAGTTCAAGTGTGTTTTCGCAACCATTTACAATTCGCGTGGGTTCGTGGACTAACTGCTCGAAATAACTTTCGGAGAAAGCATTTAGGACAATCTCGGAAGATATTTTCTGCCTACAACCGGTTTTGAACAAGTATTTTTGCCAACATATCGAGGGAAGGTTGAAGTCCCCACCAACTATAACCGTATGAGTGGGGTATTTATTTGTTACGAGACTCAAATTTTCTCTGAACTGTTCAGCAACTATATCATCGGAGTCTGGGGGTCGGTAGAAGGAGCCAATTATTAACTTAGTTCGGTTGTTAAGTATAGCCTCCACCCATACCAATTCGCACGGAGTATCTACTTCGACTTCACGACAAAATAAACCACTACTGAGAGACAAAAACACTCCACCCCCAATTCTGCCTAATCTATCTTTCCTGAACACCGTCTGAGACTTCGTAAAAATTTCTGCAGAACTTATTTCAGGCTTTAGCCCAGCTTTTTGTACCTATAACGATTTCAGCTTCTGCGAATTAGGCACAAAAGAATTCTGAACCTAAGCGTTCATTTTCAGTTTTGTATTCTGCTCTTCAGGAAAATACGTCTCAAAAGATGCACACATATCATGGAGGCGTTGGACCAGTTCTTCAAATATTTCACTTGGTTATGTTGCTGGCTCACCAACCATCACATTCAGAGTTAAAAAGTTTCCTGTTGCCATCATTAACAATCCAAAAATGTAATTTTTCAAGGCGGTTATTTTGTTATTAGTACTGAAATCTTTTGTCTGTTTGCTTGTAAAGATAGATGTAATTCGGGAGGACGACGGTTCAATCCCGCGTCCAGCCATCCTGATTTGGGTTTTCCGTGATTTCCCTAAATCGCTCCAGGCAAATGCCGGGATGGTTCCTTTGAAAGGGCACGGTCGATTTCCTTCCCCGTCCTTCCCTTAATCCTATGAGATCGATGACCTCGCTGTTTGGTATCTTCCCCCAAACAATCCAATAGATTTAAGTAATTAATTTTTCGAAATATATCTGCCAGAAAACCTAATCTGAACAACCAACTCAGGCCACTCAAACGGTCTTTCAATTCAAAAGAAGTATGAATCATAAAAACTTGTAATTCTGCTTTTAATTTGAATAATCTTGTTAAGGTCTCACCCCAAGATAACCATCTAATCTCGGTGGGGAGTATTCGTGTTTTATGTCTGCTTCCATTATGTTCATACAGTACTGAAAACGATCAACACTGAAGACGGCTTGATTTAACGTCATTGATTATTGTTACTGATTCATCAAGAACCAGTTGAGCGTGTCAGGTCAAAACACCTTTAAGCCGTCTAAATTTTCAAATCGTTATTTTATTGGGCAAACAGTTTCGGTGATATCTTACGCCATCTTCAGGGCGCCTTACCGCCATGTAGGAAGATTCCCACCTCTGGTCCAGTGAAAATGACTCTTATCTGTAGATTTTTAAGACCGCGATCACTTCAGTAATCTTCTGCCGAGTAGACAGATGATGTCTACCGTTAATGAATCCGAATGTAGTTTCATTTTATTAGGAAGCAAACTAACATACCTGTCGTCATAAATTTTTGAGAACATTTCTCGTGAAGAACAGCGACCTGGCAAAAAATACTTTAAAAATAAACGCAAACAGTCTCCACCATAAAATATTTATTTTATGGTAACCGTTTTTGGTCAGTTTTTGACCATCGTCAGACATTCATACCATGATGGTAGGCGGTGTGGTGAATAGAGCGGGCAATTGGCGTTCGTGGAGTTACAAGGACTGAAGATAGTCAAAAACTGACCACAATCGGTTACCACAAAATAAATGTTTTTGCGGTCGAGACTGTTTGCGTTCATTTTTTAAAAAACTGTCGTCATACTTCCTGCATTTTCAGCTATTCATGTCTTTAGAAGTGCATGATACGTGACTTTCTGTACTTACATTTAAAGATTTGTCCATGCTGACAGAGAAATACAAATAACAGAGGGCAAATAAGAATTAAAAACGAATTTCATTCGACAAAACTAACCTTCAAACTGACTGTTACCGGTAAAAACAAAAGAAACACTCTGTACGCTTCTACTGCCACCTACCTCGCTGTCATAGTAACAATATTTAACTTCGTCGGCTCGCTAGCTATCAGTATATTATGTGTCTAGCAGCCGGCCGCGGTGGTCTCGCGGTTCTAGGCGCTCAGTCCGGAATCGTGCGACTCCTACGGTCGCAGGTTCGAATCCTGCCTCGGGCATGGATGTGTGTGATGTTCTTAGGTTAGTTAGGTTTAAGTAGTTCTAAGTTCTAGGCGACTGATGACCACAGAAGTTAAGTCGCATAGTGCTCAGAGCCATTTGAACCATATGTCTAGCAAACCAAAACGCTGCTATATTCGAAGACTTTTATTGTGATTTTTTTTCTCATCGTATAAGCTTATTTCGGCTCCATGACCATTATCAAGCTATCTGCAACCATAAGGAGTTATTAGTGCATATCTACTGAGACGTTACACACCTACAATTACGTCTGTGCTACACCTGCGATACGGAGCAGCACAAAGTATTGGATATCGCACAGCGTAACGATGTGTTATGGAAGATATATACAAAATTGTTATTAGTTACGAACAGACATAAGCACATGCACTAACAACTCCATATGTTTGCACATTGCTTGATAATGACCATGGAACCGAAATAAGCTTGTAGCACCAGAAAATAACATCGTCATGAAAAGTCTTTGAACATAGCAGCAGTCCACAGCTCGTGGTCGTGCGGTAGCGTTCTCGCTTCCCGCGCCCTGGTTCCCGGGTTCGATTCCCGGCGGGGTCAGGGATTTTCTCTGCCTCGTGATGACTGGGTGTTGTGTGATGTCCTTAGGTTAGTTAGGTTTAAGTAGTTCTAAGTTCTAGGTGACTGACGACCATAGATGTTAAGCCCCATAGAGCTCAGAGCCATATAGCAGCGTTTCGACTTCGTAGACACACATTGATCAGTCAGAACATTATGACTTCCTACCTCCTGGCCGGTATGTCCATCTTTGGCATGGATAACAGCAGCGACTCGTGCGTCGTAGCATGGAGAGTCTGGCACCACACTGTACACACAAGCCACCCAATTTCCGTAAGTACCGAAATACCGAGTAGGGGCCCGATGAGCTCGGACGCCACGTACAATCACATCGCAGCTGAGCTTGATCGGGTGCAGATCTGGGGAGCTGAGGTGCCATCGAGCCAGCACATCAATTCGAACTCGCGACTGTGTTCCTCGAACTACTCCATCGCACTCCGGGTGCATTAACTTGTTGAAAAATACAACTGCCGTCGACAAACATGGTCGTCATGAATGGGGTGTACCTGGTCTGCAACCAGTGTACGATACTCCTTGGTCGTCATGGTGACTTGCACGTGCTTCACTGGAACTATGGATGCCCACGTGAATATTCCCCAGAGCATAATGGAGCCGCCGCCAGTTTGTGTCCGACGGGACGTTAAACACTAACCACCAGTTTGTGTCCGCCCGCAGTACAGGTACCAAGGAGCTGTTCCCCTGGAAGCCGACGGATTCGCGCCCTCCCGCGTGAAGAAGAAGGTATCGGGATTCATCAGATCAAGCAACGCTCTGCCAATGTGCAGCGCCGATTGTCACGTGGCCTTTTCGCTCGCAGGTGCCGAAGTCTGTAAGGGTTTCACCACCCTGCTGGAGCAAATGTAATCTCTATGTATTGCTCACTTGTTAGAACGAAAACTCACAGTCGCTGCCTGAGACATCAAATAACTTTGCCCCTGTTAAAAGAGAGCTGCAATAGAGTCGCAGGTCAGAGCAGTCTCCGCCGCAGTTGCAGCTCGTTACTGCAGTGTAGTTGTAGTCTGTCGCTGGTACAGCGCAGTTTGTAGTTAGCAGTTGTTAAAGTCACAGTGCACAACAAATTGTAAAATTTTATTATATGGAACTGGATAATAATTGTGATCAGCCGCAGAGCTAAATGATACCATGGAATGAGATGATGATGAACAATAATATAATGAAAAACAAACAGTGTAATTAAGCCAACCATCTGTTGTAAGGCAAATTTTATTATTTTTATTAGCATGCGCGTAGTTAAGTCACTTGTCTGACATGTTATGCTATGTTAACCGGGCACCTAGAAACGACGCAGAGGCTCTGTCCTCGGCGCAGCCGCAGTGGTCCGCAACCCCACGGCGACTACCGCAGTCCACTTCACCCCTCCGCCGCCCCACACCGAACCCAGGGTTATTGTGCGGTTCGGCCCCCGGTGGACCCCCCAGGGAACGTCTCACACCAGACCAGTGTAACCCCTATGTTTGCGTGGTAGAGTAATGGTGGTGTACGCGTACGTGGAGAACTTGTTTGTGCAGCAATCGCCGACATAGTGTAGCTGAGGCGGGATAAGGGCTACCAGCCCGCATTCGCCGAGGCAGATGGAAAACCGCCTAAAAACCATCCACAGACTGGCCGGCTCACCGAACCTCGACACAAATCCTCCCGGCGGATTCGTGTCGGGGACTGGCGCTCCTCCCGCCCGGAAAGCCGTGCATTAGACCACACGGCCAACGGGGCTGGCTGTTTCAGATGTTAATATGAATTCGTTTCAATCTTTCCTTTGTGATTCGTCAGCACCAGTTGACCCAGATTTGTAATATATTCCATTTTCCCGCGTAATGGATTGTAGATCTTTATCAATAACGTAAAACAATTTCAGAAAATAATTGTTTTTACCAGTCAACTATAGAAGTATAATTTCCCCAGTCCCGATACAGTCATTTATCTAAATTAAAATATTCCAGAATTTTTGTCAGATCATAGTCATGTGCTCTTTAGTAATCAGACAACCAGCTGTGCAGATGTGGTACTAAGTAAAATCAGTTTTTCTAGGAATTCATCTCAGACAAATGTTATCCAGTATTAGCAGATAGGCCAGCATTGCACTGAGCTGTGCCATTTACGAGCAGATATATAGACAGCGTTATCCGGCGACACCATCACGAGGTAAGAATTTTTCAGTTCATTTATTACGGACAGATTCAGATTGATTTCACACGGCCATGGCGTAGCGCTGTTTACGTTTTTCATGAGTTAAGATTTATCATAGGTCAGAACTTAATTATTTAAATTTCATTATTTTATATTTTTTTTATTTGTACCATGCTTCGATTGTCGGCTGTGGAGGCCCAGCGTCAGGAGTGTTCGGTGTACTGTCTGTTCAGACACAACTGAACTCTCTCCAACGTTAAAGTCTGATAGTCCCGCCACGGTTTACCGCCTGTCCTGTTTTACCAGTGTGCCCAGTCTGCGATGTCCGACGTATGTAATGACGGGTTCAAAAATGGTTCAAATGGCTCTGAGCACTATGGGACTTAACTTCTGAGGTCATCAGTCCCCTAGAACTTAGAACTACTTAAACCTAACTAACCTAAGGACATGACACACATCCATGCCCGAGGCAGGATTCGAACCTGCGACCGTAGCGGTCGCGCGGTTCCAGACTGAAGCGCCTAGAACCGATCGGCCACCCCGGGCGACTGTATTGGCGAGTGGTCACCCAACCACACGACGTTTGAACATGGTTTCACCACGTGTCGAAGGCACCACAGCACTCGTCGAAACACACGACAAGTGACCAGGAGTTATTGGGATGCACCTTGCAGGTATCCGGGCGAATAAACAATGTCTGCTCAGTCGTCTGTAGACCGTGTGTCTGGAGACAACTGTTGCAGTGGCTGCAGTACGGTTCCGAGCAAGGCTACCTGCTGTTTCTGGAATGCTCGTTCCGAGCCTCTGGGCCATCACAGTCTGCCCTCAGTTGAACTCAGATCGTGGGCCTCCCTGTTCTACACACGCACAGCACGCTGACTGATACTGCATGCACTGTAAGTGTGTCTGATGTAGCACTCGTACCTCGTCAGGCGACGCTGCTATCGCCTGGACGGGTTTATGTCGACAGTAGGTCGATGGTCATAACGTTCTGGCTGTTCATTGTATAATGTTGTAAGAGGTCCATGACTAAGGAATTTATTGCTAGCTCACTCGGGCAGATGTAATTTCGATCGCTGCCTGCGATATGTAAGCTACATTAGAATCGCAGACCAGAGAGCATTGTCGGCTGCGTAGCTCGCAGTCGGGCGGTTGGTCCGGTCGTGACTGAGCGATGTTAGTATAAGGTAAAAGCAGCCGCGCGCATATGTAATTTTTAACAACTGATTTTGTACTGTTGTAATATCACGTCCCATGTAAATGTTTTCAAAAATCTTTTAATATTAATCTTTCTTATAAAGATAACTTTTGACAATCAATCATCTAAATTTAAAGATTTTACTAATATCTCCTATCCATGGTCATCCCGATTATCGTAAAGAAAAATCAGTTGCTTCTTTTTATACATGGGAAATCTAGCGGACAGCATCGTACTGTGCTGTGCCAGAAAAATTTCTTGTAGGAGCAGTTACATATGCGCTATCCGGCGACTTCATTGAGGTAAGAATTTTCAGTTTGTTCAGAATAATCTTTCAGGGCCATGACGCTGCACTGCTGACGTCCAATATTTACCAGTTTAAATTCACAGTTAGTTAATTATTGAAAGGTTACATGTGAGCCACAATTTTCACAGGGATGTTAGTCACATTTTTATTGCGAGGTTACGGAAGTAAACTGTTGGGAGGTTGCAATGTCCTTACAAGACAAATTATTATTTTCATGAAACGACGCCTCTACTGTAAGACCGCGAGGCCGCTACCAGGGCTTAACTGAGAAGTAGTCAAAGTCTTGCGTAATTTAATGAAGCAGTACACTATTCAGCAAAGTGAACTGTTTTATGTGACTTTTACTTGCTTTATATAACGCATTGCGTAACTGGCGCCTTTTTTCTTGTAACTGCGTCACGTGTCACGGCCGTTTTCTGTTCCTCGCGCCACAGGACGAGGTGCGTGAAAATATATGGGAGCGACTGCTACCATTTTGTCGTTAATTATGGCGCTTATTGTACGGCATAGAGAACTGAAACGAGAGAGAAAGGGTGAGGGTCTTCTATGTCATCCCCCCCCTCTTCCCCATCCACCCGCCTCCAGATGCCGGCGGCCTCCGAAGAAAGCGGAAAGAAAGGAAGAGGCGCAGCGCAATCTGCAGTCTGAGTAGGCGGCGGGGGCGGTGGGGGCGGCGTTCATTACCAGTGGTGGGGGGAGACGACTGCACACAAAACGCGAGCGGAGCCTTTGTCCCCGCACTGAAACCGAGGCGAGAAGCCACTTACATCACAAGCTGCAGCCGGAAATTGGCGACCGCGCCGGGGCAACCTCGGAGGCAGTTCTGCGCTAGCGTCCCTCGTTACTTAGCGAGCAGACGCTGCGCCCCCCTCCCGAGGTTTTTCCTACGACACGTGAAATACTGATGTAAGGATTCCCTGTTTTCCTGAGCATAGCGTAGTTTCGTATATCTGATGCTTGTCTGAGGCAATACGCTACTGCCAAGTTGTGCTCTACAGGGTGACCGAAAAGTCCGTTGACATTTAAAAATGCATCAATCTATATCTACATCTGCATCTATACTCTGCAAGCCACCGTGAAGTGCATGGCCGAGGGTACGTCTCATTGTACCAATTATTAGGGCTTCTTCCCATTCCATTCACTTATGAAGTGCTAGAACACTGATTGTTTAAATGCCTCTGTGCGTGCAGTAATTATTCTAATCTTATCCTTAGGATCCCTATGTGTGCGATACGTAGGAGGCTGTAGTGTATTCTTTGAGTCATCATTGAAAGCCGGTTCTTGAAACCTAGTTGTTGAAACTTTGTTAATGCACTTTCTCGGGATAGTTTACGTCTATTTTCAAGAGTCATCCAGTTCAGTTTCTTCAGTATCTCTATGACACTCTCCCACGGATGAAACAAACCTGCGACCTTTCGTGCTGTCCTTCTCTGTATACGCTCCATGTCCCTTGTTAGTTCTGTTTGGTACGAATTCCACACACAAGAGCAATATTCTGAAGCCGGTCACACGTGTGGTTTGTAAACAATCTCCTTTGTAGACTGATTGCACTTCCCCAGTGTTCTTCCAGTAAACCGAAATTTACCATCTGCTTTACGCTAGACTGAACCTTTGTGATCATTCCACTTCATATCCTTACGAAGTGTTACACCTAAGTATTTGTACCTATTTGCCTGTTCCAACTGGAAATCGTTGACATTAAAATCGTTACAATTTTACGATTTGGAATATTTAATGCTACACTCATGCTTATAAATTAGGGATAATGCTAATACATGGTGAAACAACACTCTGGTGGGCGGTTTGCGGGTTTAAATCACCTCGGGGTATGACCATGCAGTGCATTTGACTTGCGGTCGTCGCACGGTGGCGCTGGCAGCAGTCCACATACGCAGAGGAGTGTTGGTGCATATCAGAGTATGGTGCAGCGAGTAGGTGTGCAGACGTTGTCAGACGTTTTAATCGTGACTATGTGTTGAAAATGGCTCAAAGAACACATATTGATGACGTTATGAGGGCTAGAATTCTAGGGCGACTGGAGGCTGGTCAAATACAGCAGATCGTAGCACGGGCCTTCCGTGTGCCACATCTACATCTACATCTACATCTACATGACTACTCTGCAATTCACATTTAAGTGCTTGGCAGAGGGTTCATCGAACCACAATCATACTATCTCTCTACTATTCCACTCCCTAACAGCGCGCGGGAAAAACGAACACCTAAACCTTTCTGTTCGAGCTCTGATTTCTCTTATTTTATTTTGATGATCATTCCTACCTATGTAGGTTGGGCTCAACAAAATATTTTCGCATTCGGAAGAGAAAGTTGGTGACTGAAATTTCGTAAAAAGGTCTCGCCGCGACGAAAAACGTCTATGCTGTAATGACTTCCATCCCAACTCGTGTATCATATCTGCCACACTCTCTCCCCTATAACGCGATAATACAAAACGAGCTGCCCTTCTTTGCACCCTCTCGATGTCCTCCGTCAATCCCACCTGGTAAGGATCCACACCGCGCAGCAATATTCTAACAGAGGACGAACGAGTGTAGTGTAAGCTGTCTCTTTAGTGGACTTGTTGCATCTTCTAAGTGTCCTGCCAATGAAACGCAACCTTTGGCTCGCCTTCCCGACAATATTATCTATGTGGTCCTTCCAACTGAAGTTGTTCGTAATTTTAACACCCAGGTACTTAGTTGAATTGACAGCCTTGAGAATTGTACTATTTATCGAGTAATCGAATTCCAACGTATTTCTTTTGGAACTCATGTGGATCACCTCACACTTTTCGTTATTTAGCGTCAACTGCCACCTGACACACCATACAGCAATCTTTTCTAAATCGCTTTGCAGCTGAGACTGGTCTTCGGATGACCTTACTAGACGGTAAATTACAGCATCATCTGCGAACAGTCTAAGAGAACTGCTCAGATTGTCACCCAGGTCATTTATATAGATCAGGAACAGTAGAGGTCCCAGGACGCTTCCCTGGGGAACACCTGATATCACTTCAGTTTTACTCGATGATTTGCCGTCTATTACTACGAACTGCGACCTTCCTGACAGGAAATCACGAATCCAGTCGCACAACTGAGACGATACCCCATAGCTCCGCAGCTTGATTAGAAGTCGCTTGTGAGGAACGGTGTCAAAAGCTTTCCGGAAATCTAGAAATACGGAATCGACTTGAGATCCCCTGTCGATAGCGGCCATTACTTCGTGCGAATAAAGAGCTAGCTGCGTTGCACAAGAGCGATGTTTTCTGAAGCCATGCTGATTACGTGTCAATAGATCGTTCCCTTCGAGGTGATTCATAATGTTTGAATACAGTATATGCTCCAAAACCCTACTGCAAACCGACGTCAATGATATAGGTCTGTAGTTAAATGGATTACTCCTACTACCCTTCTTGAACACTGGTGCGACCTGCGCAATTTTCCAATCTGTAGGTACAGATCTATCGGTGAGCGAGCGGTTGTATATGAGTGCTAAGTAGGGAGCTATAGTATCAGCGTAATCTGAAAGGAACCTAATCGGTATACAATCTGGACCTGAAGACTTGCCCGTATCAAGCGATTTGAGTTGCTTCGCAACCCCTAAGGTATCTACTTCTAAGAAACTCATGCTAGCAGATGTTCGTGTTTCAAATTCTGGAATATTCCATTCGTCTTCCCTGGTGAAGGAATTTCGGAAAACTGCGTTCAATAACTCCGCTTTAGCGGCACAGTCGTCGATAACAGTACCATCGGCACTGCGCAGCGAAGGTATTGACTGCGTCTTGCCGCTTGTGTACTTTACATACGACCAGAATTTCTTCGGTTTTTCTACCAAATTTCGAGACAATGTTTCGTTGTGGAACCTATTAAAGGCATCTCGCATCGAAGTACGTGCCAAATTTCGCGCGTCTGTAAATTTTAGCCCATCTTCAGGATTTCGCGTTCTTCTGAACTTCGCATGCTTTTTCCGTTGCCTCTTCAACAGCGTTCGGACCTTTTTTTGTGAACCACAAAGTGTGATGTGATGATTATGGAAACCATTCCAGCAGACAGGAAACGTGTCCAGGCTCTACAGTACGAGATGTCCACAGTGTACAACACCACAAGAAGACCGGTATCTTACCATCAGTGCCCGCAGACGGCCACGGAGTACTGCCGGTAGCCTTGCTCGGAACCGTACTGCAGACACTGGAACAGTTGTCTCCAGACACACAGTCTATAAACGACTGAACAGACATGGTTTATTCGCCCGGATACCTGCAAGGTGCATCCTAATAACTCCTGGTCACAGAAGAGCCCGTAAAGCCTGGTGTCAAGAACAGAGTACATGGTCATTAGAACAGTGGTCCAAGGTTATGTTCAAGGATGATTACAGGTATAGTGTGAACAGTGATTCTGGTCGGGCTTTCATCTGGCGTGAACCAGGAACCAGATACTAAGCCCTTAATGTCCTTGAAAGGGACCTGTATGGAGGTCGTGTTTTGATGTTGTGGGGTGGGATTATGATTGGTGCACGTATACCCTCGTATGTCTTTGACAGAGAATCTGTAACAGGTCGGGTGTATCGGGAAGTCATTTTGCATCAGTATGTCTGCCCTTTCAGGGGTGCAGAGGGTCCCACCTTCCTCCTGATGGAAGATAACGCACGGCCCCACAGAGCTGCCATCGTGGAGAACAACCTTGAAACGAAAGATATCAGGCGAATGGAGTGGCCTGCCTGTTCTCCAGACCCAAACTCCATCGAACACGTCTGGGATGCTCTCGGTCGACGTATCACTGCACGTCTTCAAACCCCTACGACACGCAGGAGCTCCGACAGGCAATGGTGCAAGAATGGGAGGCTATATCCCAGCAGCTGCTCGACCACCTGATCCAGAGTACGCCAAGCCGTTGTGCGGCCTGTGTACATGTGCATGGTGATCATACCCCATACTGATGTCGGGATACATGCGCAGGAAACAGTGGCGTTTTGTAGCACATGTGTTTCGGGACGGTTTTCTCAACTTATCGCCAATACCGTGGACTTACAGATCTGTGTCGTGTGTGTTCCCTATGTGACTACGCTATTAACGCCTGTTTTGTGTAGTGCCACGTTGTGTGGCAGCACATTCTGCAATCATCCTTAATTTATGAGCATGAGTGTAGTTGCCAATATTTGCACCACTTTGAAATCTTCTCAAGATCTGACTGAATAGTCACACAGCTTCTTTCAGAGTTCTTCATTATAGATAATTGCATTACATGCAAAAAGTCTGAGGTTACTATTAATATTGTCTGCTAGATCATTAATATACGACTTGAATAGCAAGGGTCAACACATCCCCCTGAGTCACATCTGAAGTTACTTCATGTATAATGTAGGTAAATGGGTACAAATTGACACTCATGCTGAAAAGGCATGAGGTTTTATGAAAACCAAGGACAGTCCAAAAACTGGCCTACAGATGGCGCTTGGCAGCAACACGTCAGTGACGTCGCTTGAGAATCGTGCGTAAAATGTGCTGTAGTTAGAGAGAGAGTCAGATCATATCCAGCCTCGCTGATAAACAACTGCTGGGAGGTACGTCTTTCGAGCAGAAGGGCGCTCCACTCAACATTGCTAAATGAGAGATCTATTTCGCACATCGTTTGGTGAGGATCGCGTGCTGAGCCGCCACGTCTGTCAGGATTGCCTTCCAAGTCCCCAGACATCAATCTGTGTGGTTATAAATTGTGGGGTTACCTGAAGTCGCAGACTCGCACACGCTCAGTGAACATTCGCGCGTCGATCATCGCCATCAGTGTCTCGTGTGTGTGCCTTCGATGTGTGTCGCAGTCACGCCTCCACTGTTCACGTGTACCGTCGCCGTCATCCGTGTTATGTGCGCCGTGTCAACTAGGGTTCGTGATGTTTCTCGTCCAGCGTGAACGGCTCCATGTTTTTTGTTTTTTAGTGTCTTCATTTTTTGCCCGCCGTTATGACTGTCTTCTCTGTGTCTCCTTTATGTCATACTTATTGTCAAACTCAAGGCTGAAGAGCGGCGTACTCTGCTGCTGACAGCCCGCCTTGTAATAAGGTGATCAAAACCACAATAAAGGAACAAAAAAAAAAAAAAAAAAAAAACTGAAGTCGCAAGTCTACCTCGATCGTTCGACCTTATTAGGAATGCTAAAAGACACAGCTTTTCACCACGGCTCTGATATTCTGTACGATGTTGTTCACAATGTTGTCCCTCGATTGAATGACGGCCGACATGTTGAGCATTTGTTACAGAGAACATCGTCTCTACTAAAAATCAGCTGTTCTGTTAATTATTCCTTTTGTACCATATGAAGCGCCATCTGTTGTTCATTTTGTGCACTTTTCCTTGGTTTTAATAAAACCACATGTCATTTAAAGTATGTATGTCAATTTTTACCTCTCTGCCTACTTCAATCCGTGAAGTATTGCGTTTTCAAATGTTAACGGACTTTTGAGTCGCCCTGTACGTCTACATTTGCTGTTATGGTATTCAGTCCGAATCTGGTTTAATACAGCTCTACGCGCTGCTCTGTCCTACGCAGTTCTCTTCCTTCTGAACTTGCTAACTGTATTCATTCGTCGGTCTCCCTCTACAGATTTTACCGTCAAAGTTCCATCCGTTATGAAATTGACATTTCCCTGGTGCCCCAGGGTTCCTTCTTTTAGTCAAGTTGTGCCATATACTCCTTTTTCCCCAGTCGATTCGGTGCCTGCTTATTAGTTACTCGATCTACCTATCTAGTCATCAGCACTCTTCCGTTGCACCAAATTTCAGAAATTTCTATTTCCTCTTTTCTGAGCTGCTTGTCGTCCATATGTCACTTCTGCATAAGGCTACACTCCAGGCAAATAGATTCACGAAAAGCTTCTTAACACTTCAGTTTATACTAGATATTAACAAATTTCTCTTTTTCAGAGATACCTTACGTGCTACACCACATCTGCACAGTATATCCAATCTACTGCAGCCATACTCAGTTATTTTGCTGCCCTACCAGCAAAAATCATCTACTACTTTTAGTGTCCCACTTTTTAATCTAATTACACTCCAAGGGAAAAAAGAAAGAAAACGACGCACCACGAAGATATTATCCAAATGGGACGGAAGTCAGTAGATTTGATGTGCATGTAGAGACAAACAAATGATTACAATTTCAGAAAAAATGCATGATTTATTAAACAGAAAAGCAGCACTCCGTCTTCAGGCCACAAATGGCCCATCGGGACCATCCGAGCGCCGTGTCATCCTCAGATGAAGATGGGAATAGTAGGGGCGTGTGGCCAGTACACCATTCTCCCGGTCGTTATGATGGTTTTCTGTGACCGGAGCCGCCACTATTCGGTCGAGTAGCTCCTCAAATGGTATCACGAGGCTGAGTACACCCCGAAAAATGGCAGCAGGACATGGCGGTCCGTATGGTTACCCATCCAAGTGTCTGCCACGCCCGAAAGCGATTAACTTCGGTGATCTGACGGGAATCGGTGTGTCCACTGTGGCAAGGCTGTTGCCATTAAAGAGAAAGAACTGCACAAACTGAGGAAGCCAGTAACACATAGCTGCACCTCTGATCCTTATGCGAGCAGTTACTCGGCTTGGCACTTGGCACTGACTGATGAGTTGTTGGATGCCCTCCTGTGAGATATCGTGCCAAATTTTCTCTGATTGGCGTGGAAACCGCTGACTCCATACAGGCGATTGATACACACACGACTTCACAGCCTTTACTTACGTCACCCCTAGAACGTTCCATGACAACCTACTACCAGTCTCACAGCTTTTGTGGCTCTCCGAAGCGACCAGTGTGCTCGCTTAATGGGTGAGTAATATTTTGTCCGGTGGGGTTTCTAGCTTATGCCGACTTATTTCTAGCTGTAGTTCTGGTATGATACACACTGCGGTAACAAAAGTCATGGGACACCTATATGTACATATACAGAAAGCGGTCGTATCGCGTACACAATCTGTAAGAGGGCAGTGCATTTGCGGTCCGCCCCAATAGCTCAGTGGTGAACGTGACGGATTGCCGTCCTACGAGCCCGGGTTCGATTCCCGGCTGGGCCGGGGATTTTCTCCGCTCAGGGACTGCGTTTCTGCTGTCTTCTTCATCATTTCATCCCCACCCGGCGCACAGGTCGCCCAATGTGGTATCTAATGTAATAAGACCTGCACCAAGGCGGCCGGACCTGCCCCGCAAGGGGTCTCCTGGCCAATGACGCCAAACGCTCATTTCCATTTGCGGGGCTGGCATTTGTACTCAGGTGATTCATGTGTTTATGAGGTGATTTTGGTCGTACGACGGGAATTAAATAGAATTTGAGCACGGAATGATAGCTGGAACTAGAAGCATGGAACATTCCATTTCGGAAATCGTTACGGAATTCAATATTGCGAGGTCCACAGTGTCAAGAGTGTACCGCGAATAGCAAATTCTCACCACGAGCAAAGCAGTGGCCGACAGCCTTCACTTACGAAGCGACAGCAGTGGCGTTCACGTAGCATTTTCAGTGCTAACAGACAAGGGGCACTGCGTAAAATAACCGCAGAAATCAATGTGGGACGTATGACGAATGTATCCGCTAGTACAGTGCGGCGAATCGTCCATTAATGGGCCACACCAACAAGAGGCCGACGGCAGTGCTTTTGTTAACACCACGACATCGCCCGCAGCACCTCTTCTGGGCTCGTGACCATATCGATTGGACCCTGCACGACTGCAGCCTGGTCAGGTAAGTCCCTGTTTCAGTTGGTAAGAGCTACGGATCCAAGTTGTCAACAAGACACTGTGCCCACAATGAAATGGGCTGTCTTTACATGAGTTGGACTGGGTCCTCGGGTCCAACTGAACCTATCATTGACTGGAAATGGTTACTTGGAGATTATTTGCGGCTATTCACGGTCATCATTTTCCCAAACAACGATGTCATGTCACTGGGCCTCGGTTGTTCGTGATTGGTTTGAAGAACATTCTGAACAATACGAGCGAATGATTTGGCCACCCACATCGCCCGACATGAATCTTATCGAGAATTTATGGGGCTTGATCGAGAGGTGAGTTCGTGCACAAAATCCTGCATTTTTTTTGTCCTCAGTCTTCTGTCTGGTTTAATGCGGACCGCCACGAATTCCTCTCCTGTGCCAACCTCTCCATCTCAGACTAGCGCTTGCAACCTACGTCCTCCTGGATGGATTCCAGTCCCTGTCTTCCTCTAGAATTTTTATCCTGTACAGCTCCCTCTAGTACCACGGGAGCCATTCCTCTGATGTCTTAAAAGATGTCCTATCATCCAGTCCCTTCTTCTTGCCTGTGTTTTCCACATATTCCTTTCCTCTTCGATTTTGCGCAGAACCTCTTCACTAGTTACCTTACCAGTTCACCCAAATGTCAACATTCGTCTGTAGCAACACATTTAAAATGCTTCGATCCTATTCTGTTCTAGTGTTCCCACAGTCCATATTTCAAAATTGTCCAAATTTGTGTGAATTCTTTAGGGACCAAACTGCTGATGTCCTCGGTCCCTAGACTTATACACTACTACTTAATCTAACTTATGCTAAAAACAACACACACACCCATGCCCGAGGAAGGACTCGAACAGCCGGCCAGTGTGGTCGAGCGGTTCTAGGCGCTTCAGCCTGGAACTGCGCGACCGCTACGGTGGCAGGTTCGAATCCTGCCTCGGGCATGGATGTGTGTGATGTCCTTAAGTTAGTTAGGTTTAAGTAGTTCTAAGTTCTAGGGGACTGATGACCTCAAATGTAAAGTCCCATAGTGCTCAGAGCCATTTGAACTATTTGAGGACTCGAACCTCCGGCGGGAGAGGCCGCGCAATCCGTGACATGGTGCCTCAAACCGCGCGGCCACCCCGCGCTGCCTCCATATTTCACTACTATACAGTGCTGTGATCCAAACGTACATTCTCAGAAATTTTTCAATTATGGAGGGCTATAGAAGCACATGGTTCCATATTTCTGCAGGGAACTTCCAACAACTTGTTGAGTCCTTGCATGGCGTCAGGCAAAAGGAGATCCGACACGATAGTCGGAGCTATTCCACGGCTTTTGTCACCTCAGTGCACAGGGTACAGATACTTATGTATTTTTCTATGTGTCGAATCTTGCTCCTACTCATTTCTGCCGGCCTGGAGACCTCAGGTGTCACGGGGATACCCTATCGCTCGAGTTTAGGAGCGGTTTGGCGACTGCCGATTTCTCGTATGGGTTTCTGACGAGCTTGGAGTTCTCAGTCACCTATTGGAGCACGAAATCCTTGATTCAAGTTATTCTTATATGACACGAGACATCAAATATTAATTTGCTATGAACCGACCGAATGAGAAATGCAACTCCAATGTAGCGGCGGGTTCTTGAGTACACTAATGTACTATAAATGAACTTTACGTACCCTAGGGGCGTTTTCCATGAATTTAAAGTACGAGGCGTGTTTTTAAGTAAGGTCTGTTTTGTTCTAGACACTATTAGTTCGCGCGCATACCGCAGCAAGGGCTTGCGTCGTGTACCGGCATGCCTCGGGAACAACTGTGCTGTTTCAACTCTGTAGCTAACCTGTGCGGTTCTGTTCTGTGCTTTCAAAATGTTTAAGACCATCTACTCGCCCGCCGCCTTTTAGGTTCAGTCAGTGATACGGTTTTTGTTAGCAAGGAACCTGCCGGCTGCAGAAATTCATCGACAGATTTGCGAAGTGTACGGTGACGCCGTTATGAGTTAAAGCAAAGTGCGTAAGTGGGTACGAGAATTCAGAGATGGCGGTGGCAGCGTCCATGATGTGGACCGCTTCGGTCGCCCTTCTTTCACTACAGACGATTTGGTGGCTTAAGTTGAAGCGAGAATTCGTGAGAACAGGCGCTTCACAATAACAGGTCTCTCAAAGGAATTTCCTGACGTGTCGAGATCAGTGAATTACATCGTTTCTGAACACCTGAAGTTTAGGAAACTGTGCTCCCATTGGATCCCGAAACTCCTAACAGAGGACCGCAAAAACCGAAGATTTGAGTGTGCAATTAAGTTCTTGACTCGTTATCACGAAGAAGGTGACGGGTTCTTGAGTCAGATCGTAATTGGAGACGAAACATGGGTTTCGCATATCACGCCCGAATCGAGGCAACAGAGCATGGAATGGGGTAACACACACTTGCCTGTAAAGGTGAAGGCCAAACAGAGTCTGTCACATCCCAAGATCATGGCGTCGGTGTTTTAGGATAGGCATGGTGTTTTGTTGGTCGCTTCATGCAACGAGGAACCACTATCAATGCAAAAGCATGCCGCCAAACTCTGAGAAAACGACACAGAGCGATTCAAAACAAAAGAAGCGGCATGCTGACAAAGGCAGCTGTACTTCTGCATGAAAATGTAAGACGTCACACTGCAGGTCAGACCCGCGATTTATTGGCTGGGAAATTTTAGACCGCCCACCCTACAGTCCTGATCTTGCGCCCAGCAATTACCACCTACTGCTCCGTCTCAAACAACGCCTCAGTGGCAACAGTCTCAATGATGACGACGACGTAAAGACGGTAGTGAACTCTTGGTTATCGGAGCAGGCGGCAAGTTTTTATGAAGAGGGTATTTTAGAAATTGGTTGAGAGGTATCATACGTATTTGAACAAACTTGGCAACTATGTCGAAAAACAGAGTCAAGTACGTACTTTCTGAAGTTAAGTTTACTTTCTTGAAATAACCTTTCGTCGTGTACTTACAGGGTGTTTCAAAAATGACCGGTATATTTGAAACGGCAATACAAACTAAACGAGCAGCGATACAAATACACCGTTTGTTGCAAATATGCTTGGGACAAAAGTACATTTTCAGGCGGACAAACTTTCGAAATTACAGTAGTTACAATTGTCAACAACAGATGGCGCTGCGGTCTGGGAAACTCTATAGTACGATATTTTCCACATATCCACCATGCGTAGCAATAATATGGCGTAGTCTCTGAATGAAATTACCCGAAACCTTTGACAACGTGTCTGGCGGAATGGCTTCACATGCAGATGAGATGTACTGCTTCAGCTGTTCAATTGTTTCTGGATTCTGGCGGTACGCCTGGTCTTTCAAGTGTCCCCACAGAAAGAAGTCACAGGGGTTCATGTCTGGCGAATAGGGAGGCCAATCCACGCCGCCTCCTGGATGTTTTGGATAGACCAAAGCAATCACACGATCATCGAAATATTCATTCAGGAAATTATAGACGTCGGCCGTGCGATGTGGCCGAGCACCATCTTGCATAAACCACGAGGTGTTCGCAGTGTCGTCTAAGGCAGTTTTTACCGCCACAAATTCACGAAGAATGTCCAGATAGCGTGATGCAGTAATCGTTTCGGATCTGAAAAATGGGCCAATGATTCCTCTGGAAGAAATGGCGGCCCAGACCAGTACTTTTTGAGGATGCAGGGACGATGGGACTGCAACATAGGGCTTTTCGGTTCCCCATATGCGCCAGTTCTGCTTATTGACGAAGCCGTCCAGGTAATAATAAGCTTCGTCAGTAAACCAAATGCTGGCCACATGCATATCGCCGTCATCAATTCTGTGCACTATATCGTTAGCGAATGTCTCTCGTGCAGCAATGGTAGCGGCGCTGAGGGGTTGCCGCGTTTGAATTTTGTATGGGTAGAGGTGTAAACTCTGGCTCATGAGACGATACGTGGATGTTGGCGTCATTTGGACCGCAACTACAACACGGCGAACGGAAACCCGAGGCCGCTGTCGGATCACCTGCTGCACTAGCTGCGCGTTGCCCTCTGTGGTTGCCGTACGCGGTTGCCCTACCTTTCCAGCACGTTCATCCGTCACGTTCCCAGTTCGTTGAAATTTTTCAAACAGATCCTTTATTGTATCGCTTTTCGGTCCTTTGGTTACATTAAACCTCCGTTGAAAACTTCGTCTTGTTGCAACAACACTGTGTTCTAGGCGGTGGAATTCGAACACCAGAAAAATCCTCTGTTCTAAGGAATAAACCATGTTGTCCACAGCACACTTGCCCGTTGTGAACAGCACAGGCTTACAGCAGAAAGACGACGTACAGAATGGCGCACCCACAGACTGCGTTGTCTTCTATATCTTTCACATCACTTGCAGCGCCATCTGTTGTTGAAAATTGTAACTACTGTAATTTCGAAAGTTTGTCCGCCTGAAAATGTACTGTTGTCCCAAGCATATTGCAACAAACGGTGTATTTATATCGCTGCTCGTCTAGTTTTTATTGCCGTTTCAAATATACCGGTCATTTTTGAAACACCCTGTATGTTCAAACGGACCTTAGTTAAAAGCGCTCCTCGTATATTGAATACAATCACTAGTACGATGCGTTCTGATTTCAACATTGTTTTTTGTTTGCTACTGACTTGTTTACAAGGAGTAATGAGCGTAGTTGTGTACTACTTTGCAAAGGTAGAACACAGTTTACAGTCACTCGAATTGGCCGGTGACGCAGAGATCGGTGGAACAGACGAACGGTTCCTGTGTTGATGGCAGTCGAGTTCACGAAGTGGACGCCTAGCCAGAAGCAAAGGCACAAGTCGTCGTAAGCGTACACAAACAGTCTCGGAAGGAATCCCGATCGACAATGTAAAAACAGGCGAGCTCGGTCACTCGAGTAATGAATGTCGCGTACCGAAGGCTGCGGTGAAACAGCAGGACTGAGGCACAAGTACGGGCCCACGGTATTTACTCGCCCCCTCGCGTCGGCGCACGGACCCACGTGAAATGCCTGCGGCTGCGGCTGGGGGGCTGTGGCCGTGGTATGGAGCCCGGGTATCTCTGACATTCTCCACATCGATACTCGGGCCGGGCGGGGAATCCGAATCACTGTCGGATACAAAAAGGAGTATGTCTATTGCTAAGTATTTGCAGCCATTTTCCTCAGTCGCTAATAATAAATTCAAGTATGTTTCATCTTATCTTGATGATAAGAAAACTTCCATCTTTTGCAATAGTAATGTATTCTTAAGTACCAGACACGTTCGCCTATCCATTTTGGGCATCTTCAGTGATCTATAATACATATAAAATTATTCAATTATACATATTTTGATGTAGTGATTCTATGGAAGTTTGATTTGGTCCAGCTGTTTCTATTGACAACTGTATGTTTCAGTATTTTGGCTGTATATGCCACTGGGCGTAAGTTTGTCGGCGTAAGCGCCACCTGCCTTTTTTGAGGTATAACTACATTATTTGTACCAATGCTCCCATACGGTTATAATGGGAGTGTTAATTTCCTTCCTTTTTTTACTGTTACTCTGCCTAAGGACGTTATCAATAATAATAATTTACACGTTGCCTTTGTACGTCAATTAGAACATGTTTCTCGGCACGAGCGCCACCTGCCCTATTTTCAGAGAAACTACGCTCGCCGATTACACTCAGTCGGTTGTGAGCTCTGCAAGATCCAGGAGCTATTTCATATTAACGTGACAAACCCCAATTCTAGGGCTATATTTTATTTTTTACACATGGATCTATGCCGACAATTGTAAAAACGGCGATGGTACATTAGTCGTTACTAATGTAAAATTGTAAGTACCAGTCGTCGTTATCATACTTCTGCAATGCAAGAGCTCTCTAATTTGTCTTAAAATTTATTCTTGGCTTATACGTTTCATACTTTTCTAATGTAAGCTGTGATGTTCATTGTCCTTAGGTTACCTTCTGAAGAAGACACATTAATATCTGTCGAAACCTAGGTAAAGAATTTCTTTATCCATTGCAACTGGTCTGCTGTTTATAATTTTATAACTATTTGTTTTTGTTTCTTTACTTATATTCATTCTCGTGACCCGTTCATTCTGCCATTTGTTGTTCTATATGTGCTAAATGCATATGGTATACGCAGTATCCAGTATATACTCCTCTGTACATAACCAGGGCTGTAGGAAACAACACATGTTTGCACTGCTCTTAAGCACATGCTATAGAGCTGACTGAGGGACCATGGGAACTGACTGAGGGGTCCTGAGAGAGTGGAGTTGGGGGTTGGGGTGGTCGATGGAGGAAGGGTGGGTCGCGGGACACAGTGTATGTGTGTATGTGTGTGTGTGTGTGTGTGTGTGTGTGTGTGTGTGTGTAAATTTACACACACACACACACACACACACACACACACACACACACACACACTATAATCTTTATTTTAGTTTAGTAAGTTGTTAGTACTGGCTGTAGTGAATATAAAAAGCAAAAGAGAGAAAGAGCTATTATAATGATGAAATGAACGACGAAATTGGCGAAGCCTATTTTGGACGCCTATCTTTAACACGGTGATGCTTGGCTGTGGAAAGATGATTGATTGGTTTTGTGGGTCAGGATTGTCATAAAATAACGCTCATAAATCGGCATTCGACTGCGTTATCACGCACCTGAATGAAGATGGGTACGTTTTCTGATGCGTTCTGTGAGCGTTTGAGACAGCAACAAAGGCGGCCGATCCATTCCATCATCGTATTAAGACAACCAACGACGAATATTTGCTGAAAAACGATTATGCGATGTTGGCAAGGCTTGAATTAAATAATAGAAATGAAAAAGTAAATATTCATAGTGGTGTAATTCGTCTTATTTAAACTAGCATCATAAGGCACCACCTTTTATTCCATCCATTCACTAAGATGGCTACGACAGAAGGGAGTGCAAGATAGTATTGAGACTCTAGCATTTGTCCTGATAAAATAAAGCTTGTGTCAGCAGCGACACAAAATAGGCCAATGTTCAAACTTACTCTCTTAGTTTCTTCCAATTTAGGATGGCTATTTCGAGCGCATTTTTACTTTTCCTTTTTTGTCCAGAGGTGATTGGCCCTACTATCAAACGTAGATTTCAAACCTTCTTTTCTACCTTTTCTGGAAGTGAGGGACCATCAGGGTTTGTCCTGAAGAGAGTAGGGGAAACCTGTTAAAGCTCTTCCTCTAGCTAGAAGGGCCACACACACAAAATATGATACGTTTCAACCGTAAGGAAAATACACTGATGCAAAAAAATAGTACGCCCTTTTAGAGGTTTCCAATTCACTCAAGATGTATTGTTGCAAAAGCCCATATGGAGTACGTGAAATGATTACATTTACAGATCAGTAGCACAAGAGGTTCTAAGGTGCCAGGAATAGACCTGCGCTGAAACACCCTTATTAGTACGTGGTGTATTCTCCATGGCCGGCAATATAGGCGCTGACTCTCGCATTCAGTCGATTGTACAGACGGCGAAAACGGTCCTTGGATACGTTACTCTGCGCCTGCTCGGCCTGTTCACGTAGTTCTGTAAGAGTTGTTGGCTGACGAGTCTCATGAACCACTTCTCGTCCCATCACGTTCCACATGTTCTCGGTTGGGACAAGTCTGGAGATCGTGTTGCCCAGGGAAGTTGCTTCACCTGTTGCAGAGTCCGCCCCGATAGCTGAGTAGTCAGCGTGACTGACTGCCGTCCTACGGGCCCGCGTTCGATCCCCGTCTGGGTCGGGTATTTTCTCCGCTCAGGTCGCCCAATGTGGCGTCGAATGTAAAAAGACCTGCACCGAGGCGGCTGGACCTGCCCCGTAACGGGCCTACCGGCCAATGACCCCAAACGCTCATTTTCCATTTTACCTGTTGCAGAGCACACTGAGTGTCACAGGCAGTGTGTGGGCGAGCATTATCATGTTGGAACAACACATCGCCTTACTATTGCAAGAATGGCAAAAGGAATAGTCTAAGAACATTCTGTGCATACCGAGCGCTGGTTAGCGTCCGCTCCAGAAACACAAAAGGCGAATGAAAGTGGTAGCTTATCACACCTCAGATCATTAAGCCTGGAATGAGGCCTCTATGATACAGCACTCACCAGGCCTACGTCGCATGCACACATGACCATCCCATGCATGCACACATAATCTGCTTTCATCTCTGAAGACCATGGCGTGTCATTCCATTCTCCCAGCGACCCTTTGACGGCACCATTCGAGCCGTGCACGTCGATGCCGTGGCGTGAGTGGAAGGCGGGCTAGGGGTGTGAGTGTGCTGTAGTAGCTGTAGGACCTGCCACATATGGCCTTACATTAAGACGTTCCTAGCTGGCGTCCACGTTGCGTAAACGTACCTCGTCTACGAGTGTGAGAATTTTGATGTGACCACTGATACCAGCATCGCTGCACAATCGATTCAGCGCGTTCAACTTGTGTGGCAGTTCTCCGAAAGGACCATCCCGCCACTCGGAGAACCACAATTTGACTCCTTTCAAAGTCACTCGTTTGGCTGTAGAAAGCACGGGTGCGTCTCCGTGGCATAGTTGCCTGTTTGCTTCGCACGTTTTCACCAAACTGAGCCTTCTGGATTTACCCTTCCGTATTAAAGGACAACCACAGATGGCACTCTGGCAGCTATGTCACTACGTTATCTGTTGGCGGACGACGTTAAAACCGTTATCAGCACATCTACTATCCCCCAGAAGGCATAGGCTGTCATCGAATCAAAATCTACACTCCTGGAAATTGCAATAAGAACACCGTGAATTCATTGTCCCAGCGGAAACTTTATTGACACATTCCTGGCGTCAGATACATCACATGATCACACTGACAGAACCACAGGCACATAGACACAGGCAACAGAGCATGCACAATGTCGGCACTAGTACAGTGTATATCCACCTTTCGCAGCAATGCAGGCTGCTATTCTCCCATGGAGACGATCGTAGAGATGCTGGATGTAGTCCTGTGGAACGGCTTGCCATGCCATTTCCACCTGGCGCCTCAGTTGGACCAGCGTTCGTGCTGGACGTGCAGACCGTGTGAGACGACGCTTTATCCAGTCCCAAACATGCTCAATGGGGGACAGATCCGAAGATCTTGCCGGCCAGGGTAGTTGACTTACACCTTCTAGAGCACGTTGGGTAGCACGGGATACATGCGGACATGCATTGTCCTGTTGGAACAGCAAGTTCCCTTGCCGGTCTGGGAATGGTAGAACGATGGGTTCGATGACGGTTTCGATGTACCGTGCACTATTCAGTGTCCCCTCGACGATCACCAGAGGTGTACGGTCAGTGTAGGAGATCGCTCCCCACCCCATGATGCCGGGTGTTGGCCCTGTGTGCCTCGGTCGTATGCAGTCTTGATTGTGGCGCTCACCTGCACGGCGCCAAACACGCATACGACCATCATTGGCACCAAGGCAGAAGCGACTCTCATCGCTGAAGACGACACGTCTCCATTCGTCCCTCCATTCACGCCTGTCGCGACACCACTGGAGGCGGGCTGCACGATGTTGGGGCGTGAGCGGAAGACGGCCTAACGGTGTGTGGGACCGTAGCCCAGCTTCATGGAGACGGTTGCGAATGGTCCTCGCCGATACCCCAGGAGCAACGGTGTCCCTAATTTCCTGGGAAGTGGCGGTGCGGTCCCCTACGGCACTGCGTAGGATCCTACGGTCTTGGCGTGCATCCGTGAGTCGCTGCGGTCCGGTCCCAGGTCGACGGGCACGTGCACCTTCCGCCGACCACTGGCGACAACATCGATGTACTGTGGAGACCTCACGCCCCACGTGTTGAGCAATTCGGCGGTACGTCCACCCGGCCTCCCGCATGCCCACTATACGCCCTCGCTCAAAGTCCGTCAACTGCACATACGGTTCACGTCCACGCTGTCGCGGCATGCTACCAGTGTTAAAGACTGCGATGGAGCTCCGTATGCCACGGCAAACTGGCTGACACTGACGGCGGCGGTGCACAAATGCTGCGCAGCTAGCGCCATTCGACGGCCAACGCCGCGGTTCCTGGTGTGTCCGCTGTGCCGTGCGTGTGATCATTACTTGTACAGCCCTCTCGCAGTGTCCGGAGCAAGTATGGTGGGTCTGACACACCGGTGTCAATGTGTTCTTTTTTCCATTTGCAGGAGTGTAAATCGTCTTTCCAGGTTCACTAATTTTTTTTCCGGCAGTGTAAATAGCGTGTTTTGTAAATTACATTTCAACGACTGCATGAAAAAGCGAGCAATCGTGTCTAAGGACTTACGTATCACACTACACACTCACAGGCCGGAGGATCAACAGTCAGTCAATAACATAATTTTTTGTGTCTTTTTATGGGTTGTTGATTTCCTAATATGATAAAATCACCTTTCACCGTGATTCGAAGTCCACGTTAAACTGCAGATCCCTCTGTAACTGTCAGGGTAAATCAGTTTTAAGACTGTCCGCCCACGGTAGCTGAATGGTCAGCGTGACGGATTGCCAATCCTCTGGGCCCGGGTTCGATTCGCGGTTGGGTCGGGGAATTTTCCCCGCCCAGGGACTGGGTGTTGTGCTGTTCTCATCATCATTCTATCATCCCCATCGACTGCAGGACTCCGAAGTGGCGTCAAATTGAAAGACCGGCACCCGGCGAACGGCCTGCCCGACTGGGGACCCTAGCCATACGATTAAATAAATAAATTGAAAGATTGTAGAAAAGTTAAAAAAACATCTCCAATAGTACCACATCTATAGCAGAGTCGGTAAAAAATATCCCAGACAAACGGCAGCGCTGTTGATGGCTTACAAATGCAAAGCGCAAGGGGCTCCAATCGGAAACAGCAAATGTCTACAGAGTTGCGACAACACATAAGATCGCGTCACATGATTGGTTGCTATAAAAGCTAGAAGCTGCCACGTCAAGCCCATTGCAGCTAACAGGCGTCTTCTTTCACCTATTCTACTTAGTAGAGGACCATGGTGAACAATTCAGCGCCGGCCATGGGTGGCCGAGCGGTTCTAGCCGCTACAGTCTGGAACCGCGCGACCGCTACGGTCGCAGGTTCGAATCCTGCCTCGGGCATGGATGTGTGTGATGTCCTTAGGTTAGTTAGGTTTAAGTAGGTCTAAGTTCTAGGGGACTGATGACCTCAGAAGTGAAGTCGCATAGTGCTATTAAAAATAAAAAAAAAATAAAAATAAAAAAACAATTCAGCCTTGTGACTGAGGACCAAATCAGAAGAAGTGACCTTCATGGTGAAGAAAATTATTCTCTTTCTCCAGGTCTATATCTGGGAGATTTCAGTTACCAAGGAACAAAAGTTTTGAAGCACTTTATAAACCAGTAAGTTAACGATGGTGTTCCTCCGAGGCCGTTTGTTGCTACCAATATCTCTTCGGAAATTCGAAATAATGGTTCGGTGGAATGAAATTCGCGTGGGATGAAGATACCATAGCTGAGGCAAAATACTGCAGAGTTACAGATAAACAGTATTTTTAACGACGTGGGACAAGGTCAGCTGAGAAATACAGAGTTATGTTTTATACTCAATTTAAAATCTCTTTGCCAATTCCCCGTCGCACAAGGTCTTCCTATGCCATACAAGAAATTGAAAATACATCCGATTTTCTGCCAACTAGCTTTACGTACGTCGAATTTAGTGCACGAGGCAAAACAATATTTACATGTGCCTGATGGTCCTTTGCAATACTGCGATTTCCGCAAACGTGAGTGAGTATATGTCTGTAACTGAAACAAATGTGACTGGCCATTGCAGCCACATATTGCAGCACAAACACATTGGGCCGTTGATTTTTCATTTCATGCAATAACTGACTTCTGTCCGGCCACTCATCATTGGTATGGCTTCAGGCGTGATGTTCCTAATAGATTTAGTGCGGCAGTGCCCCATAATTTACTGCTGGATGCCGTCCCCTTACGAGATCAACGCATGTGAACAACAGTTAAAACCTAAATGTCCACGAAATAACGGGGAAAATTATGAAACAAGAAACATGCAACGGAAATGACACATACCACAGTGTCATGAAATCAATAGGTAATCTGAGTGCACTCACTTGTCAATAATATATTCATCTTATAGCACTTACAGATGCTTTTACCTAGAGTAGTTTTCTCTGTGAAATAATGACAGCGCGTTTCTGGCTATAGTCTGGTTAAAATTACTTGACAGCTGATGTCAGTCACGTGCCGCTACAGTGTTGCCACATCGGCGGCCGGCTACCGGTCGGTTATAGATGAGACACATACCAGGCGGGTCACTCCACAAATGCTGTTAATGTGTAACGCGAGCAATGTTGGAAGCGGCCGCTGCGAGGTACGTACGTCGGAAATGCGAGATGCTATGTCCGCAGCTGATTTTGGGTGACCAATGACTGAACTGCGACAGACAACGTGTTTTGTAGCCCTGTAATCAAAGTCACGCACGAACCCATGATTTGGGATCCAAACACATGAAAAAACATTGCCGGACCGGGAACTGAAACTGAACTGACTAGTATTAGTTGAGCCAGTTTGGCGTCGGTGAACGGTTCGGGCGAGACTTTGATCGCTCTTATTGGAGAAAACCAGCTCCAACCCTTGAATTGTCAACTGAAAAGCAATTTTAATTGGACTGTACGTGTCCCACGGCACAAGTACAAAAATGTCGTTGGTGAATAATGCAAGCAGGACCAAATATTTTTAAAATACTTTATTTCAATACCGTAACTGATCATCTCCATCTTCATATTGCTAGGTTTCCAATTACATTAGGATTCTTGTCAGTAAGATATCGTTTGCTCCTGTGCTTCACAAGAATCTGAAGATGGTCATAGGAGCCCGAGGCCGGTTATAGCACTGAAGCAGAGAGGCATTTGTGGTTGGTTGTGTTATTTGCCAAGAATCATTAAGTTCACGAGATCCAGCATGGATAAAATTACGCAGAAAAGTGTTGTACTATACGACTGGAAAGTTGTAAAAGACCATGTGACAGCTGCAAAGAAATAGGCAGCACTTGCTTCTGGGGCGCACACACACACAGGACTTAGTGGTATTGTGTCTTGTTTACGGGTTTGACTGGTATTACGGAAAAACAAGCGATGTCAACCTCGCCGTGTTTCACCTGCTACGGACACTGGAGAAGGCACATTCCATTACACTTGGCAAATCGATAATATCATGATAGAGCAATAATGTGGACAGGTAATTTTCTTTTATTCATTGTATTTTTATAATTGGATCTTATTTTGCAAATTTATGTTATTGATAACTCCTAAAATTTGTTCTTTAGGAAAAAACGACCAAAAATGTAAACTTTTACAATAATGGGTTATTTTTATAGATTTATAAATGATGCTTTGAGTAAAACATGTAATGTATTACATCTACATCTGCATATATACTCCGCTAATCACCAAGATGTGTGTGGCGGAGGGCACAATACACGCCAAGTCATATTTCCCCCCGTCTGTTCAACTCGCGGATCTCGCGAGGGAAAAACGACTGTCTGAACGCCTCAGTACGAGCTCTAGTTTCCCTTACCTTTGAATGGTGATCATTGCGCAATTTGAAAGTTGGTGGTAATAATATATGATCTACATCCTCGGCGAAGAACGGATGTCGGAATTTAGTGAGCAGCCCCTTCCGCTTAGCGCGCCGTGTATCTGCAAGTGTGTCCCACTTCAAACTTTCGATGGCTAAATGTACCAATCACGAATCTTGCCGCTCTTCTTTGGACCTTCTCAGTCTATTGAATCAGACCCAACTGGTAAGGGTCCCATACAGACGAACAGTACTCTAAGGCTGGACGAACTAACGTATTGTAAGCTATTTCCTTTATTGAAGGACTGCATCGCTTCAGTGTTCTACCAATAAACCGCAATCCAGAGTTCGCCTTGCCCGTTACTTGTGTAATCTGATCATTCTATTTTATATCATTTCGAATAGTCACACCCAGATACTTGACGGATGTTACCGCTTCCAAAGACTGGGCATTTATTTTGTACTCTTACATTAATGGGGATTTTCGCAATTGTTATACGCAGCAAGGTTACACTCACTAGCATTGGAAGATAACTGCCAGTCATTAGATCACCCATTTATTTTCTGCAAATCCTCATTGATATGTTCACAACTTTCGTGTGATACTAGTTTCCTGTAGATACAGCCTCATCGGCAAACAGTCTAATGCCGCTGTCAGTATCATCAACCAGATCGTTTATGTAAATCGTAAAAAGCAGGAGACCTATTACGCTGCCCTGGGGCACACCTGATGTTACGATTGTTTCTGTTGAAGTCACCCCGTTCACGACGACATACTGCTCCCTGTCTGTTAGAAAACTTTCTATCCAATCGAATATGTCATCGGATAGACCGTAAGCGCTCACTTTTTGGAGCAAGCGACAGTGCGGAACTGAGTCGAATGCCTTTCGCATGTCGAGAAATATGGCATCAACCTGGGAGCCGGTTTAGATACCGGCTAATGTATATCATGCACAAAGAGGGCCAGCTGTGTCTCACGTGACCGCTGTTTCCTAAAATCGTGCTGGTGTCTGCAGATGAACTTTTCAGAGTCTAGAAAGATCATGATGTCTGAACACAAAATATGTTCCATGATTCTACATCAGAGCGATGTCAGTGAAATTGGCCGGTAATTATGTGCATCCGATTTTCTACCCTTTTTATAGATTGCTATGACCTGGGCCTTCCAGTCCCGTGGAACTTTCCGCTGTTCCAGTGCTCTGCCGGCCGCGGTGGTCTAGCGGTTCTCGGCGCACAGTCCGGAACCGCGCGACTGCTACGGTCGCAGGTTCGAATGCTGCCTCGGGCATGGATGTGTGTGATGTCCTTAGGTTAGTTAGGTTTAAGTAGTTGTAATTTCTAGGGGACTGATGACCACAGATGTTAAGTCCCATAGTGCTCAGAGCCATTTTTGAACCATCCAGTGATCTCTGATAGATGATAGATAAGAATGGTGCCATATTTGTAGCATAGTCAACATAAAATCTTACGGGGCTACCGTCTGGGCCAGATGCCTTCCGGGTGTCTAAGGATCTTAACTGTTTTACAACCCCAGATACACTAAACACTATGTCAGTCATCCTTACGTTTGTTCGATAATTGAAAGGGGGAAGGTGCAGCCAGTCAGTCTTCCTATTAGTGACTTTGTCGTTCAGTTGAAAAATAATCAGCCTACAACACTAGTTAACTATGTTGTGTGCAAGTTTGTTCTGAGCCTCACTCTGGGCGCCACTTAAGTGGTGATCAGTTTGGTAGCGTTGGACAATTTCTCTCAAGACGGGCATCCTCACCAACCATTGTAGGTGGCTGGTGGGATCAGACATGCGCCCAGTGGGTGTTTTTGTCCACATAGTACGACAAAGACAGTGTTTTGGAGGAAACAGTAAAGGGGCCTGATAAGATTTACGACTCCACAGGATATGAAATTTTCAGATAACGGATTTTTAAAACAAAGCATTGTTAGAAAAATTGGCCGTGCGGATATGACTCGCGAACTGAGAGTTCCGTACAAATTTCATTAGGTACATAGACAGTTCATTCATTCTCGGAACCGAGAATCTCGACCATTTTGCCTATTATCGACACTGATACTGACAAGATATCGGTCCTAGGGATTCCAAGATTTTTGAGAATGCTTTACTTTCAATAATATAAATGTGACATAAATTCATGCAGGAGGTAGGAAACCATCATCATGATAATCAGAATTTCTCTATTCATGCGGAAAATTTGGAAATTTGTGGTAAGATCTTATGGGACCAAACTGCTGAGGCCATCGGTCTCTAAGTTTACACACTACTTAATCTAACTTCAACTAACTAACGCTAAGAACGACACACACCCCTCCCCCTAGGGAGAACTCGAACCTCCGAGGGGGGAAGCCGCGCGGACCATGAGAAGACGCCCCAGACCGCTCGGTTACCCCGTGCGGCCATCCAGGCTGACTGAGCCTCAATGATAAAAGTCAAATTTCAGACAAAAAATGAATTTATTGTTCATTTAACACGTTTCTGAATCTATCCATCACCAGATATCCAGGAGCAATAACTGCACAAATGGCGCTTCAAGTTGTGTGCGAAACTCCACAGTTACGTGCAGCAATCGCTCCTGGATATCTGATGATGGAGAAATTTCGAAGCGAGTAGTTTGAGCAATAAAGTCATTCCTTGCCTGCTGCTTGACTTTTACCACTGCGACCCAGGCAGCCTGAATGGAGAACTACTTATTAAAGGTTTCAGGAATTACTGCAACCAATCGTCGTTTTTTCTTCAGTTTTTATTTATTCATGACCGATTTCGAATCGCCTGGGGATTCATCATCAGATGATAAAATTTAGTTTGAAGTATCTACAACAAAGTGCTTAGGACAATATTTTGTGAATAGCATAAGAAAATTTTGGAATGTAAAAACACAATAATAATTTTATAAAGAAAGTAATGCAGTATATATATTTTTTATTACGAATGCCACACAAAACGAAAAATGAGCAAAGAAAATCTCTGCCTCCACAAAACTCTTTGGAGACAACAACAGTCACACTCTTTAGTTTGTTTATATTTTGTAAAGTATATGGGAGTCGCCATCGGTGGAAAAGTGCCTGCGTCACTTGATATTTAAGTATACTGGCAAGCACACATTATGTTTTCCAGAGAAGGGCCTGTCACAAAAATAAAAACAGTGAGTAATACCATCAAATTAATCTTACATTCGTAATATTATTTCCACATACAGTGCTTTCTTTTTCGTCTCTGTATTTGCCACAGATGCACGACCACCACAATACTCCAAATTAAATAAAAACAGTGAGTAATACCATCAAATTAATCTTACATTCGTAATATTATTTCCACATACAGTGCTTTCTTTTTCGTCTCTGTATTTGCCACAGATGCACGACCACCACAATACTCCAAATTAAAATGTATCATTTGATGATGAATCGCCAGGCGATTCGAAACCGGTCATGAATAAATAAAAACTGAAGAAAAAACGGCGATTGGTTGCAGTAATTCCTCAAACCTTTAACAAGACAGTCGCAGTGTTCCAAATCCAGAATGAATAAAAGTTTTATGAACTACTGATTGTTTTATTTTCAAATTTGACGTCGGATAACAACCGACAAAAGATTTTTTTATACAATTACAAATTAAAAATTTTCGTATTTTTCCTTTATTTGTAGAGCGAAACCTTGCTTCCTGGCAAATTTCAGGATTTTAGGTCAACGGGAAGTACCTTGTAGGTTTTGATGCATCAAAATATGTGGCATAAATGGCGTTGACTTTGAAGCTAACGGTTCTTATACCGCCAAGGGACCTTAGTATGTTATTAATTTCAGCTTGATACTTCTGTCCGTTCCAGAGAAAAAAGGAGTCTTAACAGACTGTCAGACAGACAATAAAATAACAAATGACAACATTTTTTGTGTGATATAATTACAAATTTACAGTTTTCAGATTTTTTCCCCTTTATTCTGTGAAACCTTGCTTCTTGCCAAATTTCATGATTCTAGGTCAGTGGGAATTACCCTGTTGGTTTTGATGAGTGAGTTTGCGAGTATTAAGATATGCGACATAAATTACCGTATCTTTCGATTGCATTGACTTAGAAGCTCCAATGTTTTACACCGCCAAAGGACCTCAGTATGCGACATAAATTTCAACTTGGTACGTTTAGCCGTTCCTGAGACAAAAGGCTTAGAACAGTGGGGAAGAAAGACAGACAGACCAAAACAAAGTGATCCTTTAAGGGTTTCGCTTTTTATATATTAAGATACCGTACCGTTAAAAATGAAAGAAGGAGGAAGTAAGATTCGAGTTTAGCTTCCCGTGGACAGCGAGGTAATTAGAGAAGGAAAACAAACTACGATTAGGGGAGGATTGGCAAGGAAAATCTGCCGTGTTCTTTCAGGGAAACAGCCCACCATTTGTCTCGAATGATTTAGGTAAATCACAGAAAACCTAGATTTGGATGGCCAGACGGAGATTTGAACCGTGATCCTCTTGAATGCGGGTCCATTGTATTAAAATGGCATGCTTTTAGAAAAGAACGTTTTGTTGCACTATTGTGTTACCTTTAACACAGGAATAGAGCGCTTCGTCCTACAGCAATGAAAGATGTAAACAAATAATTCGATCGGCGAAATAAAAAAAATCTGAGGTGACGAATCAGATGAAACATGTCTACTAAAGAGACTGCCTACACTACGCTTGTCCGCCCTATTCTGGAGTATTGCTGTGGGGTTTTGGACGCGTATCGTACAGGACAGACGAAGGACATCAAGAAGGTTCAGAGAAGAGTAGCTCGTTTTGCATTATCGCAAAACAGGGGATAGAGTGCCATGGATATGATACACGAATAGGGTTGGCAATCATTAAAGTAAGGGCAATTTTCGTTGCGGCAAGACATTCTCATGAAATTTCAATCTTCGTGCTCAGAGTTTGGAAATATTTTGTTGGCGCCCACCTGCATAAGAGAAAAAAGGGCTCGCACGAAAATATTTAAGTGTTTGTTTTTGACAGTGGAACTGAGGAGAAATTGCTTTAAGGTGGATCGATGAACCCTCTACCATACCTTCTTTGAGAATTCGAGAGTAATCATACAGATGTAAACGTAGGTGAAACGATAGATTCGGAGGAAAGCTTGCACAATGTATGGTAGTCATCCTCCTAGAAATCCTTAGGTGCTATGCATGATGTAGGCACTTTGCCTTCCAGTGGAAGCTCAGTGAAGATTGGTTCCCAGAGTTAACAAATGACTATCAGTAAGTGTCCACCCGTTTCATTTCCTTTCCTGGGATTTCAGTGGTTAATGCAGTTTGTTATATCAAACTATCATTTATAAGGACACTATTTCTTTTTTATTTTCTACTCAACTATTTCCAGTATGCTTTATAACCGTTCATTGCAGAATCATTTTCTATATAACCTGATAGTTTAACACAGCGAAGAGAATTATGTAAATACCACCTCCGCCTCTGAATCTGAATCGTACAAAACAACTGCGCAGCCTCCCATTCCGACTCTGGATTCGAAAGAACCACTTCATTTACATTCATAGTTTTAGCGCTTATGAACATGAAAGTTAAGAAAGGTTTAGTGGGGGAGGGCGTTGATCTGCCTACGTGTCAAAGCTTGTGGACGTCTGCATGCAGTACGGAGTACAAAGGAACACCTACAGCCGTCGTTCTGGTGTTATTTTGTTGTATTGCAACCAGTTTCGGTGACTCAATACACAATCTTCAGGCCTTAATTGGCGTTGAGGATGTGAACTCCAGTCGTATAAACGATTGCATCAGTGTTCTGGATTCCGTAGAATACTAAAAAAGCGATGTTATGACTGTAACCATTAATTAGCAACTCAATTGCAAAATTCTACGGAAGCCAGTTCACAGATGTAGGCGATAGACGGGGTCGTGTATACCACTGGAGGTCAGCCGCTCAGCGTCAGTTAAGGCCTGGGTTGGTGTACTGAGTCACCGAAACTGGTTGCAATATAATAAAATAACATCAAAACGACGGCTGTGCTTGTTTCATTTTGTTGCGTATGTGAAGGGGCGACGTACAGCCGACTATATACCACAAGGAGAGACAAAAATCTGCATGAAGTGTTTTCGCGTGGCTGTGCTGTACAGCGGAGCCAGCGGCCGACCGCTGCCCCCGCACACAGGCTATCGTGTGTCGCGGTCATTGTCTGCTCCGCCAGACCTGTTTGCGAATGTTCTGTGCTGCGCTCTGCCCACGGCGCTCGCAATCCCACTCTCCTTCCTTTCGGCACACGGGACAACGCAACTATTCATGTGCACACAGACGAGATTTCCAACGTTACGAGGCTCAGCGCCGTCGGCACACGGAACGAGATGGTTAACGTGATTTTGCGCTCTCAGCGCTCTCCAGTGGACTTGTCGGCTTTATTTGGTTCACAAGCCATATACACTACTGGCCGTTAAAATTGCTACACCACGACGATGACGTGCTACAGACGCGAAATTTATCTGACAGGAAGAAGTTGCTGTGATATGGAAATGATTAGCATTTCAGAGCATTCACACAATGTTGGCGCCGGTGGCGACACCTACAACGTGCGGACATGAGGAAAGTTTCGAACCGATTACTCATACACAAACAGCAGTTGACCGGCGTTGCCTGGTGAAACGTTGTTGTGATGAATCGTGTAAGGAGGAGAAATGCGTACCACCACGTTTCCGACTTTGATAAAGGTCGGATTGTAGCCTATCGCGATTGCGGTTTATCGTATCGCGACATTGCTGCTGGTCGAGATCCAATGACTGTTAGCAGAATATGGAATTGGTGGGTTCAGGAGGGTAATACGGAACGCCGTGCTGGATCCCAACGGCCTCGTATTACTAACAGTCGAGATGACAGGCATCTTATCCGCATGGCTGTAACTGATCGTGCAGCCACGTCTCGATCTCTGAGTCAACAGATGGGGACGTTTCCAGGACAACAACCATCTGCACGAACAGTTCGACGACGTTTGCAGCAGCATGGACTGTCAGCTCGGAGACCATGGTTTGCGGTTACTCTTGACGCTGCATCACAGACTGGAGCGCCTGCGATGGTGTACTCGACGACGAACCTGGGTGCACGTATAACGTCATTTTTTCGGATGAATCCAGGCTCTGTCTACAGCATCATGATGAACGCACATTGGAAGCGTGTATTCGTCATCGCCATACTGGCGTATCACCCGGCGTGATGGTATGAGGTCACCTCTAGTTCGCAATGACGGCACTTTGAACAGTGGACGCTACATTTCAGATTTGTTACGACCCGTGGCTCTACCCTTCATTCGATCCCTGCGGAACCCAACATTTCAGCAGGATAATGCACGACGGCACGTTGCAGGTCCTGTACGGGCCTTTCTGGATACAGAAAATGTTCGACTGCTGTCCTGGTCAGCACATTCTCCAGATCTCTCACCAATTTAAAACGTCTGGTCAATGGTGGCCCAGCAACTGGCTCGTCACTGCTCTTGATGAACTGTGATATCGTGTTGAAGCTGTATGAGCAACTGTATCTGTACACGCCATCCAAGCTCTGTTTGACTCAATGCCCAGGCGTATCAAGGCCGTTATTGCGGCCAGAAGTGGTTGTTCTGGATACTGATTTCTCAGGATCTATGCACCCAAATTGCGTGAAAATGTAATCACATGTCAGTTCTAGTATAATATATTTGTCCAATGAATACCCGTTTATCATCTGCATTTCTTCTTGGTGTAGCAATTTTAATGGCCAGTAGTGTAGTTCGTTCACGAAAGTGTTCGACGGTGGTTTGAAAACATCTCGCAATCACCACGAGAGGTCAGCACTAGCGCAACGATTTGTTCACGTGATACTCATTGGACTGTTGGCTGTAAACACGTGCCACGTCGGTGTTCTTGGAAGAGAGCTGTGACGGTGAAGTGGCTCTGTTACAGTTCCCGCGTAGTGATTCGCGAAGATGGAAAAAAATCGAGATTCGAGCAGTGATTAAGTACTTCGTAAAGAAAGGTATGAAAGGAAAGGATATTTATACCCTTTTGCGAGATACACTGGGGGACGCTGCTTCTTCATATTCAATTGAACAAATGACTTTAAATGACGATCCGCGCAGTGGTCGGCCAAGAGGTACGACTACTCAAGAAATCATTGCAAAAGTGCGTAAAATGGTCATGGAGGATCGCCAATTGAAAGTGCGTGAAATTGCTCACGCTTGTTAGATGTCATCTGAAAGGGTATAATACATTTTAACTGAGGAATTAGAAATGAAAAAAATGATCTGCAAGATGGGTGCCGTGATTCTTGACGCTGGATCAAAAACGCATTAGAATGAACATATCAGAACAATGTTTGGCCTGTTTTAGGGGAAACTGACAAGATTTTTTGCTCCGGATTGTGACCAGAGATGAAACTTGCATGCACTACTATACCCCAGAGACATAAGAACAGTCAAAGCAGTGTAAACATGCTGATTCTCCGCCACCAAAGAAAGCAAAGACAATTCCTTTGGCGGGAATGGTCATGTGATCACTGTTCTGGGATGCGAAGGGGATCTGTTTGTAGATTATCTCTCCACTAGGCTAACAATTAATGGAGAATGCTATGATAAGCTCCAGGACAAATTGCAACAACAGATAAGCGAAGAAAGGCCAGGTTCATCAAGGAAAAAAGTGATCTTCCATCAAGACAATGCACAACCTCACACTTGTGCCATCGCCATGGCAAAATTACACGAACTACGGTATGAACTGTTGCCACACCCACCTTATTCACCTGATATGGCTGTGTCAGACTTCCATCTTTTTCCAAACTGAAAATTTTTCTTCGTGGATGAAGATTCACTTCATACAAAGATTTGATAGCCGGAGTTGATAACTATTTTGCAGGCCTGGAGGAAACTCATTTTCGAGATGGGATCAAGGCACTTGAATATCGTAGGACCAAATGTATTAATTTACAAGGAGACTACATTGAAAAATTAAAAAAGTTTCAGTGATGTAAGTACTTTTTTCTATTCTGTTCCGAAAACTTTTCAAGGCAACCTCATACATGCGTAAAATTCCTACGTTAACTATATTTAAACACAGTTTTCCTCCCTTGTCCTTATACTAGTCATTTCGTTCTGTCAGTGCTATACATAAACAAAAACATCGGTTTTCGTGAACATGTAATAAGACAAAAAGGAAACGTCCATGTCCGGATCACTGACGACATCAGCTTATAAAACTTACCGTATCGGATAAACTCTTTCCTGACAGGAAAAGCAGTTATATTCACGTTACATTAGGTATTACAGAAATTATTTAAGTATTACAGAAATTATTTATATTAATTTCTTATGAAAGTACCTTAGCCTTTTGGAGAACATAAAGAAGAAGAAAAAAAATTAGACACAAGACTCGAATCCTATACCGGACTTATCTCTGCACTGCACCGTGGTGCCTCCAGACTCTGCGCTAGGCTGTAGCTTTTTTGTTTTAATTATAACTAATTCGAACGTGAACGACAAGTTTTTCATGAATATTTAATGTGCCGTTACCTGAAAATGGTTAACGCGAGAGCTATAATGCTATGACAATTAAGTACGAAAATTCTTTAACCACCAATATAACGTTTTTCGTAGTTTTTTTACAACAGATTCATTATCGTGACATTCAATACTCTGGTGCTTACAAACAGCATACACAGGATGTTCCACTCAAACCTCCCTGATTTCAAAGACCCAGGATTAAGAAAAACCAAGTACATACGACATGAAAAATGCACCACATTGTAGAGCATCTCAAAGAATTTATTCGTTTATCATCAATACACCTCTACATGTGAAACATTTGTAGCACAAAGAATATCGAGTCTATATTCAATTTCTTGCCAACTTCTTTGTAACATTTCCTCTGTTATTGTTACAATCGAATTAGTGATACGATGTCGCAAAGTAGGAATATCGTCCACTTTGGTCGCATACACGTGGTCCTTCACGAATCACCACATGAACAAATCAAGCGCCGTAATGTTGGGTGAACGTGGTGGCCAGGAAATTGATCCTCGACGTCCGATCCAATGATTGGGAATTTTCCTATCCATGAATTTGCGAACACCCGTTGACAAATGTGGCGGAACTGCATCTTGTTGAAAAATGATGTTGGGTTGCAAGTCTTGTATCTGAGGGTACACACACTGCTCCAACATGCCCAGATACGCTGACCCATTCACTGTTTGTTCCGCAAAGAAGAACGGTCCAACAATTCTGTCGTGCATTAACCCTCACCAGACGTTTAGTTTAGGGCTATCACGAACATGTTCAATGACAACATGAGGATTCTGCGTAACCGAAATCCGAACATTATGCCTATTAACCCTTCCTGATAGATGAAAGGTTGTCTCATCTGAGAATAAGCTTCTTTCCAGGAAGCTGGTATCCATATCAATACGCAGCAGCATATACGCAACAAATTGTTGTCGGTGTGGTTTGTCGTTTGGCGTCAGATGTTGCAGAATTTGCACTTTGTAAGCACACATAGGAAGACGCTGGAGAACTACACGATGCAATGCTGATTAGATACATCAAGCTGCCTAGATGCTTGAAGAATTGACTTCTGAGAAACATTTGTCTGATGCCCTCCACTGTTTCTTATGAAACTCTGTAACGTGCTCTGCCAGAATGTTTCAGAACACTTCCTGTTGCCAGAAACTGCCTATGCCAGTCCTTAATTGTTTTCACGTCAGGGGGATCACATTCATTAACAGGACGGCTAATTTATTTGCACAGTAACCGGCGATTTTGTTTCTGCAAACCACACTACAGCTTGCGCGCGTTGCTGTGGAGTCGACATTTTCACTTCATGTGACCATACTACACTGTGCGACGATACTTGGCACTTCTGACGTGCGAATTCTTTGAGATGCTCTACAATGTGGTGAATTTTTCATGGCCCTATCTACTATGGTTTTTCTTTCCCGGGTCCTTGAAATCAGGGTGGTTTGAGTGGGACACCCTGTATAAGTGGGGTGTAAGATACAACACAAAACCCACGGAATATGGGCTTCTACCGAACAAGACATGTACAATATGACATCTTGCTTTCTGCAGGCCTCAAGCTTTCTGCTTGTGACTTAGGTGACTTAGGGAGCTATTGGTTTTACTTGACATGACACGTCGCCGAAATACCGCACAACTTATTTTATGGTTAACACGTCGAAATAGCTCCTGAACGTGAAAAATCAGCGAGGCCCACGAGAGAGAGAGAGAGAGAGAGAGAGAGAGAGAGAGAGAGAGAGAGAGAGAGAGAGAGAGAGACTGTGGCGCAAACGTCACAACACGTGACACTGCAGGTCTTAGGAGTGCCAGCAGCCGTCTCCGGCAGGGAGCGAGTAACTATTTCAGACGAGTTTAATAATTCTTGACTGTGCATTTAAATACATGCAAGTTCTCGAGAGTACACTACAAAATTAAGACCTTTTCAATTAAGTATTGATTTCCAGTGGGCCGTGCACGGAGCCAATCGTTCGTGAAGTGGTGTGGGCAAGCCTACTAGCGCGACGTCGTAAGTTCGTTGCAGGGACCGTATATCTCGTTGGCCCCAAACGGCAGGAAGCGACGTCATGAAATTCGTAGATCGCCATGTCAACGTTAGCTAACGCGTCCCGTGTACCAACTGCTTAAAGTACACCTGCCTAACCATTTGAATCGACACTACTTGACATAATTCCAGTAAGCAAAAAGATGTAAATGTCCCATAGTATTGTTTGGCAGGGATATCCCACTGGGGCGAGTTCACCACCTAGCGGAAAAGACGTTCTTCCTCCGCGCACATTGTCCCATTTCCTCGTGTATATGTGAGAGGTGTGCCGTATGTGCATTTATTAAGTGTAGGTAAGTGTAAGGAATGCACGTAAAGCATAAATTACATTGGTGTTGCATGACGATGTATGAGAGAAGGGAAAACGTTAAACCCGGTGCCGGCACATAGCCTTTCGAACCTCTAATGCCGTCGATACACCGTCTGTGCTTTTCAACGCCAAGGTGCGACCCGTGCGTACGGCATGTGTGCTTCAATGTGTTACGCGCCGTAGCGATGCGCTCCACCGGCAGTTATCGATTATACCTGGCTCGTAAGTCACACTGTTTACAAAATGGACTGGCGCGAAACTCCTACGTTAGCTCGATCAAAAACGAGCATTTCCTCCATTGTCCATATCCCAGCCACGTTGTTCTGTCTGTAGTACACAGAAATAAAAAATTCAACACGATATAAGGCAAAGAGAAAAGTACCATGTCCAGTCAATAAGGATATCGGCTTGTGAAGGTTCACTTACAAACAAATTGTGCGACGCAAATTTACAATAGTTCTCCACGTAAGATACAAAATTAATTCATCATTCTCACTTTGTAGCAAAACCCTTACGTCAGTCTTACTTGACCACTGTTCCTGTTCTGTCTCAGAAGCATTACAACATATGAAACACAAAACGTGAAACGAAAGAATGCAAAATATCTTACTGCAAGTAGCGGAAGCTGTTTTGTCCATAAAGCAAACGGAAGAAACTCACTCCTAAGAAAGTGCACATTTACATATCATCCAGTTTCATAGAATATTCTTCTATTAAAGTAATAAGAAAGTATCAGAATCTATTAGAAAAGGCGGAAGTTAGTAAAAGAATTTGGATATAGTGAGGATTCAAACCAGCAACACAGTTTACGATCATACTTACTATCTTTCCCTTTTCTGAAAGCTTTAATCGTAGATATGTTAATGACTGACATTTCATTGTAACAAATCATACCTAGAACAATGATTTTCTTATGGATCCTTAATATTCCGTTGCCTTGAAACGGCATACTTTCATACTAAGCAAGCAAAATTCTTTAACCACCAATGTGGCGTTTCCCGTCACTTTTTACAAGAAATCGTGTGATCTTAAATTTGCAGCTACATATGTACATAAGCGATTATACTGAAAGTAAAAGTGGCGTCTGTGACTCTGTACAAAAGAAAGATGGCGTCATCTGACGTAGGAAGCATCCTTCCATTTCATTCATCTACTTCCAAACGCACGCTCAGAATATCTGCCATGTTAGGTATTGCCCTGCACGTTTGGAAAGAGCCCCCAACGTACTTCTCCCTCGCTATGACGTCAGGAACACGGCACGTTCGATTGCACGTTCCGTGTGGCAACGGCTTGCGGCACAGGTGGGCAACCGGAGGTCCGCGGAAGAAATTTGTGGGAGAGAGCGAGCTGCTCGCATTGTACTCCCCACCCACCGGGATCCATTTTCTGATATTTCCGCCACCGCTCGGCTCGCTACATGAATACTGCTTTCGTATTGGCCGTAAAGGCTGTAAAAGGCTTTGTGAGCTCTGAGCTCTGCTGTCAAGGGTTTTGAGAGTTTCGTCCAAATCGTACCGTGCTAACAACAGACGATTCGTGCCTATCATCTGCAACTGCAGAAATGAAGTTAAAGAGACCCTCTCACGTTCAATGTTACTGTCAATACGTCAATATGACTGTCTGAGCGTCAGTGACGTCTTTTACCGACACTACAATTATTGACCAACAGTATTGCTGTGACTAATGTGTACTGAGCATGTGAGGCATATAGTAGCGGTTTGACAATTCACCATTCTGTTGCACGCATTTTTCCGGTTTGCCTTCTGTACAACACAGCCGATGTATGCTAGCTTCAAGCTATTTAGACTTACAACTTTTTAAAATGGAGAAATAAATGATGGTTTACATTATCTAATGTTTGAGGATCAACGCATACCTATGTCATGAGTCACCGAAAGTATTTTTGAACAAATATTTTTAAAATTGTTTGATAACAATGTTTACGGATATTACATGGTGTACAACTTTGCTTCCGCCGTTTGCCGATAGGTGGCGACAACGGTAAGTAGCTGTCGAAAGAAACAGATCGCAGACGTCAGGCAGTTAGCTTGAACCTCGGTCAACATAACCTCATTCAAACATTAGTCGATTTGTATCTGAATCATAAAGTTGTTCTTGATTGAAAATGTTAGTTTACGAGCCTAATTCTCGTCATTTGCGGGAGGTGTTACTGTTTTCTTTCAATATGAAGAAAGCAGCGGCTGAGTCTCATCGAATGCTCTCAAGTAGGCATGGTAAGGACGCTATTAGTGAAAGGACGTGTCGTGAGCTGTTTCAACGCTTCAAGAACTGTGATTTTTACGTCGTAGACCGGCATTGTGGTGGAAGAGAGAATGTTTTAGAAGATACAGGATTGGAGACATTTCTGAGTGAAGAATCGCGTCAAACTCAAGAAGAATTGGCACGATTAGTGGGAGTGACACAGCAAGCCATTTAAAAACGCCTCAAGGCTATGGAATGATTCAGAAAGAGGGAACTTGGATCTTGTGTGAGCTGAAACTCAGAGGCGTTGAACGGCGTTTGTGTGTTTGTGAACAGTTGCTTCAGAGGCAAAAACGGAAAAGGTTTTCTGCATCGAATTGATACCGGGGACGAAAAGTGGGTTCATTACGATAACCCTAAATCATGAGGGACATCCAGGCCATGCTTCCACGTCGACGGCCAAACCTAATATTCACGGCTCCAAGATCATGCTCTGCATTTGGTGGGACTAGTTGTGAGGTGTTAAAACCAAGTGAAACAATCCAGGTGTTCGTTATCGAACGCAATTAATGCATTTGAGCAGAGAATTAAAAGACAAGCGGCCGCAATACAGCGAAAGGCACGATAAAGTGATTTTGCAGCAAGACAACTCTCGACCCCACGTTGCAAAAGAGGTCACAATGTACTTGGAAACGTTAAACTGGGAAGTCCTGCCTCACCGTCGTATTCTCCAGACATTGCTCCCTCTGACTATCACCTGTTTAGGTCTATGTCGCATGGCCTGTCTGATCAACACTTTCGAACTCATGAAGAAGTCACAAATTGGAACGATTCGTGGATCGCTTCAAAAAATGAACAATTTTTTCGACGCGGGATTCGTACACTACCCCAAAGATGGAGAAAGTAGTGGCCAGCGGTAGAAAATACTTTTAATGATACATGTGTAACCGCTTTGTTTCTTTACAGCCTCAAATGTTGGGGAAAAAAACTGCAGAAGCAAAGTTGTACACCTTGAAACATTAACTAAATTTGAAACACTTGAGAAAGCTGTTGTAAAACGTCCTAAGTAACCGAAGAATGCTCTCGGCCCGTAAATGAAATTAATATCCGAAAGGGGGTACACATACTGGGGTGACAAGAGTCATGGGCTAGCGATATCTACACACATAGATGGTGGTAGTACCGCATACCTAAGTTATTAAAGGGGCAGAACATTGCAGAGCTGTCATTTGTATTCAGGTAGTTCATCTGGAAATGGTTCTGATGTGATTATGGGAGCATGATGGAAATTAACAGAATCTGAACGCGAAATGGTAATGGGTACTCTATTCTGGAAATCGTTAGGAAATTCAATATTCCGAGACCCACAGTGTCAAAGTGCGCCGATAACACAAAATTTAAGGCGTTATCTCTCACCACGGACAACGTTGTGGCCGACAGCCTTCACTTAACGACCGAGAGGAGCGGTGTCTGCTTAGACAAGGTACACTATATGAAATAACCGCAGAAATCAACGCGCGACGTAAGACGAACGTATCCGTCAGGACAGTGCTGCTCTTCTTTAGAACTTTTCTCCTTCCTCTCTCAATCCTTTCAGGTACATCTCCCATACTTACGAGCAGTATTCAAGGATTGGTCGAATGATTGTTTTTTTAAGCTGTTTGCTTTGTTGATGGTCTACGTTTCCTGAGTATTCTTCCAATGAATCTCAGGCTGGCAGCTGCTTACAGACGATTAATTTTATGTGGCTCTTCCACTTCAAATAGTTTCGTACGCATGCTCCTAGATATTTTATGGAAGTAACTACTTCCAGTGGTTGTTCTGCAGTAACGGGTCTTCCTATCTATGTATTCGCAATACGTTATGTATCTTGATGAGACTCAACTGCCGCTCCCTTTTCCAAGTGTTGACCCTCAGCAGGTCCTCCTGCATTTCGCTACAATTATCTAGCGTTGGCACTTGTCTGTACACAACAGCATTATCCACGAAGGGTCTCATGGAACTTCAGACGTTATGTACTAGGTCATTCATATGTATTGTGAAAAGTAATAGTGATGCAACACTCCCTTGGTGCACGCCCTTCGTTACTTCTCTCTGCTTACAATGACACGCTGTACTCTGTTAGCTACAAACACAGTTTGATTTTCGTACGCTCGTATGCTGCTTGTTAGGTGGCTGTGCGGAACTGCATTTAACGCATTCCGGAGTCAAGGAACACGGCATCTACCTGGGCACCTGTATCTACTGCTTTCTGGGCCTCGTGGACGAACAGAGCTAGCAGCGTTTCATGCAATGGAATCCATGTTGATTTCTACAGAGAAGGTTTACAGTCTGCAGAAATATGGTTATATGCGAGCATAAAACGTATACCAAATTTCTATAACACTCCGATGTCAGAGATACAGGCCTATAATCTTGTCCATCTGTTCGACGACCCTTGAAAACCTGTGCTTTTTTTCCCAATCATTAGAGACGTTTCGCTCCTCTAGAGAACTATGCACACTGTTGCTAGAATATTTTAGCATACTCTGTGCAGAATCGAAATGATATCCCGTCAGATCCAGTGCCCTTCTCTCTGTTGAGCGGTTTCAGTTGCTTCTCTATCCCTTGGCCGGCCGCGGTGGTCTAGCGGTACCAGGCACTCAGTCCGGAACCGCGCGGCCGCTACGGTCGCAGGTGCGAATCCTGCCTCGGGCATGGATGTGTGTGATGTCCTTAGGTTAGTTAGGTTTAAGTAGTTCTAAGTTCTAGGGGACTGATGACCACAGATGTTAAGTCCCATAGTGCTCAGAGCCATTTGAACCATTTTCTATCCCTTGGTTACTTATTTCAATATCTCCCAATTTATCGTTCGTATGATGGTTTAGAGGAAGAACTACGGTCGATCTTTGAAACATTTTTGGAAAAAGACGTTTAGTATTTTGGTCATTTCTGTGTCTTTCCACGTTTCAGTGCCATGGAAGCACTTAATCTCTGGGCAGACGGTTTCGATCCGTTTACTGATTTAAGATAAGACCAAAGCATCTTAGGATTTTTTTAAAAGCTGGTAAATAGAATGCTACTTTTGAATTCTTTGAACGCTTCACACATAGCTCTCGTTACGCTAATTTTGGCTTAGTTTAATTTGTGTTTATCTGTGAAGCTTTGGCTAGGATTAAATTTGCAGTGAAACTCTTTGCTTTCGTAGCAGCTTTCTACCAGGTTGCCGAACCACGCTGGATCCTTTCCATCTCTCGAAAGCGGATTGCACGATGCTCTTAAACTTTGGCCATTGATGCTCAGTATTGCCAGTGCTGGAGATGAAACTTTCTAGTTAACCTGTCAAGTATTCTCAAATCTGTCTCTCGTCACTCTTGCTAAACAGATTATCTGCCTTTGTGCTACTATTTACAATCGTATTCAGTGATGCTGTTACGATGACCTCTGATTGCTTGCTATACGCTATCTGATGCGAAAAGTTCGGGTCTGCTTGCCACCAGCTGGTGTTATCTTCAAGAGTCGTTTTTCTGATAAAGCTCATAGAACAATTTCATTCGATTCTGTGCCCCTACAACTCGTCCTAATCTCTCGATTCTCCCAGTCTGTAGGTGGTAAGTTAAAAATCTCCATCTAAAACTATAACATGAGAGTTACAGCACTGTGCGAAGTATTCTTCATGCCTCTCGCACATCTCCCCAAATGTTCCGTTACAGAGGCAGAGAGTCTGTAGAAGCATCCCATGACCATGTTGCATCCACCTTTAACAGTTTTCATCAAAGTTATTTCTTATTCTGAATTTGTACTAATCTCGCTATGTATTACAACGGCTGTCCATAATGTAAGTTCCGACTGATTGCGAAATGGAAACCACAGTGAAAATCAGAAATGTTTTATTTGTAACAGTTAGCTACACCTTGCAGCTACTTCTCTACGTAGTCGCCGTTCTGACTGAGACATTTGTCGTAACATGGTATCAACTTTCCAATACCCTCATCATAAAAGGCAGCCGCCAGTGCTTTCCGCCAGTTCTCTACGCTGGCCTAGAGCTCTTTGTCTGTGCCAAAATGTTGTCTTCATAGCCAGCGTTTCATGTGAGCAGAGATGAAGCTCAGAGGGAGACAATTACGGGCTGTATTGTGGGTAATCACACATTTCCAATTGAAAACGATGCAGGAACATCTTCATTGCCCCTGCAGAATGTGGCTGAGAATTGTCTTGAAGAAGAAACCGCACGATAGTTATGTAATGTTGGCTGCATAGCTTCAGGCGAAATTTCTCACCAGGCCCTCGTACTTGGCGGGAGACACTATTTTCTAGACATCTTTATGCGCTCACTGTGAGCTCATAAACGAGAAGAGCGACGTGATGCTATCTAGAGACACTGCCCAACACATCTGTGCGAAGCTTTATCGGATTTTCATAGTCGTTCCCATTTCGCGACCAATAGAAACTTACTTTATGGACACCCCTCGTATTATTTTTTATTCCGCCACCAGTGTTCAATCAATATTTGCGATGTACATTCCAGTCGAAGTTTAAAATTTCATTGCTATTGACATCTCGTTTCAGCCAAGATTCTGTCTCCAGCACCATGCGAGCATTGTTATCATTTATTAGCGAGACTCGCCCCCTCTGTAGCTGAATCGTCAGTGCGACTGACTGCCCTGCAGAGGAACTGGGTTCGATACCCGGTGCTGGAGGGGTGTTTCCTTGGTTAGAGGTATAGAAAGGGTACACTCAGACTTGTGAAGCCAACTGAGGATCTGCTCGGATGATTAGCGGTTGCAAGGTTAAGAAACCCGGTAACGGCGGCGAGAACTTTGTGCTGACCACATGTCCCGCCATACTGCATCGACGATCGGTCACGACCATCGAAGGCCAGAACGCGAAAACTCACCATTCACTTATTAGCGACATTAGTTCCGGTGCGTTTCCATAGAAGCTTGTTAAAGATTACAAGCCGTCTGGCTTGCCTCCTTCCATTTACACTGAAGAGCCAAAGAAACGCACAGCTGCCTTATATCGTGTATGGTCCTCGCGATGACGCAGAAGAGCCGCAACAGGACGTGGCATGGACTCGACTAATGTCTGAAGTAGTGCTGGAGGGAGCTGACATTATGAATTTTGCAGGGCTGTCCATAAATCTGTAAGAGTATAAGGGGGTGGAGATCTCTTCTCAAGAGCACGTTGCAAGGTATCCCAGATATCTCAATAACGTTCATGTCTGGGGAGTTTGGTGGCCAGGGGAACTGTTTAAACTCTGTGAAAATTCTGCATATAATGCCGCATTGTCCTGCTGGAACTGCCAAGTCCTTCAGAATGAAGAATGGACATCAATGGATGTGGGCGATGAGACAGGATGCTTACGTACGTGTCAACTGTCAGAGTCGTATCTAGATGTTTCAGGGATCCCATACCACTACAACTGCTCACGCCCCGCACCGTTAGAGAACCTCCACCAGCTTTAAGAGTCCACTGCAGGTATTGCAGGGCCGATGGATTCACAAAGTTGTCTCCATACCCATACACGTCCATCCGCTGGATTAAATTTGAAACGAGACTCGTCTGACCAAGCAACATGTTTCCAGTCATCAACAGTCCAATGTCGGTGTCGATGTGCCCAAGCGAGGCGTAAAGCTTTGTGTCGTGCACTCATCAAGGGTACACGAGTGGGCCTTAGTCTCCGAAAGTACATATCGCTTGTGTTTCGTTGAATGGTTCGCACGCTGACACTTGTTGATGGCCCAGCATTGAAGTCTGCGGCAATGTGCCGAAGGGTTGCACTTCTGTCACGTTGAAAGATTCTTCTCAGTCTTCGTTCTTGCAGGATCTTTTTTCGGCTGCAGCGATGTCGGAGATTTGATGTTTTACCGGATACCTGATATTCGCAGTTCACTCGTGAAATGATCGTACGGGAAAATCACCACTTCACCACCACCTCGGAGATACTATGTCCTATCGCTCATGCACCGATTATAATACCACGTTCAAACTCACTTAAAACTGCCGTTGTAGCCGCAGTAACCGATGTAACAACTGCGCCAGACACTTGTCTCACATAGGCGTTGCCGACCGCAGCGCCGTATTCTGCCTGTTTACATATTCCTGTATTTGAATATTCATGCCTATACTAGTTTCTTTGGCGCTTCAGAGTATATGCTGAATTCATGTGAACCCTGTCACTGTTGGCTACAGGCACGACATTTTAGTCTCATCATGCTGAAGTCTCATGGCGTTATTAAAAGCTGGGGAATGTATTTTATAAATCTAAAGTGGTTGTTGGTCTAGGCTTGTTCCAATCTAAGAATGAATGGGGAACGCTCAGTTCCCGCAGAATTCAGAGAGCGACAGGGGGGACCACTCGGCATTCAGAGGCTTTGTTTCGACTAACGCCTGCCAAGGACCCACCTGGCTGGGCTCACCGATCTCACCTATCAGCCAAGCCAAGAGGGGCCCGCGTTATTAGGCTCTATAGAGAGCTAGGGGCACTAGTCTCAAGTGCTGGCTGTCACCTAATAATTTATGGTGAGAAATCACAGGTCTTGGAATGCCTGGGTCTACGCGTTGCGAAGAGAAGCCTTGCAGAGTTCTCGTCAGGTTGGTCAGGCTTCTGGAAATTCAGAAGTGTATAAACAGCGCTCTGATTCGTCCATCGCCTACTGACGTGAGACGGGAATTTCTAGAACAAACTGGCGAGGAATATGTGCTCTGATTGGTCCGTGTCTGGAGACACTCTGTGATGGGAATTTATTAAATATGGCAGTTTTCGCGCAATTGGCGGAAAAAAGTAACATATTTCCTGATTGGCGGTTGCGGCCGCAATTGTGCAACCAGCAGAATCTGGGGCAGGGATACGTGAAAATGGACAGTCTTGGTTTGGATGTGGTAGACGACAAGTTGCTGGTGGTTATAGTTGTCTGGAACTTTGTGTTCAGATGGTGGATGAGACTTCACGGAGTCGCAGTCCTCTCACACAGCCGACTTAAAGCCACAGCAGACTGGTGAGAGTATGCGTCAGCATCGGGGATGGGTGGCCGTTGATGTTTGCAAAAGGGCGTATTGTTGCTGCAATACCGTTAACCACATTTCCAGTGATAGTGCCGTTTTCATTTATTATTCAGTCAACCACTGGAGTAACTAAATCATTTGGTCGGTTGCATTCGTATTAGTGATTGAATGTGCCGCTAGGACACGGTAGTACTCTCCCAGTTGCTTCATACCTTTTTTGCAATTACTTTTCCTAACAGCCATGTCTCTGAATCTTTTGCTGATCATTGTTTTTAATACAATAAAATATCAATTCAATTTTATTTATATTTCACTTTAAGTAGCTTGCAGTTTACTTCAATTAATTATTTTATTATTTGTCGATTGAATAAAAATACTCAGCAATTCCCCAACTTAGGATTCCATCTTAGGGTCATTTCTGAGATAGCGATTCCGTTGGGAAATTAAAATTTTACAAGTCTTAGGCGTGTGTGACGGAGTCTGGGCAGTTCCATAATTTCGGTCGATTTCACATCCACACACCGTGGGGCTTTGCAAACTAACACTATATTAGCAATTTCTTTCTCCGATTTGCTACGAGGGAATGCATAAATCAGTTTTTTAATGTTGTCAATGCTTTTGTTCAAATATTAAATGACGTTACTGTGTGCGCGATACAGGTAGTGGAAATCCAGTTTGCTAAAACTGGAAGTGAAAATTAGCTTCTTAAAAAGTATTCGACAGTCGATTAAAGCTGCCATCAGTTTAACGTGTTAATGGCCAGGGATTAAGGATTTACAATGATGCCGATGCAGCTGGGTCTCTCCTCGTTCGCCACCTGTGACTGAAGGTATCAGAAGACTAGTTTCTCATGAAGGCTCATCCGCACAGGTTGTCTTCCGTGATCAGCGCTACACCGGTATTCCCGGTCTCCATTTCCGTAATCCTGTTTCAGATAAAAGCTTCCTAAGATCAGTGTCAAGCGCCGCTTTTCTGTTAAGAAAACGTTAGCGTCACTGCCAATCATCAGTTCACACTACTTCGAATCTCATCTGCACAATCCTTAAACTGCCCTCCCAGCATTGTATCAACTTATATGAGTCGAAATAGGACATTAAAAGAATTAATTCACATTATCGTTCTGTAGGGAACTGAAACGTACAGCACAAGACTAACGAGGTAATTCTAAATGTGCTCTATGGAGATCATGTTTGAAATGAACCATTTATCACACATGCAAGACTGTAATAAGCAGAAAATGGCCACTGCAGGGCCTTAAAAGGTGACTTCCGTCACGTTTCAGCAAAATGTACGCAGCTACTCCGACAGCGATTACGTCACTGACGCTTGACGCTTTTTTGTTATAAAGGATTTAGTTAAGAATTGCAAGCCTTCGGGTTCATGATCCTCCATACTCTTTCATAGACAAATCCAAAACATGTACAGTGGAGTCCCTTCAACCAGCACTTTCTCCTCATTAGCGAAATGAAATACGCCGCTACTTGACATCCATTCAGCTGATGTTTTTAATTTACTAAGCTTATGACAATGTTGACTGGAACACTCCCTTGAAATTCTAAAGATAGCTGGGGTAAAATACAGGGAGCGAAAGGCTATTTACAATTTGTACAGAAACCAGATAACAGTTATAAGAGTCGAGAGGCATGAAAGGGAGGCAGCGGAGATAGTATTGAAGCCTATCCCCGACATCATTCAGCGTATGCACTGAAAACCAGTGAAGAAAACCATAGAAAAATTTGAAATAGTAATTAAAGTTCAGGGGAAATAAATAAAAACTGTAAGATTTGCCGATGACGTTGTAACTCTGTTAGAGATAGCAATGGACTTAGAAGAACAGTCGAACGGAATGGACAGTATTTTGAAAGGAGCATATAAGATGAAGATCAAGAAAATCAAAACTAGGATAATTGACAGTAGTCGAATTAAATCAGGTGATGCTGAGGGAATGAGATTAGGAAACGAAGCACTTGAAACAATAGATGTGTTTTGCTGTTTGGGCAGCAAAATAACTGATGATGGTCGAAGTAGAGAGTGTATAAATTTTAGACTGCCACTGCCAACAAAAGCGTTTTAGAAGAAGAGAAATTTGTTAACGTCGAATATAGATTTAAGTATTACGAAGTCGTTTCTGAAAGTATTTGTCTGGACAGTAGTCATGTATGGAAGTGAAACGTGGACGATAAACAGTTTAGACAAAAAGAGTATAGAAGCTTTCGAAATGTGGTGCAAACACAAGAATGTTGAAGATTAGATGGGTAGAGCGTGCAACTAATGAGGTACTGAATAGAACTGGGGAGACAAGAAATTTGTGGCACAACTTGACTAGAAGAAGGAATCGATAGGTAGGAAACATTCTGAGGCATCAAGGGAAACTGGAGGAAACTTGGAAGGTAAAAATCGTAGAAGGAGATCAAGAGATGAGTACACTAAGCAGATTCAGAAGGATGTAGGTTGCAGTAGTTACTCGGAGATGAAGAAGGTCGCACAGGACAGAATAGCATGTAGAGCTGCATCAAACCAGTATTAGGACTGAAAACCACAACAACAAACTATCCATTTAAACACACATCAGAACATCCTCCCCCCCCCCCTCCCCCATCCAACCCCCCACCCTTGACATGAACAAGTCCTTGTACCTTCCAAGCCCCACACTAACCTCTTTTATATTTCATACACACTCCGTCGAAAAGAGTACGTTTTTTGTAATTGTTTACATCATCTATAGTCAAGTTCAATTACACATCTGAACGTCTTTCACCATCTTCTACGATTCTTCTGCGTCTAGTGCGCCGACGTGTGAACAGCACTGCTTTAAAGTATTTGTTTCTGTCCTAAGCATTGACAATGTCCCTACCAACATTTTAGTCAGTTGTATCATATCTAACGTAAAAGATGTTTGTAAAGCTGTGGGAGCAAAATTTTATCGAAAGCCAGATACGAGGGGCGTTTGAAAAGTTTGTGAAAAAAAAAAACTACTTACGTGTTTCGGGTAAACCTTTTTTATTTTTCGGCATAGTCTCCTTTTAGACTTACACACTTCGTCCAACGCTGTTCTAATTTGATGATCCCTTCCGAATAATAGGAATTGTCCAAGTCTGCAAAATTTGCTGCAATCACCACCTCGTTTGAATAGTCTTTGTCCCGCCAGCCATTTCTTCACACTGGGGAACAAATAGTAGTTAGAGGGAGCCAAGTCTGGACAATAGGGGGATGTGAAGCGAGTTGGAATCCTATTTCCATTAATTTTGCTACCAGAACTGCTGAGGTGTGTGCCTGATGCATTTTCTCGATGGAAAAGGACTTTTTTGCGGTCCAATCGCCGGTGTTTTTCTTGCAGCTCGGTTTTCAACCGGTACAATAACGATGAAAAATATGCACCTGTAATAGTTTTAACCTTTTCCAGATAGTCGATGAGGATAATCCCTTGCAAATCCCAAAAGACAGTCGCCATAACCTTTCCAGCCGAAGCAATGGTCTTCGGCTTTTTTGGTGCAGATTCTCCCTTGGCAACCCATCGTTTAGATTGTTGTTTGGTCTCAGGAGTATAGTAATAATGTATCCATGTTTCATCCATAGTGACAAAACGACGCTTTAAGTCCTGCGGATTCTTCCTGAACAGCTGCAAACCATCTTTGCAACACCTCACACGATTCCGAGATGCCCACAGCACTAGCAATCTCACGCACCCTAACTCTTTTGTCATCCATCACCATATCATGGATTTTATCAACGATTTCTGGAGTCATAACCTCCACAGGGCGTCCAGAACATTCAGCATCACTTGTGCCCACATGGCCACTCCAAAAATTTTGAAACCATTTATAAACTTTTCTAATCGAAGGTGCGGAATCACCGTAATGTTTATCAAGCTTATCTTTAGTCTCCTGAGGCGTTTTGCCTTTCATAAAGTAATGTTTAATCACCACAGGAAACTCTTTTTCGTCCATTTTTTGACTATCACTCGACTTCCTTGATTCACAAGAATGCCAAAGCAATAGACCAATATGGCTGAAACTTGGTGTGCGTTGTTTCTAAAGCTGCTACTAACTAAATATGACCTCGCCGGTGGTGCCACCTCTCGGGCTTTGCACGGACCTTTCAAGTGCTCCTCGTATAGCATTCGTTGATTGATCAGTCGGGTTCATTTCGGCTAATACCACTTGTTACGGCGTAAAGTCAAGCGCCGGCACGCAAGTCGGGAGCCGTAGAGCAGATAGAGCGATACAGCAGAGACCGACCCCTCTCCAGGACGACAACGCGACAGCAGTGGCCCCTATGTGAAGAGGATACAAGCGCCGCGCCCGGCTGGTCCCGGCCAACTTGAACAGCAGCTCCAGGGGACTGATGCCCTCAGAAGTTAAATCCCATAGTGCTCAGAGCCATTTGAACCATTTTTTATATTCGGGAGCCAGTTTGTGGACAGCACTTTCGCAACTATGGAAGTCTATACAGACAGCATGGCTCAATATTTCTATAGATTTCTAACCACCTGTTAAGTTCATGCCACGTCGAGTTACTCCACTACGGCGGGTAAAAGGCGGCCCGACAAGATATTAGGAGTTATCCTATGATTTTTCTCACCTCAATCGTAGGCAGTAGGTCTATATCGCTGTGCAAAATTTGCAGTTCCGCTCCTTTGCTTTTCCTGTACACGGGAGTAGCCCGTAGTTTTCCTACATGCTTGGGACTACTCGTTGTAGGAGAGACATGTGAGCCTCGTTGGTTACTTACACGATACGTGAGGAAGAGGGATTTTATTCAGAGGTACGTCAATGGACGCATCTGCACGTTCGCTACACACTGCCTGACCCGCCGAACAGCTCGGCTTTTAAGACGAGGAGCCGCGGGGAACAGCCGGTGCCCTCGACTGACGACGTAATCCTCACAACTCGGCCGCTTACGCCCGAGAGGTTGAGAGGTCGCTGGCAAAAAAAACGGGAAAAAAGAGAAAAAAGTGGGGGTAGAACCGAAAAGGGGTGTCGGCCGCGTTAAAGCGGATGTGCCAGACGGGCCGCAGCCCAATCGATGGGCGCCGCCGTGGCCGCGGCCGCGCTTCCAGTTCCAGTTCCAGCTGCAGCTCCAGCGCTGGAGCGGAGCATCTGCAGCCAGCTACAGCGCTGAGACCAAATTTGCCGGCGGGTCCTAGCTGAGCCCGCATTACTGCTCAGGAATTTCGGGAGCAACGCAAGGAGTCAGTCTGATAGCTCGTTACAGTCTCACATAAATTTCCGTCGACGACGTTGTGTTTTAAAGCATACGCACAAGGCGGGGATGTCTACTCGTGGAGAACGAGAGCATTCAATAAATAATACGTTGTGCCGTCTACTGTCGGAGTCAACACCGTCACAAACAAGGAAGCAGAGAAGTTGCGATGACCGGTGTCAGCAATCCAGGATGATCTACATCTACATACATACTCCGCAATCCACCATACGGTGCGTGGCGGAGGGTACCTCGTTCCACTCCCAAACAGAACGGGGGAAAAATGACTGCCTATATGCCTCTGTACGAGCCCTAATCTCTCTTATCTTTGTGGTCTTTCGGCGAAATGTAAGTTGGCGGCAGTAAAATTGTACTGCAGTCAGCGTCAAATGTGGTTCTCTAAATTTCCTCAGTAGCGATTCACGAAAAGAACGCCTCCTTTCCTCTAGAGACTCCCACCCGAGTTCCTGCAGCATTTCCGTAACACTCGCGTGATGATCAAACCTACCAGTAACAAATCTAGCAGCCCGCCTCTGAATTGCTTCTATGTCCTCCCTCAATCCGACTTGATAGGGATCCCAAACGCTCGAGCAGTACTCAAGAACAGGTCGTATTAGTGTATTACAAGCGGTCTCCTTTACAGATGAACCACATCTTCCCAAAGTTCTACCAATGAACCGAAGACGACTATCCGCCTTCCCCACAACTCCCATTACATGCTTGTCCCACTTCATATCGCTCTGCAATGTTACACCCAAATATTTAATCGCTACACTGCTAATGGAGTATTCAAACATTACAGGATTCTTTTTCCTATTCACCTGCATTAATTTACATTTATCTATATTTAGAGTTAGCTGCCATTCTTTACACCAATCACAAATTCTGTCCATCTCATCTTGTATCCTCCTACAGTCACTCAACGACGACACCTTCCCGTACACCACAGCATCATCAGCAAACAGCCGCACATTGCTATCCACCCTATCCAAAAGATCATTTATGTAGATAGAAAACAACAGCGGACCTACCACAGTTCTCTGGGGCACTCCAGATGATACCCTCACCTCCGATGAACACTCACCATCGAGGACAACGTACTGCGTTCTATTACTTAAGAAGTCTTCGAGCCACTCACATACTTGGGAACCAATCTCATATGTTAGTTAGGAGTCTGCAGTGGGGCACCGTCAAACGCTTTCCGGAAGTCAAGGAATATGGGATCCGTCTGATACCCGCATCCACGGTTCGCAAGATATCATGTGAAAAAAGGGCGAGTTGCGTTTCGCAGGAGCGATGTTTTCTAAAGCTGTGCTGATGCATGGACAGCAACTTCTCTGTCTCAAGCAAATTCATTATATTCGAACTGAGAATATGTTCGAGAGTCCAGCAACAAACCGATGTTAAGGATATTGGTCTGTAATTTTGAGGATCCGTCCTTCTACCCTTCTTATATACAGGCGTCACCCGCGCTTTTTTCCAGTCGCTCGGGACTTTACGTTGGGCAAGAGATTTGCGATAAATGCAAGCTAAGTAAGGAACCATTGCAGTAGACTACTCTCTGTAAAACCGAATTGGAAACCCATCAGGACCTGGCTATTTATTTATTTTCAACCCATTCAGCTGCTTCACAACCCCAGGGATGTCTATCACTATGTCCTCCATACGGGAATCTGTACGAGACACAAACGGCGGTATGTTCGTACTATCCCCCTGCGTGAAAGTTTTCTCAAATGCTAAATTTAAAATTTCAGCTTTCGTTTTGCTGTCTTCCGTTGCCAGGTCAGACTGATCAGTGAGTGACTGGATGGAAGCCTTCGACCCGCTTACCGATTTTATGCAAGACCAGAATTTCCTTGGTTTTTCAGTAAGATATTTTGCTAAGGTATGACGGTGATCTGTGCACAACACTTGCAGATTAGCAGATCACTATTTCTGTTAACCTCTTTACGAGGTGGCTTGATGTGCCTCCTACATGCAATTACTTTTGCATGTATTACTCGCAGAACGCAGGCTAAGTATCGTCTTCCTGTTACTCGGTACTGCCGCTCTGGAAGTCTGCGACAGAACTGGGGCCGACCACCGATGGTCGGCTGGTTAATAATCAGCGTTGACAGGGGGCGCTGAACTCTTTCTGTGTAGCGCTGACCGCTCTTTCCATTGGCGCACGGGTCAGCCCCTTCTTGATACCGTTTCGCGGCGCTGCGTTGGTCGGTGTACAGTCGATACTTTAGGACTGCACTAATATAATAAATTTTTTCTCTCGGCCAGTTTCGGTTTAAAAAAGCGGGATTTGTTATGGGTCTTCCTGGAATATCTCCGCTTCAGCCCCTACAGTTTCATGAACTGCCGATACGTAGCCTTGAAAATGGCGACTGTAACGGGGTTGCGTCCCAGCCAGAGTTTCTTTTGTCGGAAAACCAGAGCATCGCAGATATTCATAGGCGCTTGCAGAATCTCTACGGAGAGTGGGGGATCATCGGGTTCCATTCAGAAGGCTGTTGCACGCAGCGACTGTTATATTGACTTGTAAATAATAGATTTCAGCCTTCAGTCGTCCTTTTGAGATTTTGTTGGTAGATCTAGTTTTCAGCTAGAAACTAGCCATTCTCAGCGGACTATCATTTTTGATCAATGAACTGTGCATGAAGCCCGACCAACAGGCGTTACATGCATTGATCAAAAATGATAGTGCATTGAGAATGGCTAATTTCTACCAATAAATTTCAAAAGGACGACTGATAGTTGAAATCTATTATTTACAAGAATGGAGGATCATCTGTACGGAACTGCTTACGCTCTACGAAGCTGACCTCGACAGTTTTTTGTAGAACTTCGACATAGGAGATGAAAAATCACTTCGAACCGGGAACAAAACGGCAATCTATGGAGTGGTGCCCCACCACCTCCCCTCTGAAGAAAAAGTTCAAAGACACACCCTCAGCCAAAAAAACTATGGTGGCGGTCTTCTGGGACTCTGAAACGGTTATTCTGTTTGATGTCTTCCCTCATGGAGTAACGATCGACTCTGAAGTGTATTCTGGTACCCTCTGCTAATTGAAGAAACGACTTCAGCGTGTTCGTTGGTACAAAAATTCAAACGAACTTCTCCATGTCAACGTAAGGCCTTACGCAATCACCCGAGAGGAGCTCCCAAACCTTCACTGGACTGTTCTTTCTCATCTACCCTTCAGCTGTGACCGCGAAGATTCTGACTTCCATCTGTCTGGCCCAATGAAGGATGCCCTCCGTGGAGAGCACTACGTGGAGGAATGAGGGGTTGCTGATGGAGCAAGATGTGGCTCCGACGTCTCTCAATAGGGTCGTACCACGCGGTCATACAAGCCCTGCCAGTTAGGTGGCGTAAGGCAGTGGCATTAAATGGAGATTATGTTGAAAAATAGGATTTTTAGCCAAAAGAGTGGGAATTAACATGGTGTATTGGAAGGCTGAGTAAACCGAACATGCTTTCAAAAAAAATGTGTTGCGTTGCTTACTGAACACCTGTCGTAGTTTGTTATCATCTACACTGTATTTTCGAAAGGTGGCAAAAATTGTGGCAAGAATTTGTTGTTTTGCTCATCACCGTAAGCTTGGTTTGACCAGTTCTGTTGCTTCCCAGCTATTCTTCTTGTTTCACCAAATCAGCCACATTCCACTTTGTCGACCATCTGCTTTATATAATGGAGAATGTTGTACCTTGGAGGGAAGACTGGGGAATATCGACACCTTAAGAGATTTTTCGTTTTGTTTTGTAATCTGTCACTTCTATGGAATATTCAGGGCACACTGTATAAACCAAGAATGTTAGACGGACAGCTGTATCAGAAAAATTGAAAAAGATGAATTCTTCGGAGCTATACGAATATTTCTGAAGTCTGCAACTTATCGGTATTGCAACTTGTCGGTAATATCGACAGGGTATTATCAACAGTATGAAATACGGACAGAACAAAATTCCTATTCTAAGAAACTAACACATTTTATTATCGCAACGTATATCATATACGTATGCAGCAGGTTTTTTCGAGAATGTCCAAGTTGGAAAAGAAATAAATGGACTTCAACTATATCGAATCCTAGAACTCTGTTGAAACTTGTTGCTGATGGTGTTCTTAAGCTTATACTGCCATTTCTCTTGTTAAAACCAGAAACTCAGTCTTTTCGAGCCACTATCGTAATTTCAGTGAAACTGTGCTTAACGCCCAGCTTTTTATGGCAAAGTCCTAGGCAATTCGCCGCAGCTCAACTAGAGGAATGCCATAGAATAACTGTGACAATTCGTGTTCTTGTTCAGGTTTAAAAAACAGACCTTTTACAAAACGAAGGTATCTTGTCTGAATTTGATTTTAATCGATCATAAAGTGGACTTCTTGGAATGTTTAATAGTTTGACACAATGTTCAGTGACGTCCCTGACTTCACTAAACGTAATACATTTTTAGGGTTTCTTCAGTCCATGTAGCCTTCTCTGATTTTATTTTTCTTGAGCTCTCCATCTAAAAATAGATATATGACCTTACTTAAGTGTAAACATTTTTTTTGCTGAAGTTTAGACCATGGTAAAATATCGAAGCACTCTCGACACTGTCCGGTATTTGTCGTCTATATTATCCCACTCAGACACCACGACGTAAACAAGACTTTAAAGGATTTGTTAATGCTCGAAGAGCTATAAAACACATGCTGAAACAGCGTAGAGAGTCACTGAAGGATATTCTAAAATTCTGATGCTATAAACTCCAATACAGTTAAACAATTTCTGCTTACTCTCACATACGTCTCAAGAAATAATCACGACAGTAAAATTGGAAAATATCAAGTTCATACGGAGTCTTATTGGCAATAGTTCGCCGGCCATAGTGGCCGAGCGGTTCTAGGAACTTCACTCCAGAACCGTGCGACTGCTACGGTCGCAGTTTCGAATCCTGCCTCGGGCATGGATGTATCTGATGTCCTTAGATTAGTTAGATTTAAGTAGTTCTAAGTTCTAGGGGACTGATGACCACAGCAGTTGAGTCCCATAGTGCTCAGAGCCATTTGAACCATTTTTTGAACCACTTATTCTTTTCACGTCAACACTGACCCACAATATTCTAGCGCAACGCAATCTGACTGCTCAAAAAACGGATAACCTGACTTCAAATAATTAATTCAAAAGAATGGCACTGACCAAAAAGAAGTCTTAAAGTAAGCTATACATTTCATTATGCACTTACAAAAATCTTCATTACGCGAACTACTGCAATACAGCGAGCGTCAGTACCGCCAGCTAAATAAAATATGCTAACTACTAAAGCCTCTAACTACTAACAGGCATGTGGTTAGCAAAGGAAAGATTTTGTTGCAAACCAAATAATGTATTTTTTTCCTTAATAATGTGATATCCAGTTCAGACACAAACATAAATCTTCATTGACATCTAGTACAAAGACATATAATCATGATAATATTCAATCTCCAAGTCGAACATGTACAGATAGTTAGCCTACGCTAAAACTTCAGACCTCTACGCTCCACCAATGCTAACTTCTCACATCTAACATCCATCACTGCTGGCCTTTCACCTCCAACTGCCCAACAGTACTTCCATCACTGCTGGCGCCTAATTTCTAACTGCCCAACGCTACTGGCAATTAACTTCCAACGAGTCCACCCAGCCACAGAGTCTCCTACAAAGTGCAGTCAAAGATTCAATGCAAACCGCTACACAGCGCTGCCAACACAGAAGCAGCTCACTTACAAACATAACAATTGCCAGTCAGTAATTGGCTCATTTGGACCAGAGGACCCAGTCTATTCCATGTAAACAAAGTCCACGTGATTTTGGAGCCACCACCATCTTGCACAGTGTCTTGTTGACAACTTGGATCCATGGCTTCGTGGTGTCTGCGACACACTCGAACCCTGTCGTCAACCATTAACATCTCAAATCGGGAGTTATCTGACCAGGCCACGATTTTCCAGTTGTCTAGGACCCAGGCGATACGTCCACGAGCCCAGGACGTGCGCTGCAGGCGATGTCTTGCTTTTAGAAAGCGCACTCGCGTCAGTCGTCTGCTGTCGTAGCCCAATAACGCCAAATTTCGCCGCGCTGTCCTAAAAGAAACGTTCATCGTACGTCCCACGTTGATTTCTGCGGTTATTTCACGCAGTGTTATTTGTCTGTTAGCATTGACAACTCTACGCAAACGCCGCTGCTCTCGGTCGACCACAGCGTTATCAGTGGCGAGAGGTAATGCCTGAAATTTGGTATTCTCGGCACGCTCTTGAGACTGTGGATGTCGGAATACTGAATTCCGTAACCATTTCCGAAATGGAATGTTACACGCGTCTAGTTCCAACTTCCATTCTGCATTCAAAGTCTGTTAATTCCCGTCGTGCGGCCACAATCACGTCGAAAACCTTTTCACATGAGTCACCTGAGTACAAATGAGAGCTCCACCATTGCACTGCCGCTTTATACCTTGCGTACGCGATACTACCGCCATCTGTGTATGTGCTTATCGCTATCCCACCTCATCTCAGTTAATGGAGTAAAGGTTTCCTCTTGCCACATGCACTTGGTGGTACTAACCAACCTAAAAACATACGGCCTTTAATGGTTATAATTATTAGTTTGCAAGTTACATAAATACTGATGCAATCTTGTTCAGTAAACCCTCCCAGTCTCCAATTGAAATATCTGTATTTATACACGTTACACCTGCACGCAGTGGATTTTACACATTTATGGGTAAAAGCGGTCCATACCTACCGCCTCCCCCGCCTTTGTCGATTATAGATGCTCTGCCTGCGGTCAGTTCCCACTGGACACGTCCCGAGACGTTACGTTGTGTCCTCAGTCTGGAGCGCCTGGCTCCGTGTTGGCGTTCTGTTTTAGGTACTGTGCACCTGACAGCAATCTTCTCGGTACAGTCTACCAGGCGCCTTGTTTAGGGCTCGTCCACAGTCTCAGTTCTTAATTTTGTTGAATTTTGCTGATACAACCGTTGTGTTTTTAGCAGTTCAAGGCTTTGCTGAGTTTGTACCCAGTGTCCCGTTTCATCAGATTTTTCCACTACCTTTACCACTGCTGCTTCTCTTATAAATCTGTCCCAGTATTTAGGGTCAGAGCCAGAACCATAGTTTTTTCATTGACCATGGCATGATTAAGTTCCAGACAAAGTTTGGCGATGCCTGATTTAGATGCCTGTCTCAGCTGGGTGTGCCTCTGATGTTTTGGCATCTGATGCCCACTGTCCTAGTTGTTTGGCCATGCGATATTGGCCAGGCGTATTGTAAATTCCTGCGTTCCGTAAACGAAAGTCATCTTTTACGTTTCCAGTAGTCCGCTTATTCTGGTAGGTGGACAAAGCACACACTTGGCGTTACTCTCCTTGAGAATCCTTTTGATCTTGGCAGAAATAGATCCTATAAAGGGCAGATAAAACACACTCCTTGCTTAATTTTACTCTTCTTCTCTATTGTGCGGCAGAGTCTCTGGCTGAAAGGCCTTCTAAATCTGTTGAACTATGTATCCATTTTTGCAGAAGACTGAGCATTGGTGCTGTATTTTTTATGTGAGCCGGCTGGAGTGGCCGTGCGGTTCTAGGCGCTGCAGTCTGGAGCCGGGCGACCGCTAGGGTCGCAGGCTCGAATCCTGCCTCGGGCATGGATGTGTGTGATGTCCTTAGGTTAGTTAGGTTTAATTAGTTCTAAGTTCAAGGCGACTGATGACCTCAGATGTTAAGTCGCACAATGCTCAGAGCCATCTGAACCATTTTTTTAATGTGAAATTATAGTTGTTTGACATGATATGTGCTCTGTAGACTAACTCCATTCTTCTGTGCTGGGTGGTGACAGCTAGTATCTCGCAGATATAAATCAGTGTGCACTGGTTTGCGATAGACATTGTCGCCAATCAACACCTCGGCTTCTTTTGACCAGTCCAAACGGTAGCTGACCAACCTTCTCCAGTTCCATGGCGAACTTTATATGTGTGTACACGATTTTAGACGTTGAGCCCTTTCCTGCCACGACGCCAAATCACAAATGCCTCATAAACATACCTGAAGAAGCATGTGGGTTTGCATCTAGCCTCCTCTAATGCTTCCTCCTCAAATTTCTCCATGAGCAGATTCACGATCACCGGAGGCAGCGGGCTGCCAATGACAATTTCTACAAAGTTGGGTAAATAAAGGTGTCTGGGAGAACAGAGTTCCAGGATACAAAGAAGCTCAGCAGAGGAAAGGAAATACGTTACTAACCTGACTACAGCAGATCTTGAAAGTGCCATTCATCTCTTGACACTTTTGGGCCATGGTCAGCAAGCTGCTGAAGGTGAATGGAAGCTAGACTGCTGTAATTGCTGCAGTCTCACCCCAAATGATCTACTGCAGTTCTTGAAGACTATTAGGGTTGTTACGATACACGTTAGACTTGAGGATTCCCCACACAATGAAATCGTACACTGACGGATCAGGTACCAGAGTGGCCAGCTAAGGCCGCAACTAGACTGAGGCCTGCTAACAACTCTGTCAGGCATGAAGAGTTTGTAAATGTTCTCCAAGGTTCGGCCAGCTGCATGGACATTGCTCCATCCCGTCGGATGTAAATTTCGGTCTTTTCCTCCTCGTTAATGCTGCCACAAATGGTTTCAAAATGTTAGCAATGTAACGCGCCAGGCCGCTTTTATTTGCCCCACCCTGAATGTTCTCCTAATATTGGTCAGGCCGATATTACTCCCATACAACACGCCTGTTGTGCAGGATAGTACACTCATCAGGGGCTGATAAACTATTTTTGCCTGTCTCTCCTCCTCCGGGAGCTAACAGGTTCTAACCCCCACAGTGTTGTTATTCATGAAATCGTTGAAATCGATTGAGGGGTATGGGATGAGATACTGGACACACACATACACACACACAAACACACACACACACACACACACACACACACACACACACACACACACACACACACACACTCTGCTTTATATACAGGTTGGTTGGAAATTCCCGTTACAAATTTCTAGGACATGTGGAGGGTAGTGAGTACATAGCATTCTGAATAGGAACCCATGTCCGGAAACGTATCGTTTACGTTCTACGACAAATTCAATACAGATGAACATCTCATCCACACCCACGTGGGGAATGTACTTAGGCATGGCCCAGTACAATTGTTGCAATACATTTGATAAGAATACTGACTCGTTCCGTTATTACTTACGCATTTGCATTATAACTTACACCTTACGGTTTACATTAGTCGACAACAACAAGAAACCAGCATCTACGGCACCAGCAGCAACGTACCGATTCATTACAACAGCTGCTCGATGTGGCGACCATCAACTTTGTTACACACATTGTACCTCCGAAGCATGTTCTGGTACACTCTCTCTCCATCCCCCCTGGTGTCTCTTCAATGTCGTGTGCAGCGGCCTGAACTCGTGCCAGCACATCTTCCTCTGTCTCTACAGGTGTCTCATAAATTAGGCTCTTCATACGACCGCACAAGAAGTAGTCCATGGGGTTTAACTCCGGCGATCGTGGTGGCCACGCGGTTGGACCAACACGGCCTATCCATCTTTCACCATATTGTCTGTTGAGATGCCTCCGGACAGCCAGTGAAAAGTTAGGTGGTGCTCCATCATGCTGAAACCACATTTCCTGACGGACATTCAATGGCACAGCTTCCAGGAACGGGTTCATTACGTGTCGTAGGAAGACTAAGTATGCGGGACCCATGAGTTTGGATGGAAGGAGGTATGGTCCAATCACGTGACCGTCCAGAATACCTGCCCACATGTTAATTCCAAACCTGTCTTGAAATCCCTGAACATGTGTGGCATGAGGGTTTTCGTCCGCGCAGACATGTCTATTTCGAACATTCAGAACACAATCCCTTGTGAACCTACATTCATCTGTGAAGAGAACTCTACGGGAAACAGGGGCGCGTTGATGCAACTGTGCAGGAACCATGTGCAGAAGGCGACGCGTTGTGGAAAGTCTGCTGGACCCATAGCGTGTAGCCTTTATAAGTGGTACGGATGTAATTGTTGCTCGAGCAGGACGTCCAAGACGGTACTGTGACTGATAGCATGCACACGCAATTGTTTACGAACTCGTTGACGGGCTATATTCAATGCGACGCAGTACACCTTCTTCAAATTAGGGAGTGCGGCGTCGCCGTGGAGCAACACAGTCCTGCCTCCACACGGTGAAGGTACCCGTTTCTCGTAGCCATTGTGTAACTTGCGTGATGGAGTGTGACGTCGTGGAAAACGTTCGTGATACAGCCGACTAGCAGCTCTTCCGTTACCTCCAGCTTCGCCATACACAAGGAGCATGTCTGTGTATTCCGCAAAGGTGTACTGCATCATGGTTTCTTTATCAGTGATGCACAGGTATTGACTCGGTCTCACAGCAAAGCGGACAGTAAGTGACATCTGGGGATCGTTTGACGTAGTACACGTCATTGTGTCTGCCCTGTTGCATACCAGGACATGGAACTCAGACGTTTCTTTTGTCCTAAGCAGACGTTGACGAGGTACACATGTGAATTGAAACTGTCGTAGAACGGAAACGATACGATTCCGGACATGGGTTCTTATTCAGAATGTTCTGTACTCATTACCCTCGCCGGCCGGTGTGGCGGAGCGGTTCTAGGCGCTTCAGTCTGGAACCGCGAGACTGCTACGGTCGCAGGTTCGAATCCTGCCTAGGGCATGGATGTGTGTGATGTCAAAATGGTTCAAATGGTTCTGAGCACTATGGGACTTAACATCTGTGGTCATCAGTTCTCTAGCACTTAGAACTACTTAAACCTAACTAACCTAAGGACACCACACACATCCATGCCCGAGGCAGGATTCGAACCTGCGATCGTAGCAGTCGTGCGGTTCAGGACTGAGCGCCTAGAACCGCTTGGCCACCGCGGCTGGTTGTGTGATGTCCTTAGGTTATGTTTACGTAGTTCTAAGTTCTAGGGGACTGATGACCTCAGATATTAAGGCCCGTAGTGCTCAGAGCCATTTGAATTTTTTTTTTTTTTTTCATTACCCTCTACATGTCCTAGAAGTTTGTAACGGGTATTTTCGACCACTCCGTATATAAATCGGTAGACGTGATGTATATGTACAAACAAATGGTTACGATTTTAAGAAAACTGGATTATTTATTCAAGAGAAAGAGGGTCACAAATTGAGCAAGTCAATAACGCATCGGTCCACCTCTGGCCCCTTATGCAAGCAGTTATTCGAATAGAGTAGTTGGACTTCCTTTTGAGGGCGTGTTAGATCGTCAAAATCTTCGTCTCGTTGGAGGGCCCTGTTCATAATGCTCCGAACGCTCTCAGTTTTGGAGAGATCCTGCAAAGCCGTAGGAACTCTCGTCGTGTGCGAGCGGGCATTATCTTGCTTAAATATAAGCCCAGGATGGCTTGCCACGAATGGTGACAAAACGTTGAAAGTACTGCTGTGCTGTAAGGGCGGTGCGGTGACAATCAGAGGCTCCTTGCTATTGAAATAAAACGGCATTGTAGACCATATTCCTGGTTATGGGGTATATAGCGGGTGATAGTCAGATAGGTATCCCACCGCAGTCTGGATCGTCTTTAGACACGTCTTCGCTCGTTGTAGGTGCTCAGTTTGAAGCGTGACTCATCACTGAAGACAATTCTACACCATTTAACGAGATTCCAGGCCGAAGACGTGCCTGGAGACGCCCTGGACAGCGGTGGAATAGCGTTGCACGGTCGCTACTGAGCCACTAAGTGGACTACGCCAGGCAGTATAGACTAACCGTTTTGGGGCCACGTGCCCACACTTCAACACCTGACCCGCTGCCCAGGGGAAAATAAGCAGTAACGGCTTGCTCTTGCCATACATACTTGGAGGTACTAAAACTAAACTAAATTGCGCCCGAACAGGCCTTGAAAGGCCCAACGGTACCGACCGGCCGCCGTGTCATCCTCAGCCCACAGGCGTCACTGAATGTGGACGTGGAGGGGCATGTGGTCAGCACACCACTCTCTCGGCCGGCTGTCAGTTTATGACACCGGAGCCGCTACTTCTCAATCAAGTAGCTCCTCAGTTTGCCTCACAAGGGCTGAGTGCACCCCGCTTGCCAACAGCGCTGGGCAGAGCAGATGGTCACCCATCCAAGTGCTAGCCCAGCGCAACAGCGTTTAACTTCGGTGATTTGACGGGAACCACTTGGAGGTACTACCGACCTAAAAACGAACGTATGACAATGAGTTCAGCTGTTCCAACTTCAGCATTTACCATTATTTCAAGTAAAGCCACGGTGACTGCTCATCAGTATGTAGAAGAGAAAAATTTAGGAGTGAGGAACCACTTAAATGAAGTATTTATTCATGAACACAGCTGCAGAGACAACCAGATAGTTTAGCAAAAAAGTATTTATGTTCAGTGGTTACATCAACAACTATGTTCAGTAAATAAAGTAATGAGTAACAAATACTTTGGGACGGGGCTGTGTGTCGACAGTACCGAATACGTACGGTGCAACATTTAGTAGTTACGTTTGAAGCCCCACTCAACAAACTCCAGTGGCAGGCGCTAAAGAAGAGACAAGGAGTCATTAAATATTGCAGTTCAAGACAATGTACATTTCAAGAAGAGTCGGTCAACATATTAGTTCATTCACATACGTCTCAAAAAATGATCTCGACTGGACGATCAGTGAAATCAAAACTCAAACGGAGATTTATCAGCAGTGATACTTCCTCGCAAATAATAATACTCTCTGCCATACATCGTAGGATAATGGTTCAAATGTCTCTAAGCATTATGGGACTTAACGTCTGAGGTTATCAGTCCCCTACTTAAACCTAACTAACCTAAGGACATCAAACACAGCCATGCCCGAGGCAGGATTCGAACCTGCGACTGTAGCAGGAGCGCGGTTCCGGACGGAAGCGCCTAGAACCGCTCGGTCAGACAGGCCGGCTACATTGTAAGACTGCTGGCTCAGTATCTACACGTACGTAGGTGTGAATTTAGATGTAATCTAAACGTATGAAATGTTTGGCAAAATTTACGACACCATTAACAAGGACTCTACGAAGTGCAGAAAGGAAATACATTGTGTGGATTCGGCAATGGACCGACAATGTGAATACAGCCGCATTTGCTGAAAAACCCGTTAAATATATAATGTGAGCAAACACTAGCAGAAACTGTGGTCCATCAGCAAACAGCAGCCTCACTCGGCAAACAAATGATATAAAACTCGACACCTGTTGATCTACACTCCTGGAAACGGAAAAAAGAACACATTGACACCGGTGTGTCAGACCCACCATACTTGCTCCGGACACTGCGAGAGGGCTGTACAAGCAATGATCACACGCACGGCACAGCGGACACACCAGGAACCGCGGTGTTGGCCGTCGAATGGCGCTAGCTGCGCAGCATTTGTGCACCGCCGCCGTCAGTGTCAGCCAGTTTGCCGTGGCATACGGAGCTCCATCGCAGTCTTTAACACTGGTAGCATGCCGCGACAGCGTGGACGTGAACCGTATGTGCAGTTGACGGACTTTGAGCGAGGGCGTATAGTGGGCATGCGGGAGGCCGGGTGGACGTACCGCCGAATTGCTCAACACGTGGGGCGTGAGGTCTCCACAGTACATCGATGTTGTCGCCAGTGATCGGCGGAAGGTGCACGTGCCCGTCGACCTGGGACCGGACCGCAGCGACGCACGGAAGCACGCCAAGACCGTAGGATCCTACGCAGTGCCGTAGGGGACCGCACCGCCACTTCCCAGCAAATTAGGGACACTGTTGCTCCTGGGGTATCGGCGAGGACCATTCGCAACCGTCTCCATGAAGCTGGGCTACGGTCGCGCACACCGTTAGGCCGTCTTCCGCTCACGCCCCAACATCGTGCAGCCCGCCTCCAGTGGTGTCGCGACAGGCGTGAATGGAGGGACGAATGGAGACGTGTCGTCTTCAGCGATGAGAGTCGCTTCTGCCTTGGTGCCAATGATGGTCGTATGCGTGTTTGGTGCCGTGCAGGTGAGCGCCACAATCAGGACTGCATACGACCGAGGCACATACGGCCAACACCCGGCATCATGGTGTGGGGAGCGATCTCCTACACTGGCCGTACACCTCTGGTGATCGTCGAGGGACACTGAATAGTGTACGGTACATCCAAACCGTCATCGAACCCATCGTTATACCATTCCTAGACCGGCAAGGGAACTTGCTGTTCCAACAGGACAATGCACGTCCGCATGTATCCCGTGCCACCCAACGTGCTCTAGAAGGTGTAAGTCAACTACCCTGGCCAGCAAGATCTCCGGATCTGTCCCCCATTGAGCATGTTTGGGACTGGATGAAGCGTCGTCTCACGCGGTCTGCACGTCCAGCACTAACGCTGGTCCAACTGGGGCGCCAGGTGGAAATGGCATGGCAAGCCGTTCCACAGGACTACATCCAGCATCTCTACGATCGTCTCCATGGGAGAATAGCAGCCTGCATTGCTGCGAAAGGTGGATATACACTGTACTAGTGCCGACATTGTGCATGCTCTGTTGCCTGTGTCTATGTGCCTGTGGTTCTGTCAGTGTGATCATGTGATGTATCTGACCCCAGGAATGTGTCAATAAAGTTTCCCCTTCCTAGGACAATGAATTCACGGTGTTCTTATTTCAATTTCCAGGAGTTTACAATATAAGACACATTTTGTTTCTACTTCTATTGGTATTAATCAATAAAATATTTATACGTGTTTGAATTGCTCAAACGTAGTTTCAGTCCATCGGGGAGAAAATGTAGTTGAAGTTTTGTTTAGTTTGTCAAAATAAACTGGGGTCGGAGATTTTTCTCCGCTCAGGGGCTGGGTGTTGTGTTGTCCTAATCATCATCATCTCTTTGGGTATATTTCTCTTACGATAGATATCGGCTAGACGCTCTCAACTTCTCTGTGTCCTGTGTTTCTTCCTTAATTTGATGGTACTTCGCTCATTTTTTAAATATCGTCCAGTGCTGCGAATCGCTTTCTTTTTGTCCTCCTTCCTCTTTTCCTAGCAATGTTTCCTTGTGTGACTCGCCGTTGCCTTTCGTTTCTTCGCAACATAATCTACGAGTTTGTCCCAGCTAATATGTTTGCACCATTCTTACCTTTCCCAAATAAGTCAGGATCCCGAGACTAAAACGTCAGTAGCAGAATGTGATGTATATACTTGCAGATGTTACTACCAAAATGCTGTTCATTTGTGTTCACAGTCAGTAAAAAGAAACTGATTAATACAGCATAATGCAATTGGTGTATCCCTGTTACACATTCGTTGATAAAGGATGTGCCTGTATTATTAACATAATAGTTCTCTGTTTACCGAGCGAAGTGGCTCAGTGGTTAGTACACTGGACTCGCATTCGGGAGAGTGACGGTTCAGACCTATGTCCAACCATTCACATTTAAGTTTTCTCTGATTTCCCTAAATCGCACCCCGCAAATGCCGGGATGGTTCCTTTGAGAGGGCACGGCCGATTTTCTTCCTCATCCTTGATACAATCCGAGTTTGTGCCCCGCCTCTAATGACCTCGATGTCGACGGGTCGTTAATCTTTTTTTTTTGTCATCAGTCTACTGACTGGTTTGATGCGGCCTGCCACGAATTCCTTTCCTGTGCTAACCTATTCATCTCAGAGTAGCACTTGCAACCTACGTCCTCAATTATTTGTTTGACGTATTCTAATCTTTGTCTTCCTCTACAGTTTTTGCCCTCTACAGCTCCCTCTAGTACCATGGAAGTCATTCCCTCATGTCTTATCAGATGTCCTATCATCCTGTCCCTTCTCCTAATCAGTGTTTTCCACATATTCCTTTCCTCTCCGATTCTGCGTAGAACCTCCTCATTCCTTACCTTATCAGTCCACCTAATTTTCAACATTCGTCTATAGCACCACATCTCAAATGCTTCGATTCTCTTCTGATCCGGTTTTCCCACAGTCCACGTTTGACTACCATACAATGCTGTACTCCAGACGTACATCCTCAGAAATTTCTTCCTCAAATTAAGGCCGGTATTTGATATTAGTAGACTTCTCTTGGCCAGAAATGCCTTTTTTGCCATAGCGAGTCTGCTTTTGATGTCTTCCTTGCTCCGTCCGTCATTGGTTATTTTACTGCCTAGGTAGCAGAATTCCTTAACTTCATTGACTTTGTGACCATCAATCCTGATGTTAAGTTTCTCGCTGTTCTCATTTCTACTACTTCTCATTACCTTCGTCTTTCTCCGATTTACTCTCAAACCATACTGTGTACTCATTAGACTGTTCATTCCGTTCAGCAGGTCATTTAATTCTTCTTCACTTTCACTCAGGATAGCAATGTCATCAGCGAATCGTATCATTGATATCCTTTCACCTTGTATTTTAATTCCACTCCTGAACCTTTCTTTTATTTCCATCATTGCTTCCTCGATGTGCAGATTGAAGAGTAGGGGCGAAAGGCTAGAGCCTTGTCTTACACCCTTCTTAATACGAGCACTTCGTTCTTGATCGTCCACTCTTATTATTCCCTCTTGGTTGTTGTACATATTGTATATGACCCGTCTCTCCCTGTAGCTTACCCCTACTTATTTTCAGAATCCTGAACAGCTTGCACCATTTTATATTGTCGAACGCTTTTCCCATATCGACAAATCCTATGAACGTGTCTTGATTTTTCTTTAGCCTTGCTTCCATTATTACCCGTAACGTCAGAATTGCCTCTCTCGTGCCTTTACTTTTCCTAAAGCCAATCTGATCGTCACCTAGCGCATTCTCAATTTTTACATTCCATTCTTCTGTATATTATTCTTGTGCGCAGATTCGATGCATGAGCTGTTAAGCTGATTGTGCGATAATTCTCGCACTTGTCAGCTCTTGCCGTCTTCGGAATTGTGTGGATGATGCTTCTCCGAAAGTCAGATGCTATGTCGCCAGACTCATATATTCTACACACCAACGTGAATAGTCGTTTTGTTGCCACTTCCCCTAATGATTTTAGAAATTCTGATGGAATGTTATCTATTCCTTCTGCCTTATTTGACCGTAAGTCCTCCAAAGCTCTTTTAAATTCCGATTCTAATACTGGATCCCCAATCTCTTCTAAATCGACTCCTGTTTCTTCTTCTATCACATCAGACAAATCTTCACCCTCATAGAGGCTTTCAATGTGTTCTTTCCACCTATCTGCTCTCTCCTCTGCATTTAACAGTGGAATTCCCGTTGCACTCTTAATGTTACCACCGTTGCTTTTAATGTCACCAAAGGTTGTTTTGACTCTCCTGTATGCTGAGTCTGTCCTTCCGACAATCATATCTTTTTCGATGTCTTCACATTTTTCCTGCAGCCATTTCGTCTTAGCTTCCCTGCACTTCCTATTTATTTCATTCCTCAGCGACTTGTATTTCTGTATTCCTGATTTTCCCGGAACATGTTTGTACTTCCTCCTTTCATCAATCAACTGAAGTATTTCTTCTGTTACCCATGGTTTCTTCGCAGCTACCTTCTTTGTACCTATGTTTTCCTTCCCAACTTCTGTGATGGCCCTTTTTAGAGACAACCATTCCTCTTCAACTGTGTTGCCTACTGCGCTATTCCTTATTGCTGTGTCTATAGCGTTAGAGAACTTCAAACGTATCTCGTCATTCCTTAGAATTTCCGTATCCCACTTCTTAGCGTATTGATTCTTCCTGACTAATGTCTTGAACTTCAGCCTACTCTTCATCAATACTATATTGTGATCTGAGTCTACATCTGCTCCTTGGTACGCCTTACAATCCAGTATCTGTTTTCGGAATCTCTGTCTGACCATGATGTAATCTAATTGAAATCTTCCCGTATCTCCCGGCCTTTTCCAAGTATACCTCCTCCTCTTGTGATTTTTGAACAGGGTATTCGCTATTACTAGCTGAAACTTGTTACAGAACTCAATTAGCCTTTCTCCTCTTTCATTCCTTGTCCCAAGCCCATATTCTCCTGTAACCTTTTCTTCTACTCCTTCCCCTACAATTGCATTCCAGTCCCCCTTTAAATACTGCATTACCCTTTCAATATCCTCATACACTTTCTCTATCTGTTCATCTTCAGCTTGCGACGTCGGCATGTATACCTGAACTATCGTTGTCGGTGTTGGTCTGCTGTCGATTCTGATTAGAACAACCCGGTCACTGGACTGTTCACAGTAACAGACCCTCTGCCCTACCTTCCTATTCATAACGAATCCTACACCTGTTATACCATTTTCTGCTGCTGTTGATATTACCCGATACTCATCTGACTAGAAATCCTTGTCTTCCTTCCACTTCACTTCACTGACCCTTACTATATCTAGATTGAGCCTTTGCATTTCCCTTTTCAGATTTTCTAGTTTCCCTACCACGTTCAATCTTCTGACATTCCACGCCCCGACTCGTAGAACATTATCCTTTCGTTGATTATTCGATCTTTTTCTCATGGTAACCTCCCCCTTGGCAGTCCCCTCCCGGAGATCCGAATGGGGGACTATTCCGAAATCTTTTGCCAATGGAGAGATGATCATGACACTTCTTCAACTACAGACCACATTTTCTGTGGATACACGTTACGTGTCTTTAATGCAGTGGTTTCAATTGCCTTCTGCATCCTCATGTTGTTGATCATTGCTGATTCTTCCGCCTTTAGGGGCAATTTCCCACCCCTAGGACAAGAGAGTACCCTGAACCTCTATCCGCTCCTCCCCCCTCTTTGACAAGGCCGTTGGCAGAATGAGGCTGACTTTTTATGCCATAAGTCTTCGGCCCCCAATGCTGATTATTTATCAAAATTTAGGCAGTGGCATGGATCGAACCCGGGACCGAAGACGTTTTGATTATGAATCAAAGACGTACCCCTAGACCACGGGTACAGTCTTAGGCTTTCTTTACTTCTGCGTTCATTTTTCTGATGCGTTCATTTCCGCTAACCAAAGGAATCTGCTAAACTTATTGACTCTACCCAAAATGTAATTCTGACGCTTGTAAAAACTATACACTGTAAGAACTGCAAACATAATGTTTCAAATTTTATTACGCTTTCACTTGAGTGATTGTTAAACGACAACCATTGGGAGTTTCGCAGAAATTACATTAACTGCAGAACAACACGTGTAATACTAAGACAACAAGTATGTTAAATGTTATTAGCAATGCTTTATTTCGACAAGAAATAGGGAAATTAATCTGTCCCCTCCGCTTCGCATAGAGCGCAAGGGCAGAAATTCAGTTTTATTCTACCCGTTACTTGATGTGGATGTACGTTTTAAACACGCCAGAGCCAGGGGCTTGAGCGACTATGTATGTATGGTTCAACTGTAAGATTTAAAAGACTGAGATAGTGACATCCGTCCCGTGGCAAATAAAGTAGATAGTATATTCCTAACTGCGAGTTGTAATAATTTTACATTTTAGAATATTTATTGCCAAGTTTAGATTGAACAGTTTATTTGACGTGTAGTACGATACAAAAAGTATTTGTAAGTCAGTCTTGTTTTTTTGTTTTAATGTAGTGCGTACGTTTAAGAGCAATGAAAATACTGTTAATGCAAGAAATTTCAGAGATTGAATCTATTCAGAGAGGACGAGGAAGCAGGTACGGAAGATTGCGTATGCTGGACAGCACAGGGAGATGGGCTGTAGCCGTGAATTATTGGCCACGGTGGTGCGTCAATACGGCTGTCGCCGGACGCAGCTGCTGACATCTGAGGGCGCACCTGACAGACGATGCTGGCGGATAAGCGCAACCCGTACACCAGCGGGAAAACGTTTTACAGCTAAATGTGTTCAGCCCGAGAGCGAGGGTTTTTAACTGACACTGTCAATTTAAAATTATCTGGAGAACGGATTCAGAGTGAAGTAGAAATTTTATTATGTACCCTGTGCCGCAGTTTCCACATTCTGAATAACATCATTCTAGCAAAATTTTCATTGCAGTTAAACTGATGATGCTAGTGCATTTACAAAACGAATCATATTTCTATAGAATAGTGACTGATGTGATAAGGGGAAGGAATATTTCGTTAGTTGTGGTTAATAATGAATGAAAATTATGTTCTAGAATATAAAAAATTATGCATTTTTGTGTGGTTCAGAGTCATTGTTTATAGATTAATTATCTTATAGTCAATACCATAGAGTAGGAAGTTAGAAGAGTCGAGGGACATGAAAGGGAAGCAGTGGTTGGGAAGGGAGTGAAACAGGGTTGTTGCCTCTCCCCAATGTTATGCAATCTGTATATTGAGCAAGCAGTGAAGGAAACAAAAGAAAAATTCGGAGTAGGTATTAAAATCCATGGAGAAGAAAAAAAATTTTGAGGTTCAACGATGACATTGTAATTCTGTCAGAGACAGCAAAGGACTTGGAAGAGCAGTTGAACGGTATGGATAGTGTCTTGAAAGAAGGATATAAGATGAACATCAACAAAAGCAAAACGAGGATGAAGGAGTGTAGTCGAACTAAGTCAGGTGATGCTGAGGGAATTAGATTGGGAAATGAGACACGTAAAGCAGTAAAGTAGTTTTGCTATTTGGGGAGCAAAATAACTGATGATGGTCGAAGTAGGGAGGATATAAAATGTAGACTGGCAAAGGCAAGGAAAGCGTTTCTGAAGAAGAGAAATTTGTTAACATCGAGTATAGATTTAAATGTCAGAAAGTCATTTCTGAAAGTATTTGTATGGATTGTAGCCATGTATAGAAATGAAACATGGACGATAACTAGTTTGGACAAGAAGAGAATAGAAGCTTTCGAAATGTGGTGCTGCAGAACATTGCTGAAGATTAGCTGGATAGATCATATAACTAATGAGGAGGTATTGAATAGGATTGGGGAGAAGAGAAGTTTGTGGCACAACTTGCATAGAAGAAGGGATCGGTTGGTAGGACATGTTCTGAGGCATGAAGGGATCACCAATGTAGTATTGGAGTGTAGCGTGGAGGGTAAATATCAAAGAGGGAGACGAAGAGATAAATACACTAAGCAGATTCAGAAGGATGTTAGGCTACAGTACGTACTGGGAGATTAAGCAGCTTGCATAGATAGAGTAGCATGGAGAGCTGCATCAAACCAGTCTCAGGACTGAAGACCACAAAAACAACAAGAATACCTATGGAGTGAGCATTCAGATTAGCGCTGAGCTTGAGCACGGATGGAAGAGTTCGAGTAGGCCTCGCAGGAAACACAGGACGTGACGCGTACGTCTCAGCACCAGACATTGCAGTGTTACGAGCGCCAGCAGCCGCCTCTGGCGAGGACTGAATAACTACACTAAAGAGCCAAAGAAACAGTGCAAGTGCCTAATATTGCGAGCACGCAGAAGTGCCGCAACACGACGTGGCATGAACTCGACTAATGTCTGAAGTAGTGCTGGAGGGAACTGGCACCATCAATCCTGCAGGGCTGTCCATAAATACGTAAGAGCATTAGGTTGTGGGGAGTGGAGATCTCTTCTGAACAGCACGTTGCAAGGCGTCCCAGATATGCTCAATAATGTTCATGTCTGGGGAGTTTCGTGGCCAGCGGATGTGCCGCAACACGACGTGGCATGAACTCGACTAATGTCTGAAGTAGTGCTGGAGGGAACTGGCACCATCAATCCTGCAGGGCTGTCCATAAATACGTAAGAGCATTAGGTTGTGGGGAGTGGAGATCTCTTCTGAACAGCACGTTGCAAGGCGTCCCAGATATGCTCAATAATGTTCATGTCTTTGGAGTTTCGTGGCCAGCGGATGTGCCTCAACACGACGTGGCATGAACTCGACTAATGTCTGAAGTAGTGCTGGAGGGAACTGGCACCATCAATCCTGCAGGGCTGTCCATAAATACGTAAGAAAGAGCATTAGGTTGTGGGGAGTGGAGATCTCTTCTGAACAGCACGTTGCAAGGCGTCCCAGATATGCTCAATAATGTTCATGTCTGGGGAGTTTCGTGGCCAGCGGATGTGCCGCAACACGACGTGGCATGAACTCGACTAATGTCTGAAGTAGTGCTGGAGGGAACTGGCACCATCAATCCTGCAGGGCTGTCCATAAATACGTAAGAGCATTAGGTTGTGGGGAGTGGAGATCTCTTCTGAACAGCACGTTGCAAGGCGTCCCAGATATGCTCAATAATGTTCATGTCTGGGGAGTTTCGTGGCCAGCGGATGTGCCGCAACACGACGTGGCATGAACTCGACTAATGTATGAAGTAGTGCTGGAGGGAACTGGCACCATCAATCGTGCAGGGCTGTCCATAAATACGTAAGAGCATTAGGTTGTGGGGAGTGGAGATCTCTTCTGAACAGCACGTTGCAAGGCGTCCAAGATATGCTCAATAATGTTCATGTCTGGGGAGTTTCGTGGCCAGCGGATGTGCCGCAACACGACGTGGCATGAACTCGACTAATGTCTGAAGTAGTGCTGGAGGGAACTGGCACCATCAATCCTGCAGGGCTGTCCATAAATACGTAAGAGCATTAGGTTGTGGGCAGTGGTGATCTCTTCTGAACAGCATGTTGCAAGGCGTCCCAGATATGCTCAATAATGTTCATGTCTGGGGAGTTTCGTGGCCAGCGGATGTGCCGCAACACGACGTGGCATGAACTCGACTAATGTATGAAGTAGTGCTGGAGGGAACTGGCACCATCAATCCTGCAGGGCTGTCCATAAATACGTAAGAGCATTAGGTTGTGGGGAGTGGAGATCTCTTCTGAACAGCACGTTGCGAGGCGTCCCAGATATGCTCAACAATGTTCATGTCTGGGGAGTTTCGTGGCCAGCGGATGTGCCGCAACACGACGTGGCATGAACTCGACTAATGTCTGAAGTAGTGCTGGAGGGAACTGGCACCATCAATCCTGCAGGGCTGTCCATAAATACGTAAGAGCATTAGGTTGTGGGGAGTGGAGATCTCTTCTGAACAGCACGTTGCAAGGCGTCCCAGATATGCTCAATAATGTTCATGTCTGGGGAGTTTCGTGGCCAGCGGATGTGCCGCAACACGACGTGGCATGAACTCGACTAATGTATGAAGTAGTGCTGGAGGGAACTGGCACCATCAATCGTGCAGGGCTGTCCATAAATACGTAAGAGCATTAGGTTGTGGGGAGTGGAGATCTCTTCTGAACAGCACGTTGCAAGGCGTCCAAGATATGCTCAATAATGTTCATGTCTGGGGAGTTTCGTGGCCAGCGGATGTGCCGCAACACGACGTGGCATGAACTCGACTAATGTCTGAAGTAGTGCTGGAGGGAACTGGCACCATCAATCCTGCAGGGCTGTCCATAAATACGTAAGAGCATTAGGTTGTGGGCAGTGGTGATCTCTTCTGAACAGCATGTTGCAAGGCGTCCCAGATATGCTCAATAATGTTCATGTCTGGGGAGTTTCGTGGCCAGCGGATGTGCCGCAACACGACGTGGCATGAACTCGACTAATGTATGAAGTAGTGCTGGAGGGAACTGGCACCATCAATCGTGCAGGGCTGTCCATAAATACGTAAGAGCATTAGGTTGTGGGGAGTGGAGATCTCTTCTGAACAGCACGTTGCAAGGCGTCCAAGATATGCTCAATAATGTTCATGTCTGGGGAGTTTCGTGGCCAGCGGATGTGCCGCAACACGACGTGGCATGAACTCGACTAATGTCTGAAGTAGTGCTGGAGGGAACTGGCACCATCAATCCTGCAGGGCTGTCCATAAATACGTAAGAGCATTAGGTTGTGGGGAGTGGAGATCTCTTCTGAACAGCACGTTGCAAGGCGTCCAAGATATGCTCAATAATGTTCATGTCTGGGGAGTTTCGTGGCCAGCGGATGTGCCGCAACACGACGTGGCATGAACTCGACTAATGTCTGAAGTAGTGCTGGAGGGAACTGGCACCATCAATCCTGCAGGGCTGTCCATAAATACGTAAGAGCATTAGGTTGTGGGGAGTGGAGATCTCTTCTGAACAGCACGTTGCAAGGCGTCCCAGATATGCTCAATAATGTTCATGTCTGGGGAGTTTCGTGGCCAGCGGATGTGCCGCAACACGACGTGGCATGAACTCGACTAATGTCTGAAGTAGTGCTGGAGGGAACTGGCACCATCAATCCTGCAGGGCTCTCCATAAATACGAAAGAGCATTAGGTTGTGGGCAGTGGTGATCTCTTCTGAACAGCATGTTGCAAGGCGTCCCAGATATGCTCAATAATGTTCATGTCTTTGGAGTTTCGTGGCCAGCGGATGTGCCGCAACACGACGTGGCATGAACTCGACTAATGTCTGAAGTAGTGCTGGAGGGAACTGGCACCATCAATCCTGCAGGGCTGTCCATAAATACGTAAGAGCATTAGGTTGTGGGGAGTGGAGATCTCTTCTGAACAGCACGTTGCAAGGCGTCCAAGATATGCTCAATAATGTTCATGTCTGGGGAGTTTCGTGGCCAGCGGATGTGCCGCAACACGACGTGGCATGAACTCGACTAATGTCTGAAGTAGTGCTGGAGGGAACTGGCACCATCAATCCTGCAGGGCTCTCCATAAATACGAAAGAGCATTAGGTTGTGGGCAGTGGTGATCTCTTCTGAACAGCATGTTGCAAGGCGTCCCAGATATGCTCAATAATGTTCATGTCTTTGGAGTTTCGTGGCCAGCGGATGTGCCGCAACACGACGTGGCATGAACTCGACTAATGTCTGAAGTAGTGCTGGAGGGAACTGGCACCATCAATCCTGCAGGGCTGTCCATAAATACGTAAGAGCATTAGGTTGTGGGGAGTGGAGATCTCTTCTGAACAGCACGTTGCAAGGCGTCCCAGATATGCTCAATAATGTTCATGTCTGGGGAGTTTCGTGGCCAGCGGATGTGCCGCAACACGACGTGGCATAAACTCGACTAATGTCTGAAGTAGTGCTGGAGGGAACTGGCACCATCAATCCTGCAGGGCTGTCCATAAATACGTAAGAGCATTAAGTTATGGGGAGTGGAGATCTCTTCTGAACAGCACGTTGCAAGGCGTCGCAGATATGCTCAATAATGTTCATGTCTGGGGAGTTTCGTGGCCAGCGGATGTGCCGCAACACGACGTGGCATGAACTCGACTAATGTCTGAAGTAGTGCTGGAGGGAACTGGCACCATCAATCCTGCAGGGCTGTCCATAAATACGTAAGAGCATTAAGTTATGGGGAGTGGAGATCTCTTCTGAACAGCACGTTGCAAGGCGTCCCAGATATGCTCAATAATGTTCATGTCTGGGGAGTTTCGTGGCCAGCGGATGTGCCGCAACACGACGTGGCATGAACTCGACTAATGTCTGAAGTAGTGCTGGAGGGAACTGGCACCATCAATCCTGCAGGGCTGTCCATAAATACGTAAGAGCATTAGGTTGTGGGGAGTGGAGATCTCTTCTGAACAGCACGTTGCAAGGCGTCCGAGATATGCTCAATAATGTTCATGTCTGGGGAGTTTCGTGGCCAGCGGATGTGCCGCAACACGACGTGGCATGAACTCGACTAATGTCTGAAGTAGTGCTGGAGGGAACTGGCACCATCAATCCTGCAGGGCTGTCCATAAATACGTAAGAGCATTAGGTTGTGGGGAGTGGAGATCTCTTCTGAACAGCACGTTGCAAGGCGTCCCAGATATGCTCAATAATGTTCATGTCTGGGGAGTTTCGTGGCCAGCGGATGTGCCGCAACACGACGTGGCATGAACTCGACTAATGTATGAAGTAGTGCTGGAGGGAACTGGCACCATCAATCCTGCAGGGCTGTCCATAAATACGTAAGAGCATTAGGTTGTGGGGAGTGGAGATATCTTCTGAACAGCACGTTGCAAGGCGTCCCAGATATGCTCAATAATGTTCATGTCTGGGGAGTTTCGTGGCCAGCGGATGTGCCGCAACACGACGTGGCATGAACTCGACTAATGTCTGAAGTAGTGCTGGAGGGAACTGGCACCATCAATCCTGCAGGGCTGTCCATAAATACGAAAGAGCATTAGGTTGTGGGCAGTGGTGATCTCTTCTGAACGGCACGTTGCAAGGCGTCCCAGATATGCTCAATAATGTTCATGTCTGGGGAGTTTCGTGGCCAGCGGATGTGACGCAACACGACGTGGCATGAACTCGACTAATGTCTGAAGTAGTGCTGGAGGGAACTGGCACCATGAATCCTGCTGGGCTGTCCATAAATACGTAAGAGCATTAGGTTGTGGGGAGTGGAGATCTCTTCTGAACAGCACGTTGCAAGGCGTCCCAGATATGCTCAATAATGTTCATGCATGGGGAGTTTCGTGGCCAGCGGATGTGCCGCAACACGACGTGGCATGAACTCGACTAATGTCTGAAGTAGTGCTGGAGGGAACTGGCACCATCAATCCTGCAGGGCTGTCCATAAATACGTAAGAGCATTAGGTTGTGGGGAGTGGAGATCTATTCTGAACAGCACGTTGCAAGGCGTCCCAGATATGCTCAATAATGTTCATGTCTGGGGAGTTTCGTGGCCAGCGGATGTGCCGCAACACGACGTGGCATGAACTCGACTAATGTCTGAAGTAGTGCTGGAGGGAACTGGCACCATCAATCCTGCAGGGCTGTCCATAAATACGTAAGAGCATTAGGTTGTGGGGAGTGGAGATCTCTTCTGAACAGCACGTTGCAAGGCGTCCCAGATATGCTCAATAATGTTCATGTCTGGGGAGTTACGTGGCCAGCAGATGTGCCGCAACACGACGTGGCATGAACTCGACAAATGTCTGAAGTAGTGCTGGAGGGAACTGGCACCATTAATCCTGCAGGGCTCTCCATAAATACGAAAGAGCATTAGGTTGTGGGCAGTGGTGATCTCTTCTGAACAGCACGTTGCAAGGCGTCCCAGATATGCTCAATAATGTTCATGTCTGGGGAGTTTCGTGGCCAGCGGATGTGCCGCAACACGACGTGGCATGAACTCGACTAATGTCTGAAGTAGTGCTGGAGGGAACTGGCACCATCAATCCTGCAGGGCTGTCCATAAATACGTAAGAGCATTAGGTTGTAGGGAGTGGAGATCTCTTCTGAACAGCATGTTGCAAGGCGTCCCAGATATGCTCAATAATGTTCATGGATGGGGAGTTTCGTGGCCAGCGGATGTGCCGCAACACGACGTGGCATGAACTCGACTAATGTCTGAAGTAGTGCTGGAGGGAACTGGCACCATCAATCCTGCAGGGCTGTCCATAAATACGTAAGAGCATTACGTTGTGGGAAGTGGAGATCTCTTCTGAACAGCACGTTGCAAGGCGTCCCAGATATGCTCAATAATGTTCATGTCTGGGGAGTTTCGTGGCCAGCGGATGTGCCGCAACACGACGTGGCATGAACTCGACTAATGTCTGAAGTAGTGCTGGAGGGAACTGGCACCATCAATCCTGCAGGGCTGTCCATAAATACGTAAGAGCATTAGGTTGTGGGGAGTGGAGATCTCTTCTGAACAGCACGTTGCAAGGCGTCCCAGATATGCTCAATAACGTTCATGTCTGGGGAGTTTCATGGCCAGCGGATGTGCCACAACACGACGTGGCATAAACTCGACTAATGTCTGAAGTAGTGCTGGAGGGAACTGGCACCATCAATCCTGCAGGGCTGTCCATAAATACGTAAGAGCATTAAGTTATGGGGAGTGGAGATCACTTCTGAACAGCACGTTGCAAGGCGTCCCAGATATGCTCAATAATGTTCATGTCTGGGGAGTTTCGTGGCCAGCGGATGTGCCGCAACACGACGTGGCATGAACTCGACTAATGTCTGAAGTAGTGCTGGAGGGAACTGGCACCATCAATCCTGCAGGGCTGTCCATAAATACGTAAGAGCATTAGGTTGTGGGGAGTGGAGATCTCTTCTGAACAGCACGTTGCAAGGCGTCCCAGATATGCTCAATAATGTTCATGTCTGGGGAGTTTTTGGTGGCCAGCGGATGTGCCGCAACTCGACGTGGCATGAACTCGACTAATGTCTGAAGTAGTGCTGGAGGGAACTGGCACCATCAATCCTGCAGGGCTGTCCATAAATACGTAAGAGCATTAGGTTGTGGGGAGTGGAGATCTCTTCTGAACAGCACGTTGCAAGGCGTCCCAGATATGCTCAATAATGTTCATGTCTGGGGAGTTTCGTGGCCAGCGGATGTGCCGCAACACGACGTGGCATGAACTCGACTAATGTCTGAAGTAGTGCTGGAGGGAACTGGCACCATCAATCCTGCAGGGTGTCCATAAATACGTAAGAGCATTAGGTTGTGGGGAGTGGAGATCTCTTCTGAACAGCACGTTGCAAGGCGTCCCAGATATGCTCAATAATGTTCATGTCTGGGGAGTTTCGTGGCCAGCGGATGTGCCGCAACATGACGTGGCATGAACTCGACTAATGTCTGAAGTAGTGCTGGAGGGAACTGGCACCATCAATCTTGCAGGGCTGTCCATAAATACGTAAGAGCATTAGGTTGTGGGGAGTGGAGATCTCTTCTGAACAGCACGTTGCAAGGCGTCCCAGATATGCTCAATAATGTTCATGTCTGGGGAGTTTCGTGGCCAGCGGATGTGCCGCAACACGACGTGGCATGAACTCGACTAATGTCTGAAGTAGTGCTGGAGGGAACTGGCACCATCAATCCTGCAGGGCTGTCCATAAATACGTAAGAGCATTAGGTTGTGGGGAGTGGAGATCTCTTCTGAACAGCACGTTGCAAGGCGTCCCAGATATGCTCAATAATGTTCATGTCTGGGGAGTTTTTGGTGGCCAGCGGATGTGCCGCAACACGACGTGGCATGAACTCGACTAATGTCTGAAGTAGTGCTGGAGGGAACTGGCACCATCAATCCTGCAGGGCTGTCCATAAATACGTAAGAGCATTAGGTTGTGGGGAGTGGAGATCTCTTCTGAACAGCACGTTGCAAGGCGTCCCAGATATGCTCAATAATGTTCATGTCTGGGGAGTTTCGTGGCCAGCGGATGTGCCGCAACACGACGTGGCATGAACTCGACTAATGTCTGAAGTAGTGCTGGAGGGAACTGGCACCATCAATCCTGCAGGGCTGTCCATAAATACGTAAGAGCATTAGGTTGTGGGGAGTGGAGATCTCTTCTGAACAGCACATTGCAAGGCGTCCCAGATATGCTCAATAATGTTCATGTCTGGGGAGTTTCGTGGCCAGCGGATGTGCCGCAACACGACGTGGCATGAACTCGACTAATGTATGAAGTAGTGCTGGAGGGAACTGGCACCATCAATCCTGCAGGGCTGTCCATAAATACGTAAGAGCATTAGGTTGTGGGGAGTGGAGATATCTTCTGAACAGCACGTTGCAAGGCGTCCCAGATATGCTCAATAATGTTCATGTCTGGGGAGTTTCGTGGCCAGCGGATGTGCCGCAACACGACGTGGCATGAACTCGACTAATGTCTGAAGTAGTGCTGGAGGGAACTGGCACCATCAATCCTGCAGGGCTGTCCATAAATACGAAAGAGCATTAGGTTGTGGGCAGTGGTGATCTCTTCTGAACAGCACGTTGCAAGGCGTCCCAGATATGCTCAATAATGTTCATGTCTGGGGAGTTTCGTGGCCAGCGGATGTGACGCAACACGACGTGGCATGAACTCGACTAATGTCTGAAGTAGTGCTGGAGGGAACTGGCACTATCAATCCTGCAGGGCTGTCCATAAATACGTAAGAGCATTAGGTTGTGGGGAGTGGAGATCTCTTCTGAACAGCACGTTGCAAGGCGTCCCAGATATGCTCAATAATGTTCATGCATGGGGAGTTTCGTGGCCAGCGGATGTGCCGCAACACGACGTGGCATGAACTCGACTAATGTCTGAAGTAGTGCTGGAGGGAACTGGCACCATCAATCCTGCAGGGCTGTCCATAAATACGTAAGAGCATTAGGTTGTGGGGAGTGGAGATCTATTCTGAACAGCACGTTGCAAGGCGTCCCAGATATGCTCAATAATGTTCATGTCTGGGGAGTTTCGTGGCCAGCGGATGTGCCGCAACACGACGTGGCATGAACTCGACTAATGTCTGAAGTAGTGCTGGAGGGAACTGGCACCATCAATCCTGCAGGGCTGTCCATAAATACGTAAGAGCATTAGGTTGTGGGGAGTGGAGATCTCTTCTGAACAGCACGTTGCAAGGCGTCCCAGATATGCTCAATAATGTTCATGTCTGGGGAGTTACGTGGCCAGCAGATGTGCCGCAACACGACGTGGCATGAACTCGACAAATGTCTGAAGTAGTGCTGGAGGGAACTGGCACCATCAATCCTGCAGGGCTCTCCATAAATACGAAAGAGCATTAGGTTGTGGGCAGTGGTGATCTCTTCTGAACAGCACGTTGCAAGGCGTCCCAGATATGCTCAATAATGTTCATGTCTGGGGAGTTTCGTGGCCAGCGGATGTGCCGCAACACGACGTGGCATGAACTCGACTAATGTCTGAAGTAGTGCTGGAGGGAACTGGCACCATCAATCCTGCAGGGCTGTCCATAAATACGTAAGAGCATTAGGTTGTGGGGAGTGGAGATCTATTCTGAACAGCACGTTGCAAGGCGTCCCAGATATGCTCAATAATGTTCATGTCTGGGGAGTTTCGTGGCCAGCGGATGTGCCGCAACACGACGTGGCATGAACTCGACAAATGTCTGAAGTAGTGCTGGAGGGAACTGGCACCATCAATCCTGCAGGGCTGTCCATAAATACGTAAGAGCATTAGGTTGTGGGGAGTGGAGATCTCTTCTGAACAGCACGTTGCAAGGCGTCCCAGATATGCTCAATAATGTTCATGTCTGGGGAGTTTCGTGGCCAGCGGATGTGCCGCAACACGACGTGGCATGAACTCGACTAATGTCTGAAGTAGTGCTGGAGGGAACTGGCACCATCAATCCTGCAGGGCTGTCCATAAATACGTAAGAGCATTAGGTTGTGGGAAGTGGAGATCTCTTCTGAACAGCACGTTGCAAGGCGTCCCAGATATGCTCAATAATGTTCATGTCTGGGGAGTTTCGTGGCCAGCGGATGTGCCGCAACACGACGTGGCATGAACTCGACTAATGTCTGAAGTAGTGCTGGAGGGAACTGGCACCATCAATCCTGCAGGGCTGTCCATAAATACGTAAGAGCATTAGGTTGTGGGGAGTGGAGATCTCTTCTGAACAGCACGTTGCAAGGCGTCCCAGATATGCTCAATAACGTTCATGTCTGGGGAGTTTCATGGCCAGCGGATGTGCCGCAACACGACGTGGCATAAACTCGACTAATGTCTGAAGTAGTGCTGGAGGGAACTGGCACCATCAATCCTGCAGGGCTGTCCATAAATACGTAAGAGCATTAAGTTATGGGGAGTGGAGATCACTTCTGAACAGCACGTTGCAAGGCGTCCCAGATATGCTCAATAATGTTCATGTCTGGGGAGTTTCGTGGCCAGCGGATGTGCCGCAACACAACGTGGCATGAACTCGACTAATGTCTGAAGTAGTGCTGGAGGGAACTGGCACCATCAATCCTGCAGGGCTGTCCATAAATACGTAAGAGCATTAGGTTGTGGGGAGTGGAGATCTCTTCTGAACAGCACGTTGCAAGGCGTCCCAGATATGCTCAACAATGTTCATGTCTGGGGAGTTTTTGGTGGCCAGCGGATGTGCCGCAACACGACGTGGCATGAACTCGACTAATGTCTGAAGTAGTGCTGGAGGGAACTGGCACCATCAATCCTGCAGGGCTGTCCATAAATACGTAAGAGCATTAGGTTGTGGGGAGTGGAGATCTCTTCTGAACAGCACGTTGCAAGGCGTCCCAGATATGCTCAATAATGTTCATGTCTGGGGAGTTTCGTGGCCAGCGGATGTGCCGCAACACGACGTGGCATGAACTCGACTAATGTCTGAAGTAGTGCTGGAGGGAACTGGCACCATCAATCCTGCAGGGCTGTCCATAAATACGTAAGAGCATTAGGTTGTGGGGAGTGGAGATCTCTTCTGAACAGCACGTTGCAAGGCGTCCCAGATATGCTCAATAATGTTCATGTCTGGGGAGTTTCGTGGCCAGCGGATGTGCCGCAACATGACGTGGCATGAACTCGACTAATGTCTGAAGTAGTGCTGGAGGGAACTGGCACCATCAATCCTGCAGGGCTGTCCATAAATACGTAAGAGCATTAGGTTGTGGGGAGTGGAGATCTCTTCTGAACAGCACGTTGCAAGGCGTCCCAGATATGCTCAATAATGTTCATGTCTGGGGAGTTTCGTGGCCAGCGGATGTGCCGCAACACGACGTGGCATGAACTCGACTAATGTCTGAAGTAGTGCTGGAGGGAACTGGCACCATCAATCCTGCAGGGCTGTCCATAAATACGTAAGAGCATTAGGTTGTGGGGAGTGGAGATCTCTTCTGAACAGCACGTTGCAAGGCGTCCCAGATATGCTCAATAATGTTCATGTCTGGGGAGTTTTTGGTGGCCAGCGGATGTGCCGCAACACGACGTGGCATGAACTCGACTAATGTCTGAAGTAGTGCTGGAGGGAACTGGCACCATCAATCCTGCAGGGCTGTCCATAAATACGTAAGAGCATTAGGTTGTGGGGAGTGGAGATCTCTTCTGAACAGCACGTTGCAAGGCGTCCCAGATATGCTCAATAATGTTCATGTCTGGGGAGTTTCGTGGCCAGCGGATGTGCCGCAACACGACGTGGCATGAACTCGACTAATGTCTGAAGTAGTGCTGGAGGGAACTGGCACCATCAATCCTGCAGGGCTGTCCATAAATACGTAAGAGCATTAGGTTGTGGGGAGTGGAGATCACTTCAGAACAGCACGTTGCAAGGCGTCCCAGATATGCTCAATAATGTTCATGTCTGGGGAGTTTCGTGGCCAGCGGATGTGCCGCAACACGACGTGGCATGAACTCGACTAATGTCTGAAGTAGTGCTGGAGGGAACTGGCACCATCAATCCTGCAGGGCTGTCCATAAATACGTAAGAGCATTAGGTTGTGGGGAGTGGAGATCTGTTCTGAACAGCACGTTGCAAGGCGTCCCAGATATGTTCAATAATGTTCATGTCTGGGGAGTTTCGTGGCCAGCGGATGTGCCGCAACACGACGTGGCATGAACTCGACTAATGTCTGAAGTAGTGCTGGAGGGAACTGGCACCATCAATCCTGCAGGGCTGTCCATAAATACGTAAGAGTATTAGGTTGTGGGGAGTGGAGATCTCTTCTGAACAGCACGTTGCAAGGCGTCCCAGATATGCTCAATAATGTTCATGTCTGGGGAGTTTCGTGGCCAGCGGATGTGCCGCAACATGACGTGGCATGAACTCGACTAATGTCTGAAGTAGTGCTGGAGGGAACTGGCACCATCAATCCTGCAGGGCTGTCCATAAATACGTAAGAGCATTAGGTTGTGGGGAGTGGAGATCTCTTCTGAACAGCACGTTGCAAGGCGTCCCAGATATACTCAATAATGTTCATGTCTGGGGAGTTTCGTGGCCAGCGGATGTGCCGCAACACGACGTGGCATGAACTCGACTAATGTATGAAGTAGTGCTGGAGGGAACTGGCACCATCAATCCTGCAGGGCTGTCCATAAATACGTAAGAGCATTAGGTTGTGGGGAGTGGAGATCTCTTCTGAACAGCACGTTGCAAGGCGTCCCAGATATGCTCAATAATGTTCATGTCTGGGGAGTTTCGTGGCCAGCGGATGTGCCGCAACACGACGTGGCATGAACTCGACTAATGTCTGAAGTAGTGCTGGAGGGAACTGGCACCATCAATCCTGCAGGGCTGTCCATAAATACGTAAGAGCATTAGGTTGTGGGCAGTGGTGATTTCTTCTGAACAGCACGTTGCAAGGCGTCCCAGATATGCTCAATAATGTTCATGTCTGGGGGTTTCGTGGCCAGCGGATGTGCCGCAACACGACGTGGCATGAACTCGACTAATGTCTGAAGTAGTGCTGGAGGGAACTGGCACCATCAATCCTGCAGGGCTGTCCATAAATACGTAAGAGCATTAGGTTGTGGGGAGTGGAGATCTCTTCTGAACAGCACGTCGCAAGGCGTCCCAGATATGCTCAATAATGTTCATGTCTGGGGAGTTTCGTGGCCAGCGGATGTGCCGCAACATGACGTGGCATAAACTCGACTAATGTCTGAAGTAGTGCTGGAGGGAACTGGCACCATCAATCCTGCAGGGCTGTCCATAAATACGTAAGAGCATTAAGTTATGGGGAGTGGAGATCTCTTCTGAACAGCACGTTGCAAGGCGTCGCAGATATGCTCAATAATGTTCATGTCTGGGGAGTTTCGTGGCCAGCGGATGTGCCGCAACACGACGTGGCATGAACTCGACTAATGTCTGAAGTAGTGCTGGAGGGAACTGGCACCATCAATCCTGCAGGGCTGTCCATAAATACGTAAGAGCATTAAGTAATGGGGAGTGGAGATCTCTTCTGAACAGCACGTTGCAAGGCGTCCCAGATATGCTCAATAATGTTCATGTCTGGGGAGTTTCGTGGCCAGCGGATGTGCCGCAACACGACGTGGCATGAACTCGACTAATGTCTGAAGTAGTGCTGGAGGGAACTGGCACCATCAATCCTGCAGGGCTGTCCATAAATACGTAAGAGCATTAGGTTGTGGGGAGTGGAGATCTCTTCTGAACAGCACGTTGCAAGGCGTCCCAGATATGCTCAATAATGTTCATGTCTGTGGAGTTTCGTGGCCAGCGGATGTGCCGCAACACGACGTGGCATGAACTCGACTAATGTCTGAAGTAGTGCTGGAGGGAACTGGCACCATCAATCCTGCAGGGCTGTCCATAAATACGTAAGAGCATTAGGTTGTGGGGAGTGGAGATCTCTTCTGAACAGCACGTTGCAAGGCGTCCCAGATATGCTCAATAATGTTCATGTCTGGGGAGTTTCGTGGCCAGCGGATGTGCCGCAACACGACGTGGCATGAACTCGACTAATGTATGAAGTAGTGCTGGAGGGAACTGGCACCATCAATCCTGCAGGGCTGTCCATAAATACGTAAGAGCATTAGGTTGTGGGGAGTGGAGATCTCTTCTGAACAGCACGTTGCAAGGCGTCCCAGATATGCTCAATAATGTTCATGTCTGGGGAGTTTCGTGGCCAGCGGATGTGCCGCAACACGACGTGGCATGAACTCGACTAATGTCTGAAGTAGTGCTGGAGGGAACTGGCACCATCAATCCTGCAGGGCTGTCCATAAATACGTAAGAGCATTAGGTTGTGGGCAGTGGTGATCTCTTCTGAACAGCACGTTGCAAGGCGTCCCAGATATGCTCAATAATGTTCATGTCTGGGGAGTTTCGTGGCCAGCGGATGTGACGCAACACGACGTGGCATGAACTCGACTAATGTCTGAAGTAGTGCTGGAGGGAACTGGCACCATCAATCCTGCAGGGCTGTCCATAAATACGTAAGAGCATTAGGTTGTGGGGAGTGGAGATCTCTTCTGAACAGCACGTTGCAAGGCGTCCCAGATATGCTCAATAATGTTCATGCATGGGGAGTTTCGTGGCCAGCGGATGTGCCGCAACACGACGTGGCATGAACTCGACTAATGTCTGAAGTAGTGCTGGAGGGAACTGGCACCATCAATCCTGCAGGGCTGTCCATAAATACGTAAGAGCATTAGGTTGTGGGGAGTGGAGATCTATTCTGAACAGCACGTTGCAAGGCGTCCCAGATATGCTCAATAATGTTCATGTCTGGGGAGTTTCGTGGCCAGCAGATGTGCCGCAACACGACGTGGCATGAACTCGACTAATGTCTGAAGTAGTGCTGGAGGGAACTGGCACCATCAATCCTGCAGGGCTGTCCATAAATACGTAAGAGCATTAGGTTGTGGGGAGTGGAGATCTCTTCTGAACAGCACGTTGCAAGGCGTCCCAGATATGCTCAATAATGTTCATGTCTGGGGAGTTTCGTGGCCAGCGGATGTGCCGCAACACGACGTGGCATGAACTCGACTAATGTCTGAAGTAGTGCTGGAGGGAACTGGCACCATCAATCCTGCAGGGCTGTCCATAAATACGTAAGAGCATTAGGTTGTGGGGAGTGGAGATCTCTTCTGAACAGCACGTTGCAAGGCGTCCCAGATATGCTCAATAATGTTCATGTCTGGGGAGTTTCGTGGCCAGCGGATGTGCCGCAACACGACGTGGCATAAACTCGACTAATGTCTGAAGTAGTGCTGGAGGGAACTGGCACCATCAATCCTGCAGGGCTGTCCATAAATACGTAAGAGCATTAAGTTATGGGGAGTGGAGATCACTTCTGAACAGCACGTTGCAAGGCGTCCCAGATATGCTCAATAATGTTCATATCTGGGGAGTTTCGTGGCCAGCGGATGTGCCGCAACACGACGTGGCATGAACTCGACTAATGTCTGAAGTAGTGCTGGAGGGAACTGGCACCATCAATCCTGCAGGGCTGTCCATAAATACGTAAGAGCATTAGGTTGTGGGGAGTGGAGATCTCTTCTGAACAGCACGTTGGAAGGCGTCCCAGATATGTTCAATAATGTTCATGTCTGGGGAGTTTCGTGGCCAGCGGATGTGCCGCAACACGACGTGGCATGAACTCGACTAATGTCTGAAGTAGTGCTGGAGGGAACTGGCACCATCAATCCTGCAGGGCTGTCCATAAATACGTAAGAGCGTTAGGTTGTGGGGAGTGGAGATCTCTTCTGAACAGCACGTTGCAAGGCGTCCCAGATATGCTCAATAATGTTCATGTCTGGGGAGTTTCGTGGCCAGCGGATGTGCCGCAACACGACGTGGCATGAACTCGACTAATGTCTGAAGTAGTGCTGGAGGGAACTGGCACCATCAATCCTGCAGGGCTGTCCATAAATACGTAAGAGCATTAGGTTGTGGGGAGTGGAGATCTCTTCTGAACAGCACGTTGCAAGGCGTCCCAGATATGCTCAATAATGTTCATGTCTGGGGAGTTTCGTGGCCAGCGGATGTGCCGCAACACGACGTGGCATGAACTCGACTAATGTCTGAAGTAGTGCTGGAGGGAACTGGCACCATCAATCCTGCAGGGCTGTCCATAAATACGTAAGAGCATTAGGTTGTGGGGAGTGGAGATCTCTTCTGAACAGCACGTTGCAAGGCGTCCCAGATATGCTCAATAATGTTCATGTCTGGGGAGTTTCGTGGCCAGCGGATGTGCCGCAACACGACGTGGCATGAACTCGACTAATGTCTGAAGTAGTGCTGGAGGGAACTGGCACCATCAATCCTGCAGGGCTGTCCATAAATACGTAAGAGCATTAGGTTGTGGGGAGTGGAGATCTCTTCTGAACAGCACGTTGCAAGGCGTCCCAGATATGCTCAATAATGTTCATGTCTGGGGAGTTTCGTGGCCAGCGGATGTGCCGCAACACGACGTGGCATGAACTCGACTAATGTCTGAAGTAGTGCTGGAGGGAACTGGCACCATCAATCCTGCAGGGCTGTCCATAAATACGTAAGAGCATTAGGTTGTGGGGAGTGGAGATCTCTTCTGAACAGCACGTTGCAAGGCGTCCCAGATATGCTCAATAATGTTCATGTCTGGGGAGTTTCGTGGCCAGCGGATGTGCCGCAACATGACGTGGCATGAACTCGACTAATGTCTGAAGTAGTGCTGGAGGGAACTGGCACCATCAATCCTGCAGGGCTGTCCATAAATACGTAAGAGCATTAGGTTGTGGGGAGTGGAGATCTCTTCTGAACAGCACGTTGCAAGGCGTCCCAGATATGCTCAATAATGTTCATGTCTGGGGAGTTTCGTGGCCAGCGGATGTGCCGCAACACGACGTGGCATGAACTCGACTAATGTCTGAAGTAGTGCTGGAGGGAACTGGCACCATCAATCCTGCAAGGCTGTCCATAAATACGTAAGAGCATTAGGTTGTGGGCAGTGGTGATTTCTTCTGAACAGCACGTTGCAAGGCGTCCCAATTATGCTCAATAATGTTCATGTCTGGGGAGTTTCGTGGCCAGCGGATGTGCCGCAACACGACGTGGCATGAACTCGACTAATGTCTGAAGTAGTGCTGGAGGGAACTGGCACCATCAATCCTGCAGGGCTGTCCATAAATACGTAAGAGCATTAGGTTGTGGGGAGTGGAGATCTCTTCTGAACAGCACGTTGCAAGGCATCCCAGATATGCTCAATAATGTTCATGTCTGGGGAGTTTCGTGGCCAGTGGATGTGCCGCAACACGACGTGGCATGAACTCGACTAATGTCTGAAGTAGTGCTGGAGGGAACTGGCACCATCAATCCTGCAGGGCTGTCCATAAATACGTAAGAGCATTAGGTTGTGGGGAGTGGAGATCTCTTCTGAACAGCACGTTGCAAGGCGTCCCAGATATGCTCAATAATGTTCATGTCTGGGGAGTTTCGTGGCCAGCGGATGTGCCGCAACACGACGTGGCATGAACTCGACTAATGTCTGAAGTAGTGCTGGAGGGAACTGGCACCATCAATCCTGCAGGGCTGTCCATAAATACGTAAGAGCATTAGGTTGTGGGGAGTGGAGATCTCTTCTGAACAGCACGTTGCAAGGCGTCCCAGATATGCTCAATAATGTTCATGTCTGGGGAGTTTCGTGGCCAGCGGATGTGCCGCAACACGACGTGGCATGAACTCGACTAATGTCTGAAGTAGTGCTGGAGGGAACTGGCACCATCAATCCTGCAGGGCTGTCCATAAATACGTAAGAGCATTAGGTTGTGGGGAGTGGAGATCCCTTCTGAACAGCACGTTGCAAGGCGTCCCAGATATGCTCAATAATGTTCATGTCTGGGGAGTTTCGTGGCCAGCGGATGTGCCGCAACACGACGTGGCATGAACTCGACTAATGTCTGAAGTAGTGCTGGAGGGAACTGGCACCATCAATCCTGCAGGGCTGTCCATAAATACGTAAGAGCATTAGGTTGTGGGGAGTGGAGATCTCTTCTGAACAGCACGTTGCAAGGCGTCCCAGATATGCTCAATAATGTTCATGTCTGGGGAGTTACGTGGCCAGCAGATGTGCCGCAACACGACGTGGCATGAACTCGACAAATGTCTGAAGTAGTGCTGGAGGGAACTGGCACCATCAATCCTGCAGGGCTCTCCATAAATACGAAAGAGCATTAGGTTGTGGGCAGTGGTGATCTCTTCTGAACAGCACGTTGCAAGGCGTCCCAGATATGCTCAATAATGTTCATGTCTGGGGAGTTTCGTGGCCAGCGGATGTGCCGCAACACGACGTGGCATGAACTCGACTAATGTCTGAAGTAGTGCTGGAGGGAACTGGCACCATCAATCCTGCAGGGCTGTCCATAAATACGTAAGAGCATTAGGTTGTGGGGAGTGGAGATCTCTTCTGAACAGCACGTTGCAAGGCGTCCCAGATATGCTCAATAATGTTCATGTCTGGGGAGTTTCGTGGCCAGCGGATGTGCCGCAACACGACGTGGCATGAACTCGACTAATGTCTGAAGTAGTGCTGGAGGGAAGTGGCACCATCAATCCTGCAGGGCTGTCCATAAATACGTAAGAGCATTAGGTTGTGGGGATTGGAGATCTCTTCTGAACAGCACGTTGCAAGGCGTCCCAGATATGCTCAATAATGTTCATGTCTGGGGAGTTTCGTGGCCAGCGGATGTGCCGCAACACGACGTGGCATGAACTCGACTAATGTCTGAAGTAGTGCTGGAGGGAACTGGCACCATCAATCCTGCAGGGCTGTCCATAAATACGTAAGAGCATTAGGTTGTGGGGAGTGGAGATCTCTTCTGAACAGCACGTTGCAAGGCGTCCCAGATATGCTCAATAATGTTCATGTCTGGGGAGTTTCGTGGCCAGCGGATGTGCCGCAACACGACGTGGCATGAACTCGACTAATGTCTGAAGTAGTGCTGGAGGGAACTGGCACCATCAATCCTGCAGGGCTGTCCATAAATACGTAAGAGCATTAGGTTGTGGGGAGTGGAGATCTCTTCTGAACAGCACGTTGCAAGGCGTCCCAGATATGCTCAATAATGTTCATGTCTGGGGAGTTTCGTAGCCAGCGGATGTGCCGCAACACGACGTGGCATGAACTCGACAAATGTCTGAAGTAGTGCTGGAGGGAACTGGCACCATCAATCCTGCAGGGCTGTCCATAAATACGAAAGAGAATTAGGTTGTGGGCAGTGGTGATCTCTTCTGAACAGCATGTTGCAAGGCGTCCCAGATATGCTCAATAATGTTCATGTCTGGGGAGTTTCGTGGCCAGCGGATGTGCCGCAACACGACGTGGCATGAACTCGACTAATGTCTGAAGTAGTGCTATAGGGAACTGGCACCAACAATCCTGCAGGGCTGTCCATAAATACGTAAGAGCATTAGGTTGTGGGGAGTGGAGATCTCTTCTGAACAGCACGTTGCAAGGCGTCCCAGATATGCTCAATAATGTTCATGTCTGGGGAGTTTCGTGGCCAGCGGATGTGCCGCAACACGACGTGGCATAAACTCGACTAATGTCTGAAGTAGTGCTGGAGGGAACTGGCACCATCAATCCTGTAGGGGTGTCCATAAATACGTAAGAGCATTAAGTTATGGGGAGTGGAGATCTCTTCTGAACAGCACGTTGCAAGGCGTCCCAGATATGCTCAATAATGTTCATGTCTGGGGAGTTTCGTGGCCAGCGGATGTGCCGCAACACGACGTGGCATGAACTCGACTAATGTCTGAAGTAGTGCAGGAGGGAACTGGCACCATCAATCCTGCAGGGCTCTCCATAAATACATAAGAGCATTAAGTTATGGGGAGTGGAGATCTCTTCTGAACAGCACGTTGCAAGGCGTCCCAGATATGCTCAATAATGTTCATGTCTGGGGAGTTTCGTGGCCAGCGGATGTGCCGCAACACGACGTGGCATGAACTCGACTAATGTCTGAAGTAGTGCTGGAGGGAACTGGCACCATCAATCCTGCAGGGCTGTCCATAAATACGTAAGAGCATTAGGTTGTGGGGAGTGGAGATCTCTTCTGAACAGCACGTTGCAAGGCGTCCCAGATGTGCTCAATAATGTTCATGTCTGGGGAGTTTCGTGGCCAGCGGATGTGCCGCAACACGACGTGGCATGAACTCGACTAATGTCTGAAGTAGTGCTGGAGGGAACTGGCACCATCAATCCTGCAGGGCTGTCCATAAATACGTAAGAGCATTAGGTTGTGGGCAGTGGTGATCTCTTCTGAACAGCACGTTGCAAGGCGTCCCAGATATGCTCAATAATGTTTATGTCTGGGGAGTTTCGTGGCCAGCGGATGTGCCACAACACGACGTGGCATGAACTCGACTAATGTCTGAAGTAGTGCTGGAGGGAACTGGCACCATCAATCCTGCAGGGCTGTCCATAAATACGTAAGAGCATTAGGTTGTGGGGAGTGGAGATCTCTTCTGAACAGCACGTTGCAAGGCGTCCCAGATATGCTCAATAATGTTCATGTCTGGGGAGTTTCGTGGCCAGCGGATGTGCCGCAACACGACGTGGCATGAACTCGACTAATGTCTGAAGTAGTGCTGGAGGGAACTTGAACCATCAATCCTGCAGGGCTGTCCATAAATACGTAAGAGCATTAGGTTGTGGGGAGTGGAGATCTCTTCTGAACAGCACGTTGCAAGGCGTCCCAGATGTGCTCAATAATGTTCATGTCTGGGGAGTTTCGTGGCCAGCGGATGTGCCGCAACACGACGTGGCATGAACTCGACTAATGTCTGAAGTAGTGCTGGAGGGAACTGGCACCATCAATCCTGCAGGGCTGTCCATAAATACGTAAGAGCATTAGGTTGTGGGGAGTGGAGATCTCTTCTGAACAGCACGTTGCAAGGCGTCCCAGATATGCTCAATAATGTTTATGTCTGGGGAGTTTCGTGGCCAGCGGATGTGCCACAACACGACGTGGCATGAACTCGACTAATGTCTGAAGTAGTGCTGGAGGGAACTGGCACCATCAATCCTGCAGGGCTGTCCATAAATACGTAAGAGCATTAGGTTGTGGGGAGTGGAGATCTCTTCTGAACAGCACGTTGCAAGGCGTCCCAGATATGCTCAATAATGTTCATGTCTGGGGAGTTTCGTGGCCAGCGGATGTGCCGCAACACGACGTGGCATGAACTCGACTAATGTCTGAAGTAGTGCTGGAGGGAACTGGCACCATCAATCCTGCAGGGCTGTCCATAAATACGTAAGAGCATTAGGTTGTGGGGAGTGGAGATCTCTTCTGAACAGCACGTTGCAAGGCGTCCCAGATATGCTCAATAATGTTCATGTCTGGGGAGTTACGTGGCCAGCAGATGTGCCGCAACACGACGTGGCATGAACTCGACAAATGTCTGAAGTAGTGCTGGAGGGAACTGGCACCATCAATCCTGCAGGGCTGTCCATAAATACGAAAGAGCATTAGGTTGTGGGTAGTGGTGATCTCTTCTGAACAGCACGTTGCAAGGCGTCCCAGATATGCTCAATAATGTTCATGTCTGGGGAGTTTCGTGGCCAGCGGATGTGCCGCAACACGACGTGGCATGAACTCGACTAATGTCTGAAGTAGTGCTGGAGGGAACTGGCACCATCAATCCTGCAGGGCTGTCCATAAATACGTAAGAGCATTAGGTTGTGGGGAGTGGAGATCTATTCTGAACAGCACGTAGCAAGGCGTCCCAGATATGCTCAATAATGTTCATGTCTGGGGAGTTTCGTGGCCAGCGGATGTGCCGCAACACGACGTGGCATGAACTCGACTAATGTATGAAGTAGTGCTGGAGGGAACTGGCACCATCAATCCTGCAGGGCTGTCCATAAATACGTAAGAGCATTAGGTTGTGGGGAGTGGAGATCTCTTCTGAACAGCACGTTGCAAGGCGTCCCAGATATGCTCAATAATGTTCATGTCTGGGGAGTTTCGTGGCCAGCGGATGTGCCGCAACACGACGTGGCATGAACTCGACTAATGTCTGAAGTAGTGCTGGAGGGAACTGGCACCATCAATCCTGCAGGGCTGTCCATAAATACGTAAGAGCATTAGGTTGTGGGGAGTGGAGATCTCTTCTGAACAGCACGTTGCAAGGCGTCCCAGATATGCTCAATAATGTTCATGTCTGGGGAGTTTCGTGGCCAGCGGATGTGCCGCAACACGACGTGGCATGAACTCGACTAATGTCTGAAGTAGTGCTGGAGGGAACTGGCACCATCAATCCTGCAGGGCTGTCCATAAATACGTAAGAGCATTAGGTTGTGGGGAGGGGAGATCTCTTCTGAACAGCATGTTGCGAGGCGTCCCAGATATGCTCAATAATGTTCATGTCTGGGGAGTTTCGTGGCCAGCGGATGTGCCGCAACACGACGTGGCATGAACTCGACTAATGTCTGAAGTAGTGCTGGAGGGAACTGGCACCATCAATCCTGCAGGGCTGTCCATAAATACGTAAGAGCATTAGGTTGTGGGGAGTGGAGATCTCTTCTGAACAGCACGTTGCAAGGCGTCCCAGATATGCTCAATAATGTTCATGTCTGGGGAGTTTCGTGGCCAGCGGATGTGCCGCAACACGACGTGGCATGAACTCGACTAATGTCTGAAGTAGTGCTGGAGGGAACTGGCACCATCAATCCTGCAGGGCTGTCCATAAATACGTAAGAGCATTAGGTTGTGGGGAGTGGAGATCTCTTCTGAACAGCACGTTGCAAGGCATCCCAGATATGCTCAATAATGTTCATGTCTGGGGAGTTTCGTGGCCAGCGGATGTGCCGCAACACGACGTAGCATGAACTCGACTAATGTCTGAAGTAGTGCTGGAGGGAACTGGCACCATCAATCCTGCAGGGCTGTCCATAAATACGTAAGAGCATTAGGTTGTGGGGAGTGGAGATCTCTTCTGAACAGCACGTTGCAAGGCGTCCCAGATATGCTCAATAATGTTCATGTCTGGGGAGTTTCGTGGCCAGCGGATGTGCCGCAACACGACGTGGCATAAACTCGACTAATGTCTGAAGTAGTGCTGGAGGGAACTGGCACCATCAATCCTGTAGGGGTGTCCATAAATACGTAAGAGCATTAAGTTATGGGGAGTGGAGATCTCTTCTGAACAGCACGTTGCAAGGCGTCCCAGATATGCTCAATAATGTTCATGTCTGGGGAGTTTCGTGGCCAGCGGATGTGCCGCAACACGACGTGGCATGAACTCGACTAATGTCTGAAGTAGTGCAGGAGGGAACTGGCACCATCAATCCTGCAGGGCTGTCCATAAATACGTAAGAGCATTAGGTTGTGGGGAGTGGAGATCTCTTCTGAACAGCACGTTGCAAGGCGTCCCAGATGTGCTCAATAATGTTCATGTCTGGGGAGTTTCGTGGCCAGCGGATGTGCCGCAACACGACGTGGCATGAACTCGACTAATGTCTGAAGTAGTGCTGGAGGGAACTGGCACCATCAATCCTGCAGGGCTGTCCATAAATACGTAAGAGCATTAGGTTGTGGGGAGTGGAGATCTCTTCTGAACAGCACGTTGCAAGGCGTCCCAGATGTGCTCAATAATGTTCATGTCTGGGGAGTTTCGTGGCCAGCGGATGTGCCGCAACACGACGTGGCATGAACTCGACTAATGTCTGAAGTAGTGCTGGAGGGAACTGGCACCATCAATCCTGCAGGGCTGTCCATAAATACGAAAGAGCATTAGGTTGTGGGTAGTGGTGATCTCTTCTGAACAGCACGTTGCAAGGCGTCCCAGATATGCTCAATAATGTTCATGTCTGGGGAGTTTCGTGGCCAGCGGATGTGCCGCAACACGACGTGGCATGAACTCGACTAATGTCTGAAGTAGTGCTGGAGGGAACTGGCACCATCAATCCTGCAGGGCTGTCCATAAATACGTAAGAGCATTAGGTTGTGGGGAGTGGAGATCTATTCTGAACAGCACGTAGCAAGGCGTCCCAGATATGCTCAATAATGTTCATGTCTGGGGAGTTTCGTGGCCAGCGGATGTGCCGCAACACGACGTGGCATGAACTCGACTAATGTATGAAGTAGTGCTGGAGGGAACTGGCACCATCAATCCTGCAGGGCTGTCCATAAATACGTAAGAGCATTAGGTTGTGGGGAGTGGAGATCTCTTCTGAACAGCACGTTGCAAGGCGTCCCAGATATGCTCAATAATGTTCATGTCTGGGGAGTTTCGTGGCCAGCGGATGTGCCGCAACACGACGTGGCATGAACTCGACTAATGTCTGAAGTAGTGCTGGAGGGAACTGGCACCATCAATCCTGCAGGGCTGTCCATAAATACGTAAGAGCATTAGGTTGTGGGGAGTGGAGATCTCTTCTGAACAGCACGTTGCAAGGCGTCCCAGATATGCTCAATAATGTTCATGTCTGGGGAGTTTCGTGGCCAGCGGATGTGCCGCAACACGACGTGGCATGAACTCGACTAATGTCTGAAGTAGTGCTGGAGGGAACTGGCACCATCAATCCTGCAGGGCTGTCCATAAATACGTAAGAGCATTAGGTTGTGGGGAGGGGAGATCTCTTCTGAACAGCATGTTGCGAGGCGTCCCAGATATGCTCAATAATGTTCATGTCTGGGGAGTTTCGTGGCCAGCGGATGTGCCGCAACACGACGTGGCATGAACTCGACTAATGTCTGAAGTAGTGCTGGAGGGAACTGGCACCATCAATCCTGCAGGGCTGTCCATAAATACGTAAGAGCATTAGGTTGTGGGGAGTGGAGATCTCTTCTGAACAGCACGTTGCAAGGCGTCCCAGATATGCTCAATAATGTTCATGTCTGGGGAGTTTCGTGGCCAGCGGATGTGCCGCAACACGACGTGGCATGAACTCGACTAATGTCTGAAGTAGTGCTGGAGGGAACTGGCACCATCAATCCTGCAGGGCTGTCCATAAATACGTAAGAGCATTAGGTTGTGGGGAGTGGAGATCTCTTCTGAACAGCACGTTGCAAGGCATCCCAGATATGCTCAATAATGTTCATGTCTGGGGAGTTTCGTGGCCAGCGGATGTGCCGCAACACGACGTAGCATGAACTCGACTAATGTCTGAAGTAGTGCTGGAGGGAACTGGCACCATCAATCCTGCAGGGCTGTCCATAAATACGTAAGAGCATTAGGTTGTGGGGAGTGGAGATCTCTTCTGAACAGCACGTTGCAAGGCGTCCCAGATATGCTCAATAATGTTCATGTCTGGGGAGTTTCGTGGCCAGCGGATGTGCCGCAACACGACGTGGCATAAACTCGACTAATGTCTGAAGTAGTGCTGGAGGGAACTGGCACCATCAATCCTGTAGGGGTGTCCATAAATACGTAAGAGCATTAAGTTATGGGGAGTGGAGATCTCTTCTGAACAGCACGTTGCAAGGCGTCCCAGATATGCTCAATAATGTTCATGTCTGGGGAGTTTCGTGGCCAGCGGATGTGCCGCAACACGACGTGGCATGAACTCGACTAATGTCTGAAGTAGTGCAGGAGGGAACTGGCACCATCAATCCTGCAGGGCTGTCCATAAATACGTAAGAGCATTAGGTTGTGGGGAGTGGAGATCTCTTCTGAACAGCACGTTGCAAGGCGTCCCAGATGTGCTCAATAATGTTCATGTCTGGGGAGTTTCGTGGCCAGCGGATGTGCCGCAACACGACGTGGCATGAACTCGACTAATGTCTGAAGTAGTGCTGGAGGGAACTGGCACCATCAATCCTGCAGGGCTGTCCATAAATACGTAAGAGCATTAGGTTGTGGGGAGTGGAGATCTCTTCTGAACAGCACGTTGCAAGGCGTCCCAGATGTGCTCAATAATGTTCATGTCTGGGGAGTTTCGTGGCCAGCGGATGTGCCGCAACACGACGTGGCATGAACTCGACTAATGTCTGAAGTAGTGCTGGAGGGAACTGGCACCATCAATCCTGCAGGGCTGTCCATAAATACGTAAGAGCATTAGGTTGTGGGGAGTGGAGATCTCTTCTGAACAGCACGTTGCAAGGCGTCCCAGATATGCTCAATAATGTTTATGTCTGGTGAGTTTCGTGGCCAGCGGATGTGCCACAACACGACGTGGCATGAACTCGACTAATGTCTGAAGTAGTGCTGGAGGGAACTGGCACCATCAATCCTGCAGGGCTGTCCATAAATACGTAAGAGCATTAGGTTGTGGGGAGTGGAGATCTCTCCTGAACAGCACGTTGCAAGGCGTCCCAGATATGCTCAATAATGTTCATGTCTGGGGAGTTTCATGGGCAGCGGATGTGCCGCAACACAACGTGGAATGAACTCGACTAATGTCTGAAGTAGTGCTGGAGGGAACTGGCACCATCAATCCTGCAGGGCTGTCCATAAATACGAAAGAGCACTAGGTTGTGGGCAGTAGTGATCTCTTCTGAACAGCACATTGCAAGGCGTCCCAGATATGCTCAATAATGTTCATGTCTGGGGAGTTTCGTGGCCAGCGGATGTGCCGCAACACGACATGGCATGAACTCGAGTAATGTCTGAAGTAGTGCTGGAGGGAACTGGCACCATCAATCCTGCAGGGCTGTCCATAAATACGTAAGAGCATTAGGTTGTGGGGAGTGGTGATCTCTTCTGAACAGCACGTTGCAAGGCGTCCCAGATATGCTCAATAATGTTCATGTCTGGGGAGTTTCGTGGCCAGCGGATGTGCCGCAACACGACGTGGCATGAACTCGACTAATGTCTGAAGTAGTGCTGGAGGGAACTGGCACCATCAATCCTGCAGGGCTGTCCATAAATACGTAAGAGCATTAGGTTGTGGGGAGTGGAGATCTCTTCTGAACAGCTCGTTGCAAGGCGTCCCAGATGTGCTCAATAATATTCATGTCTGGGGAGTTTCATGGCCAGCGGATGTGCCGTAACACGACGTGGAATGAACTCGACTAATGTCTGAAGTAGTGCTGGAGGGAACTGGCACCATCAATCCTGCAGGGCTGTCCATAAATACGTAAGAGCATTAGGTTGTGGGGAGTGGAGATCTCTTCTGAACAGCACGTTGCAAGGCGTCCCAGATATGCTCAATAATGTTCATGTCTGGGGAGTTTCGTGGCCAGCGGATGTGCCGCAACACGACGTGGCATGAACTCGACTAATGTCTGAAGTAGTGCAGGAGGGAACTGGCACCATCAATCCTGCAGGGCTCTCCATAAATACGTAAGAGCATTAAGTTATGGGGATTGGAGATCTCTTCTGAACAGCACGTTGCAAGGCGTCCCAGATATGCTCAATAATGTTCATGTCTGGGGAGTTTCGTGGCCAGCGGATGTGCCGCAACATGACGTGGCATGAACTCGACTAATGTCTGAAGTAGTGCTGGAGGGAACTGGCACCATCAATCCTGCAGGGCTGTCCATAAATACGTAAGAGCATTAGGTTGTGGGGAGTGGAGATCTCTTCTGAACAGCACGTTGCAAGGCGTCCCAGATGTGCTCAATAATGTTCATGTCTGGGGAGTTTCGTGGCCAGCGGATGTGCCGCAACACGACGTGGCATGAACTCGACTAATGTCTGAAGTAGTGCTGGAGGGAACTGGCACCATCAATCCTGCAGGGCTGTCCATAAATACGTAAGAGCATTAGGTTGTGGGGAGTGGAGATCTCTTCTGAACAGCACGTTGCAAGGCGTCCCAGATATGCTCAATAATGTTTATGTCTGGTGAGTTTCGTGGCCAGCGGATGTGCCACAACACGACGTGGCATGAACTCGACTAATGTCTGAAGTAGTGCTGGAGGGAACTGGCACCATCAATCCTGCAGGGCTGTCCATAAATACGTAAGAGCATTAGGTTGTGGGGAGTGGAGATCTCTCCTGAACAGCACGTTGCAAGGCGTCCCAGATATGCTCAATAATGTTCATGTCTGGGGAGTTTCATGGGCAGCGGATGTGCCGCAACACGACGTGGAATGAACTCGACTAATGTCTGAAGTAGTGCTGGAGGGAACTGGCACCATCAATCCTGCAGGGCTGTCCATAAATACGAAAGAGCACTAGGTTGTGGGCAGTAGTGATCTCTTCTGAACAGCACATTGCAAGGCGTCCCAGATATGCTCAATAATGTTCATGTCTGGGGAGTTTCGTGGCCAGCGGATGTGCCGCAACACGACATGGCATGAACTCGAGTAATGTCTGAAGTAGTGCTGGAGGGAACTGGCACCATCAATCCTGCAGGGCTGTCCATAAATACGTAAGAGCATTAGGTTGTGGGGAGTGGTGATCTCTTCTGAACAGCACGTTGCAAGGCGTCCCAGATATGCTCAATAATGTTCATGTCTGGGGAGTTTCGTGGCCAGCGGATGTGCCGCAACACGACGTGGCATGAACTCGACTAATGTCTGAAGTAGTGCTATAGGGAACTGGCACCATCAATCCTGCAGGGCTGTCCATAAATACGTAAGAGCATTAGGTTGTGGGGAGTGGAGATCTCTTCTGAACAGCACGTTGCAAGGCGTCCCAGATATGCTCAATAATGTTTATGTCTGGTGAGTTTCGTGGCCAGCGGATGTGCCACAACACGACGTGGCATGAACTCGACTAATGTCTGAAGTAGTGCTGGAGGGAACTGGCACCATCAATCCTGCAGGGCTGTCCATAAATACGTAAGAGCATTAGGTTGTGGGGAGTGGAGATCTCTCCTGAACAGCACGTTGCAAGGCGTCCCAGATATGCTCAATAATGTTCATGTCTGGGGAGTTTCATGGGCAGCGGATGTGCCGCAACACGACGTGGAATGAACTCGACTAATGTCTGAAGTAGTGCTGGAGGGAACTGGCACCATCAATCCTGCAGGGCTGTCCATAAATACGAAAGAGCACTAGGTTGTGGGCAGTAGTGATCTCTTCTGAACAGCACATTGCAAGGCGTCCCAGATATGCTCAATAATGTTCATGTCTGGGGAGTTTCGTGGCCAGCGGATGTGCCGCAACACGACATGGCATGAACTCGAGTAATGTCTGAAGTAGTGCTGGAGGGAACTGGCACCATCAATCCTGCAGGGCTGTCCATAAATACGTAAGAGCATTAGGTTGTGGGGAGTGGTGATCTCTTCTGAACAGCACGTTGCAAGGCGTCCCAGATATGCTCAATAATGTTCATGTCTGGGGAGTTTCGTGGCCAGCGGATGTGCCGCAACACGACGTGGCATGAACTCGACTAATGTCTGAAGTAGTGCTATAGGGAACTGGCACCATCAATCCTGCAGGGCTGTCCATAAATACGTAAGAGCATTAGGTTGTGGGGAGTGGAGATCTCTTCTGAACAGCACGTTGCAAGGCGTCCCAGATATGCTCAATAATGTTCATGTCTGGGGAGTTTCGTGGCCAGCGGATGTGCCGCAACACGACGTGGCATAAACTCGACTAATGTCTGAAGTAGTGCTGGAGGGAACTGGCACCATCAATCCTGTAGGGGTGTCCATAAATACGTAAGAGCATTAAGTTATGGGGAGTGGAGATCTCTTCTGAACAGCACGTTGCAAGGCGTCCCAGATATGCTCAATAATGTTCATGTCTGGGGAGTTTCGTGGCCAGCGGATGTGCCGCAACACGACGTGGCATGAACTCGACTAATGTCTGAAGTAGTGCAGGAGGGAACTGGCACCATCAATCCTGCAGGGCTCTCCATAAATACGTAAGAGCATTAAGTTATGGGGATTGGAGATCTCTTCTGAACAGCACGTTGCAAGGCGTCCCAGATGTGCTCAATAATGTTCATGTCTGGGGAGTTTCGTGGCCAGCGGATGTGCCGCAACACGACGTGGCATGAACTCGACTAATGTCTGAAGTAGTGCTGGAGGGAACTGGCACCATCAATCCTGCAGGGCTGTCCATAAATACGTAAGAGCATTAGGTTGTGGGGAGTGGAGATCTCTTCTGAACAGCACGTTGCAAGGCGTCCCAGATATGCTCAATAATGTTTATGTCTGGTGAGTTTCGTGGCCAGCGGATGTGCCACAACACGACGTGGCATGAACTTGACTAATGTCTGAAGTAGTGCTGGAGGGAACTGGCACCATCAATCCTGCAGGGCTGTCCATAAATACGTAAGAGCATTAGGTTGTGGGGAGTGGAGATCTCTCCTGAACAGCACGTTGCAAGGCGTCCCAGATATGCTCAATAATGTTCATGTCTGGGGAGTTTCATGGGCAGCGGATGTGCCGCAACACGACGTGGAATGAACTCGACTAATGTCTGAAGTAGTGCTGGAGGGAACTGGCACCATCAATCCTGCAGGGCTGTCCATAAATACGAAAGAGCACTAGGTTGTGGGCAGTAGTGATCTCTTCTGAACAGCACATTGCAAGGCGTCCCAGATATGCTCAATAATGTTCATGTCTGGGGAGTTTCGTGGCCAGCGGATGTGCCGCAACACGACATGGCATGAACTCGAGTAATGTCTGAAGTAGTGCTGGAGGGAACTGGCACCATCAATCCTGCAGGGCTGTCCATAAATACGTAAGAGCATTAGGTTGTGGGGAGTGGTGATCTCTTCTGAACAGCACGTTGCAAGGCGTCCCAGATATGCTCAATAATGTTCATGTCTGGGGAGTTTCGTGGCCAGCGGATGTGCCGCAACACGACGTGGCATGAACTCGACTAATGTCTGAAGTAGTGCTGGAGGGAACTGGCACCATCAATCCTGCAGGGCTCTCCATAAATACGTAAGAGCATTAAGTTATGGGGATTGGAGATCTCTTCTGAACAGCACGTTGCAAGGCGTCCCAGATATGCTCAATAATGTTCATGTCTGGGGAGTTTCGTGGCCAGCGGATGTGCCGCAACATGACGTGGCATGAACTCGACTAATGTCTGAAGTAGTGCTGGAGGGAACTGGCACCATCAATCCTGCAGGGCTGTCCATAAATACGTAAGAGCATTAGGTTGTGGGGAGTGGAGATCTCTTCTGAACAGCACGTTGCAAGGCGTCCCAGATGTGCTCAATAATGTTCATGTCTGGGGAGTTTCGTGGCCAGCGGATGTGCCGCAACACGACGTGGCATGAACTCGACTAATGTCTGAAGTAGTGCTGGAGGGAACTGGCACCATCAATCCTGCAGGGCTGTCCATAAATACGTAAGAGCATTAGGTTGTGGGGAGTGGAGATCTCTTCTGAACAGCACGTTGCAAGGCGTCCCAGATATGCTCAATAATGTTTATGTCTGGTGAGTTTCGTGGCCAGCGGATGTGCCACAACACGACGTGGCATGAACTCGACTAATGTCTGAAGTAGTGCTGGAGGGAACTGGCACCATCAATCCTGCAGGGCTGTCCATAAATACGTAAGAGCATTAGGTTGTGGGGAGTGGAGATCTCTCCTGAACAGCACGTTGCAAGGCGTCCCAGATATGCTCAATAATGTTCATGTCTGGGGAGTTTCATGGGCAGCGGATGTGCCGCAACACGACGTGGAATGAACTCGACTAATGTCTGAAGTAGTGCTGGAGGGAACTGGCACCATCAATCCTGCAGGGCTGTCCATAAATACGAAAGAGCACTAGGTTGTGGGCAGTAGTGATCTCTTCTGAACAGCACATTGCAAGGCGTCCCAGATATGCTCAATAATGTTCATGTCTGGGGAGTTTCGTGGCCAGCGGATGTGCCGCAACACGACATGGCATGAACTCGAGTAATGTCTGAAGTAGTGCTGGAGGGAACTGGCACCATCAATCCTGCAGGGCTGTCCATAAATACGTAAGAGCATTAGGTTGTGGGGAGTGGTGATCTCTTCTGAACAGCACGTTGCAAGGCGTCCCAGATATGCTCAATAATGTTCATGTCTGGGGAGTTTCGTGGCCAGCGGATGTGCCGCAACACGACGTGGCATGAACTCGACTAATGTCTGAAGTAGTGCTATAGGGAACTGGCACCATCAATCCTGCAGGGCTGTCCATAAATACGTAAGAGCATTAGGTTGTGGGGAGTGGAGATCTCTTCTGAACAGCACGTTGCAAGGCGTCCCAGATATGCTCAATAATGTTTATGTCTGGTGAGTTTCGTGGCCAGCGGATGTGCCACAACACGACGTGGCATGAACTCGACTAATGTCTGAAGTAGTGCTGGAGGGAACTGGCACCATCAATCCTGCAGGGCTGTCCATAAATACGTAAGAGCATTAGGTTGTGGGGAGTGGAGATCTCTCCTGAACAGCACGTTGCAAGGCGTCCCAGATATGCTCAATAATGTTCATGTCTGGGGAGTTTCATGGGCAGCGGATGTGCCGCAACACGACGTGGAATGAACTCGACTAATGTCTGAAGTAGTGCTGGAGGGAACTGGCACCATCAATCCTGCAGGGCTGTCCATAAATACGAAAGAGCACTAGGTTGTGGGCAGTAGTGATCTCTTCTGAACAGCACATTGCAAGGCGTCCCAGATATGCTCAATAATGTTCATGTCTGGGGAGTTTCGTGGCCAGCGGATGTGCCGCAACACGACATGGCATGAACTCGAGTAATGTCTGAAGTAGTGCTGGAGGGAACTGGCACCATCAATCCTGCAGGGCTGTCCATAAATACGTAAGAGCATTAGGTTGTGGGGAGTGGTGATCTCTTCTGAACAGCACGTTGCAAGGCGTCCCAGATATGCTCAATAATGTTCATGTCTGGGGAGTTTCGTGGCCAGCGGATGTGCCGCAACACGACGTGGCATGAACTCGACTAATGTCTGAAGTAGTGCTATAGGGAACTGGCACCATCAATCCTGCAGGGCTGTCCATAAATACGTAAGAGCATTAGGTTGTGGGGAGTGGAGATCTCTTCTGAACAGCACGTTGCAAGGCGTCCCAGATATGCTCAATAATGTTCATGTCTGGGGAGTTTCGTGGCCAGCGGATGTGCCGCAACACGACGTGGCATAAACTCGACTAATGTCTGAAGTAGTGCTGGAGGGAACTGGCACCATCAATCCTGTAGGGGTGTCCATAAATACGTAAGAGCATTAAGTTATGGGGAGTGGAGATCTCTTCTGAACAGCACGTTGCAAGGCGTCCCAGATATGCTCAATAATGTTCATGTCTGGGGAGTTTCGTGGCCAGCGGATGTGCCGCAACACGACGTGGCATGAACTCGACTAATGTCTGAAGTAGTGCAGGAGGGAACTGGCACCATCAATCCTGCAGGGCTCTCCATAAATACGTAAGAGCATTAAGTTATGGGGATTGGAGATCTCTTCTGAACAGCACGTTGCAAGGCGTCCCAGATGTGCTCAATAATGTTCATGTCTGGGGAGTTTCGTGGCCAGCGGATGTGCCGCAACACGACGTGGCATGAACTCGACTAATGTCTGAAGTAGTGCTGGAGGGAACTGGCACCATCAATCCTGCAGGGCTGTCCATAAATACGTAAGAGCATTAGGTTGTGGGGAGTGGAGATCTCTTCTGAACAGCACGTTGCAAGGCGTCCCAGATATGCTCAATAATGTTTATGTCTGGTGAGTTTCGTGGCCAGCGGATGTGCCACAACACGACGTGGCATGAACTTGACTAATGTCTGAAGTAGTGCTGGAGGGAACTGGCACCATCAATCCTGCAGGGCTGTCCATAAATACGTAAGAGCATTAGGTTGTGGGGAGTGGAGATCTCTCCTGAACAGCACGTTGCAAGGCGTCCCAGATATGCTCAATAATGTTCATGTCTGGGGAGTTTCATGGGCAGCGGATGTGCCGCAACACGACGTGGAATGAACTCGACTAATGTCTGAAGTAGTGCTGGAGGGAACTGGCACCATCAATCCTGCAGGGCTGTCCATAAATACGAAAGAGCACTAGGTTGTGGGCAGTAGTGATCTCTTCTGAACAGCACATTGCAAGGCGTCCCAGATATGCTCAATAATGTTCATGTCTGGGGAGTTTCGTGGCCAGCGGATGTGCCGCAACACGACATGGCATGAACTCGAGTAATGTCTGAAGTAGTGCTGGAGGGAACTGGCACCATCAATCCTGCAGGGCTGTCCATAAATACGTAAGAGCATTAGGTTGTGGGGAGTGGTGATCTCTTCTGAACAGCACGTTGCAAGGCGTCCCAGATATGCTCAATAATGTTCATGTCTGGGGAGTTTCGTGGCCAGCGGATGTGCCGCAACACGACGTGGCATGAACTCGACTAATGTCTGAAGTAGTGCTGGAGGGAACTGGCACCATCAATCCTGCAGGGCTGTCCATAAATACGTAAGAGCATTAGGTTGTGGGGAGTGGAGATCTCTTCTGAACAGCTCGTTGCAAGGCGTCCCAGATGTGCTCAATAATATTCATGTCTGGGGAGTTTCATGGCCAGCGGATGTGCCGTAACACGACGTGGAATGAACTCGACTAATGTCTGAAGTAGTGCTGGAGGGAACTGGCACCATCAATCCTGCAGGGCTGTCCATAAATACGTAAGAGCATTAGGTTGTGGGGAGTGGAGATCTCTTCTGAACAGCACGTTGCAAGGCGTCCCAGATATGCTCAATAATGTTCATGTCTGGGGAGTTTCGTGGCCAGCGGATGTGCCGCAACACGACGTGGCATGAACTCGGCTAATGTCTGAAGTAGTGCTGGAGGGAACTGGCACCATCAATCCTGCAGGGCTGTCCATAAATACGTAAGAGCATTAAGTTATGGGGAGTGGAGATCTCTTCTGAACAGCACGTTGCAAGGCGTCCCAGATATGCTCAATAATGTTCATGTCTGGGGAGTTTCGTGGCCAGCGGATGTGCCGCAACACGACGTGGCATGAACTCGACTAATGTCTGAAGTAGTGCTGGAGGGAACTGGCACCATCAATCCTGCAGGGCTGTCCATAAATACGTAAGAGCATTAGGTTGTGGGGAGTGGAGATCTCTTCTGAACAGCACGTTCCAAGGCGTCCCAGATATGCTCAATAATGTTCATGTCTGGGGAGTTTCGTGGCCAGCAGATGTGCCGCAACACGACGTGGCATGAACTCGACTAATGTCTGAAGTAGTGCTGGAGGGAACTGGCACCATCAATCCTGCAGGGCTGTCCATAAATACGTAAGAGCATTAGGTTGTGGGGAGTGGAGATCTCTTCTGAACAGCACGTTGCAAGGCGTCCCAGATATGCTCAATAATGTTCATGTCTGGGGAGTTTCGTGGCCAGCGGATGTGCCACAACACGACGTGGCATGAACTCGACTAATGTCTGAAGTAGTGCTGGAGGGAACTGGCACCATCAATCCTGCAGGGCTGTCCATAAATACGTAAGAGCATTAGGTTGTGGGGAGTGGAGATCTCTTCTGAACAGCACGTTGCAAGGCGTCCCAGATATGCTCAATAATGTTCATGTCTGGGGAGTTTCGTGGCCAGCGGATGTGCCGCAACACGACGTGGCATGAACTCGACTAATGTCTGAAGTAGTGCTGGAGGGAACTGGCACCATCAATCCTGCAGGGCTGTCCATAAATACGTAAGAGCATTAGGTTGTGGGGAGTGGAGATCTCTTCTGAACAGCACGTTGCAAGGCGTCCCAGATATGCTCAATAATGTTCATGTCTGGGGAGTTTCGTGGCCAGCGGATGTGCCGCAACACGACGTGGCATGAACTCGACTAATGTCTGAAGTAGTGCTGGAGGGAACTGGCACCATCAATCCTGCAGGGCTGTCCATAAATACGTAAGAGCATTAGGTCGTGGGGAGTGGAGATCTCTTCTGAACAGCACGTTGCAAAGCGTCCCAGATATGCTCAATAATGTTCATGTCTGGGGAGTTTCGTGTCCAGCGGATGTGCCGCAATACGACGTGGCATGAACTCGACTAATGTCTGAAGTAGTGCTGGAGGGAACTGGCACCATCAATCCTGCAGGGCTGTCCATAAATACGTAAGAGCATTAGGTTGTGGGGAGTGGAGATCTCTTCTGAACAGCACGTTGCAAGGCGTCCCAGATATGCTCAATAATGTTCATGTCTGGGGAGTTTCGTGGCCAGCGGATGTGCCGCAACACGACGTGGCATGAACTCGACTAATGTCTGAAGTAGTGCTGGAGGGAACTGGCACCATCAATCCTGCAGGGCTGTCCATAAATACGTAAGAGCATTAGGTTGTGGGGAGTGGAGATCTCTTCTGAACAGCACGTTGCAAGGCGTCCCAGATATGCTCAATAATGTTCATGTCTGGGGAGTTTCGTGGCCAGCGGATGTGCCGCAACACGACGTGGCATGAACTCGACTAATGTCTGAAGTAGTGCTGGAGGGAACTGGCACCATCAATCCTGCAGGGCTGTCCATAAATACGTAAGAGCATTAAGTTATGGGGAGTGGAGATCTCTTCTGAACAGCACGTTGCAAGGCGTCCCAGATATGCTCAATAATGTTCATGTCTGGGGAGTTTCGTGGCCAGCGGATGTGCCGCAACACGACGTGGCATGAACTCGACTAATGTCTGACGTAGTGCTGGAGGGAACTGGCACCATCAATCCTGCAGGGCTGTCCATAAATACGTAAGAGCATTAGGTCGTGGGGAGTGGAGATCTCTTCTGAACAGCACGTTGCAAAGCGTCCCAGATATGCTCAATAATGTTCATGTCTGGGGAGATTCGTGGCCAGCGGATGTGCCGCAATACGACGTGGCATGAACTCGACTAATGTCTGAAGTAGTGCTGGAGGGAACTGGCACCATCAATCCTGCAGGGCTGTCCATAAATACGTAAGAGCATTAGGTTGTGGGGAGTGGAGATCTCTTCTGAACAGCACGTTGCAAGGCGTCCCAGATATGCTCAATAATGTTCATGTCTGGGGAGTTTCGTGGCCAGCGGATGTGCCGCAACACGACGTGGCATGAACTCGACTAATGTCTGAAGTAGTGCTGGAGGGAACTGGCACCATCAATCCTGCAGGGCTGTCCATAAATACGTAAGAGCATTAGGTTGTGGGGAGTGGAGATCTCTTCTGAACAGCACGTTGCAAGGCGTCACAGATATGCTCAATAATGTTCATGTCTGGGGAGTTTCGTGGCCAGCGGATGTGCCGCAACACGACGTGGCATGAACTCGACTAATGTCTGAAGTAGTGCTGGAGGGAACTGGCACCATCAATCCTGCAGGGCTGTCCATAAATACGTAAGAGCATTAGGTTGTGGGGAGTGGAGATCTCTTCTGAACAGCACGTTGCAAGGCGTCCCAGATATGCTCAATAATGTTCATGTCTGGGGAGTTTTGTGGCCAGCGGATGTGCCGCAACACGACGTGGCATGAACTCGACTAATGTCTGAAGTAGTGCTGGAGGGAACTGGCACCATCAATCCTGCAGGGCTGTCCATAAATACGTAAGAGCATTAGGTTGTGGGGAGTGGAGATCTCTTCTGAACAGCACGTTGCAAGGCGTCCCAGATATGCTCAATAATGTTCATGTCTGGGGAGTTTCGTGGCCAGCGGATGTGCCGCAACACGACGTGGCATGAACTCGACTAATGTCTGAAGTAGTGCTGGAGGGAACTGGCACCATCAATCCTGCAGGGCTGTCCATAAATACGTAAGAGCATTAGGTTGTGGGGAGTGGAGATCTCTTCTGAACAGCACGTTGCAAGGCGTCCCAGATATGCTCAATAATGTTTATGTCTGGGGAGTTTCGTGGCCAGCGGATGTGCCGCAATACGACGTGGCATGAACTCGACTAATGTCTGAAGTAGTGCTGGAGGGAACTGGCACCATCAATCCTGCAGGGCTGTCGATAAATACGTAAGAGCATTAGGTTGTGGGGAGTGGAGATCTCTTCTGAACAGCATGTTGCAAGGCGTCCCAGATATGCTCAATAATGTTCATGTCTGGGGAGTTTCGTGGCCAGCGGATGTGCCGCAACACGACGTGGCATGAACTCGACTAATGTCTGAAGTAGTGCTGGAGGGAAGTGGCACCATCAATCCTGCAGGGCTGTCCATAAATACGTAAGAGCATTAGGTTGTGGGGAGTGGAGATCTCTTCTGAACAGCACGTTGCAAGGCGTCCCAGATATGCTCAATAATGTTCATGTCTGGGGAGTTTCGTGGCCAGCGGATGTGCCGCAACACGACGTGGCATGAACTCGACTAATGTCTGAAGTAGTGCTGGAGGGAACTGGCACCATCAATCCTGCAGTGCTCTCCATAAATACGAAAGAGCATTAGGTTGTGGGCAGTGGTGATCTCTTCTGAACAGCACGTTGCAAGGCGTCCCAGATATGCTCAATAATGTTCATGTCTGGGGAGTTTCGTGGCCAGCGGATGTGACGCAACACGACGTGGCATGAACTCGACAAATGTCTGAAGTAGTGCTGGAGGGGACTGGCACCATCAATCCTGCAGGGCTGTCCATAAATACGTAAGAGCATTAGGTTGTGGGGAGTGGAGATCTCTTCTGAACAGCACGTTGCAAGGCGTCCAAGATATGCTCAATAATGTTCATGTCTGTGGAGTTTCGTGGTCAGCGGATGTGCCGCAACACGACGTGGCATGAACTCGACTAATGTCTGAAGTAGTGCTGGAGGGAACTGGCACCATCAATCCTGCAGGGCTGTCCATAAATACGTAAGAGCATTAGGATGTGTTGAGTGGAGATCTCTTCTGAACAGCACGTTGCAAGGCGTCCCAGATATGCTCAATAATGTTCATGTCTGGGGAGTTTCGTGGCCAGCGGATGTGCCGCAACACGACGTGGCATGAACTCGACTAATGTCTGAAGTAGTGCTGGAGGGAACTGGCACCATCAATCCTGCAGGGCTGTCCATAAATATGTAAGAGCATTAGGTTGTGGGGAGTGGAGATCTCTTCTGAACAGCACGTTGCAAGGCGTCCCAGATATGCTCAATAATGTTCATGTCTGGGGAGTTTCGTGGCCAGCGGATGTGCCGCAACACGACGTGGCATGAACTCGACTAATGTCTGAAGTAGTGCTGGAGGGAACTGGCACCATCAATCCTGCAGGGCTGTCCATAAATACGTAAGAGCATTAGGTTGTGGGGAGTGGAGATCTCTTCTGAACAGCACGTTGCAAGGCGTCCCAGATATGCTCAATAATGTTCATGTCTGGGGAGTTTTGTGGCCAGCGGATGTGCCGCAACACGACGTGGCATGAACTCGACTAATGTCTGAAGTAGTGCTGGAGGGAACTGGCACCATCAATCCTGCAGGGCTGTCCATAAATACGTAAGAGCATTAGGTTGTGGGGAGTGGAGATCTCTTCTGAACAGCACGTTGCAAGGCGTCCCAGATATGCTCAATAATGTTCATGTCTGGGGAGTTTCGTGGCCAGCGGATGTGCCGCAACACGACGTGGCATGAACTCGACTAATGTCTGAAGTAGTGCTGGAGGGAACTGGCACCATCAATCCTGCAGGGCTGTCCATAAATACGTAAGAGCATTAGGTTGTGGGGAGTGGAGATCTCTTCTGAACAGCACGTTCCAAGGCGTCCCAGATATGCTCAATAATGTTCATGTCTGGGGAGTTTCGTGGCCAGCGGATGTGCCGCAACACGACGTGGCATGAACTCGACTAATGTCTGAAGTAGTGCTGGAGGGAACTGGCACCATAAATCCTGCAGGGCTGTCCATAAATACGTAAGAGCATTAGGATGTGGGGAGTGGAGATCTCTTCTGAACAGCACGTTGCAAGGCGTCCCAGATATGCTCAATAATGTTCATGTCTGGGGAGTTTCGTGACCAGCGGATGTGCTGCAACACGACGTGGCATGAACTCGACTAATGTCTGAAGTAGTGCTGGAGGGAACTGGCACCATCAATCCTGCAGGGCTGTCCATAAATACGTAAGAGCATTAGGTTGTGGGGAGTGGAGATCTCTTCTGAACAGCACGTTGCAAGGCGTCCAAGATATGCTCAATAATGTTCATGTCTGGGGAGTTTCGTGACCAGCGGATGTGCCGCAACACGACGTGGCATGAACTCGACTAATGTCTGAAGTAGTGCTGGAGGGAACTGGCACCATCAATCCTGCAGGGCTGTCCATAAATACGTAAGAGCATTAGTTTGTGGGGAGTGGAGATCTCTTCTGAACAGTACGTTGCAAGGCGTCCAAGATATGCTCAATAATGTTCATGTCTGGGGAGTTTCGTGACCAGCGGATGTGACGCAACACGACGTGGCATGAACTCGACTAATGTCTGAAGTAGTGCTGGAGGGAACTGGCACCATCAATCCTGCTCGGCTGTCCATAAATACGTAAGAGCATTAGGTTGTGGGGAGTGGAGATCTCTTCTGAACAGCACGTTGCAAGGCGTCCCAGATATGCTCAATAATGTTCATGTCTGGGGAGTTTCGTGGCCAGCGGATGTGCCGCAACACGACGTGGCATGAACTCGAGTAATGTCTGAAGTAGTGCTGGAGGGAACTGGCACCATAAATCCTGCAGGGCTGTCCATAAATACGTAAGAGCATTAGGTTGTGGGGAGTGGAGATCTCTTCTGAACAGCACGTTGCAAGGCGTCCCAGATATGCTCAATAATGTTCATGTCTGGGGAGTTTCGTGGCCAGCGGATGTGCCACAACACGACGTGGCATGAACTCGACTAATGTCTGAAGTAGTGCTGGAGGGAACTGGCACCATCAATCCTGCAGGGCTGTCCATAAATACGTAAGAGCATTAGGTTGTGGGGAGTGGAGATCTCTTCTGAACAGCACGTTGCAAGGCGTCCCAGATATGCTCAATAATGTTCATGTCTGGGGAGTTTCGTGGCCAGCGGATGTGCCGCAACACGACGTGGCATGAACTCGACTAATGTCTGAAGTAGTGCTGGAGGGAACTGGCACCATCAATCCTGCAGGGCTGTCCATAAATAGGTAAGAGCATTAGGTTGTGGGGAGTGGAGATCTCTTCTGAACAGCACGTTGCAAGGCGTCCCAGATATGCTCAATAATGTTCATGTCTGGGGAGTTTCGTGGCCAGCGGATGTGCCGCAACACGACGTGGCATGAGCTCGACTAATGTCTGAAGTAGTGCTGGAGGGAACTGGCACCATCAATCCTGGAGGGCCGTCCATAAATACGTAAGAGCATTAGGTTGTGGGGAGTGGAGATCTCTTCTGAACAGCACGTTGCAAGGCGTCCCAGATATGCTCAATAATGTTCATTTCTGGGGAGTTTTGTGGCCAGCGGATGTGCCGCAACACGACGTGGCATGAACTCGACTAATGTACGAAGTAGTGCTGGAGGGAACTGGCACCATCAATCCTGCAGGGCTGTCCATAAATACGTAAGAGCATTAGGTTGTGGGGAGTGGAGATCTCTTCTGAACAGCACGTTGCAAGGCGTCCAAGATATGCTCAATAATGTTCATGTCTGGGGAGTTTCGTGACCAGCGGATGTGCCGCAACACGACGTGGCATGAACTCGACTAATGTCTGAAGTAGTGCTGGAGGGAACTGGCACCATCAATCCTGCAGGGCTGTCCATAAATACGTAAGAGCATTAGGTTGTGGGGAGTGGAGATCTCTTCTGAACAGCACGTTGCAAGGCGTCCCAGATATGCTCAATAATGTTCATGTCTGGGGAGTTTCGTGGCCAGCGGATGTGCCGCAACACGACGTGGCATGAACTCGACTAATGTCTGAAGTAGTGCTGGAGGGAACTGGCACCATCAATCCTGCAGGGCTGTCCATAAATAAATAAGAGCATTAGGTTGTGGGGAGTGGAGATCTCTTCTGAACAGCACGTTGCAAGGCGTCCCAGATATGCTCAATAATGTTCATGTCTGGGGAGTTTTGGGGCCAGCGGATGTGCCGCAACACGACGTGGCATGAATTCGACTAATGTCTGAAGTAGTGCTGGAGGGAACTGGCACCATCAATCCTGCAGGGCTGTCCATAAATACGTAAGAGCATTAGGTTGTGGGGTGTGGTGATCTCTTCTGAACAGCACGTTGCAAGGCGTCCAAGATATGCTCAGTAATGTTCATGTCTGGGGAGTTTCGTGACCAGCGGATGTGCCGCAACATGACGTGGCATGAACTCGACTAATGTCTTTAGTAGTGCTGGAGGGAACTGGCACCATCAATCCTGCAGGGCTGTCCATAAATACGTAAGAGCATTAGGTTGTGGGGAGTGGAGATCTCTTCTGAACAGCACGTTGCAAGGCGTCCCAGATTTGCTCAATAATGTTCATGTCTGGGGAGTTTCGTGGCCAGCGGATGTGCCGCAACACGACGTGGCATGAACTCGACTAATGTCTGAAGTAGTGCTGGAGGGAACTGGCACCATCAATCCTGCAGGGCTGTCCATAAATACGAAAGAGCATTAGGTTGTGGGCAGTGGTGATCTCTTCTGAACAGCACGTTGCAAGGCGTCCCAGATATGCTCAATAATGTTCATGTCTGGGGAGTTTCGTGGCCAGCGGATGTGCCACAACACGACGTGGCATGAACTCGACTAATGTCTGAAGTAGTGCTGGAGGGAACTGGCACCATCAATCCTGCAGGGCTGTCCATAAATACGTAACAGCATTAGGTTGTGGGGAGTGGAGATCTCTTCTGAACAGCACGTTCCAAGGCGTCCCAGATATGCTCAATAATGTTCATGTCTGGGGAGTTTCGTGGCCAGCGGATGTGCCGCAACACGACGTGGCATGAACTCGACTAATGTCTGAAGTAGTGCTGGAGGGAACTGGCACCATCAATCCTGCAGGGCTGTCCATAAATACGTAAGAGCATTAGGTTGTGGGGAGTGGAGATCTCTTCTGAACAGCACGTTGCAAGGCGTCCCAGATATGCTCAATAATGTTCATGTCTGGGGAGTTTCGTGGCCAGCGGATGTGCCACAACACGACGTGGCATGAACTCGACTAATGTCTGAAGTAGTGCTGGAGGGAACTGGCACCATCAATCCTGCAAGGCTGCCCATACATACGTAAGAGCATTAGGTTGTGGGGAGTGGAGATCTCCTCTGAACAGCACGTTGCAAGGCGTCCCAGATATGCTCAATAATGTTCATGTCTGGGGAGTTTTGTGGCCAGCGGATGTGCCGCAACACGACGTGGCATGAACTCGACTAATGTCTGAAGTAGTGCTGGAGGGAACTGACACCATCAATCCTGCAGGGCTGTCCATAAATACGTAAGAGCATTAGGTTGTGGGGAGTGGAGATCTCTTCTGAACAGCACGTTGCAAGGCGTCCCAGATATGCTCAATAATGTTCATGTCTGGGGAGTTTCGTGGCCAGCGGATGTGCCGCAACACGACGTGGCATAGACTCGACTAATATCTGAAGTAGTGCTGGAGGGAACTGGCACCATCAATCCTGCAGGGCTGTCCATAAATACGTAAGAGCATTAGGTTGTGGGGAGTGGAGATCTCTTCTGAACAGCACGTTGCAAGGCGTCCCAGATAAGCTCAATAATGATCATGTCTGGGGAGTTTCGTGGCCAGCGGATGTGCCACAACACGACGTGGCATGAACTCGACTAATGTCTGAAGTAGTGCTGGAGGGAACTGGCACCATCAATCCTGCAGGGCTGTCCATAAATACGTAAGAGCATTAGGTTGTGGGGAGTGGAGATCTCTTCTGAACAGCACGTTGCAAGGCGTCCCAGATATGCTCAATAATGTTCATGTCTGGGGAGTTTCATGGCCAGCGGATGTGCCGCAACACGACGTGGCATGAACTCGACTAATGTCTGAAGTAGTGCTGGAGGGAACTGGCACCATCAATCCTGCAGGGTTGTCCATAAATACGAAAGAGCATTAGGTTGTGGGCAGTGGTGATCTCTTCTGAACAGCACATTGCAAGGCGTCCCAGATATGCTCAATAATGTTCATGTCTGGGGAGTTTCGTGGCCAGCGGATGTGCCGCAACACGACATGGCATGAACTCGAGTAATGTCTGAAGTAGTGCTGGAGGGAACTGGCACCATCAATCCTGCAGGGCTGTCCATAAATACGTAAGAGCATTAGGTTGTGGGGAGTGGAGATCTCTTCTGAACAGCACGTTGCAAGGCGTCCCAGATATGCTCAATAATGTTCATGTCTGGGGAGTTTCGTGGCCAGCGGATGTGCCGCAACACGACGTGGCATGAACTCGACTAATGTCTGAAGTAGTGCTGGAGGGAACTGGCACCATCAATCCTGCAGGGCTGTCCATAAATACGTAAGAGCATTAGGTTGTGGGGAGTGGAGATCTCTTCTGAACAGCACGTTGCAAGGCGTCCCAGATATGCTCAATAATGTTCATGTCTGGGGAGTTTCGTGGCCAGCGGATGTGCCGCAACACGACGTGGCATGAACTCGACTAATGTCTGAAGTAGTGCTGGAGGGAACTGGCACCATCAATCCTGCAGGGCTGTCCATAAATACGTAAGAGCATTAAGTTATGGGGAGTGGAGATCTCTTCTGAACAGCACGTTGCAAAGCGTCCCAGATATGCTCAATAATGTTCATGTCTGGGGAGTTTCGTGGCCAGCGGATGTGCCGCAACACGACGTGGCATGAACTCGACTAATGTCTGAAGTAGTGCTGGAGGGAACTGGCACCATCTATCCTGCAGGGCTGTCCATAAATACGTAAGAGCATTAGGTTGTGGGGAGTGGAGATCTCTTCTGAACAGCACGTTGCAAGGCGTCCCAGATATGCTCAATAATGTTCATGTCTGGGGAGTTTCGTGGCCAGCGGATGTGCCACAACACGACGTGGCATGAACTCGACTAATGTCTGAAGTAGTGCTGGAGGGAACTGGCACCATCAATCCTGCAGGGCTGTCCATATATACGTAAGAGCATTAGGTTGTGGGGAGTGGAGATCTCTTCTGAACAGCACGTTGCAAGGCGTCCCAGATATGCTCAATAATGTTCATGTCTGGGGAGTTTCGTGGCCAGTGTATGTGCCGCAACACGACGTGGCATGAACTCGACTAATGTCTGAAGTAGTGCTGGAGGGAACTGGCACCATCAATCCTGCAGGGCTGTCCATAAATACGTAAGAGCATTAGGTTGTGGGGAGTGGAGATCTCTTCTGAACAGCACGTTGCAAGGTGTCCCAGATATGCTCAATAATGTTCATGTCTGGGGAGTTTCGTGGCCAGCGGATGTGCCGCAACACGACGTGGCATGAACTCGACTAATGTCTGAAGTAGTGCTGGAGGGAACTGGCACCATCAATCCTGCAGGGCTGTCCATAAATACGTAAGAGCATTAGGTTGTGGGGAGTGGAGATCTCTTCTGAACAGCACGCTGCAAAGCGTCCCAGATATGCTCAATAATGTTCATGTCTGGGGAGCTTCGTTGCCAGCGGATGTGCCGCAATACGACGTGGCATGAACTCGACTAATGTCTGAAGTAGTGGTGGAGGGAACTGGCACCATCAATCCTGCCGGGCTGTCCATAAATACGTAAGAGCATTAGGTTGTGGGGAGTGGAGATCTCTTCTGAACAGCACGTTGCAAGGCGTCCCAGATATGCTCAATAATGTTCATTTCTGGGGAGTTTTGTGGCCAGCGGATGTGCCGCAACACGACGTGGCATGAACTCGACTAATGTCTGAAGTAGTGCTGGAGGGAACTGGCACCATCAATCCCGCAGGGCTGTCCATAAATACGTAAGAGCATTAGGTTGTGGGGAGTGGAGATCTCTTCTGAACAGCACGTTGCAAGGCGTCCCAGATATGCTCAATAATGTTCATGTCTGGGGAGTTTCGTGGCCAGCGGATGTGCCGCAACACGACGTGGCATGAACTCGACTAATGTCTGAAGTAGTGCTGAAGGGAACTGGCACCATCAATCCTGCAGGGCTGTCCATAAATACGTAAGAGCATTAGGTTGTGGGGAATGGAGATCTCTTCTGAACAGCACGTTGCAAGGCGTCCCAGATATGCTCAATAATGTTCATGTCTGGGGAGTTTTGTGGCCAGCGGATGTGCCGCAACACGACGTGGCATGAACTCGACTAATGTCTGAAGTAGTGCTGGAGGGAACTGGCACCATCAATCCTGCAGGGCTGTCCATAAATACGTAAGAGCATTAGGTTGTGGGGAGTGGAGATCTCTTCTGAACAGCACGTTGCAAGGCGTCCCAGATATGGTCAATAATGTTCATGTCTGGGGAGTTTCGTGGTCAGCGGATGTGCCGCAACACGACGTGGCATGAACTCGACTAATGTCTGAAGTAGTGCTGGAGGGAACTGACACCATCAATCCTGCAGGGCTGTCCATAAATACGTAAGAGCATTAGGTTGTGGGGAGTGGAGATCTCTTCTGAACAGCACGTTGCAAGGCTTCCCAGATATGCTCAATAATGTTCATGTCTGTGGAGTTTCGTGGCCAGCGGATGTGCCGCAACACGACGTGGCATGAACTCGACTAATGTCTGAAGTAGTGCTGGAGGGAACTGGCACCATCAATCCTGCAGGGCTGTCCATAAATACGTAAGAACATTAGGTTGTGGGGAGTGGAGATCTCTTCTGAACAGCATGTTGCAAGGCGTCCCAGATATGCTCAATAATGTTCATGTCTGGGGAGTTTCGTGGCCAGCGGATGTGCTGCAACACGACGTGGCATGAACTCGACTAATGTCTGAAGTAGTGCTGGAGGGAACTGGCACCATCAATCCTGCAGGGCTGTCCATAAATACGTAAGAGCATTAGGTTGTGGGGAGTGGAGATCTCTTCTGAACAGCACGTTGCAAGGCGTCCCAGATATGCTCAATAATGTTCATGTCTGTGGAGTTTCGTGGCCAGCGGATGTGCCGCAACACGACGTGGCATGAACTCGACTAATGTCTGAAGTAGTGCTGGAGGGAACTGGCACCATCAATCCTGCAGGGCTGTCCATAAATACGTAAGAGCATTAGGTTGTGGGGAGTGGAGATCTCTTCTGAACAGCACGTTGCAAAACGTCCCAGATATGCTCAATAATGTTCATGTCTGGGGAGTTTCGTGGCCAGCGGATGTGCCGCAACACGACGTGGCATGAACTCGACTAATGTCTGAAGTAGTGCTGGAGGGAACTGGCACCATCAATCCTGCAGGGCTGTCCATAAATACGTAAGAGCATTAGGTTGTGGGGAGTGGAGATCTCTTCTGAAAAGCACGTTGCAAGGCGTCCCAGATATGCTCAATAATGTTCATGTCTGTGGAGTTTCGTGGCCAGCGGATGTGCCGCAACACGACGTGGCATGAACTCGACTAATGTCTGAAGTAGTGCTGGAGGGAACTGGCACCATCAATCCTGCAGGGCTGTCCATAAATACGTAAGAGCATTAGGTTGTGGGGAGTGGAGATCTCTTCTGAACAGCACGTTGCAAGGCGTCCCAGATATGCTCAATAATGTTCATGTCTGGGGAGTTTCGTGGCCAGCGGATGTGCCGCAACACGACGTGGCATGAACTCGGCTAATGTCTGAAGTAGTGCTGGAGGGAACTGGCACCATCAATCCTGCAGGGCTGTCCATAAATACGTAAGAGCATTAGGTTGTGGGGAGTGGAGATCTCTTCTGAACAGCACTTTGCAAGGCGTCCCAGATATGCTCAATAATGTTCATGTCTGGGGAGTTTCGTGGCCAGCGGATGTGCCGCAACACGACGTGGCATGAACTCGACTAATGTCTGAAGTAGTGCTGGAGGGAACTGGCACCATCAATCCTGCAGGGCTGTCCATAAATACGTAAGAGCATTAGGTTGTGGGGAGTGGAGATCTCTTCTGAACAGCACGTTGCAAGGCGTCCCAGATATGCTCAATAATGTTCATGTCTGGGGAGTTTCGTGGCCAGGGGATGTGCCGCAACACGACGTGGCATGAACTCGACTAAAGTCTGAAGTAGTGCTGGAGGGAACTGGTACCATCAATCCTGCAGGGCTGTCCATAAATACGTAAGAGCATTAGGTTGTGGGGAGTAGAGATCTCTTCTGAACAGCATGTTGCAAGGTGTCCCAGATATGCTCAATAATGTTCATGTCTGGGGAGTTTCGTGGCCAGCGGATGTGCCGCAACACGACGTGGCATGAACTCGACTAATGTCTGAAGTAGTGCTGGAGGGAACTGGCACCATCAATCCTGCAGGGCTGTCCATAAATACGTAAGAGCATTAGGTTGTGGGGAGTGGAGATCTCTTCTGAACAGCATGTTGCAAGGCGTCCCAGATATGCTCAATAATGTTCATGTCTGGGGAGTTTCGTGGCCAGCGGATGTGCCGCAACACGACGTGGCATGAACTCGACTAATGTCTGAAGTAGTGGTGGAGGGAACTGGCACCATCGAACCTGCAGGGCTGTCCATAATTACGTAAGAGCATTAGGTTGTGGGGAGTGGAGATCTCTTCTGAACAGCACGTTGCAAGGCGTCCCAGATATGCTCAATAATGTTCATGTCTGGGGAGTTTCGTGGCCAGCGGATGTGCCGCAACACGACGTGGCATGAACTCGACTAATGTCTGAAGGAGTGCTGGAGGGAACTGGCACCATCAATCCTGCAGGGCTGTCCATAAATACGTAAGAGCATTAAGTTATGGGGAGTGGAGATCTCTTCTGAACAGCACGTTGCAAGGCGTCCCAGATATGCTCAATAATGTTCATGTCTGGGGAGTTTCGTGGCCAGCAGATGTGCCGCAACACGACATGGCATGAACTCGACTAATGTCTGAAGTAGTGCTGGAGGGAACTGGCACCATCAATCCTGCAGGGCTGTCCATAAATACGTAAGAGCATTAGGTTGTGGGGAGTGGAGATCTCTTCTGAACAGCACGTTGCAAGGCGTCCCAGATATGCTCAATAATGTTCATGTCTGGGGAGTTTCGTGGCCAGCGGATGTGCCGCAACACGACGTGGCATGAACTCGACTAATGTCTGAAGTAGTGCTGGAGGGAACTGGCACCATCAATCCTGCAGGGCTGTCCATAAATACGTAAGAGCATTAGGTTGTGGGGAGTGGAGATCTCTTCTGAACAGCACATTGCAAGGCGTCCCAGATATGCTCAATAATGTTCATGTCTGCGGAGTTTCGTGGCCAGCGGATGTGCCGCAACACGACGTGGCATGAACTCGACTAATGTCTGAAGTAGTGCTGGAGGGAACTGGCACCATCAATCCCGCAGGGCTGTCCATAAATACGTAAGAGCATTAGGTTGTGGGGAGTGGAGATCTCTTCTGAACAGCACGTTGCAAGGCGTCCCAGATATGCTCAATAATGTTCATGTCTGGGGAGTTTCGTGTCCAGCGGATGTGCCACAACACGACGTGGCATGAACTCGACTAATGTCTGAAGTAGTGCTGGAGGGAACTGGCACCATCAATCCTGCAGGGCTGTCCATAAATACGTAAGAGCATTAGGTTGTGGGGAGTGGAGATCTCTTCTGAACAGCGCGTTGCAAGGCGTCTCAGATATGCTCAATAATGTTCATGTCTGGGGAGTTTGGTGGCCAGCGGATGTGCCGCAACACGACGTGGCATGAACTCGACTAATGTCTGAAGTAGTGCTGGAGGGAACTGGCACCATCAATCCTGCAGGGCTGTCCATAAATAAGAAAGAGCATTAGGTTGTGGGCAGTGGTGATCTCTTCTGAACAGCACGTTGCAAGGCTTCCCAGATATGCTCAATAATGTTCATGTCTGGGGAGTTTCGTGGCCAGCGGATGTGCCGCAACACGACGTGGCATGAACTCGACTAATGTCTGAAGTAGTGCTGGAGGGAACTGGCACCATCAATCCTGCAGGGCTGTCCATAAATACGTAAGAGCATTAAGTTATGGGGAGTGGAGACCTCTTCTGAACAGCACGTTGCAAGGCGTCCCAGATATGCTCAATAATGTTCATGTCTGGGGAGTTTTGTGGCCAGCGGATGTGCCGCAACACGACGTGGCATGAACTCGACTAATGTCTGAAGTAGTGCTGGAGGGAACTGGCACCATCAATCCTGCAGGGCTGTCCATAAATACGTAGGAGCATTAGGTTGTGGGGAGTGGAGATCTCTTCTGAACAGCACGTTGCAAGGCGTCCCAGATATGCTCAATAATGTTCATGTCTGGGGAGTTTCGTGGCCAGCGGATGTGCCGCAACACGACGTGGCATGAACTCGACTAATGTCTGAAGTAGTGCTGGAGGGAACTGGCACCATCAATCCTGCAGGGCTGTCCATAAATACGTAAGAGCATTAGGTTGTGGGGAGTGGAGATCTCTTCTGAACAGCACGTTGCAAGGCGTCCCAGATATGCTCAATAATGTTCATATCTGGGGAGTTTCGTGGCCAGCGGATGTGCCGCAACACGACGTGGCATGAACTCGACTAATGTCTGAAGTAGTGCTGGAGGGAACTGGCACCATCAATCCTGCAGGGCTGTCCATAAATACGTAAGAGCATTAGGTTGTGGGGAGTGGAGATCTCTTCTGAACAGCACGTTGCAAGGCGTCCCAGATATGCTCAATAATGTTCATGTCTGGGGAGTTTCGTGGCCAGCGGATGTGCCGCAACACGACGTGGCATGAACTCGACTAATGTCTGAAGCAGTGCTGGAGGGAACTGGCACCATCATTCCTGCAGGGCTGTCCATAAATACGAAAGAGCATTAGGTTGTGGGCAGTGGAGATCTCTTCTGAACAGCACGTTGCAAGGCGTCCCAGATATGCTCAATAATGTTCATGTCTGGGGAGTTTCGTGGCCAGCGGATGTGCCGCAACACGACGTGGCATGAACTCGACTAATGTCTGAAGTAGTGCTGGAGGGAACTGGCACCATCAATCCTGCAGGGCTGTCCATAAATACGTAAGAGCATTAGGTTGTGGGCAGTGGTGATCTCTTCTGAACAGCACGTTGCAAGGCGTCCCAGATATGCTCAATAATGTTCATGTCTGGGGAGTTTCGTGGCCAGCGGATGTGCCGCAACACGTCGTGGCATGAACTCGACTAATGTCTGAAGTAGTGCTGCAGGGAACTGGCACCATCAATCCTGCAGGGCTGTCCATAAATACGTAAGAGCATTAGGTTGTGGGGAGTGGAGATCTCTTCTGAACAGCATGTTGCAAGGCGTCCCAGATATGCTCAATAATGTTCATGTCTGGGGAGTTTCGTGGCCAGCGGATGTGCCGCAACACGATGTGGCATGAATTCGACTAATGTCTGAAGTAGTGCTGGAGGGAACTGGCACCATCAATCCTGCAGGGCTGTCCATAAATACGTAAGAGCATTAGGTTGTGGGGAATGGAGATCTCTTCTGAACAGCACGTTGCAAGGCGTCCCAGATATGCTCAATAATGTTCATGTCTGGGGAGTTTCGTGGCCAGCGGATGTGCCGCAACACGACGTGGCATGAACTCGACTAATGTCTGAAGTAGTGCTGGAGGGAACTGGCACCATCAATCCTGCAGGGCTGTCCATAAATACGTAAGAGCATTAGGTTGTGGGGAGTGGAGATCTCTTCTGAACAGCACGTTGCAAAGCGTCCCAGATATGCTCAATAATGTTCATGTCTGGGGAGTTTCGTGGGCAGCGGATGTGCCGCAACACGACGTGGCATGAACTTGACTAATGTCTGAAGTAGTGCTGGAGGGAACTGGCACCATCAAACCTGCAAGGCTGTCCATAAATACGTAAGAGCATTAGGTTGTGGGGAGTGGCGATCTCTTCTGAACAGCACGTTGCAAGGCGTCCCAGATATGCTCAATAATGTTCATGTCTGGGGAGTTTCGTGGCCAGCGGATGTGCCGCAACACGACGTGGCATGAACTCGACTAATGTCTGAAGTAGTGCTGGAAGGAACTGGCACCATCAATCCTGCAGGGCTGTCCATAAATACGTAAGAGCATTAGGTTGTGGGGAGTGGAGATCTCTTCTGAACAGCACATTGCAAGGCGTCCCAGATATGCTCAATAATGTTCATGTCTGGGGAGTTTCGTGGCCAGCGGATGTGCCGCAACATGACGTGGCATGAACTCGACTAATGTCTGAAGTAGTGCTGGAGGGAACTGGCACCATCAATCCTGCAGGGCTGTCCATAAATACGTAAGAGCATTAAGTTGTGGGGAGTGGAGATCTCTTCTGAACAGCACGTTGCAAGGCGTCCCAGATATGCTCAATAATGTTCATGTCTGGGGAGTTTCGTGGCCAGCGGATGTGCTGCAACACGACGTGGCATGAACTCGACTAATGTCTGAAGTATTGCTGGAGGGAACTGGCACCATCAATCCTGCAGGTCTCTCCATAAATACGAAAGAGCATTAGGTTGTGGGCAGTGGTGATCTCTTCTGAACAGCACGTTGCAAGGCGTCCCAGATATGCTCAATAATGTTCATGTCTGGGGAGTCTCGTGGCCAGCAGATGTGCCGCGACACGACGTGGCATGAACTCGACTAATGTCTGAAGTAGTGCTGGAGGGAACTGGCACCATCAAACCTGTAGGGCTGTCCATAAATACGTAAGAGCATTAGGTTGTGGGGAGTGGAGATCTCTTCTGAACAGCACGTTGCAAGGCGTCCCAGATATGCTCAATAATGTTCATGTCTGGGGAGTTTCGTGGCCAGCGGATGTGCCGCAACACGACGTGGCATGAATTCGACTAATGTCTGAAGTAGTGCTGGAGGGAACTGGCACCATCAATCCTGCAGGGCTGTCCATCAATACGTAAGAGCATTAGGTTGTGGGGAGTGGAGATCTCTTCTGAACAGCACGTTGCAAGGCGTCCAAGATATGCTCAATAATGTTCATGTCTGGGGAGTTTTGTGGCCAGCGGATGTGCCGCAACACGACGTGGCATGAACTCGACTAATGTCTGAAGTAGTGCTGGAGGGAACTGGCACCATCAATCCTGCAGGGCTGTCCATAAATACGTAAGAGCATTAGGTTGTGGGGAGTGGAGATCTCTTCTGAACAGCACGTTGCAAGGCGTCCCAGATATGCTCAATAATGTTCATGTCTGGGGAGTTTCGTGGCCAGCGGATGTGCCGCAACACGACGTGGCATGAACTCGACTAATGTCTGAAGTAGTGCTGGATGGAACTGGCACCATCAATCCTGCAGGGCTGTCCATAAATACGTAAGAGCATTAAGTTGTGGGGAGTGGAGATCTCTTCTGAACAGCACGTTGCAAGGCGTCCCAGATATGCTCAATAATGTTCATGTCTGGGGAGTTTCGTGGCCAGCGGATGTGAAGCAACACGACATGGCATGAACTCGACTAATGTCTGAAGTAGTGCTGGAGGGAACTGGCACCATCAATCCCGCAGGGCTGTCCATAAATACGTAAGAGCATTAGGTTGTGGGGAGTGGAGATCTCTTCTGAACAGCACGTTGCAAGGCGTCCCAGATATGCTCAATAATGTTCATGTCTGTGGAGTTTCGTGGCCAGCGGATGTGCCGCAACACGACGTGGCATAAACTCGACTAATGTCTGAAGTAGTCCTGGAGGGAACTGGCACCATCAATCCTGCAGGGCTGTCCATAAATACGTAAGAGCATTAGGTTGTGGGGAGTGGAGATCTCTTCTGAACAGCACGTTGCAAGGCGTCCCAGATATGCTCAATAATGTTCATGTCTGGGGAGTTTCGTGGCCAGCGGATGTGCCGCAACACGACGTGGCATGAACTCGACTAATGTCTGAAGTAGTGCTGGAGGGAACTGGCACCATCAATCCTGCAGGGCTGTCCATAAATACGTAAGAGCATTAAGTTATGGGGAGTGGAGATCTCTTCTGAACAGCACGTTGCAAGGTGTCCCAGATATGCTCAATAATGTTCATGTCTGGGGAGTTCCGTGGCCAGCGGATGTGCCGCAACACGACGTGGCATGAACTCGACTAATGTCTGAAGTAGTGCTGGAGGGAACTAGCACCATCAATCCTGCAGGGCTGTCCATAAATACGTAAGAGCATTAGGTTGTGGGGAGTGGAGATCTCTTCTGAACAGCACGTTGCAAGGCGTCCCAGATATGCTCAATAATGTTCATGTCTGGGGAGTTTTGTGGCCAGCGGATGTGCCGCAACACGACGTGGCATGAACTCGACTAATGTCTGAAGTAGTGCTGGAGGGAACTGACACCATCAATCCTGCAGGGCTGTCCATAAATACGTAAGAGCTTTAGGTTGTGGGGAGTGGAGATCTCTTCTGAACAGCACATTGCAAGGCGTCCCAGATATGCTCAATAATGTTTATGTCTGGGGAGTTTTCTTTCCAGCGGATGTGCCGCAACACAACGTGGCATGAACTCGACTAATGTCTGAAGTAGTGTGGAGGGAACTGGCACCATCAAACCTGCAGGGCTGTCCATAAATACGTAAGAGCATTAAGTTATGGGGAGTGGAGATCTCTTCTGAACAGCACGTTGCAAGGCGTCCCAGATATGCTCAATAATGTTCATGTCTGGGGAGTTTCGTGGCCAGCGGATGTGCCGCAACACGACGTGGCATGAACTCGACTAATGTCTGAAGTAGTGCTGGAAGGAACTGGCACCATCAATCCTGCAGGGCTGTCCATAAATACGTAAGAGCATTAGGTTGTGGGGAGTGGAGATCTCTTCTGAACAGCACGTTGCAAGGCGTCCCAGATATGCTCAATAATGTTCATGTCTGGGGAGTTTCGTGGCCAGCGGATGTGCCGCAACACGAGGAGGCATGAACTCGACTAATGTCTGAAGTAGTGCTGGAGGGAACTGGTACCATCAATCCTGCAGGGCTCTCCATAAATACGAAAGAGCATTAGGTTGTGGGCAGTGGTGATCTCTTCTGAACAGCTCGTTGCAAGGCGTCCCAGATATGCTCAATAATGTTCATGTCTGGGGAGTCTCGTGGCCAGCGGATGTGCCGCGACACGACGTGGCATGAACTCGACTAATGTCTGAAGTAGTGCTGGAGGGAACTGGCACCATCAAACCTGCAGGGCTGTCCATAAATACGTAAGAGCATTAGGTTGTGGGGAGTGGAGATCTCTTCTGAACAGCACGTTGCAAGGCGTCCCAGATATGCTCAATAATGTTCATGTCTGGGGAGTTTCGTGGCCAGCGGATGTGCCGCAACACGACGTGGCATGAACTCGACTAATGTCTGAAGTAGTGCTGGAAGGAACTGGCACCATCAATCCTGCAGGGCTGTCCATAAATACGTAAGAGCATTAGGTTGTGGGGAGTGGAGATCTCTTCTGAACAGCACGTTGCAAGGCGTCCCAGATATGCTCAATAATGTTCATGTCTGGGGAGTTTCGTGGCCAGCGGATGTGCCACAACACGACGTGGCATGAACTCGACTAATGTCTGAAGTAGTGCTGGAGGGAACTGGCACCATCAATCCTGCAGGGCTCTCCATAAATACGAAAGAGCATTAGGTTGTGGCCAGTGGTGATCTCTTCTGAACAGCACGTTGCAAGGCGTCCCAGATATGCTCAATAATGTTCATGTCTGGGGAGTCTCGTGGCCAGCGGATGTGCCGCGACACGACGTGGCATGAACTCGACTAATGTCTGAAGTAGTGCTGGAGGGAACTGGCACCATCAAACCTGCAGGGCTGTCCATAAATACGTAAGAGCATTAAGTTATGGGGAGTGGAGATCTCTTCTGAACAGCACGTTGCAAGGTGTCCCAGATATGCTCAATAATGTTCATGTCTGGGGAGTTCCGTGGCCAGCGGATGTGCCGCAACACGACGTGGCATGAACTCGACTAATGTCTGAAGTAGTGCTGGAGGGAACTAGCACCATCAATCCTGCAGGGCTGTCCATAAATACGTAAGAGCATTAGGTTGTGGGGAGTGGAGATCTCTTCTGAACAGCACGTTGCAAGGCGTCCCAGATATGCTCAATAATGTTCATGTCTGGGGAGTCTTGTGGCCAGCGGATGTGCCGCAACACGACGTGGCATGAACTCGACTAATGTCTGAAGTAGTGCTGGAGGGAACTGACACCATCAATCCTGCAGGGCTGTCCATAAATACGTAAGAGCATTAGGTTGTGGGGAGTGGAGATCTCTTCTGAACAGCACGTTGCAAGGCGTCCCAGATATGCTCAATAATGTTTATGTCTGGGGAGTTTTGTTTCCAGCGGATGTGCCGCAACACGACGTGGCATGAACTCGACTAATGTCTGAAGTAGTGCTGGAGGGAACTGGCACCATCAAATCTGCAGGGCTGTCCATAAATACGTAAGAGCATTAAGTTATGGGGAGTGGAGATCTCTTTTGAACAGCACGTTGCAAGGCGTCCCAGATATGCTCAATAATGTTCATGTCTGGGGAGTTTCGTGGCCAGCGGGCGTGCCGCAACACGACGTGGCATGAACTCGACTAATGTCTGAAGTAGTGCTGGAAGGAACTGGCACCATCAATCCTGCAGGGCTGTCCATAAATACGTAAGAGCATTAGGTTGTGGGGAGTGGAGATCTCTTCTGAACAGCACGTTGCAAGGCGTCCCAGATATGCTCAATAATGTTCATGTCTGGGGAGTTTCGTGGCCAGCGGATGTGCCGCAACACGACGAGGCATGAACTCGACTAATGTCTGAAGTAGTGCTGGAGGGAACTGGCACCATCAATCCTGCAGGGCTCTCCATAAATACGAAAGAGCATTAGGTTGTGGGCAGTGGTGATCTCTTCTGAACAGCTCGTTGCAAGGCGTCCCAGATATGCTCAATAATGTTCATGTCTGGGGAGTCTCGTGGCCAGCGGATGTGCCGCGACACGACGTGGCATGAACTCGACTAATGTCTGAAGTAGTGCTGGAGGGAACTGGCACCATCAAACCTGCAGGGCTGTCCATAAATACGTAAGAGCATTAGGTTGTGGGGAGTGGAGATCTCTTCTGAACAGCACGTTGCAAGGCGTCCCAGATATGCTCAATAATGTTCATGTCTGGGGAGTTTCGTGGCCAGCGGATGTGCCGCAACACGACGTGGCATGAACTCGACTAATGTCTGAAGTAGTGCTGGAAGGAACTGGCACCATCAATCCTGCAGGGCTGTCCATAAATACGTAAGAGCATTAGGTTGTGGGGAGTGGAGATCTCTTCTGAACAGCACGTTGCAAGGCGTCCCAGATATGCTCAATAATGTTCATGTCTGGGGAGTTTCGTGGCCAGCGGATGTGCCACAACACGACGTGGCATGAACTCGACTAATGTCTGAAGTAGTGCTGGAGGGAACTGGCACCATCAATCCTGCAGGGCTCTCCATAAATACGAAAGAGCATTAGGTTGTGGCCAGTGGTGATCTCTTCTGAACAGCACGTTGCAAGGCGTCCCAGATATGCTCAATAATGTTCATGTCTGGGGAGTCTCGTGGCCAGCGGACGTGCCGCGACACGACGTGGCATGAACTCGACTAATGTCTGAAGTAGTGCTGGAGGGAACTGGCACCATCAAACCTGCAGGGCTGTCCATAAATACGTAAGAGCATTAGGTTGTGGGGAGTGGAGATCTCTTCTGAACAGCACGTTGCAAGGCGTCCCAGATATGCTCAATAATGTTCATGTCTGGGGAGTTTCGTGGCCAGCGGATGTGCCGCAACACGACGTGGCATGAACTCGACTAATGTCTGAAGTAGTGCTGGAAGGAACTGGCACCATCAATCCTGCAGGGCTGTCCATAAATACGTAAGAGCATTAGGTTGTGGGGAGTGGAGATCTCTTCTGAACAGCACGTTGCAAGGCGTCCCAGATATGCTCAATAATGTTCATGTCTGGGGAGTTTCGTGGCCAGCGGATGTGCCACAACACGACGTGGCATGAACTCGACTAATGTCTGAAGTAGTGCTGGAGGGAACTGGCACCATCAATCCTGCAGGGCTCTCCATAAATACGAAAGAGCATTAGGTTGTGGCCAGTGGTGATCTCTTCTGAACAGCACGTTGCAAGGCGTCCCAGATATGCTCAATAATGTTCATGTCTGGGGAGTCTCGTGGCCAGCGGACGTGCCGCGACACGACGTGGCATGAACTCGACTAATGTCTGAAGTAGTGCTGGAGGGAACTGGCACCATCAAACCTGCAGGGCTGTCCATAAATACGTAAGAGCATTAAGTTATGGGGAGTGGAGATCTCTTCTGAACAGCACGTTGCAAGGTGTCCCAGATATGCTCAATAATGTTCATGTCTGGGGAGTTCCGTGGCCAGCGGATGTGCCGCAACACGACGTGGCATGAACTCGACTAATGTCTGAAGTAGTGCTGGAGGGAACTAGCACCATCAATCCTGCAGGGCTGTCCATAAATACGTAAGAGCATTAGGTTGTGGGGAGTGGAGATCTCTTCTGAACAGCACGTTGCAAGGCGTCCCAGATATGCTCAATAATGTTCATGTCTGGGGAGTCTTGTGGCCAGCGGATGTGCCGCAACACGACGTGGCATGAACTCGACTAATGTCTGAAGTAGTGCTGGAGGGAACTGACACCATCAATCCTGCAGGGCTGTCCATAAATACGTAAGAGCATTAGGTTGTGGGGAGTGGAGATCTCTTCTGAACAGCACGTTGCAAGGCGTCCCAGATATGCTCAATAATGTTTATGTCTGGGGAGTTTTGTTTCCAGCGGATGTGCCGCAACACGACGTGGCATGAACTCGACTAATGTCTGAAGTAGTGCTGGAGGGAACTGGCACCATCAAATCTGCAGGGCTGTCCATAAATACGTAAGAGCATTAAGTTATGGGGAGTGGAGATCTCTTTTGAACAGCACGTTGCAAGGCGTCCCAGATATGCTCAATAATGTTCATGTCTGGGGAGTTTCGTGGCCAGCGGGCGTGCCGCAACACGACGTGGCATGAACTCGACTAATGTCTGAAGTAGTGCTGGAAGGAACTGGCACCATCAATCCTGCAGGGCTGTCCATAAATACGTAAGAGCATTAGGTTGTGGGGAGTGGAGATCTCTTCTGAACAGCACGTTGCAAGGCGTCCCAGATATGCTCAATAATGTTCATGTCTGGGGAGTTTCGTGGCCAGCGGATGTGCCGCAACACGACGAGGCATGAACTCGACTAATGTCTGAAGTAGTGCTGGAGGGAACTGGCACCATCAATCCTGCAGGGCTCTCCATAAATACGAAAGAGCATTAGGTTGTGGGCAGTGGTGATCTCTTCTGAACAGCTCGTTGCAAGGCGTCCCAGATATGCTCAATAATGTTCATGTCTGGGGAGTCTCGTGGCCAGCGGATGTGCCGCGACACGACGTGGCATGAACTCGACTAATGTCTGAAGTAGTGCTGGAGGGAACTGGCACCATCAAACCTGCAGGGCTGTCCATAAATACGTAAGAGCATTAGGTTGTGGGGAGTGGAGATCTCTTCTGAACAGCACGTTGCAAGGCGTCTCAGATATGCTCAATAATGTTCATGTCTGGGGAGTTTCGTGGCCAGCGGATGTGCCGCAACACGACGTGGCATGAACTCGACTAATGTCTGAAGTAGTGCTGGAAGGAACTGGCACCATCAATCCTGCAGGGCTGTCCATAAATACGTAAGAGCATTAGGTTGTGGGGAGTGGAGATCTCTTCTGAACAGCACGTTGCAAGGCGTCCCAGATATGCTCAATAATGTTCATGTCTGGGGAGTTTCGTGGCCAGCGGATGTGCCACAACACGACGTGGCATGAACTCGACTAATGTCTGAAGTAGTGCTGGAGGGAACTGGCACCATCAATCCTGCAGGGCTCTCCATAAATACGAAAGAGCATTAGGTTGTGGCCAGTGGTGATCTCTTCTGAACAGCACGTTGCAAGGCGTCCCAGATATGCTCAATAATGTTCATGTCTGGGGAGTCTCGTGGCCAGCGGACGTGCCGCGACACGACGTGGCATGAACTCGACTAATGTCTGAAGTAGTGCTGGAGGGAACTGGCACCATCAAACCTGCAGGGCTGTCCATAAATACGTAAGAGCATTAAGTTATGGGGAGTGGAGATCTCTTCTGAACAGCACGTTGCAAGTTGTCCCAGATATGCTCAATAATGTTCATGTCTGGGGAGTTCCGTGGCCAGCGGATGTGCCGCAACACGACGTGGCATGAACTCGACTAATGTCTGAAGTAGTGCTGGAGGGAACTAGCACCATCAATCCTGCAGGGCTGTCCATAAATACGTAAGAGCATTAGGTTGTGGGGAGTGGAGATCTCTTCTGAACAGCACGTTGCAAGGCGTCCCAGATATGCTCAATAATGTTCATGTCTGGGGAGTCTTGTGGCCAGCGGATGTGCCGCAACACGACGTGGCATGAACTCGACTAATGTCTGAAGTAGTGCTGGAGGGAACTGACACCATCAATCCTGCAGGGCTGTCCATAAATACGTAAGAGCATTAGGTTGTGGGGAGTGGAGATCTCTTCTGAACAGCACGTTGCAAGGCGTCCCAGATATGCTCAATAATATTTATGTCTGGGGAGTTTTGTTTCCAGCGGATGTGCCGCAACACGACGTGGCATGAACACGACTAATGTCTGAAGTAGTGCTGGAGGGAACTGGCACCATCAAATCTGCAGGGCTGTCCATAAATACGTAAGAGCATTAAGTTATGGGGAGTGAAGATATCTTCTGAACAGCACGTTGCAAGGCGTCCCAGATATGCTCAATAATGTTCATGTCTGGGGAGTTTCGTGGCCAGCGGATGTGCCGCAACACGACGTGGCATGAACTCGGCTAATGTCTGAAGTAGTGCTGGAAGGAACTGGCACCATCAATCCTGCAGGGCTGTCCATAAATACGTAAGAGCATTAGGTTGTGGGGAGTGGAGATCTCTTCTGAACAGCACGTTGCAAGGCGTCCCAGATATGCTCAATAATGTTCATGTCTGGGGAGTTTCGTGGCCAGCGGATGTGCCGCAACACGACGAGGCATGAACTCGACTAATGTCTGAAGTAGTGCTGGAGGGAACTGGCACCATCAATCCTGCAGGGCTCTCCATAAATACGAAAGAGCATTAGGTTGTGGGCAGTGGTGATCTCTTCTGAACAGCTCGCTGCAAGGCGTCCCAGATATGCTCAATAATGTTCATGTCTCGGGAGTCTCGTGGCCAGCGGATGTGCCGCGACACGACGTGGCATGAACTCGACTAATGTCTGAAGTAGTGCTGGAGGGAACTGGCACCATCAATCCTGCAGGGCTGTCCATAAATACGTAAGAGCATTAGGTTGTGGGGAGTGGAGATCTCTTCTGAACAGCACGTTGCAAGGCGTCCCAGATATGCTCAATAATGTTCATGTCTGGGGAGTTTCGTGGCCAGCGGATGTGCCGCAACACGACGTGGCATGAACTCGACTAATGTCTGAAGTAGTGCTGGAAGGAACTGGCACCATCAATCCTGCAGGGCTGTCCATAAATACGTAAGAGCATTAGGTTGTGGGGAGTGGAGATCTCTTCTGAACACCACGTTGCAAGGCGTCCCAGATATGCTCATTAATGTTCATGTCTGGGGAGTTTCGTGGCCAGCGGATGTGCCGCAACACGACGTGGCATGAACTCGACTAATGTCTGAAGTAGTGCTGGAGGGAACTGGCACCATCAATCCTGCAGGGCTCTCCATAAATACGAAAGAGCATTAGGTTGTGGGCAGTGGTGATCTCTTCTGAACAGCACGTTGCAAGGCGTCCCAGATATGCTCAATAATGTTCATGTCTGGGGAGTCTCGTGGCCAGCGGACGTGCCGCGACACGACGTGGCATGAACTCGACTAATGTCTGAAGTAGTGCTGGAGGGAACTGGCACCATCAATCCTGCAGGGCTGTCCATAAATACGTAAGAGCATTAGGTTGTGGGGAGTGGAGATCTCTTCTGAACAGCATGTTGTAAGGCGTCCCAGATATGCTCAATAATGTTCATGTCTGGGGAGTTTCGTGGCCAGCGGATGCTCCGCAACACGACATGGCATGAACTCGACTAATGTCTGAAGTAGTGCTGGAGGGAACTGACACCATCAATCCTGCAGGGCTGTCCATAAATACGTAAGAGCATTAGGTTGTGGGGAGTGGAGATCTCTTCTGAACAGCACGTTGCAAGGCGTCCCAGATATGCTCAATAATGTTCATGTCTGGGGAGTTTCGTGGCCAGCGGATGTGCCGCAACACGACGTGGCATAAACTCGACTAATGTCTGAAGCAGTCCTGGAGGGAACTGGCACCATCAATCCTGCAGGGCTGTCCATAAATACGTAAGAGCATTAAGTTGTGGGGAGTGGAGATCTCTTCTGAACAGCACGTTGCAAGGCGTCCCAGATATGCTCAATAATGTTCATGTCTGGGGAGTTTCGTGGCCAGCGGATGTGCCGCAACACGACGTGGCATGTATTCGACTAATGTCTGAAGTAGTGCTGGAGGGAACTGGCACCATCAAACCTGCAGGGCTGTCCATAAATACGTAAGAGCATTAGGTTGTGGGGAGTGGAGATCTCTTCTGAACAGCACGTTGCAAGGCGTCCCAGATATGCTCAATAATGTTCATGTCTGGGGAGTTTCGTGGCCAGCGGATGTGCCGCAACACGATGAGGCATGAACTCGACTAATGTCTGAAGTAGTGCTGGAGGGAACTGGCACCATCAATCCTGCAGGGCTCTCCATAAGTACGAAAGAGCATTAGGTTGTGGGCAGTGGTGATCTCTTCTGAACAGCTCGTTGCAAGGCGTCCCAGATATGCTCAATAATGTTCATGTCTGGGGAGTCTCGTGGCCAGCGGATGTGCCGCGACACGACGTGGCATGAACTCGACTAATGTCTGAAGTAGTGCTGGAGGGAACTGGCACCATCAAACCTGCAGGGCTGTTCATAAATACGTAAGAGCATTAGGTTGTGGGGAGTGGAGATCTCTTCTGAACAGCACGTTGCAAGGCATCCCAGATATGCTCAATAATGTTCATGTCTGGGGAGTTTCGTGGCCAGCGGATGTGCCGCAACACGACGTGGCATGAACTCGACTAATGTCTGAAGTAGTGCTGGAGGGAACTGGCACCATCAATCCTGCAGGGCTGTCCATAAATACGTAAGAGCATTAGGTTGTGGAGAGTGGAGATCTCTTCTGAACAGCACGTTGCAAGGCGTCCCAGATATGCTCAATAATGTTCATGTCTGGGGAGTTTCGTGGCCAGCGGATGCTCCGCAACACGACATGGCATGAACTCGACTAATGTCTGAAGTAGTGCTGGAGGGAACTGGCACCATCAATCCTGCAGGGCTGTCCATAAATACGTAAGAGCATTAGGTTGTGGGGAGTGGAGATCTCTTCTGAACAGCACGTTGCAAGGCGTCCCAGATATGCTCAATAATGTTCATGTCTGGGGAGTTTCGTGGCCAGCGGATGTGCCGCAACACGACGTGGCATAAACTCGACTAATGTCTGAAGCAGTCCTGGAGGGAACTGGCACCATCAATCCTGCAGGGCTGTCCATAAATACGTAAGAGCATTAAGTTATGGGGAGTGGAGATCTCTTCTGAACAGCACGTTGCAAGGCGTCCCAGATATGCTCAATAATGTTCATGTCTGGGGAGTTTCGTGGCCAGCGGATGTGCCGCAACACGACGTGGCATGTATTCGACTAATGTCTGAAGTAGTGCTGGAGGGAACTGGCACCATCAAACCTGCAGGGCTGTCCATAAATACGTAAGAGCATTAGGTTGTGGGGAGTGGAGATCTCTTCTGAACAGCACGTTGCAAGGCGTTCCAGATATGCTCAATAATGTTCATGTCTGGGGAGTTTCGTGGCCAGCGGATGTGCCGCAACACGACGTGGCATGAACTCGACTAATGTCTGAAGTAGTGCTGGAGGGAACTGGCACCATCAATCCTGCAGGGCTCTCCATAAGTACGAAAGAGCATTAGGTTGTGGGCAGTGGTGATCTCTTCTGAACAGCTCGTTGCAAGGCGTCCCAGATATGCTCAATAATGTTCATGTCTGGGGAGTCTCGTGGCCAGCGGATGTGCCGCGACACGTCGTGGCACGAACTCGACTAATGTCTGAAGTAGTGCTGGAGGGAACTGGCACCATCAAACCTGCAGGGCTGTCCATAAATACGTAAGAGCATTAGGTTGTGGGGAGTGGAGATCTCTTCTGAACAGCACGTTGCAAGGCGTCCCAGATATGCTCAATAATGTTCATGTCTGGGGAGTTTCGTGGCCAGCGGATGTGCCGCAACACGACGTGGCATGAACTCGACTAATGTCTGAAGTAGTGCTGGAAGGAACTGGCACCATCAATCCTGCAGGGCTGTCCATAAATACGTAAGAGCATTAGGTTGTGGGGAGTGGAGATCTCTTCTGAACAGCACGTTGCAAGGCGTCCCAGATATGCTCAATAATGTTCATGTCTGGGGAGTTTCGTGGCCAGCGGATGTGCCGCAACACGACGTGGCATGTATTCGACTAATGTCTGAAGTAGTGCTGGAGGGAACTGGCACCATCAAACCTGCAGGGCTGTCCATAAATACGTAAGAGCATTAGGTTGTGGGGAGTGGAGATCTGTTCTGAACAGCACGTTGCAAGGCGTCCCAGATATGCTCAATAATGTTTATGTCTGGGGAGTCTCGTGGCCAGCGGATGTGCCGCGACACGACGTGGCATGAACTCGACTAATGTCTGAAGTAGTGCTGGAGGGAACTGGCACCATCAAACCTGCAGGGCTGTCCATAAATACGTAAGAGCATTAGGTTGTGGGGAGTGGAGATCTCTTCTGAACAGCACGTTGCAAGGCGTCCCAGATATGCTCAATAATGTTCATGTCTGGGGAGTTTCGTGGCCAGCGGATGTGCCGCAACACGACGTGGCATGAACTCGACTAATGTCTGAAGTAGTGCTGGAAGGAACTGGCACCATCAATCCTGCAGGGCTGTCCATAAATACGTAAGAGCATTAGGTTGTGGGGGGTGGAGATCTCTTCTGAACAGCACGTTGCAAGGCGTCCCAGATATGCTCAATAATGTTCATGTCTGGGGAGTTTCGTGGCCAGCGGATGTGCCGCAACACGACGTAGCATGAACTCGACTAATGTCTGAAGTAGTGCTGGAGGGAACTGGCACCATCAATCCTGCAGGGCTGTCCATAAATACGTAAGAGCATTAGGTTGTGGGGAGTGGAGATCTCTTCTGAACAGCACGTTGCAAGGCGTCCCAGATATGCTCAATAATGTTCATGTCTGGGGAGTTTCGTGGCCAGCGGATGTGCCGCAACACGACATGGCATGAACTCGACTAATGTCTGAAGTAGTGCTGGAGGGAACTGGCACCATCAATCCTGCAGGGCTGTCCATAAATACGTAAGAGCATTAGGTTGTGGGGAGTGGAGATCTCTTCTGAACAGCACGTTGCAAGGCGTCCCAGATATGCTCAATAATGTTCATGTCTGGGGAGTTTCGTGGCCAGCGGATGTGCCGCAACACGACGTGGCATAAACTCGACTAATGTCTGAAGCAGTCCTGGAGGGAACTGGCACCATCAATCCTGCAGGGCTGTCCATAAATACGTAAGAGCATTAAGTTATGGGGAGTGGAGATCTCTTCTGAACAGCACGTTGCAAGGCGTCCCAGATATGCTCAATAATGTTCATGTCTGGGGAGTTTCGTGGCCAGCGGATGTGCCGCACCACGACGTGGCATGAACTCGACTAATGTCTGAAGTAGTGCTGGAGGGAACTGGCACCATCAATCCTGCAGGGCTGTCCATAAATACGAAAGAGCATTAGGTTGTGGGCAGTGGAGATCTCTTCTGAACAGCACGTTGCAAGGCGTCCCAGATATGCTCAATAATGTTTATGTCTGGGGAGTCTCGTGGCCAGCGGATGTGCCGCGACACGACGTGGCATGAACTCGACTAATGTCTGAAGTAGTGCTGGAGGGAACTGGCACCATCAAACCTGCAGGGCTGTCCATAAATACGTAAGAGCATTAGGTTGTGGGGAGTGGAGATCTCTTCTGAACAGCACGTTGCAAGGCGTCCCAGATATGCTCAATAATGTTCATGTCTGGGGAGTTTCGTGGCCAGCGGATGTGCCGCAACACGACGTGGCATGAACTCGACTAATGTCTGAAGTAGTGCTGGAAGGAACTGGCACCATCAATCCTGCAGGGCTGTCCATAAATACGTAAGAGCATTAGGTTGTGGGGGGTGGAGATCTCTTCTGAACAGCACGTTGCAAGGCGTCCCAGATATGCTCAATAATGTTCATGTCTGGGGAGTTTCGTGGCCAGCGGATGTGCCGCAACACGACGTAGCATGAACTCGACTAATGTCTGAAGTAGTGCTGGAGGGAACTGGCACCATCAATCCTGCAGGGCTGTCCATAAATACGTAAGAGCATTAGGTTGTGGGGAGTGGAGATCTCTTCTGAACAGCACGTTGCAAGGCGTCCCAGATATGCTCAATAATGTTCATGTCTGGGGAGTTTCGTGGCCAGCGGATGTGCCGCAACACGACATGGCATGAACTCGACTAATGTCTGAAGTAGTGCTGGAGGGAACTGGCACCATCAATCCTGCAGGGCTGTCCATAAATACGTAAGAGCATTAGGTTGTGGGGAGTGGAGATCTCTTCTGAACAGCACGTTGCAAGACGTCCCAGATATGCTCAATAATGTTCATGTCTGGGGAGTTTCGTGGCCAGCGGATGTGCCGCAACACGACGTGGCATAAACTCGACTAATGTCTGAAGCAGTCCTGGAGGGAACTGGCACCATCAATCCTGCAGGGCTGTCCATAAATACGTAAGAGCATTAAGTTATGGGGAGTGGAGATCTCTTCTGAACAGCACGTTGCAAGGCGTCCCAGATATGCTCAATAATGTTCATGTCTGGGGAGTTTCGTGGCCAGCGGATGTGCCGCACCACGACGTGGCATGAACTCGACTAATGTCTGAAGTAGTGCTGGAGGGAACTGGCACCATCAATCCTGCAGGGCTGTCCATAAATACGTAAGAGCATTAGGTTGTGGGGAGTGGAGATCTCTTCTGAACAGCACGTTGCAAGGTGTCCCAGATATGCTCAATAATGTTCATGTCTGGGGAGTTTCGTGGCCAGCGGATGTGCCGCAACACGACGTGGCATAAACTCGACTAATGTCTGAAGCAGTCCTGGAGGGAACTGGCACCATCAATCCTGCAGGGCTGTCCATAAATACGTAAGAGCATTAAGTTATGGGGAGTGGAGATCTCTTCTGAACAGCACGTTGCAAGGCGTCCCAGATATGCTCAATAATGTTCATGTCTGGGGAGTTTCGTGGCCAGCGGATGTGCCGCAACACGACGTGGCATGTATTCGACTAATGTCTGAAGTAGTGCTGGAGGGAACTGGCACCATCAAACCTGCAGGGCTGTCCATAAATACGTAAGAGCATTAGGTTGTGGGGAGTGGAGATCTCTTCTGAACAGCACGTTGCAAGGCGTCCCAGATATGCTCAATAATGTTCATGTCTGGGGAGTTTCGTGGCCAGCGGATGTGCCGCAACACGACGTGGCATGAACTCGACTAATGTCTGAAGTAGTGCTGGAGGGAACTGGCACCATCAATCCTGCAGGGCTCTCCATAAGTACGAAAGAGCATTAGGTTGTGGGCAGTGGTGATCTCTTCTGAACAGCTCGTTGCAAGGCGTCCCAGATATGCTCAATAATGTTCATGTCTGGGGAGTCTCGTGGCCAGCGGATGTGCCGCGACACGTCGTGGCACGAACTCGACTAATGTCTGAAGTAGTGCTGGAGGGAACTGGCACCATCAAACCTGCAGGGCTGTCCATAAATACGTAAGAGCATTAGGTTGTGGGGAGTGGAGATCTCTTCTGAACAGCACGTTGCAAGGCGTCCCAGATATGCTCAATAATGTTCATGTCTGGGGAGTTTCGTGGCCAGCGGATGTGCCGCAACACGACGTGGCATGAACTCGACTAATGTCTGAAGTAGTGCTGGAAGGAACTGGCACCATCAATCCTGCAGGGCTGTCCATAAATACGTAAGAGCATTAGGTTGTGGGGAGTGGAGATCTCTTCTGAACAGCACGTTGCAAGGCGTCCCAGATATGCTCAATAATGTTCATGTCTGGGGAGTTTCGTGGCCAGCGGATGTGCCGCAACACGACGTGGCATGTATTCGACTAATGTCTGAAGTAGTGCTGGAGGGAACTGGCACCATCAAACCTGCAGGGCTGTCCATAAATACGTAAGAGCATTAGGTTGTGGGGAGTGGAGATCTGTTCTGAACAGCACGTTGCAAGGCGTCCCAGATATGCTCAATAATGTTTATGTCTGGGGAGTCTCGTGGCCAGCGGATGTGCCGCGACACGACGTGGCATGAACTCGACTAATGTCTGAAGTAGTGCTGGAGGGAACTGGCACCATCAAACCTGCAGGGCTGTCCATAAATACGTAAGAGCATTAGGTTGTGGGGAGTGGAGATCTCTTCTGAACAGCACGTTGCAAGGCGTCCCAGATATGCTCAATAATGTTCATGTCTGGGGAGTTTCGTGGCCAGCGGATGTGCCGCAACACGACGTGGCATGAACTCGACTAATGTCTGAAGTAGTGCTGGAAGGAACTGGCACCATCAATCCTGCAGGGCTGTCCATAAATACGTAAGAGCATTAGGTTGTGGGGGGTGGAGATCTCTTCTGAACAGCACGTTGCAAGGCGTCCCAGATATGCTCAATAATGTTCATGTCTGGGGAGTTTCGTGGCCAGCGGATGTGCCGCAACACGACGTAGCATGAACTCGACTAATGTCTGAAGTAGTGCTGGAGGGAACTGGCACCATCAATCCTGCAGGGCTGTCCATAAATACGTAAGAGCATTAGGTTGTGGGGAGTGGAGATCTCTTCTGAACAGCACGTTGCAAGGCGTCCCAGATATGCTCAATAATGTTCATGTCTGGGGAGTTTCGTGGCCAGCGGATGTGCCGCAACACGACGTGGCATGAACTCGACTAATGTCTGAAGTAGTGCTGGAGGGAACTGGCACCATCAATCCTGCAGGGCTGTCCATAAATACGTAAGAGCATTAGGTTGTGGGGAGTGGAGATCTCTTCTGAACAGCACGTTGCAAGGCGTCCCAGATATGCTCAATAATGTTCATGTCTGGGGAGTTTCGTGGCCAGCGGATGTGCCGCAACACGACGTGGCATAAACTCGACTAATGTCTGAAGCAGTCCTGGAGGGAACTGGCACCATCAATCCTGCAGGGCTGTCCATAAATACGTAAGAGCATTAAGTTATGGGGAGTGGAGATCTCTTCTGAACAGCACGTTGCAAGGCGTCCCAGATATGCTCAATAATGTTCATGTCTGGGGAGTTTCGTGGCCAGCGGATGTGCCGCACCACGACGTGGCATGAACTCGACTAATGTCTGAAGTAGTGCTGGAGGGAACTGGCACCATCAATCCTGCAGGGCTGTCCATAAATACGAAAGAGCATTAGGTTGTGGGCAGTGGAGATCTCTTCTGAACAGCACGTTGCAAGGCGTCCCAGATATGCTCAATAATGTTTATGTCTGGGGAGTCTCGTGGCCAGCGGATGTGCCGCGACACGACGTGGCATGAACTCGACTAATGTCTGAAGTAGTGCTGGAGGGAACTGGCACCATCAAACCTGCAGGGCTGTCCATAAATACGTAAGAGCATTAGGTTGTGGGGAGTGGAGATCTCTTCTGAACAGCACGTTGCAAGGCGTCCCAGATATGCTCAATAATGTTCATGTCTGGGGAGTTTCGTGGCCAGCGGATGTGCCGCAACACGACGTGGCATGAACTCGACTAATGTCTGAAGTAGTGCTGGAAGGAACTGGCACCATCAATCCTGCAGGGCTGTCCATAAATACGTAAGAGCATTAGGTTGTGGGGGGTGGAGATCTCTTCTGAACAGCACGTTGCAAGGCGTCCCAGATATGCTCAATAATGTTCATGTCTGGGGAGTTTCGTGGCCAGCGGATGTGCCGCAACACGACGTAGCATGAACTCGACTAATGTCTGAAGTAGTGCTGGAGGGAACTGGCACCATCAATCCTGCAGGGCTGTCCATAAATACGTAAGAGCATTAGGTTGTGGGGAGTGGAGATCTCTTCTGAACAGCACGTTGCAAGGCGTCCCAGATATGCTCAATAATGTTCATGTCTGGGGAGTTTCGTGGCCAGCGGATGTGCCGCAACACGACGTGGCATGAACTCGACTAATGTCTGAAGTAGTGCTGGAGGGAACTGGCACCATCAATCCTGCAGGGCTGTCCATAAATACGTAAGAGCATTAGGTTGTGGGGAGTGGAGATCTCTTCTGAACAGCACGTTGCAAGGCGTCCCAGATATGCTCAATAATGTTCATGTCTGGGGAGTTTCGTGGCCAGCGGATGTGCCGCAACACGACGTGGCATAAACTCGACTAATGTCTGAAGCAGTCCTGGAGGGAACTGGCACCATCAATCCTGCAGGGCTGTCCATAAATACGTAAGAGCATTAAGTTATGGGGAGTGGAGATCTCTTCTGAACAGCACGTTGCAAGGCGTCCCAGATATGCTCAATAATGTTCATGTCTGGGGAGTTTCGTGGCCAGCGGATGTGCCGCACCACGACGTGGCATGAACTCGACTAATGTCTGAAGTAGTGCTGGAGGGAACTGGCACCATCAATCCTGCAGGGCTGTCCATAAATACGAAAGAGCATTAGGTTGTGGGCAGTGGTGATCTCTTCTGAACAGCACGTTGCAAGGTGTCCCAGATATGCTCAATAATGTTCATGTCTGGGGAGTTTCGTGGCCAGTGGATGTGCCGCAACACGACATGGCATGAACTCGACTAATGTCTGAAGTAGTGCTGGAGGGAACTGGCACCATCAATCCTGCAGGGCTGTCCATAAATACGTAAGAGCATTAGGTTGTGGGGAGTGGAGATCTCTTCTGAACAGCACGTTGCAAGGCGTCCCAGATATGCTCAATAATGTTCATGTCTGGGGAGTTACGTGGCCAGCGGATGTGCCGCAACACGACGTGGCATGAACTCGACTAATGTCTGAAGTAGTGCTGGAGGGAACTGGCACCATCAATCCTGCAGGGCTGTCCATAAATACGTAAGAGCATTAGGTTGTGGGGAGTGGAGATCTCTTCTGAACAGCACGTTGCAAGGCGTCCCAGATATGCTCAATATTGTTCATGTCTGGGGAGTTTCGTGGCCAGCGGATGTGCCGCAACACGACGTGGCATGAACTCGACTAATGTCTGAAGTAGTGCTGGAGGGAACTGGCACCATCAATCCTGCAGGGCTGTCCATAAATACGTAAGAGCATTAAGTTATGGGGAGTGGAGATCTCTTCTGAACAGCACATTGCAAGGCGTCCCAGATATGCTCAATAATGTTCATGTCTGGGGAGTTCCGTGGCCAGCGGATGTGCCGCAACACGACGTGGCATGAACTCGACTAATGTCTGAAGTAGTGCTGGAGGGAACTGGCACCATCAATCCTGCAGGGCTGTCCATAAATACGTAAGAGCATTAGGTTGTGGGGAGTGGAGATCTCTTCTGAACAGCACGTTGCAAGGCGTCCCAGATATGCTCAATAATGTTCATGTCTGGGGAGTTTCGTGGCCAGTGGATGTGCCGCAACACGACATGGCATGAACTCGACTAATGTCTGAAGTAGTGCTGGAGGGAACTGGCACCATCAATCCTGCAGGGCTGTCCATAAATACGTAAGAGCATTAGGTTGTGGGGAGTGGAGATCTCTTCTGAACAGCATGTTGCAAGGCGTCCCAGATATGCTCAATAATGTTCATGTCTGGGGAGTTCCGTGGCCAGCGGATGTGCCGCAACACGACGTGGCATGAACTCGACTAATGTCTGAAATAGTGCTGGAGGGAACTGGCAACCATTCATCCTGCAGGGCTGTCCATAAATACGTAAGAGCATTAGGTTGTGGGGAGTGGAGATCTCTTCTGAACAGCACGTTGCAAGGCGTCCCAGATATGCTCAATAATGTTCATGTCTGGGGAGTTTCGTGGCCAGCGGATGTGCCGCAACACGACGTGGCATGAACTCGACTAATGTCTGAAGTAGTGCTGGAGGGAACTGGCACCATCAATCCTGCAGGGCTGTCCATAAATACGTAAGAGCATTAAGTTATGGGGAGTGGAGATCTCTTCTGAACAGCACGTTGCAAGGCGTCCCAGATATGCTCAATAATGTTCATGTCTGGGGAGTACCGTGGCCAGCGGATGTGCCGCAACACGACGTGGCATGAACTCGACTAATGTCTGAAGTAGTGCTGGAGGGAACTAGCACCATCAATCCTGCAGGGCTGTCCATAAATACGTAAGAGCATTAGGTTGTGGGGAGTGGAGATCTCTTCTGAACAGCACGTTGCAAGGCGTCCCAGATATGCCCAATAATGTTCATGTCTGGGGAGTTCCGTGGCCAGCGGATGTGCCGCAACACGACGTGGCATGAACTCGACTAATGTCTGAAGTAGTGCTGGAGGGAACTGGCACCATCAATCCTGCAGGTCTGTCCATAAATACGTAAGAGCATTAAGTTATGGGGAGTGGAGATGTCTTCTGAACAGCACGTTGCAAGGCGTCCCAGATATGCTCAATAATGTTCATGTCTGGGGAGTTTCGTGGCCAGCGGATGTGCCGCAACACGACGTGGCATGAACTCGACTAATGTCTGAAGTAGTGCTGGAGGGAACTGGCACCATCAATCCTGCAGGGCTGTCCATAAATACGTAAGAGCATTAGGTTGTGGGGAGTGGAGATCTCTTATGAACAGCACGTTGCAAGGCGTCCCAGATATGCTCAAAAATGTTCATGTCTGGGGAGTTTGATGGCCAGCGGATGTGCCGCAACACGACGTGGCATGAACTCGACTAATGTCTGAAGTAGTGCTGGAGGGAACTGGCACCATCAATCCTGCAGGGCTGTCCATAAATACGTAAGAGCATTAGGTTGTGGGGAGTGGAGATCTCTTCTGAACAGCACGTTGCAAGGCGTCCCAGATATGCTCAATAATGTTCATGTCTGGGGAGTTTCGTGGCCAGCGGATGTGCCGCAACACAACGTGGCATGAACTCGACTAATGTCTGAAGTAGTTCTGGAGGGAACTGGCACCTTCAATCCTGCAGGGCTGTCCATAAATACGTAAGAGCATTAGGTTGTGGGGAGTGGAGATCTCTTCTGAACAGCACGTTGCAAGGCGTCCCAGATATGCTCAATAATGTTCATGTCTGGGGAGTTTCGTGGCCAGTGGATGTGCCGCAACACGACATGGCATGAACTCGACTAATGTCTGAAGTAGTGCTGGAGGGAACTGGCACCATCAATCCTGCAGGGCTGTCCATAAATACGTAAGAGCATTAGGTTGTGGGGAGTGGAGATCTCTTCTGAACAGCACGTTGCAAGGCGTCCCAGATATGCTCAATAATGTTCATGTCTGGGGAGTTTTGTGGCCAGCGGATGTGCCGCAACACAACGTGGCATGAACTCGACTAATGTCTGAAGTAGTTCTGGAGGGAACTGGCACCTTCAATCCTGCAGGGCTGTCCATAAATACGTAAGAGCATTAGGTTGTGGGGAGTGGAGATCTCTTCTGAACAGCACGTTGCAAGGCGTCCCAGATATGCTCAATAATGTTCATGTCTGGGGAGTTTCGTGGCCAGCGGATGTGCCGCAACACGACGTGGCATGAACTCGACTAATGTCTGAAGTAGTGCTGGAGGGAACTGGCACCATCAACCCTGCAGGGCTGTCCATAAATACGTAAGAGCATTAAGGTATGGGAAGTGGAGATCTCTTCTGAACAGCACGTTGCAAGGCGTCCCAGATATGCTCAATAATGTTCATGTCTGGGGAGTTTCGTGGCCAGCGGATGTGCCGCAACACGACGTGGCATGAACTCGACTAATGTCTGAAGTAGTGCTGGAGGGAACTGGCACCATCAATCCTGCAGGGCTGTCCATAAATACGTAAGAGCATTAGGTTGTGGGGAGTGGAGATCTCTTCTGAACAGCACGTTGCAAGGCGTCCCAGATATGCTCAATAATGTTCATGTCTGGGGAGTTTCGTGGCCAGCGGATGTGCCGCAACACGACGTGGCATGAACTCGACTAATGTCTGAAGTAGTGGTGGAGGGAACTGGCACCATCAACCCTGCAGGGTTGTCCATAAATACGTAAGAGCATTAAGGTATGGGAAGTGGAGATCTCTTCTGAACAGCACGTTGCAAGGCGTCCCAGATATGCTCAATAATGTTCATGTCTGGGGAGTTTCGTGGCCAGCGGATGTGCCTCAACACGACGTGGCATGAACTCGACTAATGTCTGAAGTAGTGCTGGAAGGAACTGGCACCATCAATCCTGCAGGGCTGTCCATAAATACGTAAGAGCATTAGGTTGTGGGGAGTGGAGATCTCTTCTGAACAGCACGTTGCAAGGCGTCCCAGATATGCACAATAATGTTCATGTCTGGGGAGTTTCGTGGCCAGCGGATGTGCCGCAACACGACGTGGCATGAACTCGACTAATGTCTGAAGTAGTGCTGGAGGGAACTGGCACCATCAATCCTGCAGGGCTGTCCATAAATACGTAAGAGCATTAGGTTGTGGGGAGTGGAGATCTCTTCTGAACAGCACGTTGCAAGGCGTCCCAGATATGCTCAATAATGTTCATGTCTGGGGAGTTTCGTGGCCAGCAGATGTGCCGCAACATGACGTGGCATGAACTCGACTAATGTCTGAAGTAGTGCTGGAGGGAACTGGCACCATCAATCCTGCAGGGCTGTCCATAAATACGTAAGAGCAATAGGTTGTGGGGAGTGGAGATCTCTTCTGAACAGCACGTTGCAAGGCGTCCCAGATATGCTCAATAATGTTCATGTCTGGGGAGTTTCGTGGCCAGCGGATGTGCCGCAACACGACGTGGCATGAACTCGACTAATGTCTGAAGTAGTGCTGGAGGGAACTGGCACCATCAACCCTGCAGGGCTGTCCATAAATACGTAAGAGCATTAAGGTATGGGAAGTGGAGATCTCTTCTGAACAGCACGTTGCAAGGCGTCCCAGATATGCTCAATAATGTTCATGTCTGGGGAGTTTCGTGGCCAGCGGATGTGCCGCAACACGACGTGGCATGAACTCGACTAATGTCTGAAGTAGTGCTGGAGGGAACTGGCACCATCAATCCTGCAGGGCTGTCCATAAATACGTAAGAGCAATAGGTTGTGGGGAGTGGAGATCTCTTCTGAACAGCACGTTGCAAAGCGTCCCAGATATGCTCAGGGGGGGTTGGGTGTGAGATTGAAGGGACCAGACTGCTAAGGTCATCGGTCTCTTGTTCCACTATAAAATCACACGAAATAAAAACTGTCAGTCGTTAAAAACGGAGAACTGAGACAAGGGACGACACAATACAAGAAAGACAGACAAAGACCAGACAAACGGAACTAAAATCACACCGAGTGTGAAGGTGGTTGTCCGACCATGAAAATAAGGAAAAGCCAACCACCAAATGACATTAAAACCCACAGTTTAAAACCACAGGCAAAAGGCCCAAGTCAATACAGGAAATAAAAGGACAAACACTCAAATCATACGATAAAAACCCCCTGCCCGAATAAAACTCAACAAGAGGTCCGCCATAGCAACGTCATCCCATAAAAGGGCAGGGAGGTTATCAGGCAGCGCAAACGTCTGCCTGAGTCCTGTTAAAAGCGGGCAGTCCACCAAAATGTGGACCACCGTCAGAGCTGCCCCGCAGCGACACAGCGGTGGTCCTCCCGGTGCAACAAATGGCCGTGCGTCAGCCACGTGTGGCCAACGCGCAGCCGGCAGAGGACGACAGAGTCCTTCCGAGAGGCCCGCATGGAGGAGCGCCACACACCGGTCGTCTCCTTCACCGCCCGAAGTTTGTTGGGCGTGGGCAGGGTGCGCCACTCGTCACCCCAGGCACCAAGCACTTTCTGGCGCAAAAGCGACAGGAGATCACACTCCATAAGGCCGAGTTCCAGAGTCGGTGAACTCACTGCCTGTTTAGCCAGCGTATCAACCCGCTCATTGCCCGGGATGCCGACATGACCTGGGGTCCAAACAAAGACCACGGAGCGGCCGCAACGGGCAAGAGCAAGGAGCGACTCGTGGATGGCCAACACCAGACGGGAACGAGGAAAGCACTGGTCAAGAGCTCGTAAACCACTCAGGGAGTCACTACAGATGACAAAGGACTCACCTGAGCGGGAGCGGATATACTCTAGGGCGCGATAGATGGCAACCAACTCGGCAGTGTATACACTGTTCCCGGGTGCCAGCGACCTTTGCTCACAATGATCCTCTAGAGTAAGAGCGTAACCAGTGCGACCAGAAACCATCGAACCGTCGGTATAGGCCACGGCAGATCCGGGAAACTCGGCAAGAAGAGAAACAAAGCGGCGGCGGAGGGCCGGAGGAGGGACCGAGTCTTTCGGACCCTGTGCCAAATCCAGCCGAATGCATGGTCGGCGCACACACCAAGGGGGCAGAAGGAGATTGGTCCGGAAAACAGGCGGGAGAGGAAAAAACTCAATCTCACACAGTAGAGCCCGGTTGCGAACCGCGATCGTACACCCTGACCGGGGCCGCCTGTCTGGAAGATGGACGATCGAGTGCGGGAACAGGAGACGGTAGTTGGGACGCCCTGGCAAGCTACAAACGTGGGCAGCATAAGCGGCCAGAAGTCGGTCGCGCCGGATCCGCAATGGGTGAACACCAGCCTCCACAAGTAAGCTGTCAACAGGGCTTGTCCGAAATGCTCCTGTGGCGAGTCGGATCCCGCAGTGATGGATGGGATCCAGTAATTGCAACGCTGATGGCGATGCCGAACCATAAGCCACACACCCGTAATCAAGGCGGGACTGGATCAGCGCTTGATACAGCCGGAGAAGGGTGGACCGATCGGCACCCCATCCGGTGTGGCTAAGGCAACGGAGAGCGTTTAAATGCCGCCAGCATGTTTGTTTAAGCTGCCTAATATGAGGCAGCCAAGTCAACCGGGCATCAAATACCAGTCCCAAGAACCGATGCGTCTTTACCACAGCAAGAGGTTCACCGTCAAGGGAAAGGCGTGGCTCGGGGTGAACCGTGCGACGCCGGCAGAAATGCATAACGCAGGTCTTAGCGGCCGAAAACTGGAAGCCGTGCGCTACAGCCCACGACTGCGCCTTGCGGATAGCGCCCTGCAGCTGGCGCTCAGCAACTGCAATGCCAGCGGAGCTGTAGTAGAGGCAGAAGTCGTCTGCATACAACGAAGCTGCGACGGACGATCCCACCGCCTCAGCGAGCCCATTGATCGCAATTAAAAACAGGGAGACACTGAGGACAGACCCCTGTGGGACCCCGTTCTCCTGGACCCGGGAGGAACTATGGGACGCAGCAACCTGCACGCGGAAGGAACGATACGACAGAAAATTCTGAATAAAAATCGGGAGCGGGCCCCTAAGACCCCACCCATGAAGTGTGGACAGGATGTGATATCGCCAAGTCGTATCGTACGCCTTCCGCATGTCGAAGAAGACGGCAACCAGATGTAGGCGGCGTGCAAAGGCTGTACGGACGGCAGACTCTAGGGAGACCAGATTATCGACGGCAGAGCGGCCTTTACGGAACCCACCCTGAGACGGAGCCAGAAGGCCTAGAGACTCGAGGAGCCAACTCAACCTCCGGCTCACCATACGTTCTAGCAAATTGCAAAGAACGTTGGTGAGGCTTATGGGGCGGTAGCTGTCCACCTCCAGCGGGTTCTTGCCAGGTTTCAACACGGGGAGAACGATGCTTTCTAGCCATTGAGACGGGAACCCACCCTCAACCCAGATGCGGTTGAAAACATCTAGGAGGCGTCGCTGGCAATTCACAGAGAGGTGTTTCCAGATATGCTCAATAATGTTCATGTCTGGGGAGTTTCGTGGCCAGCGGATGTGCCGCAACACGACGTGGCATGAACTCGACTAATGTCTGAAGTAGTGCTGGAGGGAACTGGCACCATCAATCCTGCAGGGCTGTCCATAAATACGTAAGAGCATTAAGTTATGGGGAGTGGAGATCTCTTCTGAACAGCACGTTGCAAGGCGTCCCAGATATGCTCAATAATGTTCATGTCTGGGGAGTTTCGTGGCCAGCGGAAGTGTGTAAACTCAGAAGAGTGTTCTTCGAGCCGCTCTTTAGCAGTTCTGGACGTGTGGTGCGTCGAACTGTCCTGCTGGAATTCCCCAAGTCCGTCGGAAGGATTTGTAATAGTTGTATGAGGATGGGCCACTTTCCAGGCGCATGAAAAGTTTCTCGAGTAGCCTGACCCCAAAATCTGCCAGTGATCTTAGTCTACTGACTAACTACCGTCCTATTAGCCTTTTTTACACCTTACGTAACTTGCTTGCACCGCATGAGACCATTTATCCATAATCAGGACATCATTAGTCCAGATCAGTTTGCGTTCCAGCCTTCGCTTTCAGCTGAACTTCAAGTACTGTGAATATGAATGTCACCAATTACACAGTGGATATTTTTTAGATTTAGAAAAGGCTTTTGACCATGTGTGGACTGATAACCTTTTGAACGAACTGCGCTGGCCGGAGTGGCCGTGCGGTTCTAGGCGCTACAGTCTGGAACTGCGAGACCACTACGGTCGCAGGTTCGAATGCTGCCTCGGGCATGGATGCGTGTTATGTCCTTAGGTTAGTTAGGTTTAAGTAGTTCTAAGTTCTGGGGGACTGATAACCTCAGAGCCATTTTTGTTAACGAACTACAAGATCTTCAAACCATGCACGACCATTGTCTTTAGATAATCAGCAGTTTTGTCCATCACAGCAGATGATGTTCACGAGTGGCATCCCTTCAGCGTTAGCTGCCTACAGGAAGTTTTCCACAGGGCTCGGCCAAGTCCCCAACTCCCTCCATAGTTTAGGATAACCTGTTGCCCTTCCTACCCCAGGCCGTCCTATCTCAGTTTGCGGACAAATAACCATTACCCAATGATAGCTGCAGCAATGATGGAGACTTCAACGACAATTTATGGTGATGGGACACTGGGCATGAGATAATGACATTCGTCTCAACACTGACAAAACCAACGCTGATCTCATTACTTACAAAAACACCAACTTGAGGGGCAGGCTTACTCTTCATCATCAAGAACTTGCATGGACGGACCAAGTAAATTAGTTAGGGGTGACTCGCGATAGAAACCTCCTCATCAAACATCATATCCACAACAAGAGGATTCAACTATATACCTCCTACACCAGTTGCACCCCATTGTTAAGTAGTGTTCAGGTGGACGTTCAAACAAGCATCAAGCGACAGCTTCACCTGTATTTCTTTATGTTTGCTCAACATGGGGAACAACCAGTGCAGCCAAACTTTTGCCACTACAAGTCAGTCAAAACAGATGCCACCAACTAATCTTAGGAGCTCCGAGATGGGCCCGGATTGCCGACCTCCACGCCGAAAGGAATATTCCACGCATTTCTGACAAATCACATCTACAATGCAGAAGTTACTCCGCAGGATCGAAGAACACTGGCCTACTACCTGACACCTGGAATTTGCTGGCTCTATCGTTCCAGAAGAGTGTCACCGAGTGCAGGTCTCTCGTCTCTCGTGCGATCATTGAGGACCCCCAGTAACTCGATCCAACTCAAACACCTTTAGTAGTCAGAATGAGATTTTCACTCTGCAACGGAGTGTGCGCTGATATGAAACTTCCTGGCAGATTAAAACTGTGTGCCGACCGAGACTCGAACTCGGGACCTTTGCCTTTCGCGGGCAAGTGCACTACCATCTGAGCTACCGAAGCACGACTCCCGCTCGGTACTCACAGCTTTACTTCTGCCAGTATCCGTCTCCTACTTTCCAAACTTTACAGAAGCTCTCCTGCGAAACTTGCAGAACTAGCACTCCTGAGAGAAAGGATATTGCGGAGACATGGCTTAGCCATGTTTCCAGAATGAGATTTTCACTCTGCAGCGGAGTGTGCGCTGATATGAAACTTCCTGGCAGATTAAAACTGTGTGCCCGACCGAGACTCGAACTCGGGACCTTTGCCTTTCGCGGGCAAGTGCTCTCATTCTGGAAACATCCCCCAGGCTGTGGCTAAGCCATGTCTCCGCAATATCCTTTCTTTCAGGAGTGCTACTTCTGCAAGGTTCGCAGGAGAGCTTCTGTAAAGTTTGGAAGGTAGGAGACGGATACTGGCAGAAGTAAAGCTGTGAGTACCGAGCGGGAGTCGTGCTTCGGTAGCTCAGATGGTAGAGCATTTGCCCGCGAAAGGCAAAGGTCCCGAGTTCGAGTCTCGGTCGGGCACACAGTTTTAATCTGCCAGGAAGTTTCACCTTTAGTAGTGTCACAGGCTACAAACCATTCCCCCGGTTACGTCTGAATAATCTTGAATAAATCCCTACACCCAGATATCACAGAAGTCCAGCCTTAGTGCATGTAATACTTTGACTCACTCTCTCTCTCTCTCTCTCTCTCTCTCTCTCTCTCTCTCTCTCTCTCTCACACACACACACACACACACACACACACACACACACTAGAAAAAAGTGAGGTCTTACTAACCTAGCACAACGCCAGTCAGACTTTTTGAAAGCTGGTAGAATGCTAATGCTACTTCGAGAGAGACTGTAGAGAGACTACGGTACATCCCACTGTACCAGTTAGTAGAGTTTCTTCCCATTCCATTCACGTATGGAGCTTGGAAAGAATTATTCTGAAAATGCCTCTGTGCATGCTATAATTAGCTTGATCTTGTCGTCAGGATCCTTATGTGAATTATGCATAGAAGGTTGTGGTATATTTCTACAGTCATCAATTAACGCCCGTTCTTGAATCTTTGTAATTAGGCTTTCTCGCGACAGTTTATCTTCATGAGTCTGCCAGTTCAGTTTCTTCAGGATCTCTGTGACACTCTCCCACGCGTCAAACAAACCTGTGTCTATTCGTACTGCCGTCCTCAATATACGTTCAATAACCTTTGTCAGTTTTTCTTCATACCGGTATCATACACTTGAGCAACATTCTAAGACGGAACGCAAGAGTGGTTTTTAAGCAACCTCCTTTGTAGGCTGACTGCACTTCCCCAGTATTCTACCAATAAACTGAAGTCTACCAACTGCTTTACTCACGATTGAGCCTATGTGATCATTGCATTTCGTGTCCTATAAGTTTCTACACCCAGGTATTTGTGTGACTTGGCCGATTCCTGCTGCGATTAATTGATATAGTCATAAGAAAATAAGTTTGTTCCTTATGGAGCGCACAATTTTACACTTCAGAACGTTTAAAGCATGTTGCCAATCTTTGCATCACTTTCAAATCTTATCAAGATCTGCCTGAATATTTATGCAGCTTCTTTCAGACAATACTTCATTATAGATAACTGTATCATCTGCAAAATTCTGAGGGTACCATTAATATTGTCCACAAGATAGTTAATATACAACATGAACAGCAAGAGCCCAGTACACTTACCTGCAGCACACCCGAAGTTACTTTTACATTTGACGATGACTTTCCATCAAAGGTAACGTGCTGCGTCCTTGCTACCGAGTATATGTGTTACTGAGTAAAATGCTTTTCGGGACTGATGAGGTACTGCATCTGCCTGACTGACTTGCTCCAAAGCTTTCAGTATGTTACGTGAGAAAAGTCCGAGTTGAGTTTAACAGGGTGGTTGGAACCACTTCTACTACCATTCTTGTGAACGGGTTGACCTGTGCTTTCTTCAAACTACCGGATGCGGTTTTTTGTACGATGGTTGTACAATGGATTTCAGTTAGTAGAGGGGCTAACTTAGCCGAAAATTCAGTATAGAATCTGACAGGGGTTCCATCGGGCCCTGGAGCTTTGCTCAATTTTAACGATTTCAGCTGTTTCTCAACACCATTGGCGCTGACACTTGTTTCATTCATTTTTCAGTGACGCAAGGATTAAATTGGGGCAGTTCTCCTGGGTCTTTCTTGGTAGAGGAACATTTGAAAACGGAGTTAAGCATTTCAGCTTTTGCTTTGTTACTCTCAGTGTCAGTTCCTACCTCATTTGCGAGTGACTGGTTACTAACTTTGGTGCCACTAATACCCTCTGCATACGAAGGGGATTTCTTTGCGTTTTGTGAAAGGTTATTTGCTAATATTTACCACGATAGTCATTGAAGGCTTCTTGCATTGCTCTGCCTACAGACAAACGCGTTTCATTCAGTATCTCTTTATCTACACTCATGCTTATAAATTAAGGATAATGCTGATACATGATGAAACAACGCTCAGTTGGGCGGTTTGCGGGTTTAAATCACCTTGGGGTACGACCATGAGGTGCATTTGACCTGCGGTCGTCGCATGGTGGGGCTGTCAGCAGTCCACATACGCAGACGTGTATTGGTGCATGTCAAAGTACGGTGCAGCGAGTAAGTGTGAAGACGTTTTCAGATGTGCTTAAGGTGACTGTGTGTTGAAAATGGTTCAAAGAACACATATTGATGACGTTCTGAGGGGCAGAATACTAGGGCGACTGGAGGCTGGTTAAACACAGCAGGTCGTAGCACGGGCCATGCGTGTGCCACAAAGTGTGATCTCAAGATTGTGGCACCGATTCCAGCAGACAGGAAACGTGTCCAGGCGCTACAGTACGGGACATCCACAGTGTACAACACCACAAGAAGACCGATAACTCACCATCAATGCCCGCAGACGGCTACGGGGTACTTCAGGTAGTCTTGCTCGGGACCTTACTGCAGCCAGTGGAACAGTTGTCTCCAGACACATAGTCTACAGACGACTGAATAGACACGGTTTTTTCGCCTGGAGACGTGCAAGGTGCTTTTCCACTAACCCTGGTCACAGGAGAGCCCTTAAAGCCTGGTTTCAAGAACACAGTACATGGTCATTGGAACAGTAGTCCCAGGTTGTGTTCACAGACGAGCCCAGATATAGTCTGAACAGTGATTCTCGAGGATTTTTCATTTGGCGTGAACCAGGAACCACATGCCAACCCCTTAATGTCCTTGAAAGGGACCTGTATGGAGGTCGTGGTTTGATGGTGTGGTGTGGGATTCTGATTGGTGCACGTACAGCCCCGTATGTCTTTGACAGAGGAACTGTAACAGGTTAGGTGTATCGGGACGTCATTTGGAACCAGTATGTCCGCCTTTTCAGGGGTGCAGTGGGTCCGACCTTCCTCCTGATGGATGATAACGTACGGCCTCACCTAGCTGCCATTGTGGAGGAGTACCTTGAAACAGGAGATATCAGGCGAATGGAGTGGCCTGCCTGTTCTCCAGACCTAAATCTCATCGAGCACGTCTGGGATGCTCTCTGCCGACATATCGCTGCACGTCTTCAAACTTCAGGAGCTCCGACAGGCACTGGTGCAAGAATGGGAGGCTGTACCCCAGCAGCTGCTCGACCACCTGATCCAGAGTATGCCAACCCGTTGTGCTGTGTACGTGTGCATGGTGATCATACCCCAGGAAACAGTGGCGTTTTGTAGCATATGTGTCTCGGGACGGTTTTCTCAACTTATCACCACTCCCGTGGACTTACAGATCTGTGTCGTGTGTGTTCCCTATGTGCCTATGTTATTAGTTCCAGTTTTGTGTAGTGCCACGTTTTCTGGCACCACATTCTGCAATTATCCTTAATTTATGAGTATGAGTGTATAATCTTATGCTTTGTTTTACACCTATTATGCATTTGTCTCTATTTCTTTAGAAGTGTCTCTACAGTGACTGTATACCTTAGAAGGTCCCCCCTACTATGAACTGTTCTATAGGGTACCTATCTATCCAGTGCATAGTTAACTATTCTTTTAAACTTGAACCATAGTTTCTTGCATGCCCCTGTACCTTGCTGAAAGTCTCAGATAGGACATCACCACTTTCTTATTTGCTTTACAGTACATATATACCTTTCCACCCGTTTTATATGAGGTACAGAACATAAAGTTACTTTTACAGGATACAAGTTACGTTTACCCACTACTGCATATACTGTAAATAAATACATATATTTTTTAATAGTTGTATAGTGTTTAATATGTTCTAGAATATTCATACACCTCGGAACACCGACGAACACAACAAGACGTTTCATGCATCTCGCTCTTGGGTGTGTCTGATGCAGGCATCCCTACTAGTTGCTGGAGTCGATCCGAAGACCTCTTTGTTTCGCGGGGTGACAGATAAGGCATTTCATGCGGGCAGGAGAACTCGCCAAAGACTGTAGCCGACAGAGAGTGCAAAAGCCTGATACCGTAACTGGCCGCACATTGTACCCACGTCAGAAACGTACCCAGCGTGGAGTACGCGCCCTTAGGCGTTAAAATCCGCCGCTCGCGAGGGCTCGGTGGCGCTTGTAAATGGGCGCGCATATCCACTTATCTGGCGGGGGTCCAATAGCACTGTGAATGGCACGGCCGGCCTAACGAGGAATATCGCGTCGCACTAATTGGAAAACCGATTTGAGCAACCGTAATTAATCTACCACGGGCCGACAGTGGCGACAAATGGTGTCTCACTCCGAATGACGCAGAAAGCTGGGTCTGCGAGTACCGGCGCTCTGCGTCACAAATCAATTTCTGAAGTGAAGGGGCAATAAAATTGCGATAGTTATCCGTGGTATGGAAAGAATTTTAATAACTGCTTCGCGTTGCTTACTGCTGTATTGTGCTTGCTAGTCACACTGCTCACAGAATGGCGGTCTTTCTAACAAGGGAACCTCCCCATCGCACCCCCCTCAGATTTAGTTATAAGTTGTCACAGTGGATAGGCCTTGAAAAACTGAACACAGATCAATCGAGAAAACAGGAAGAAGTTGTGTGGAACTATGAAAAAAATAAGCAAAATGTACAAACTGAGTAGTCCATTTACAAGATAGGCAACATCGAGGATAATGTGAGATCGGGAGCACCGTGGTCCCGTGGTTAGCGTGAGCAGTTGCAGAAGGAGAGGTCCATGGTTCAAGACTTCCCTCGAGTGAAAAGTTTAATTTTTTATTTTCAGACAATTATCAAAGTTCAGGCACTCACACATAATCAACTTCGCGCTCCAAAATTCCTAGACATGTTCAGATTTGCTTGGACATATGCAGTATTTGACGGTCTACACGGAAAATTTTGAAAACTTTAAAAACGTATGTTTTGACAGAGCACAGGCAAAACTGTGCGACTGTGAAACTGTTGCATTAATTTGTTGCAGTTTATGTGACAAACTCTTTTATGTTTTCATTACTTTTTTGGGAGTGATTATCACATCCACAAGAAAACCTAAATCGGGCGAGGTAGAAGAATCTTTTTACCCATTCACCAAGTGTACAATTTAGGTGGGTCGACAACATATTCCTGTAATGTGACGCACATACCGTCATCAATGTCGAATAGAATATATCAGACGTGTTTTCCTGTGGAGAAATCGGTTGACCTATGACCTTGCGATCAAATGTTTTCGGTTCCCATTGGAGACGCACGTCCTTTCGTCTACTAATCGCACGGTTTTGCGGTGCGGTCGCAAAACACAGACACTAAACTTATTACAGTGAACAGAGACGTCAGTGAACGAACGGACAGATCATAACTTTGCGTAAATAAAGTAAGTAAAATTTTCGCTGTCGTTTGCGCAGCTACTCACGCTAACCACGGGACCACGGCGCTCCTGAACTCAAAGTCTCCTCGACGTTGCCTATCTTGTAAATGGACTACTCAGTTTGTATATTTTGCTTATTTTTTTCATAGTTCCACACAACTTCTTCCTGTTTCTTCGATTGATCTGTGTTCAGTTTTTCAAGGCCTATCCACTGTGCCAACTTATAACTAAATCTGAGGGGGGTGCGATGGGGAGGTTCCTTTGTAAGATTAAAAGAAACGAGATTCAGGAATTCAATAGGGTGACGACCCCGAGATTGACTCATCATTGAGCACATGAATTAAAAGACACAGCTGCGGAAAGGTCAGCTGTTAACTAAAACTGTTCTCGATCTGAGAGTTGATCTGAACTTGGAAGGTATGAGTACCGGGGCCGTGCTCGTCAGCTAGTTCTGGTCGCTGTTGGCAACCGCCTTCGTCGACAGGGGTTGTCCTCCAGCCGGGAGGCTACGTAGACTTCCCGCCCGTAGCGCTTCCGATCCTTGTAGATATCACAGGTGCATCTACATATACAATTACATCTACACTCCGCAAGCCACCTGACGGTGTGTGGCGGAGGGTACCTTGAGTACCTCTATCGGTTCTCCCTTCTATTCCAGTCTCGTATTGTTCGTGGAAAGAAGGATTGTCGGTATGCCTCTGTGTGGGCTCTAATCTCTCTGATTTTATCCTCATGGTCTCTTCGCGAGATATACATGGGAGAGAGCAATATACTGCTTGACTCCTCGGTAAAGGTATGTTCTCGAAACTTCAACAAAAGCCGGTACCGAGCTACTGAGCGTCTCTCCTGCAGAGTCTTCCACTGGAGTTTATCTATCATCTCCGTAACGCTTTCGCGATTACTAAATGATCCTGTAGCGAAGCGCGCTGCTCTCCGTTCGATCTTCTCTATCTCTTCTATCAACCCTGTCTGGTACTGATCCCACACTGCTGAGCAGTATTCAAGCAGGGGGTGAACAAGCGTACTGTAACCTACTTCCTTCGTTTTCGGATTGCATTTCCTTAGGATTCTTCCAATGAATCTCAGTCTGGCATCTGCTTTACCGACGATCAACTTTATATGATCATTCCATTTTAAACCACTGCTAATGCGTACTCCTAGATAATTTATGGAATTAACTGCTCCCAGTTGCTGACCTTCTATATTGTAGCTAAATGATAATGATCTTTCCTACTATGTACTCGCAGCACATTACACTTGTCTACATTGAGATTCAATTACCATTCCCTGCACCGTGGGAATTCCGAAATTCCGACTACAGAGCCTATAAGTAAGTAGAGGGGCCTTTCCGTGGCGAAGGACCAGAGAGCGCGCGCTCCGACGCCCCAGCCCTTCGGTACCTACTACGCTCACCGCAGCACCAGTCTCGCTGCTGTATTACCTGTGTCTCTTGTTCGCTCACTGCCTCATCTCGCCTTTCTACCGGATTTGCTTTAGACTGCTACTTTCAAGGTAATTACATAAATGAGTGAATAGATTCAATAGTGTAGGTGACGCTGCGAACAGATTAACGTACACTGAAGAGCCAGAGAAACTGGTACACATGCCTCATATGGTGTAGGGCCCTCGCGAACACGCAGAAGTGCCGGACACGACGTGCCACTGACTAATGTCTGGAACAGTGCTGGAGGGAATTGACACTATGAATCCTGCAGGGCTATCCACAAATCTGTAAGACTACAGACGGTGGAGATCTCTTCTAAACAGGTCGTTTGCAAGGCATCCCAGATATGGAATGAGATTTTCACATCTGGAAGGTGGGAGTCAAGGTACTGGCAGAAGTAAAGCTGTGAGGAGGGAGCGTGAGTCGTGCTTGGGTAGCTCAGTTGGTAGAGCACTTGACGGCGAAAGGCAAAGGTCCCGAGTTCGAGTCTCGGTCCGGTACATAGTTTTAATCTGCCAGGAAATTTCATCCCAGATATGTTCAATAATGTTCATGTCTGGGGAGTTTGGTGGCCAGCGGACGTGTTTAAACTCAGTAGAGTGTTCCTCGAGCCGGTCTGTAGCAATTCTGGGCATGTGGGGGGTCACATTGTCCTGCTGGAATTGCCAAGTCCGTCGGAATGCATAATGCACATGAATGGATGCTTACGTACGTTTCACGTGTCAGACTCGTATCTAGACGTATAAGGGGTCTCATATCACTCCAACTGCACACGCCCCACACGATTGCAGTGCGTCCCGAGTTCGAGTCTCGGTCCGGCACACAGTTTTAATCTGCCAGGAAGTTTCATATCAACGCACACTCCGCTGTAGAGTGAAAATCTCATTCTGGAAACATCCACCATGCTGTGGCTAAGCCATGTCTCCGCAATATCCTTTCTTTCAGGAGCGCTAATTCTGCAAGGTTCGCAGGAGAGCTTCTGTAAAGTTTGGACGGTAGGAGACGAGGTACTGGCAGAAGTGAAGCTGTGAGGACGGGACGTGAGTCGTGCTTGGGTAGCTCAGTTGGTAGAGCACTTGACCGCGAAAGGCAAAGGTCCGGAGTTCGAGTCTCGGTCCGGCACATAGTTTTAATCTGCCACGAAGTTTCAGTGCGTCCACTACCTTGAACAGTCACCTGCTGAGATGCAAGATCCATGGACTCATGAGGTTGTCTTCATACCCGTACACGTCCATCCGCTCGATAAAATTTGAAACGAGACTCGTCCGACCAGGCAACATGTTTCCAGTCATTAACAGTCCAATGTCGACGTTGACGGGCCCAGACGAGGCATAAAGCCTTGTGTCGTGCAGTCATCAAGGGCTCCGAAAGCACATATCGATGATGTCTCGTTCAATGGTTCGCACGCTGACGCTTGTTGATGGTCCCGCATTGATATCTGCAGCTATTTTCGGAAGGGTTGCACTTCTGCCAAGTTGAACGATTCTCTTCAGTCGTCGTCGGTTCCGTTCTTGCAGGATCTTTTTCCGGCCGCAGCGAAGTCGGAGGTTTGATGTTTTACCCGATTCCTGACATCCACGGTATAGGCGTGAAATGGTCGCATGGGAAAATCCCCCTCCATCGCTACCTCAGAGATGCTGTGTCCCATCTCTGGTGCGCCTACTATAACACCAAGTTCAAACTCACTTAAATCTTGATAACCTGCTACTGTAGCAGCAGTAACCGATCTAATAACTACACCAGACACTTGTAATGTTATATAGGCTTTGTCGACCGCAGCGTCGTATTCTCCTTTTTTACGTATCTGTATTTGGATACGCAGGCCTATACCAATCTCTTTGGCGCTTCAGTGCAGGTAACATTGTTTCCTTAAAAAAATCTGGATAAGTACAGGAAGGAATCGCCCGTCGAGGATTCCCTACAATGTAATTATATATGAAGATAGTTCATCTATCGAGGGAGTCGAGAATTTCGTCAATTCTTGCCTGTTATCGATATTTATACTGATAAGATATCAAAATAAGTGACATACGAACTGTGTGAGAACAGTAATGAGAGTGATTTTTTTTATCTACCGAAGGTTTTTTTTTCAGAGAACAATATTGTGCCCATGAAAGCAGTTTCCTTCGGCTGCTGTACACCGGCGGAGTCGCTATTCCCTATCTTGGTAGCAGCGATGAAAGGCTTCAGCTGATAGGGCCACATTGTTTTTAATGTTCTACAGAGTCACAAAATGACGTCTGTTTAAGACACGTTTCAATTTCTGTCAGAAGAAAAAAGTCACATGGGCTCAGAGCAGGTGAACAGGGGAGCTGTGCAACAACAGGAACAGCTTTTCAGGTCAAACACTCCGCGATGGAAGTGGTCGTGTGACATGGCACGATGTCATGGTGCAGCATCCACTTGTTGCAATGTCCGGTCTCATTTGAGCCACTCGTTTCCTTAGCCTTAGAGGGATATCTTTATAAAACATTTGGGTGACAGTTTGTCCTGAAAAAAATGGAAATGAAATGAGCGTTTGGCGTCATTGGCCCCTTACGAGGCACGTTCGGCTGCCTCGGAGCAGGTCTTATTACATTCGACGCCACACTGGGCGACCTGCGCGCCGGATGTGTATGAAATGATGAGAGCACAACACCCAGTCCCTCAGCGGAGAAAATCCGCGACCCCGCCGGGAATCGAACCCGGGCCCGTAGGACGGCAATCCGTCGCACTGACCACTCAGCTATCGGGATGGAGTTTGTCCTGGAGGAACTGTCTCACAAAAGCAAGCACAGAAACCGGAGGTCTCCCTGAAAGAGAGTCATCTTCAACTTGGCCTCGGCCTTCCAAAAATGATTTGTGCTAGCGAAAAACTTGTGCCCTTGATAGGGAATGTTTCCCGTAAGCCTGTTTCTACTCTTCAAAGGTTACTCTCGTAGATTCCCCAAATTTAACACAAAACTTGATGGCATAATACTGCTCGAAATTTCACTGTTTCCGTTTCGTATCACACAGCAAAAACACAGTTTTAGTAATGCTTCTCTCAAAAATCACGGGTTGCTCTACGGAGCTGAAACTCGGACTGAACATATGGAAGGCATGAGCACCGCGGAGTACGATAGGAGAACAACAAAATGCTGTGAGACCGCTCGCAGTGTTGTCAGCCTCTTTACTTTTCTCAAACAGCTAGTAAATGGCTGGATCTTTTAATTGCATCGAAGTAGAAGCCAACACTTTTTTACACCGCCAAGGAACCATAGATTTTAGTACGTGACATAAATTTCATCTTGATACGTCTGTCTGGACCTGAGAAAAAGAGTCCTTAACTGTCACACAGACAGACGGAGAACAAAGTGAGACTATAAGGGTTCCGTTTTTACCGACTGACGAATGGGATCCCAAAAACATGCAGTCAGCATTATGAGCTGACGACTCCCGAGAAACACGAGGCAGCTCCGCACTCAACATAGTAGGCGGCAAAAGCGGCGGGCGTGGCGTGCAGGTGACAATCTCGCCGCAGACATCTCCACTATGTCTCACGTACTTTCTCGCGAACGGAAAAGGTTACGGCTCTCCTTCCACCGTTAAAAACAATAGCGATATGTTAGCTATATTTAGTGCGCTGTAAAATATAAAACGCGCAAAACGTAAACTGGCCAGCGACTACCTTTCCCACTATGAAGTTTTCAAAATACGCGCAGTGTTATACTTTCCTTTGATGTAATACAGTATCTATTGAGGGCTTTCAAATAAATTAATGAGTGGTGATGTGATGGCCCTCAACTATGTACCCTCCGACTCAGAGTTAAAATATTAAAAGTTTTGGCTGGTTTCGTTTTCTAGGGGCGCGTACGTAGTTGCCGAATTACAGGCCAAATACTGCTGAGTCTACAGGATACAATATGAATATACACATGAATCGAATGGTCGAAGCTTCCTATCACTCGGCAATTGCGAATGTAACGTAGAAATTTATTAATGGAAGATTGCGATTAAAGAAAATCTGCAGGTACTATCTTAAAGACTTTCAATGATGAGTATGATAGTAGAAGTACTTTTGATAATGTGGTATACTTCCGCAAAACATTTATTGGTGTCCGAATGTGATTTTCACTCTGCAGCGGAGTGTGCGCTGGTATGAAACTTCCTGGCAGATTAAACTGTGTGCCGGACCAAGACACGAACTCGGGACCTTTGCCTTTCGCGGGCAAGTGCTCTACCAACTTTTTTTTTTATAGTCTCATTTTGTTCGCTTCATTCGTTGCATCTGCTCAGGGCGGACGTCGTAAGACATCCGTTGAAGTTCGTTGAGTGATCGATTAACTCAGTTTTTTTATTACAGAGGGCAGCTAACCCTCTGACCGAACACGCTGAGCTACCGTGCGTGCCGGCAACCAACTGAACTACGCAAGCACGACTCACGCCCCATCCTCACAGCTGTACTTCCGCCAGTACCTCGTCAACTACTTTCCGAACTTCACAGAAGCTCTCCTGCGAACCTTGCAAAACTAATTTTTGACAATATTGTATATGGAAGGTTTCTGAAGGAGACATGAACGCCACTTGCAATGGTTGTTGCTTGTAGCCACAGTGTGGCGGCAAGCACACAACAGTTGTATGATCTTCTCTTGCCTTATCAATGAAACCTACGTTATTAGTACGGGTAAAGTGACCATCTAAGATTAATAGAACTAGGTCTTGAGCCGTTGGTTGTTGCATGTTTTAAAAAATGTTCCAACCAATCCAAAAATGTTTCACTCTGCACCCCAACCCCCCCCCCCCCCCCTTAGTGTGCATGCCAATTCGGTTCCTGGCGGAAACTCATGTTTAAATTTAACCTTCATTCTTCATATAGGCAAGATTACAAAAGGGGGAATGATATTTCATCTTGCAGACATGCAAACTAACAAAGTCGCCAGCAAACACCTATCAGCTGAACTAGTGACTCCAGCTTGTTGTCTTCATTTGAGTGCAAACGCTTTGGTGTTGTTTTGCTGAATGTCATAAGGTTGGTTTCATCTACATTATAAATGCGACAAATGGATGAAATCGTTTGTCTTACAATATTTTAAGGATATCGAAATACTTGTCTTCGTTCACCTGGTTAAAGGCCTGTGCTCCAGCCAAAAAGGTAGATTCTGGCTTCATAAGGCTAATATTAGGATGCCGTTCTCTTAAGCTTACCATCCACTCTTTACCTGCCATTTCAGACTCTTTGCTGAAACAATGTGGTATTTTGTTACACTCTGCCAACTGGAAATCTAATCACCTCAGGTCATTCACATTAATTCCATAAAAATACATTTCAAAAATTAAGGATTTCTTGCTCTTATTCTTCATTGAACACGGGCCTTAAGCTGCCCATAACCTTTTTACTTGCAACTGCATCTCTATTTTCCCCTATAACTCTTCGTTTTAGCATTTTACGTGGAATATTGAATTGTTTTGCTGCTGCTGAAAAATGCATGTTATCATTCTTTACCGCTTTAGTTACCTTTTGCATCGCAACATGGTTCTATGTTTGTTACTCTGTTTTCCGGACGTATCTTCTTGGAATCTTGAAGAAGAGCAGATAACGGATATTAACTTTGTGTATAAAACGATTTGTAATATTTTAAATTCAGTTCTTATACTATACATAAGATATGGAAATGGCACTTCCCATTTGGATAAACAGAGTGAAAAAGAGCTGTCGAGAAAAGCGGCCATCCGTCGAGAAAAGTGGCCACTTTGGCCACTTTTCTCGGCGTCTATCGCAGCCAATTTTGCCGATCGGACGCCATGTCACATCAGTAGTTCACAGGCGAAACAATACAATCGAAGGAAATGACAGTGACTTATATTTATATTTGTAAGCTAAAAGGCACTGCGTGAACCGCGATATCGTCAATACTTAATAAAAGTGTAGTAATTAAAGTAATATGAGTGACTTAGCTTACATCAAACGATCAATTCACAGAGAGATAACGGAGCATGCTTCCTTTGTCGACGTGACCAACAACACTAATGGTGTAGATTATACATAGTTTGGCTACTTCTCGGTAGAAAGGAGCGCTGCACACACACACACACACACACACACACACACACACACACACACACACACACACACGCTTATTTTACTTTCTTGGTAGATGGCGCTGTAATCGCAAATATCAAGTGTGCCTGTTTTTGCAATTAAGAACTCAAGCATTTGTTCCTAAATGTAAATTACGATGTAAATGTAAACTTTATGTGCTAACGCTTGATATTTCTTTGGTGTTTAAATTTGATTAAATGCACTTATCCATTTCAATGCGTGGTTAGAAACAACGTTTAGCTTGAACCAGGAACAACAACGTGTATGTAATAGTTTTCCCATCGGGATGCTTGATACCGTTGAGTCCCTCTCCCTCTCAGCACTGGGCTGCTTCATTTCGTTGAGGCCCTTTGCCTATCACCGTGGGGTTCTTAATTCCGGTGAGTCCCCTCGCCTGTCACCACAACTGTGATTCAAAATAGACGCTCAAACTGAAGACGTTCCATTTCGATACATTTATTAATTCGTGCGTGGAATGCATTTACACAACTTAAAATTATGTCTCGTACAATGTCTTGTCGAGTATTTTTGATACCTTTTGTCATGTTATGTCAAGTAGCTGGTAGCTCTGCATACCCTTTGTCCATCGGATAACCCCACAAGAAAAGATCAGGCGATCTAAAGTCGGGTGACCTGGCAGGCCACATTGTCGCCCCACGCTTACTGATCCAGCGATCATTGAAATCACAATTTAGTGCACCTTTGTCTCTTACGAAGTAATGTGTCAGACAACTATTGTGATGACTGGGTGTTGTGTTCTGTCCTTAGGTTAGTTAGGCTTAAGTAGTTCTAAGTGCTAGGGGACTGATGGCCATAGATGTTAAGTCCCATAGTGCTCAGAGCCATTTGAACCATTTTTCAGACAACATTGCAGCCACATGTTATGTCGCACTACGAGGGGTACATTTTCCAACACGATGGGTATCTCATTTTGCAAATAAGTTACGATATCTTTCTCCGTTCAATGTACATTCCACAAAAAGTTGTCGTCTATGATACTGCACCAAACATTAACAGACCAAGGAAGCTGGCGAGCAACCTCACATATCCAGTGCACGTGATCCACACTCCAATTATGCATGCATTACGGGCTCTTTGTATTTGCATGAGTTCCCAATTGCAAAACCGCATGCGAGTCTAAAAATAATCCCCATTTAGTTTTCTATGCATGGAGATGTGATAGGGACGGTATTTTTGACGGTGTGGGATCGCCCAAACACGTGCCGGAGCAACTCCAAACTGCCGCGATGTGTCTCATGTACTTGCACGCAGATTATTATGAGCCAACCGCAGGTAGTACTGCAATTTCATTATTGACGATCCCCGTTACTGTAGCTCTAGGAGTTGGTTTTGCATGCGTCACGCTTCCTTCGGTAGTATCCAAATTGCAAATATCTGCCGAAACATCGGAGAACTTGGGTCCCTTATACCAAAATACTAAGAAGGTATCTTAGAACAATCTCTGAAAGTTTGTAGGTCTGGTTCTGATTCATCCTTCAAATGTCCGCCCCCGGTAGCTGAGTGGTCAGCGCGACAGACTGTCACTGCTAAAGGCCCGGATTCGATACCCGATTGTGTCGGAGATTTTCTCCACTCAGAGACTGGGTGTTATGTTGTCCTAATCATCATCCTTTCATCCCCATCGACGCGCAGGTCGCCGAAGTGGCGTCAACTCGAAAGACCTGCACCTGGCGAACGGTCTACCCGACGGGGGACCCTAGCCACACGACATTTACATTTACAAACGAAATTCGTCAAAACTAGTCCATCGCTTTTTAATAGTGATAGTAAAGGCCTCAGCTACAACAACAGAACAAGAAATAGCTTTCGTTACTCATTGCTAATGCAGTCAGTGGCTGAGAAATGAGTTCTCTGACCAGGTGATTAAAAAAAAATAAATAAATAAAAATCACTTGCCTAACAATTCTTTTGGACAGCTCTTTCTTTCTAAAGACAAACATTTAATTTGATAATGGTAAGAATGTATAGTTTAGTATACAGATATATTTATTTTGTTGTTAAGTTTCTAACTTGAGTAGTGACTGTAACGTTCTCTGGCAGCACGCATCCAAAGTGAAAGTTGAAAGAACATTTCAATGTGTAATGCTCACTGTAACAAATAATTTATATGTATTTCTGTTAATTGAATTTCAAAAGGACACTTAATATTGTAAGGAAAAAGATAATTATGAATTTTGCTATTATAAATGATTCTTCAAAGATTGTGAAATACTATCTGTGGCGGAGGATGTGAAAACCGCCTCAGAAGAAACGATATGTAATTAAAAATGACAAAGACTGTACAAGAATCAGTTAAGATATAAATAGGCAATATATTGTAATAGAATCACTTGTCTTCTGTACGGACTGAATGGGAGAGGAACCCGTGACGTTGCATTAGGCTCTTAGGTAGTCTTCATTTGTCGTAAGTCGATGATCGACGCCATTTGTAGCTGGGATTGTAAAAGGTGTGTAAAGTTTTTAATTGTTTCTGTTAAGATATATTTATCTAGTAAAATCTGTTTGTCACAATTACTGACAAGTTCACACCTCACATTACCCATTTTATTTAAGAAATTTCAGCATTTTATTGGATATCGCTCGCGGTGTGAAGCTGCGCCGCGAACGAGCAGTCTGGAGCAGCGGCAGATTTAAATATACGATCTCAATAACGACCACATCCTAAAAAGGGTAGAGGTAGAGGTGAAGGAAAATAATAAAGTGTTTCTTTTCACAGAATTCCAGACGCAGGGTAAAAAAAAGATAGTACATTTTATCTTGTGCATTCACAGGTGGATACAAGCTGCAGCTTTTGTAAATTTTCATTCCAAAAAGTGATAAATTCTGAACATATCGTAAAGTGTATTTAAAAGTGGATAATTTTCATTAGAGCATACCAATACATGAAAAAAAGAAAACATTTTCATATTGTAAAGATAGTCTTATGCTTGAAAGCTAATCGGGGTATATCCAGTTAAACAAAAGTCCAGTGCAACGTGAAAATGTTTGCTAAGTTCGATGGACAATAATATTTTCATTCTTGCACTAACAGCTTTAGAACTTGAATAAAAGTAAAACTTGAATCACTATTTTTGAATATTCAAGGAAATTCATTTTTATTAATCTGCAACAGAATATTTCATACGTAAAGTAATAATCACAGATGAAAAATTTATTGCAACCTTTCATTTCTCCTGTGCATCCATGTATATGTTAAGTTCAATCTCAACGGTTTCCCAATCAAATTAAGCGCAAAAAGCAAAGAAAGTTTAAAACCAGACGGTCAACTTCCGAGCAATTAAAACAGACAGGATCGCATTAAATAACAAAGATTAAGCTGTTCAGTTTCACTAAATTTAAGCTACTGTGCTTTTTAGAAATTTGTAAGTGGCCAGCATGCAACTATGTTCAGAAAAAAAAACGGAGTACCCTGAATGACTAGTAATAGGACGTTCATATTCGCAGGACATGTACGTTACTTTGGTATGCAGAAATAATTAGCATTTGAACCAGGTCGGTTCGCAGTTTCAAGGTCAACATCGATGATGCGGAGCAACACCGCCTATTGGTAAAATGTGCCTGCGGCTCTCGTTGTTGCTATAAAACGAAGGTAATGTATCAGTGTGACTTGAGCAGACGTGCAGGATGCCTCGCAGTCTTATGCGCTAACCGCATTGTCAAATCAGTGAGTTTGAAAGAGAGTGCATTATTGGCATGAGAGAATGTGATGCATCCATTTGGAAAACGGCTGCTCGTGTGGGACGAAGCGTTTCGGCAGTGCAACGGCTGTGTGCAGAATGGTTCACAGAAGGCCGTAGAATAAGACGAGATGAATCAGGTCGCACGACACCAGACCACTCCCCGAAAAAATCGACACAACTGGAATTGTAAGACAGATCTGCGTCCTCCTCGGCTCTGGCGGTGCAACAATGGAACAGTTTAACACATCGTACGCTATCGGGAGCAACGGCCTTGCCGCAGCGGATACACCGGTTCCCGTGAGATCACCGAAGTTAAGCGCTGTCGGGCGTGGCCGGCATTTGGATGGGTGACCATCACACAGCCATGCGCTGTTGCCATTTTTCGGGGTGCACTCAGCCTCGTGATGACAACTGAGGAGCTACTCGAGCGAATAGTAGTGGCTCCAGTCAAAGAAAACCATCATAACGACCGGGAGAGCGGTGTGCTGACCACACGCACGTCCTATCCACATCCTCAACTGAGGATGACGCGGCGGTCGGATGGTCCCGATGGGTCACTTGTGGCCTGAAGACGGAGTGCTACGCTATCAGGAATGACAATCCGCCGCTGTTTATTTCGGCACGAGTTACGTGTGCGCCGCCCACTTCTCCGCCTACCGTTGACCAATGTGCAGAAAGATGCTAGACGGCAATGGCGTATGGAAAGACGACAGTGGGGACAGGAATTGCATCAGTTAGTGTCTTCGGAAGAATCCAGGTTCTGTTAGTTTGAAAATGATGGCCGCATTTTGGTTCGCGACAGGCAGGGGGAGCGGCATCAAAATGACTGCATTCGCACGACATACGGCTGGTGCGAGTCCAGGGCACTGTGACTCGTGTGACCTACATGAATGACCTCCTGCGATTCATAGCCATACCCCTTTTGCGAAACACCCCAGACGCCATTTTCCAGCAAGACAACGTACGACCACATGTTACAGCACGAACACGTGCCTTCTTGGTGTCACAGGATGTCAACCTTTTGTCCTGGCCTGCCTGTAGCTCTGTGACCCAATGCCACTTACCACAGATGAACTTCGGAACCAGCTGAATGCATCATGGATGTCTACACGACATGACGCCATCACGTGTTGAACAAGTTATCAGAGCCCAGGCCGACCCTGTGCCTACTACGCAACAGGACATTTGCTGAACCAAGGTGACTGAAATGTTGATCATTTCTGCAGAGTAAACTAATGTTCATGTCCTGTGAACATGAACGTCCTATCACTCGTCGTTCAAGATGTTCTGAACGTGAGTGTATAAAAACTACTCATACAAACACAACACGTACACTCGCTTATTGCACTCACTTATTCCACATAATTTTGATACAAATCATGAAAATCATCAACAGAACATGTAAAAAACTACCTAACTCTGCAAGGATTCTAAAGGGACCACAATTCGCCGACAAATGTTTGCCTCTCCGTTGTCTAGGCGTCACTGGACAATAGTATCTCAGGAGCACATTATGTAAACCCTATGGTCTTCCGGCCGTTAGCACGGGTTTCTCCTAAAAGCAGCTTGGTAAATGTTCACAAAACATAAACGAAACGTTTTCAGTTTTCCCATCCACAAAAAAAAGTGTTGAGAATCTAAAAGGCACGGGGGTGCGCTCATCTTTACTTTATTCTCTCAGTTACTTTTAGTGCTGAATTACAGGTATAACGCACGTAACAGCTGAGCCAGCGATGAGAACACAATGCTCCTTCGATTCAGTAGGTCGTCCGTTAACGTACGAGTATGTAACGGACATAAACTAAAAAATCAACCATCAACGTTTACCCCTATCAGCTACGTGTAAAATCAGCTACAAGTACTTCCACTGCACCGAAAGAATTGCAAGCTCGAGCGTTACTTGTAATTCATTTTGCGATTCTGTTATGCTTGTATCTGATGTATGTGCCCGGAAGTACAAGAATTCATTTAGCAATCACATTTCCCACCAGGCATGTCATCACTGTAGAGTTGATTTTTCTGTTGCTTGAAGCTCTAAATTGCGCTGTTGGCGCAGTCCTAGTTTACAGTGTATACAAGCTGCTGTTTAAATTGTTTATCTCTGAACTGACAAACGCCACAGATGAGGGGGACACAGTGAGGACAATGGAATACGCCCGTGGGGAATAAGTTCTGACTCACGCAATCCGCCAACACCTTCGACAGGTTTCGAGTACAAACAGGTGTGGCTATGTTAATTTTACTCATTGTGAAGAAGAATGTATCTTGTACTGATTTGGTCTAATAAGCAATAAAAAAATTTTATATATGCCTTAAACTATAAATTAACAAGAAGTTGGGTTCATTTATTTTTACCTTTGGAATCACCAGCTTGAAAGACGACATTTTTGCAGTCTGCAACTTCTGCTTGTCAATCTGAAAAAAAAACAAAATTTTTCATTGTAATGACAAGCAATGAATATATTACTATCTAACGAGTTTTTTTTGCGTGGCCATCCTCCGCAACACGCACAGAAATACTTGTTTTGTAAATAAAAAGTACCTTCCCTTGCTGCACTGCACTTTATTCTCCCAGACACGTTTCGCCTCTTTTCTCTTTAAGGCATTATCAGTGGAATCTATAGTGCCAACTAAAAACTGTAAGTAATCACTAATTTATATAAAAAGTGAGAAGTGAACTGTTTTATAATCTACGAATAACACATATCAAAACAAAATGGTATCATAACTGTATCATTACACTCCCTCTGACGATGCCTTAAAGTGAAAAAAGGCGAAATGCGTCTGGGAGAATAAAATAAAGCGTAGCAAGAGAAAGCATTTTTTATTTACAAAACAAATGTATTGACATCTGTTGCGTTAGACGAACATGCATTTTCAATATGACACTGTAACGCACAGAAATCGCCTGTGGCAACACCAATATTAATTACATCTGTTTGCAGATATTCCGGAGAGAGTTGCGTGCTTATTATCCTTAGCTACACACAAAATATCTAGCTCAGTAATTACATCGACGTGTAGAAGCTTATTAAAATGAATTTCAACTTCATTCAAACCTGCATGCCTCACCTGTCTGTTTAGATTCGCAGTGGAAAACAGTGGCGTACATTTTTTGAGCAGGTGGAGAGAATTATTCTATGTTGATGACGAATGGTAATATAACAAAATCATATTTCTCATATTTTAGAAACGAGAAATAATTATAATAATATCGTTGGAAAACTATTATTTTTCTTTTTCTTTTGTTGTTACTTATACTATTTCATTACAGTGCTCAGTAAATGGATTGCTAATAGGTTACGTAGAGACAGCCTTTATTTTACAGTGGACAAATGTGTTCCACTAGAATTCTAAGTGTAATGAGGCACCATAAGGTGGTCGAAATCCCGGAGTACACAGTGCTGTGTGCCTCTGTCATAAACACATATTTCTCACAGTCTTATATTTTTTGCTCCATATGAAACATGGCTCAACGCAGGGTATTTCTGGAGAAAACAGACTAAACCATGGTCCTGAAAAGGGGCAGCAACCTTTTCGATAGTTGCAGGGGTAACAGTCTGGATGATTTTCTGCCCTCGCCTTATAACATTAGCGATCATGGTCACGCTACTGCGAACGGGTGAAAGCAAGGGGAAACTACAGCCGAGATTTTTCTACAATTCTACTGCGTGCCTTAATAACGATGACATCATCTTGGGTAGGACGTTCAGCGGGTAAAATAGTCCACCCTTCGTATCTCCTGGAGTGGACTACTCAGGAGGATTTCATTATCAGGAAAGACAGTACTGGCATTCTACATGTCGGACCGTCGAATGTTAGAACGTTTAATTGAGTAAGTACATTAGAGAATTTGAGAAAAAGAGGAATTTATAGGCTGAAGTTAGATATTGTGGGAATTAGCGAAGAAAAGTGGCAGGAGGAACTGGACTTCAGGTCAAGTCAAGATAGGGTTACCAACACAAAATTAAATATGATTATTGCAGGAGTAGGTCTAATAACAGATAAGAAAATAGGAATGCGAGTAACAGCACAATGAAAGCTTTGGTTGATTCGAAGGAGGGGACCAAAGAGTAAGGCCATCGGTCCCATCGGATTGGGGAAGGATGGGGAAGGAAGTCGGCCGTGCCTTTTGAAAAAAAACCATCCCAGAATTTGCCTGAAACGATTTAGGGAAATGTCGGAAAAACTAAATCAGGACAGCCGAACACGATATAGTGTGCTAACCACTGCGCCACCTCGCTCGGTGTGAAAGCTTTAACGTAGCCGAAATAGACACGAAGCCGGTGGGCCTATTCACACAGTAATACAAGTTTATATACCAACTAACTCCGCAAATGATGAAGAGACTGAAAGAATGCATGATGAGATGAATGGAATTATTGTGGTGGGTGACTGGTATTCGATAGCAGGAAGAGGAACAGAAGGAAAAATAGCAGGGAGACATGGAATGGAGGAAAGGAATGAAAGAAGAAGCAGTCGTGGAATTTTGCACAGAACATAATTTAAACATGGCGAACATCTGTGTTAAGACTCATGGAAGAAAAAGGTATGTGTGGAAGAGACCTGGTTTGAGATTGATTGACGCGATTTGAAAATGGAATACATTTCCAGGAGTAGGTGTGGACTGTGGTCATAATTTATTGGTTAAAACTGAAGAAATTTCAAGAAGATAACCAATTATTAGATGAGCCCTAGATAAATTGAAGGAACGAAAGGCTGAGTTTCAGGGGGAATATTAGACAACGTTGAACTGAAAAACGGAAATAATACAGTAGAGGACTAATGGGTAGCTCTGAGGTATGAAAAAGGGAAGGTAGCATGGGATAACATATGTAAAAAGGCCTTAGAAATCCCGGCATAACTCAGGAGATACTGAATTTATTTGATGAAAGGCAAATTACAAAAATACAGAAAATACAGCAGGTGACAGGGATCAGAGTCATTTAAAAAATGAGATTTCCAGGAAGTGCAGAATGGGTAAGCGAGGATGGCTACAGGACAGATGCTAGGGTGTAGAAGCACGCATAACTAAAATTAAAGAGACATTTGGAGAAAAGATAAGCAACTAGATGAATATAAGTGCTCACAAGGCAAGCCGACACTACGCAAAGAAGGGAAGCGTGAAAGATGGAAGGAAAACATAGAGGAACTACATAAGGGGAACGAACTTCACGACACTTTTATAGAAAGAGAGCAGGAAGTAAATGAATATGAGGTGGGAGACACAATACTGCGAGAAGGATTTGACAGAGCGCTGAAAGACCTAAGTGGGTACAACGACTTGGAGCTGGCGCCATTCCCTTAGAAATATTAAGATCCCTGGGGGAGCCAGCCATGAAAAAATTATTACACCTTGTATGCGATTCATTTATACAAGAATGGAAAAAACTGGTAGAGACCGAGATGAGTTTGGGCTCCGGAAAATGATGATACACGTTTGGTAATACTGGCTCTACGGCTGATCCTGGAAGATAGGATGAAGAAAGGCAAATCTACGTTTTTTGAGTTTGTATACTTAGAGAAAGCTTTTGATGTTGACTGGAATACACTTTTTGAAATTATGAAGGTGGCAAGGATGAAATACAAGGATCGAAAATTTATATAAGACTTGTACAGAATCCATACTGCTGCTGTAAGAGTCGAAGGACATGAAAGAGGAGTTGTAATTGAGATGGGAGTGACGCAGAGTTTGTAGCCTGTTCCCGAAATTAATCTGTACAGTAAGCAAGCAGTAAAGGAAGCTACGGATAAATGTGGAAACGGAATTAGAGCTCAGGGAGAAGAAATAAAAACGTTTAGGTTTGCCGGTGCCTTATAATTCTGTGAGACGCGGCTAAGGACTTGCAAGAACAGTTGAATGGAGTGGACAGTGTCTTGAAACGAGGACTAAAGTAGCACTGTGTTAACGGAATGTAGTCGAATTAATTCAGGCGATGCTGAAGGAATTATTATTAGGAAATGAGTCACTAACAGCAGTAGACGAGTTTTGCTATTTGGCCATCAAAATAATTGACGATGGCCGAAGTAGGGAAGACATAAAATGCTAACCAGCTGTAGGAAGAAAAGCACTACTGAAAAACAATTTTGTACCATCTAATGTATATTTAACTGTTAGGAAATCTTTTCTTAAGGCATTTGTCTGGAACGTAGCCTCGTAAGGAAGTGAAACGAAGACAATAAACGATTCAGACAATAAGAGAATAGAACATTTTAAAATGTTGTTCCACAGAACAATGCTGAAGGTTAGACGGGTGTATCGAATAACCAACAAGTTGCTACTGAATCGAATAGGGAAAAAAAGTGGCTAAAGGAAGAGATCGGTTGATGGGACACGTTCTGTGGCATCAAGGAACTGTCAATTTGGAAACAGAAGGAAGTGCGGAAGGGGGGGTAAAAATTGTGGACGCAGACGAAGGCATGAAAGCGGTAAGCAGGTTCAGCTTGTGTAGGCTGCGACTTTTATGTGGAGATGAAAAGGTTTGCAAGGGATAGACTTCCGTGGAGAGATGCATCAAGACAGGCTTGGGACTGAAGACAACAACAACAACAACAACAACAACAACAACAACATATTTTCGTATTATATGTCCTTCTTACCTTCTTCCTACTCCTAGCGGAGCTGGAGGTTACTCATCCCCTCAGTAAGCAATGAAGCTACGAAGTTTATTTCAAATTTCTGTCTTTTACAGAATTACCCTTCCATGTCAGTTACTTCCGCGGTTCATCCCGAACAGTGTTTGGTGTGTCCCGTTACCACAGCTTTTTCTATTCTGTTCATGCGTGTACCAATTTTGTCTAAATTGTAGCAAGATATCCCGAGTAATGCTTTACACATCACTTCTAGTTGCAGCCCTGGGGATTAAATGTCACAGGGAGAGGCACCTATCAGCCCACTAATGCCATAAACTGTGCATTTGCCACCGGTATATTTGAATGGGTGATTATTAAAAAGTACCTAAGTCACTTTTTTATAGTTTTGAGGAAAATTAAACGGACTTATTTTTCTTGTGTGTTGCTAAATAATGTTTTGTTAAAATTATGTATTAAACTATGTACATAGACCTACAATTAGATACGTTTCGACGCTTAATATTTGATAGGAAACAAGAAAAAATTATTTTATCTTGTTTACTGAGGTGCCTCTTAACAATCAATAAAATTTATAGTAGGGTTCTGTTTCATACAACGCAGGTTTTTTGTTAAATAATGAACAGTATGTGATAGCTCATATTACAAACACAAATCTTTAATAGTTAATGAATATTATTACACTATAAGGACTTGTTTTTCTGAATCTTATTCATTATCTTTGGGAGCGACAGAAGCTATTGACCACTGTAAAAGCTGATTGTGAAAGCCTTTTTTCTACTGTGTACAACACACCTATCTTTAAGTTTTCAATTTTGCTATTTTGGATAACTACTTTTCTTGCAGATAATTTTCTTGACTAGGTAAAGAAACTTTATTAGTTTTTGTGAGTATAAAGATATTTAGGATTTGAAAACCACCTGATCTTATATTCTCATTTGTTTTAAATATTTTTGTGATCATGAGAGTACTGAAAAAATGATATTTGGAAATATTGAATTCCGCGCTTTAATTTAGGGTTTCAAGAGAGACTGACGATTTCTTATAATAAGTAGGGCACAAAGAAACAATGCAAAACACCAATGGTCATGCCAGTCTCGACCGGCATTTCGTAATGGGAAGCTTTGTTACCCTAAATTTTCGGTCGCATGGATTGTATGAATGTCCATGCAAAGGAAAAAAGTGTTTAATAGTTTTAAGTCTGCACGTATCGCTTAGGGCAAGACAAACTTTCGACGATGTTTTCGTTTTGTCCAGGACAGTCATCCCAAAACAGTTCTAATTCAGTAACTGTCTCGAGTACATGGATTTTAATGTAGTCCAGCAGCAACGAAGCAACTTCATCATGTCCTTTGTGGGTCTGACCTTCAAGGTAGATGCAGTAATGGGCTAAATCTGGTTTAGTGTTGAAAATACAAAAACGTTCACTGAATTGCTCTAGCAATAAATTTATTGAACAGGAATCTTCGGTACACCTACATTTTGCATATAGCCAAATACAAGGCCTAAAATGTTTTCATTTCCATTACTCTTTTTAGCCGTTTCATTAAGAGCAGATGCCAACTACTTAGCTCAGCTCATGTGCACCATCAATTCGGCACCACAACAAACAATAGAAGCAAAAGGAACCAAACGCAATTTGCAATATTACCAACGGTTGAGTGTGAGAAGCGACCAGAGTCTGACGTAGGTACCTTTTGACGCTCACTTCAGAAAATACACTGGCTCTAACACGCACAAAGAAAGCGTGACTGACACACGTTTTGACATTCAAATGTGTGTAATTCCTGTGGATAGCGAAAATGCAATTATTTCAAAAAGCGAAAAATACGACCTAGGTTTTCCTCTAACAATCATCCACTAATTTCATTTTTACCTTTTTCCGTGTTCGATAACGTTGAGTAGAGAGGTATGTTACTGTTCAAAAGATCGAAAGTTCCTTGATAAAATTGCTAAATAGATAATTCTCGGATAAGTTATAGGAACAGGGTGAATAAATGACAAACACACACACACACACACACACACACACACACACACACACACGCACGCACACTGATGAGCCACTGTCCACCACGAATCTCAATACCGTCTGAAAGTATTTGCCGGCACGTGCCGGGGCAGGTGAAATATACACACTGAGGTGACAGAAGTCATGGGACAGCGATATGCACGTATACAGATGGCGGTAGATATAAAAGGACAGTGCATTAACAGAGCTCTCATATTTGCCCAGGTGATTCAAGTGGAAGGTTTTCGAGGTGATTATGGACGCTCGATAGCAATTAACAGATTTTGAATGCGGAATGATAATTGGAGGACTGGATCATTAGGTAATTCAGTATTCCGAAATTTACAGTATTAAAAATGTACCGAGAACACCACATTTCAGGCATCACATCTCAGCACAGAAAACGCAGTGGCCAACGGCATTCACTTAACGACCGAAAGCAGTAACGTTTGCGAAGAATTGTCAATGGTAACAGACAAGCAACAAAAGGTGAAATAACCGCAGAAGTTAATGTGGGACGTACGACGAACGTGTCTGTTGGGACTGTGCGGCGAAATTTGGTGTTGTTGGGCTGTGGCAGCAGTTGACGACGCGAGGGGCTTTGCTAACAGCACAACATCGTCTGCAGCGCCTCTCCTGCCTCGTGACCATATCGGTTAGACACTAGACGACTGCAAACCGTGGTTTGGTCAGATGACTCTCAATTTCAGTTGGTAAGAACTGCCGTTCTATACGCTTCAGTCTGGAACCGCGAGACCGCTTCTGTCGCAGGTTCGAATCCTGCCTCGGGCATTGATGTGTGCGATATCCTTAGGTTAGTTAGGTGTAAGTAGCTTCCTTCCAGTACTAAACTGGTGATCCCTTGATGCCTCAGAACGTGTCCTACCAATCAATCCTTTTTTATAATCAAGTTCTCGCCAGTTCTGTTCAGCACCTCCTCATTAGTTAAGTGGTCTACCTATCTAATCTTCAGCATTGTTCTGTAGCACCGCATTTCAAAAGCTTCTATTCTCTTCATGTCTAAAGTGTTTATCGTCCACGTTTCACCTCCATACATGGCTACACTCCACACAAATACTTTCAGAAAAGACTTCCTGACACTTAAATATAAACTCGATGTTGACAAACTTCTCTTCTTCAGAAACGATTTTCTTGCCGTCGCCATTTTATATCCTCTTTACTCCGATCATCCTCAACTATTTTGCAGCCCAAATAGCAAACTCATATACTACTTGAAGTGTCCCATTTCTCAATCTAATTCCCTCAGATGAGATAAATTGAGAACTGAAAGAGGTAACAGTCGAAGAGATTTCATTTCACCGAAACTGTTCTCAGGTGTCCTAGGGGAAGTTTGAAATTCTTAAACTACAAAAATGAAGAAATACGAATACGTGTTAATGTATCACTTTATGTTTACTGATGACAAAATACTTTTTCAGAAGATGTCTCTCGCAGATGACCTCAGAAGATGTCTCCCGCTGATGGACACGAAACGTCAGGTGGAAATTTTATACATGGATCACGGCCTCTCAGCCTGGAAGGTGGGATTGACGGAGGACATCGAAAGGGTGCAAAAAAGGGCAGCTCGTTTTGTATTATCACGTTATAGGGGAGAGAGTGTGGCAGATATGATACACGAGTTGGGATGGAAGTCATTAAAGCATAGACGTTTTTCGTCGCAGTGAGACCTTTTTACGAAATTTCAGTCACCAACTTTCTCTTCCGAATACGAAAATATTTTGTTGAGCCCAACCTACATAGGTAGGAATGATCATCAAAATAAAATAAGAGAAATCAGAGCTCGAACAGAAAGGTTTAGGTGTTCGTTTTTCCCGCTCGCTGTTCGGGAGTGGAATAGTAGAGAGATAGTATGATTGTGGTTCGATGAACCCTCTGCCAAGCACTTAAATGTGAATTGCAGAGTAGTCATGTAGATGTAGATGCAGAAGTTTCAACTGCAAATACTTTTTGCCTCTAATACACACACCTCCACAACGAATGGAGAACTAATGGAGTGAGTTTAAATAGATTTTCAGCTCATTTACAATAAATCTGAAACCAACGTTTGGAAACAAAAAAAAAGTACAAATTTACAGTGATGTCATAGAACCACTGAATGAGACTTTTTTTTACATTTAGGGCAGTGGAGAAAAATAAATGTGTGGGCTGGAAAAGAAACAAACAGAATAGTTAAACACGGCTTTTCGTGAACTAAACTGGGCTCTCACAGCTAAGCTTCTGCTGTGTCTCAAAGGAAAATTAACAAGTGTTGACTTATGGCAGTGAGGTATACACTTTACATGCGAAACTACTGTTTTTTTTTTATTTATTGGCTCTCGGAAGGTGCCCCCACAGCCACCTCAACACGGGAGCCGTTATAATTCAATCTTTTTGACAATTCGTGGTAGACATTACCTTAGATCGTACTCTGGTACGAAATTACAGACGCTTAACAAAGGACTGATTCGACATAAAACAAGTTTCACAATCAGAGAATACTAAAATGAATAGACAAGGCGAAAATTTAACGTAGGATAAAAATCCTATCACTAAAACTTGCTGGAAATTACTAAGAGAGATATAGAAACATAAAGCTGAATCACGGAAGATATTAGAGTGGAATGCGTAAGTCTGATTGTAAACAAAATTAAATTAAGATGGAGGAGACAGGAAGACAGGCGAAAGCATGGTAGATCGGACAAGGAAGGTCTTTACTGGACTGAAAGAGAAAGGGAGAGATTGACAAAGGTGACTGGATGACATTACGAGACATGCTAGGGCGACATGAATGCGTACAGCTCAAGTCCGAGGTGGTTTTCTCCAGCAACAGCTGGTATCAGATGCCTGGTGATGATTTTCGTGTGTTCTTTAGCATTCGTATGTGTGATACTGTATATAATTCGAAGTATGGGGAAAGTAATCAGCTGTAACACAGTCACTGAAGAGATTTAGGAAAACCACGGGCAAGATAAAGGCGGTGGTCAGATGTCGTTTGTCGAACTCTTCTCGAACGCAAGCCAGCCCATTCTTTTATAGAGTGCTGTACATTTTCATATACAGCAAAATTTCGCTACTGACTGACGAAGTAATTTGATTCGTTATTTTTAAGTCATAGCACAGGAGTTGGTAAACATGATGCCTACACCAGTACAGTGATATCAAAATGCCAAGTTGTTAAAAGATGTTAAATCGGGCTACAGTGAAATAAACTCGACCAGTGTCATTTGTCACAGTCTGAATGATCACAGAAGAAGTTAGCGTCGCCTTACCGACGCCGTAGCAGCAGAAGATCCCTCGCGCAGAGACGCCTGGTAGCAGTGATGCCACACGACGGCGCACGCTGTCATGGGGTCCTGTGAGACGAACAGCGAGAACCTGCCCGCACTAGCGCCCGATGGCCTCTTATCAGATAACGGTATAGACGAGTCACACGTCACACGTCGCCGCTGTGCACACTGTGCCTAGGTAAGTAGTTTCGGTGGCTACGGTTACCGATGAGCCACATCAGGCCAACGCAGAAGGCTACTAGCGCATCCTATAACCACAACTGGCGTATTTCATCTTGCAGCGCAGCTTTCACTCCGTTGTGCTGGGCATGGTTTGAGGCAGTTTATGATACTGGTTATGCCTTTCAAAGTGTCATCTAAAATCCGCTTCCTTAAGAATGTCACATAAAACTCGCTTATCTTTTCAATTTGTCTGTCTTTTGTACATCTACATCCATACTCCGCAAGCCACCCGACGGTGTGTGGCGGAGGGTACCTTGAGTACCTCTACCGGTTCTCCCTTCTATTCCAGTCTCGTATTGTCCGTGGAAAGAAGGATTGTCGGTATGCTTCTGTGTGGGCTCTAATCTCTCTGATTTTATTCTCATGGTCTCTTTGCGAGATATACGTAGGAGGGAGCAATATACTGCTTGACTCCTCGGTGAAGGTATGTTCTCGAAACTTCAACAAAAACAGTGCCGAGCTACTGAGCGTCTCTCCTGCAGAGTCTTCCACTGGAGTTTATCTATCATCTCCGTAACGCTTTCGCGATTACTAAATGATCCTGTAACGAAGCGCGCTGCTCTCCGTTGGATCTTCTCTATCTCTTCTATCAACCCTATCTGGTACGGATCCCACACTGCTGAGCAGTATTCAAGCAGTGGGCGAACAAGCTTACTGTAACCTACTTCCTTTGTTTTCGGATTACATTTCTTTAGGATTCTTCCAATGAATCTCAGTCTGGCATCTGCTTTACCGACGATCAACTTTATATGATCATTCCATTTTAAATCACTCCTAATGCGCACTCCCAGATAATTTATGGAATTAACTGCTTCCAGTTGCTGACCTGCTATTTTGTAGCTAAATGGTAAGGATCTATCTTTCTATGTATTCGGTATCGACGAATCGTATTTCATTTTCTAATGAGAAGGACGAGTGTATGACATCAGTAGTTTCACCCTAAAAGTTAATCACAAAACGACCTATCATCAGTGCCCTGAAAGAAACAGACAACATTAGAAACGGCATTGCTGAACCAGTTGACGATTAAGATGAAGTGCGAGGATGACCACAGAGAGAAATAAAATGAAAGATGAAGTGGCTCTTCGATTGGATACTGAAAGGAAAACAACCTATATGCTTTAATTAGGAAGCTCATGATTAGGCTTCAATAGCAAGGCAGAAAACTAACATGCAAAAACAGTCTAAGAAACTAAGGGTTACTCAAGTCAATGGGAAAAATTCTCCGTCCGTGCTTGGCAGAAAATGTTGTTGTCGTCTTCAGTACGAAGACTTGTCTCCACGCTACTCAATCCTATAAACATGTTTATTATATTCATCTCTTCGTCTCCCTCTACAGTTTTCACCCCCCCCCCCCCCTACCCCGAAAAACTCTTCTCTCAGTACTAAATTGGCGATTGCTTGATATCTCACTACGTGTCCTATCAACCGACTCGTTCTTGTAGTCAGGTTGTGCCACAAACCTCTTTCCTCCCCAGGTCCGTTCAGTACCTCCTCATTAGTTACGTGATCTAACCACCTAATCTTCAGCATTCTTCTGTAGCACCACACATCAAAAACTTCTATTCCATTCTTGTTTAAACTGCTTATCGTTCATGTTTCACTTCCATACGTGGCAACAATCCGCAGAAATATCTTCAGAGAAAACTTCATACAGCTTAAATCTATGGTCAATGTTAATAAATTTCTTTTCTTCAGACACGCTTTTCTTGCCATTGCCAGTCTACATTTTACCTCCTCTCTATCTCAACCATCATCAGTTACTTAATTGTCCAAGAAGCAAAACTACTCTGCTACTTTAAATGTCTCAGCTTGTGATGTTGCACTCGGAATCTCTCATTCATTTTAAATGTCCCATTTTCTAATTTAATTCCCTCAGCATCGCCTGATTTAATTCGACTATATTCCATTATACTTGTATTCTTTTTGTTGATGTTCATTTTATTTTCCTTTCAGGACACTGTCTATTCCGTTTACCCACTCTTCCACGTCGTTTGTTGTTTCTGACAGAATTACACTGTCATCGGCAAACCTCAAAGCAACTTTATTAATTCCTACTCCAATTTTTATGTTTCCTTTACTGCTTTTACAGAGTAAAGATTGAATAACATCGACGATATGCTAGAACCCTGTCTCACTCCCTTTTCAACTAATGCTTCTAGTCACATTTTGTTCTTTTTCTGCAACAATTTTTAACAATTAAGAATTATTTTTCAGCTTCTAAGATATCCTGACGTGATAACTGACTGTCGCAGTGACAGACCAACAACGGTAGGACACAGGAAGCTATTAGATAAAACAAAATCTGCAACCTTTGTATAAGTGTAAAACTATTAAAAAATAGTGGAAATGAGAAATCACTTCGTGAAACAGAGGAGAGAAATATAAATAACTATTGCAGAGGCATTTATCCCACACTAGACGAAATTTAACTTGCGAGCGTCAAGGTATGACTAAGTAATTTTTCATACAAAATATCGCTGATTTTGCTACGTATCGTACACCTAAGAATCCACTTTGACACAACGGGGAAAGTTATAGATGATCCTCTCCGTTGTCCTTGCAGACTGGACTACTCTGACAGGCTACCGTAGATGTGAAATGTGTCTGTCTGCATCGGCTGTTACCTACGCTAAAACTACCGCATTCTTCGTAGCTGCTGCACGAGCCTTCTGCTCTGACAGTTTTTGGGTGAGTGGGGTGGCTTTTAGACGGTTCAAATCCCCGTATGGAAGTGCTGATTTTGATTTCCATGATTTCTCTGAATCACTTCAGGGGAATGCTGGGATGGCTTCGTAAAAAGGTAACGGCCGATTGCTTGCAGCATCCTTGTACAATCTCAACTTTGGTCCCCGCTCTGATAACCTCAATGACGGCGTGACGCCAGGCTTTAACGGTCTTTCCTTCTTCCTAGTGAAACGTCCCCTTAGAAAACTTATTGAATTACTATCCAGATAAACCTCTTACATTATTTGATTTTCAAACAGCTGAGCAGAACTGAACGTACTCACACATTTCGCTCTTTACATATTCTGATCAACACTAAACTGACAGCCAATATTTTTAGCGCAACACAGTCTGACTTTCAATAATCCCTACATAAGAATGGCTCTGACTAACATTAACCTATACGTTTCACAAGTCACTTCCCTCACAAAAATCTTCGTTACTCAAGCTACTGCAATACAGCGAGCGCCCCTACTGGCAGCTAAATAAAAGATTCAAACTACTGAAGGCAGTAACTATTGATAGGCGTAGTTAGCAAATGAAAGATTTTGATAAGGAACAAACAATGTATTTACCTTAATAGTGTTCAAAAGTCATAATATATATCAGTCCATGAATCCAATATTACAAATTTACTCTTTCTGATGGACACACGGCCAGATCGTCCGCTTTCAAAATTCCGCCGTCTCTCTCCCCACATCCACCACTGCTGGCGGCTCACCTCCAATTGCGCAACGCTACGCGCTGTTAACATCCAGCTGCCCAACACTACAATAGCCAACAACAATGCAGCCACAGACGGCACACAGCACAGCCAGTGATTTTCATACAGAGCGCTACGTGGCGCTACCAGTATAAAAACCTAAACAGCCTACTTACACTAGCTCCTCTTCAGAAGTAAGATACCACCGACTGAATCATCTTAAACATTGTACGTATTCATTCCATCACCTATTCCGGTAGCACTGTTGTTTCTTTATTCTTCTCGTCGACAATAAAAGTAATGGTCTTTAGCGGTTGCACATGAAGGCATTTCCCGCGATCGCTTTCCACAATTGCGCCGCGAGGCAGAAAGGCGCTATCGAACTGAAACGCCGAGCGGTTCTAGGCGCTTCAGTGTGGAACCGCGTGACCTCTACGGTCGCAGGTTCGAATCCTGCCTCGGGCATGTATGTGTGTGATGTTCTTAGGTTAGTTCGGTTTAAGTAGTTCTAAGTTCTAGGGGACTGATGACCTCAGATGTTAAGTCCCCTAGTGCTCAGGGCCATTTGAACCATTTTTTTGAACTGAAACGTGGCCAAACCTAGTCACCTGATCACGTTAGAATGCACAATGGACATGAATGGATGCAGGTGATCTGACAGGATGCTTACGTACGTGTCACCCGTCAGAGTCGCATCTAAACGTGTTTAACCGCTCTTACTGTGACTGGCACCGAGGCAGAACCAGATTTCATCAGAAAACTCAAAAGACATCCACTCTGCCCTCGAATGAGCTCTCGGTTGACACCACTGAAGTCGCAAATGATGGTGGTTTGTGGTCAGTGGTATACACGCTAGAGGGCGTCTGGCTAGGAGCTGTTCTTGATTTGTAACAGTTCGTAGGGCCACTGTGGTGCCAGTTGTTACTTAAATTGCTGCTGCAGATGCAGTACGACGCACCAGAGCCATACGCCGAACACGATGGTCTTCTCTTTCAGTAGTGCCACGTGGCCGTCCGGAGTCAGGTCTTCTTGCGACCGTACATTATCGTCAACATGGTTGCCAGCGATCATTTACAGTAGCTACATTCCCGCCAAGTCTCCGTGCAATAACGCAGAAGGAACATTCACCTTCTTGTAGCCCTATTACACGATCTCGTTCAAACTCAGTGTGGTGGAATATGCTTTCAGATATGTGAGTGGTTCTAAGGCTTCTTAAGCGATAGAACCCAGCACATTGTCCTTGACGGTGAGCGTTCATCAGAAATGCAGGTTGGGATGAGAAGTTCTGCCTTATGCAAGACACCTTTTTTACGCTTTGTTTCACCCATACATGTTTAGCAACAACAAAAAAAGTGGCTATGTGCACGATGGGACTTAACTTGTGAGGTCATCAGTCCCCTAGAACTTAGAACTACTTACACCTAAGTAACCTAAGGACATGACACATCCAAGCCCGAGGTAGGATTCGAACCTGCGACCGTAGCGGTCGCGCGGCACCAGGCTGTAGCGCCTAGAACCGCTCGCCACTCCGGCCGGCATGTTTAGCACTTTTGTGCTACCATCAATGGGGTTAATTTTTATTTTTAACTGTAAAATTGTTGGTACATATTAACATGTGTGTTGTTTATAACATTATGTCAAAGTCCCATTTATAGCTTAATTGCCGAAAAGTGGTTGAATGCATCAGTTAACATACCTTACGTGATGTTATTGTCAACTTATTTTGGTAGCTATTCTACTACACAATATACAACTTGTCATCTGTAAACATCAAAACGTAATTTATTGTTCTGTTTGTTATACATTTGCGAATGGAAATGAATCTGTGTCACGTTTCTTGTGTGTAACTTATAGGCCGGCCGCGGTGGTCTCGCGGTTCTAGGCGCTCAGTCCGGAACCGCGCGACTGATACGGTCGCAGGTTCGAATCCTGCTCGGGCATGGATGTGTGTGATGTCCTTACGTTAGTTAGGTTTAATTAGTTCTAAGTTCTAGGCGAGTGATGACCACAGATGTTAAGTCGCTTAGCCATTTGAACAATTTTCTTTTTGTATCTTACAGTTTTTAAGTTGTGCCGCGTTATCGTGTGTTGTTGGTGAAGTAAATAGGCTTACTTCGTGATCTATGGTCGCTTGACCCTGCACTTTTTCGATTTCTCAAAACATAGGCGGAGGTTTCGCTGCCATTACTTGTTGTTGTGGCTGTGTGGTGGTTTTTTTTTTTTTTTTTTTTTTTTCGTGGCGTGTTTGGCTGGGTGAGGCGCGCAGTTTGAATTGTATTTGGCGTCAGTAGTGTGTGGTTTGTGTGGATTTGTGTGTGTGTGTGTGTGTGTGTGTGTGTGTGTGTGTGTGTGTGTGTGTGTGTGTGTGTGTTGTGTACTCGGGCAGAGAGATAGATAGATAGATAGATAGTGTGGTGTCACCACCAGACACCACACTTGCTAGGTGGTAGCCTTTAAATCGGCCGCGGTCCGTTAGTATACGTCGGACCCGCGTGTCGTCACTAACAGTGATTGCAGACCGATCGCCGCCACACGGCGTTTCTAGTCTAGAGAGACTCCTTAGCACTCACCCCAGTTGTACAGCCGACTTTGCTAGCGGTGATTCACTGACTACAGACGCTCTCATTTAAGAGACGACAGTTTAGCATAGCCTTCAGCTACGTCATTTGCTACGACCTAGCAAGGCGCCATATTCAGTTACTATGTCTTCTGAACAGATAATATTGTGACTCATGTACCGTCAAGAGCGACGTTCGTCGTTAATGGATTAAAGTTAAGTATCAAACTAATTACGTCCGCTTTCTGAATTCTAATTCCTTGTCATGTTCCAGACCTCACGTCAGTATAGTCCTTCCCTCCTCACGTCAGCCTGCGTGAGCTAAAACGCGTGCATTTCGGCCTCCACTAGTAACACGCTGTTGGCTCTTCTGCCAACACAACAGATAGAGAGAGAGAGAGAGTGAGAGAGAGAGAGAGAGAGAGAGATAGTGAGAGGTAGAGAGATGCATAAGTTCATTGAAAAGATTTGATGTAGTTTAGCCAAATATTACTGTTTTAACTGGTCGCATGTATGTTTCGTTCTGTCTTATTTTGGGTGCATGATAAACTAGCAGTTCAAATACTTGTATAAAGAAGGAAGTAATAGCTCGAGTTATTATCTCAAACCTGAGATAAAACCGGCGTCCTTAGACCACAAAAGACACTAAAAGTGAACTATTATGTTCTGCACAGTACCTGCACAATACATAAGACGATATAGGCCCACAGCTGCTCATGTTTTGTGAGTATGTGTATTGTTTATTACGTATATATAACGTTTATCATCGTTAAAAAAGTTATCTCTAGATTTTTTCCTGTCACTTATTACTTCTCTCACTTTTGATAATGTTCGCTGATTAGAAGAATGCAAAGCTGCGTCGTTTTTCGGAATGCATGTTAAACTGCAGTTCCCTGTCCCTTGCTGGGTAATGTCGAAAGAAAGAGACATCCGACCATTTCGTTGTTCAGACCAACCCCAGCGTTGTGCACGGCTTTGCTTATACGATTTATGGACATTTACTGTGTGGATGACGATAGACGGTGATTTCATAAGTCGTTATTGAGACGACATCGAGATAGAATAGTGCCATTTTAATATTTCCTACAAGATTATATCAGCATGTGTTCGTCTCAAAAAAAATTTCATATAAACTTTTTGCTGGGTAAGGGCGACACAAGGTAATCATATTAATTTCATATTAGATTGTACTGCAAACGGTGAAATGGGTCCCTTTCATTTTTTGAAAATGAAACCTCTAATTTAAGTTCTATGTTATATTTTTATGCTAAAAAGTAAGTAACTTTAGTATGAAGCGTTTTGACACTAACCCGCCCGCATCTCGTGGTCGTGAGGTAGCGTTCTCGCTTCCCACGCCCGGGTTCGATTCCCGGCGGGGTCAGGGATTTTCTCTGCCTCGTGATGGCTGGGTGTTGTGTGCTGTCCTTAGGTTAGTTAGGTTTAAGTAGTTCTAAGTTCTAGGGGACTGATGACCATAGATGTTAAGTCCCATAGTGCTCAGAGCCATTTTTTTTGTTTTGACGCTAACCCACCAGATAAGCTCCATTTTTAGTAGGAATCTCTAGCTTAACCGCATGTGATGATTCTACATAAATAAATCTATGAAATACAAATTTTATCGAAGTGTCCTTTATTAAAAGTCCAGTCTGTCAGACTATTTTTAACCTAACGTGAAACAAAGGCGTCACTTGAGTGGACTTTGCACATAATGCCGCCTTGATACGGGTCAACTGTTTTTTTACAATGTCAGCCGAACTAATAAATTTCAGTTGAGTAGAACAGAAGTATCTAAATTGGAAGGCACATGGTACACCTCAATTTCCCTCAGTATTTCGATGATGGGCCTTCCTCACATTGAGAGTCATTACCCTTTTCTCTGTGCATAAGGCCACTACTATCACGTCGCATCAGATTTACAGGATCTTTGCAACAGCACGTAACACAAAGACAGAAAGGTGTGGTGCTACACCTGTCTGTAGAATCAAAAGCGAAAGTCATGCAGTTTGATAGTGTCACTGTGTTTTTCAAATGTAGTGTTTTAGATGTTTCTATTTTCACTCTGTATTACAGTTTATCACTCGTCTTATGCTCTGATCGTATCATGGTTGTAATGTATACTTGTTTTACGCACAAGGGCGTTTCCTCATCCGCCTATCATAATACTTATTACGGATGCTAATGATGAAGATGTCGATGATTGATTGCTAAGTCCTTTTGATACACATGACACTTCATACTTGGTCTGGTAACAAAATGTCACCTGGATTGCATTTCACTCCTAAAAGCTTCATTATGATACTGTAATGCATTACGAGCTTGCAGGCAACTCATACCTCAAAACTCTTCGACACATAGAGTATTCTAAAGTTCACGAGAAACTCATTAGCCAGTGTCGCCTTCGGATAAGGGCAAATTAATTACCTACACCATTTTCAACTAGACAGAGAGCTTAATGAATTGATATTCCGCAATTATTACTGCTCACGTACTTCGCGTTTGTCGCCGTAATTAGAGTGGTGTAGGTAGGAAGCTGGAGTATTGTGAGAGGGGTCTAGGGGAGGGAATATGATAATGAGGCGCTGGTGCAGACGAGGTCTCTGCGGGCGCGACCCACTTCTCCCTGTGTCGCCCCACTCCCGCCCTCGCCCTCGCTGCTACACAGCTCTCCAGATTTGAGCAAATGGGGTAGGAGGATTCTGCTAAGGATCACAGACGTTCCAATTCCAAATATCAAAATAATGTTGTTACTGCTGTCATCTTCATTCCAAAGACTGATTGGACACGGCTGTATATTTCGTCCGTAACGACTATTGATAAATACGGACAGTGTCTGCGTCAGTCACTTGTTTATTTTTCCACGAGACGTTTCGATGTTTCACGCTGTCGTCATCAGGTGAGGAATTGAAACTTTCCTGGCAGATTAAAACTGTGTGCCGGGCCGAGACTCGAACCCGGGACCATTGCCTTTCGCGGGCAAGTGCTCTACCAACTGAGCTACCCAAGCACGACTCACGCCCCGTCCTCACAGCTTTACTTCTGCCAGTATCCGTCTCCTACCTTCCAAACTTTACAGAAGCTCTCCTGCGAACCTCGCAGAACTAGCACTCCTGAAAGAAAGGATACTGCGGAGACATGGCTTAGCCACAGCCTGGGGGATGTTTCCAGAATGAGATTTTCACTTTGCAGCGGAGTGTTCGCTGATATGAAACTTTCCTGGCAGATTAAAACTGTGTGCCGGGCCGAGACTCGAGCCCGGGACCTTTGCCTTTCGCGGGCAAGTGCTCCACCAGCTAAGCTAACCAAGCACGACTAACGCCCCGTCCTCACTAGCCATGTCTCCGCAATATCCTTTCTTTCAGGAGTGCTAGTTCTGCAAGGTTCGCAGGAGAGCTTCTGTAAAGTTTGGACGGTAGGAGACGAGGTACTGGCAGAAGTAAAGCTGTGAGGACGGGGCGTGAGTCGTGCTTGGGTAGCTCAATTGGTAGAGTACTTGCCCGCGAAAGGCAAAGGTCCCGAGTTCGAGTCTCGGCCCGACACACAGTTTTAATATGCCAGGAAAGTTTCATATCAGTGCACACTCCGCTGCAGAGTAAAAATCTCATTCTGGAAGTGAGGAATTGTTTATTTACGTGGCCGGTGTTGGTGAAGAGTACACACATCTTTCCACAGTCGCGTTCCAAGGGCAGTATAGATTATTTCGTGTCTTCTGAGGGGTGATAGTGTAGTAAAAAATCCGCATACTGTTGCTTGATGTATTTCATTTACACTGCTCATTACATTTACGTATCTATGAAGTGACAGCGTAAATGTAATGTGCAGTTGTGAGTACATACATCAAGTAACAGCATGTAGAACTTTTACAACACTACCGTCCCTCAAAAGACACAAAATAATTTACACTGCTCTTGGTCTGCGATTGTGAAAAGTTGTCTTAACTCTTCACCAACACCATCTATATGAATAAACAGTTCTCCATCTGAAGAGAATATTGTGAACCCTCGAATTAGTAGTGGCGAAAAAGACAAGTGAATGACTTAGAAACTGTTTTGTACAGCTGCTCATGCTGCTCTGTACTGGGCAATAGCCGGCCGGGTGGCCGTGCGGTTCTAGGCGCTTCAGTCTGGAACCGCGAGACCGCTACGGTCGCAGGTTCGAATCCTGCCTCGGGCATGGATGTGTGTGATGTCCTTAGATTAGCTAAGTTTAAGTAGTTCTAATTCTAGGGGACTGATGACCACAGATGCTAAGTCCCATAGTGCTCTGAGCCATTTGAACCATTTTGAACTGTGCAAGTTTGTTTATCTAGTTCAAATGGCTCCGAGCACTATGGGACTTAACATCTATGGTCATCAGTCCCCTAGAACTTAGAACTACTTAAACCTAACTAACCTAAGGACATCACACAACACCCAGCCATCACGAGGCAGAGAAGATCCCTGACCCCGCCTGGAATCGTGCCCGGGAACCCGGGCGTGGGAAGCGAGAACGCTACCGCACGACCACGAGATGGGGGCTTGTTTATCTCTGGGTAACCTGATAGGGTTGATAGAAGAGATAAAGAAGCTCCAACGGAGAGCAGCGAGCTTCGTTACAGGTTCATTTAGTAATCGCGAAAGCGTTACGGAAGTGGTAGATAAACTCCAGTGGAAGACTCTGCAGGAGAGACGCACATTAGCTCGGTACGGGCTTTTGTTGAAGTTTCGAGAACATACCTTTACCGAGGAGTCAAGCAGTATATTGCTCCCTCCTACGTATATCTCGCGAAGAGACCATGAGGATAAAATCAGAGTGATTAGAGCCCACACAGAAGCATACCGACAATCCTTCTTTCCACGAACAATACGTGACTGGAATAGAAGGGAGAACCGATACAGGTAATCAATGTACCCTCCGCCACACACCGTCAGGTGACTTGCGGAGTATGGACGTAGATATAGATGTAACGACCGCATCCTACATCGTTTGAATTTACTCACTGCATTCAGCTCTTCCTCTACAGTTTTTACCCCCACTCTCCTTCTGTTGCCAAAGTGGCAGGCGCTCAGGTGACGTCCCTTTGACGTGGTCATACCATGTTTTTCGGTAGTGTCTAATCTGTGACCGTTGTTTTTACAAGTAGTTTCTGCCTTTCGCTTTTCCTGTCTCTCAGCGTTAGTCCAAGAAGTGATCTCAGAAACCTTATCTCGACTGCTTCAGTTCTTAGGCTCCAGATTTCACTGCCATACATAAATCAAAATGAACACAACTCCTTCTCAAAGCAAGAACTATTTTGGTTACTTACAAACAATCATTACAAAACAAAGCAAGCTCTTTCCTAAGCGTACATCTTCCACTCTGCAAGGCATGCTCTGGATCAGACCAACAAGTTTATCTTGGGTTATGAGGTTTAACTCCTGAATGCCAGCATCCGTGAGGTCCTTAAGATTCCAACGTGGATTCGGACGCTGTGAAATGGCCTCTTTCAACAGGTCCCATGCATGCTCAACTGCATTCGTGTCTGGGGTCTGGACTGGCCAGTACATTCGATTGATGTTGCATATTTGAAAATACCTAGACACTGCTAGAGTGCGCTGTGGTCTTGCACTGTTATCTACTAGGATAAAGCTGTCACCGACTTCTCATCTGTAAGGCCTTACAATCGTTTGTAGGACCTCTTGGAGGTATCAGGGATCAGTCAAATTGCCGTAGATGGGTCCACTATTCCATCATTATAGCCGTCCAGAACATTACACTTGCACGTGCAAACGGATAACTTTGACGATAAGGTATTGTAGAAACCTCAATGGGTGTACTATACGAAGTCATTGTAGTAAACTCTATGACATGCCGAACTTTTGTTAAGGTGTGTTCCTCAAACAGAACTGATGGAAGACGACAGCCTTGTTTTAGTCACTGGTGTTGTGCCATATATTTCTTCTCTCCCCAGTTCGGTTCAGTACTACCTCATTAGTTACGCAATCTATCTGTCTAACCGTGAGCACTTTCCTTCAGCACCACATTTCAAAGGCTTCTATTCTTTTACAACTCGAACTGATTGTCGTCCATGTTTCACCGCTGTACAAGACTACACTCGGTACAAATACGTTCACGAAAGAATTCTAGCACTTAAATTCATACATGGAGTGGGGCGATAGGCGGTGTGCGTCCTACGCATATAGGCCACCGACACTAGCAGACCAGCAGTCATTAGAAACCATCTTCAGTTGGCAACGAGTCTGTCTGCCGAAATATCGCGAAGAACTTACGACGAGACCTAGGCGGACACCAGAAAATTCTGCAAATGAACGGGTCAGGAATGGAATTAAAATTCCGTGCGAAAGCATGTAAATGAAAAGATGCGCTGACGACATTGCTGTCCTCATTGAAAGTGGGGAAGAATTGCTAGACCTGTTGAATGGAATGAACAGTCTAATGAGCACACACAGCAGATTGAGAGGAAACCGAAAAAAAACGAAAGTAATGAGTAGCAGAAATGAGATCAGCGATAAACGTAACATCAAAATTAGGGAACAAGAAATACACTCCTGGAAATTGAAATAAGAACACCGTGAATTCATTGTCCCAGGAAGGGGAAACTTTATTGACACATTCCTGGGGTCAGATACATCACATGATCACACTAACAGAACCACAGGCACATAGACACAGGCAACAGAGCATGCACAATGTCGGCACTAGTACAGTGTATATCCACCTTTCGCAGCAATGCAGGCTGCTATTCTCCCATGGAGACGATCGTAGAGATGCTGGATGTAGTCCTGTGGAACGGCTTGCCATGCCATTTCCACCTGGCGCCTCAGTTGGACCAGCGTTCGTGCTGGACGTGCAGACCGCGTGAGACGACGCTTCATCCAGTCCCAAACATGCTCAATGGGGGACAGATCCGGAGATCTTGCTGCCCAGGGTAGTTGACTTACACCTTCTAGAGCACGTTGGGTGGCACGGGATACATGCGGACGTGCATTGTCCTGTTGGAACAGCAAGTTCCCTTGCCGGTCTAGGAATGGTAGAACGATGGGTTCGATGACGGTTTGGATGTACCGTGCACTATTCAGTGTCCCTTCGACGATCACCAGAGGTGTACGGCCAGTGTAGGAGATCGCTCCCCACACCATGATGCTGGATGTTGGCCCTGTGTGCCTCGGTCGTATGCAGTCCTGATTGTGGCGCTCACCTGCACGGCGACAAACACGCATACGACCATCATTGGCACCAAGGCAGAAGCGACTCTCATCGCTGAAGACGACACGTCTCCATTCGTCCCTCCATTCACGCCTGTCGCGACACCACTAGGGGCGGGCTGCACGATGTTGGGGCGTGAGCGGAAGACGGCCTAATGGTGTGCGGGACCGTAGCCCAGCTTCATGGAGACGGTTGCGAATGGTCCTCGCTGATACCCCAGGAGCAACAGTTTCCCTAATTTAGCTGGGAAGTGGCGGTGCGGTCCCCTACGGCAGTGCGTAGGATCCTACGGTCTTGGCGTGCATCCGTGCGTCGCTGCGGTCCGGTCCCAGGTCGACGGGCACGTGCACCTTCCGCCGACCACTGGCGACAACATCGATGTACTGTGGAGACCTCACGCCCCCCCGTGTTGAGCAATTCGGCGGTACGTCCACCCGGCCTCCCGCATGCCCACTATACGCCCTCGCTCAAAGTCCGTCAACTGCACATACGGTTCACGCCCACGCTGTCGCGGCATGCTACCAGTGTTAAAGACTGCGATGGAGCTCCGTATGCCACGGCAAACTGGCTGACACTGACGGCGGCGGTGCACAAATGCTGCGCAGCTAGCGCCATTCGACGGCCAACACCGCGGTTCCTGGTGTGTCCGCTGTGCCGTGCGTGTGATCATTGCTTGTACAGCCCTCTCGCAGTGTCCGGAGCAAGTATGGTGGGTCTGACACACCGGTGTCACTGTGTTCTTTTTTCCATTTCCAGGAGTGTAGATGAAGTGGGGGAGATCTGCTACCTAGAGAGCAAAATAAAACTTTATGTACGAAGCAAGGAGGACGTCTAGAGCAGACTAGCACAGGCAAGAGGGGGTATTACGGACACAAAGAAGTCTGCTTATGACCAACATCTGCCTTAACTTGAGGAAGTACATTTGGAGCTCAGTATTTTATGAGAAAGTGAATTACTGATGCGGGAAAACCGGAACAGAAGAGCATCGAAGCGTTTGAAATGCGGTGGTATGGAAGAACGTTGAAAATTTGGTGCATTGGAAAAATTTTGGAAATTTGTGGTAAGATGTTACGAGACCAAACTGCTGAGGTCATCGGTCCCTAAGCTTACACACTACTTAATCTAGCTTAAATTAACTTACGCTAAGTACAACACAACCACCCATGCCCCAGGAAGGACTAGAATCTCCAAAAGGGGGAGACGCGCACACCGTGACAAAACGCCCGAGACCGCGCGGCTACCCCGCGCGGCGAGGAGGATTGATATGAGGAGGTTCTCTGCAGACTCGGCGAAGAAGAGGGTATAGGTTGATAGGACATGTGCTAAGGTATTGGTGAATAACTTTTATTACACTTCAGGGAGCTGCAAAGGGTAAAACTTATATGGGAAGACAGAGATTGGAAAGTATCCGACGAATCACTGAGGACGTTGGGTGCAAGTAGTACTCTGAGTTGAAGAGTTCGGCACAGGAGAGGAATTTGCGGAGAGCTGCATCGAAACAGTGAAAAGGATGATGACCACCCCAACTCTTAGAAGAATCTGAGTTTTATGGACCTGACGGCTTTACACACAATTAGTTTCAATCTTAGTTAACAACCAGAATGCCAAAAGTTGTGTTGAATGATTCGGTGTTCGGAAGATTGAAAATTTTTGTGGTTGAGCAGAAATCACAAAGGATGTCCCACAGGCTTCAATTTTTGGTCCAATCCTAGTCCTTATACAAGTGAATGACTTTCCACTTAACTTTCAACAAGCAGAATTGGTATTTTTTGCAAACGATATTAGTGTTATAGTAAATCACATAAGATAGAAAGCAACAGGAAAAATTATTATTTATATGAAAATGGATTTTAATTTTGAGAAAAAACTATATTCAGTTACGTGCAACAAATAATGTCAGACCAACAACTGATGTAGCACATGAACAAGAGTCGGGAAATAGGGTAGAACATTCCAAATATTGAACTTTTTCTCTTCGTAAATAACTGCTAGTCTTAGAAAGACACGACTCTGCCCCCTGACATATTTGCTTAGAAAGAAAGTATCGTATGCACAAAAGCAATCAAAAAGAATAATTTTGGTGTTCACACGCAATTGTCCTGTAGGTATCTCTTCAAGGACTTGGGCATTTTAATTGCACCATCACAATACACATATTCGCTAATGACTATCGTCATAAATAATACGCGGGCCGCGGTGGTCTCGCGGTTCTAGGCGCGCAGTCCGGAACCGTGCGACTGCTACGATCGCAGGTTCGAATCCTGCTTCGGGCATGGATGTGTGTGATGTCCTTAGGTTAGTTAGGTTTAAGTAGTTCTGAGTTCTAGGGGACTAATGACCACAGCAGTTGAGTCTCATAGTGCTCAGAGCCATAAATAATGCATCACAATTTGAGAAGAATGATGATGTCACCTACACCGTTAGAGGATAAAAAATGCCTTTATTACACATTATTGAAGCTGTCAGTGGCTCAGACTAGAGTTCAATATGCAGGAACAATACCTGTTGACCATTTTTTCAATAATATAACACGTCTGATGGGTAGTAAAGCACGTTATAAGATCATTTTCGGGACAACTTCCTCTATTACATGGACGATGTTCTATTTAAGAACTGACAGTGAAAAAAGAAAAAAAACTATTTCTTATGTGTAGTTGCATGAGTTGGACTACAAAATAGTATGTTCATTCACGTCAACACTAAATATGTATACAGCTACAGTGACTCGTACCACATCATTTCAATAAAAGAATCGTTGAGATGAACTTTGGAACATGTAACTAAGTTAGTTGGTTAGCTGGTATTTTAAAACACAGGAGTATATTCATGAGCATAGTATGACCAGCAGAAGTTTTGCGCCAGTTGTTTTTCCAGCGAACAGCTTTAGCCTATCTTCGCGGCCATGAACGCCAACCAGGAGACTCCCGCTGGGCAGTGGGGTCCCTAAACGCCACACGTGTCTAGCGTGCCACCGAGGCGAACTGTCCGGTGGTTCTCCAGTAACTGCCAGGCCGCTCTAAGTGTCACTGCGCTTTCATAACACTCTGTCTGCACTTTCAGTCATTGATAATACTTTGCGTCTACCTGACACACAACTGAAATGCACCTTTCTAGTTTATTAAGGTTTTGCACAGAGCACAACTTAATCATAGCTAACACTTGGTTTAAGAATCATGAAAGAAGGTTGTATACGTGGAAGAACCCTGGAGATACTAAAAGGTATCAGATAGATTATATAATGGTAAGACAGAGATTTAGGAACCAGGTTTTAAGTTGTAAGACATTTCCAGGGGCAGATGTGGACTCTGACCACAATCTATTGGTTATGACCTGTAGATTAAAACTGAAGAAACTGCAAAAATGTGGGAAATTAAGGAGATGGGACCTGGATAAACTGAAAGAACCAGAGGTTGTACAGAGTTTCAGGGAGAGCATAAGGGAACAATTGACAGGAATAGGGGAAAGAAATACAGTAGAAGAAGAATGGGTAGCTCTGAGGGATGAAGTAGTGAAGGCAGCAGAGGATAAAGTAGGTAAAAAGACGAGGGCTGCTAGAAATCCTTGGGTAACAGAAGAAATATTGAATTTAATTGATGAAAGGAGAAAATATAAAAATGCAGTAAATGAAGCAGGCAAAAAGGAATACAGACGTCTCAAAAATGAGATCGACAGGAAGTGCAAAATGGCTAAGCAGGGATGGCTAGAGGACAAATGTAAGGATGTAGAAGCTTATCTCACTAGGGGTAAGATAGATACTGCCTACAGGAAAATTAAAGAGACCTTTGGAGAGAAGAGAACCACGTGTATGAATATCAAGAGCTCAGATGGCAACCCAGTTCTAAGCAAAGAAGGAAAGGCAGAAAGGTGGAAGGAGTATATAGAAGGTTTATACAAGGGTGATGTACTTGAGGACAATATTATGGAAATAGAAGAGGATGTAGATGAAGACGAAATGGGAGATACGATACTGCGTGAAGAGTTTGACAGAGCACTGAAAGACCTGAGTCGAAACAAGGCCCCCGGAGTAGACAACATTCCATTAGAACTACTGACGGCCTTGGGAGAGCCAGTCATGACAAAACTCTACCAGCTGGTGAGCAAGATGTATGAGACAGGCGAAATACCCTCAGACTTCAAGAAGAATATAATAATTCCAATCCCAAAGAAAACAGGTGCTGACAGATGTGAAAATTACCGAACTATCAGTTTAATAAGTCACAGCTGCAAAATACTAACGCTAATTCTTTACAGACGAATGGAAAAACTGGTAGATGCGGACCTCGGGGAGGATCAGTTTGTATTCCGTCGAAATGTTGGAACACGTGAGGCAATACTGACCTTACGACTTATCTTAGAAGAAAGATTAAGAAAAGGCAAACCTACGTTTCTAGCATTTGTAGACTTAGAGAAAGCTTTTGACAATGTTGACTGGAATACTCTCTTTCAAATTCTAAAGGTGGCAGGGGTAAAATACAGGGAGCGAAAGGCTATTTACAATTTGTACAGAAACCAGATGGCAGTCATAAAACTCGAGGGGCATGAAAGGGAAGCAGTGGTTGAGAAAGGAGTGAGACAGGGTTGTAGCCTCTCCCCGATGTTATTCAATCTGTATATTGAGCAAGCAGTAAAGGAAACAAAAGAAAAATTTGGAGTAGGTATTAAAATTCATGGAGACGAAGTAAAAACTTTGAGGTTCGCCGATGACCTTGTCATTCTGTCAGAGACGGCAAAGGACTTGGAAGAGCAGTTGAACGGAATGGACAGTGTCTTGAAAGGAGGATATAAGATGAACATCAACAAAAGCAAAACGAGGATAATGGAATGTAGTCAAATTAAATTGGGTGATGCTGAGGGAATTAGATTAGGAAATGAGACACTTAAAGTAGTAAAGGAGTTTTGCTATTTAGGAAGTAAAATAACTGATGATGGTCGAAGTAGAGAGGATATAAAATGTAGACTGGCAATGGCAAGGAAAGCGTTTCTGAAGAAGAGAAATTTGTTAACATCGAATATAGATTTATGTATCAGGAAGTCGTTTCTGAAAGTATTTGTTTGGAGTGTAGCCATGTATGGAAGTGAAACATGGACGATAACTAGTTTGGACAAGAAGAGAATAGAAGCTTTCGAAATGTGGTGCTACAGAAGAATACTGAAGATAAGGTGGATAGATCACGTAACTAATGAGGAGGTATTGAATAGGATTGGGGAGAAGAGAAGTTTGTGGCACAACTTGACTAGAAGAAGGGATCGGTTGGTAGGACATGTTTTGAGGCATCAAGGGATCACAAATTTAGCGTTGGAGGGCAGCGTGGAGGGTAAAAATCGTAGAGGGAGACCGAGAGATGAGTACACTAAGCAGATTCAGAAGGATGTAGGTTGCAGTAGGTACTGGGAGATGAAGCAGCTTGCACAGGATAGAGTAGCATGGAGAGCTGCATCAAACCAGTCTTAGGACTGAAGACAACAACAACAACAACAAGGTTCCGTACCTCAATCGGTTAAAAAGGGTCCCTTATAGGATCTTCTGTCTATCCGTCTGTTAAGACCCCTCTTTCTCAGGAACGGGTAGAGACATCAAATTGAAGTATATGTCGAATACTAAGGAGTACGGTCCCTTGAAGGTGTAAAAAAAATTTAAGCTTCTAAGTGAGTGAAATCAAAAGTTACGTTCTTGCATGTCACACATTCTGATAATCTCAAATTCACTCATCGAAGTCTATAGTGCGCTTCCCGTTGAAATTTGGCAAGAAGCAAATTTTCACAGTACAAGTAAAGGATCAACTCCGGAAATCGCAAATATATAATTATATCATACGAAAAATGTTTTTGCCATTTGTTACGCGTCCCTCTGTCCGACCATCAGTTAAGACCCCCTTTTCTCAGGAACGGGTGGAGGTATCAAGCTGAAATCTATGTCAAATACGAAGGTGTAAGTGGATCCCTTGGCAGTGAAAAAAATCTATGATTGTAACTCAATGCACTCAAAAGATACGGCCGTTTAGGTCACACATCTTGATGATCGCGAACTCACTCATCAAAACCTGGAGACGAACTGTCAACATACATAATAAGTTTGTACGGAACCATCAATCGCGACTCCTACTCGCAATTTTTTTCAGAAATTTTCATTTGTAGAACCATTCAACTGTGTTAACATCTCTCTATGACATCAACCATTGTGATGTACGTACTTAATTCCCTTAACTATGTGAGTAAATAGGGGGGCAGTCACATAGCAAAAGTGCTCTCAAAATCTAAACAAATTCTCAAGATATTTACGCTACTTTGAAACCACGAAAGACGACTGAAATGCAATGAATATCTACAAATTAGGGATGTGTTAGATGACGATCAGTTTGGCTTAGAAAGGGTAAAGGCAACAGAGAGTTATTTCTGATGTAGCGGCTGATGATGGAAGCAAGTCTGAAGAAAAATCAACACACGTTCATACACTATGTGATCAAAAGTATCCGGACACCTTGCTGAAAATGATTATCAAGTTCGTGGTGCCCTTCATCGGTAATGCTGGAATTCAATATGGTGTTGGCCCACCCATAGCCTTGATGTCAGCTTCCACTCTCGCAGGCATACGCTCAATCAGGTGTTGGAAGGTTTCTTGGGGTATGGCAGCCCATTCTTTACGGACTGCTGCACTGAGGAGAAGTATCGATATCGGTCAGCGTTCCAAAACATCCAAAGGTGTTCTATAGGACTCAGGTCAGTATTCTGTGCAGGCCAATCCATTGCAGGGATGTTATTATCCTGTAACCACTCCGCCACAGGCCGTGCATTATGAACAGGTGCTCGATCGTGTTAAAAGATGCAATCGCCATCCCCGAATTGCTCTTCAACAGAAGGAAGCAAGAAAGTTCTTAAAACATCAATGTAGGCCTGTGCTGTGGTAGGTGCTCGCCCTCTCCATGAAAAGCACAACCAACCCGTAACACTACCGCCTCCGAATTTTACTGTTGGCACTATACACGTTGGCAGATGACGTTCACCGGGCATTTGCCACACCCACACCCTGCCATCGGATCGCCTCATTGTGAAAAACGTATTTTTTGTGGGTGTTCGAATACTTTTGATTGCACCCACACCCTGACATCGGATCGCCTCATTGTGTAGCGTGATTCGTCACTCCACACAACGTTTTCCACTGTTCTATCGTCCAATGTTTACGCTCCTTACACCAAGCGAGGCGTCGTTTGGTATTTACCGGCGTGATGTGTGGCTTATGAGCAGCCGCTCGACCATGAAATCTAAGTTTTCTCACCTCCCGCCTAACTGTCATAGTACTTGCAGAGGATCCTGATGCAGTCTGGAATTCCTCTGTGATAATCTGGATAAATATCTGCTATTACATATTACGACCATCTTCAACTGTCGGCGGTCTCTGTCAGTCAACTGACGAGGTCGGCTTGTACGCTTTTCTACTGTACGTGTCCCTTCACGTTTCCACATCACTATCAGATACAGTGGACCTAGGGGTGTTTAGGAGTGTGGAAATGTCGCGTATAGACGCACAAGTGACATCCAATCACCTGACCACGTTCGAAGTCCGTGAGATCCACGGAGCGCCCAATTCTGCTCTCTCACGATGACTAATGATTACTGAGGTCGCTGATTTGGAGTACTTGGCAGTAGGTGGCAGCACAATGCACCTAATATGAAAAACGTATTTTTTGTGGGTGTTCGAATACTTTTGATTGCATAGTGTAGGACTAATTGACCTGGAAAAGGTTCGACAGTGTTAAAAGATGCAAGTTGTTCGAAATTCTGAGAAAAAATGGGGATAAGGTCTAAACGAGTAATATACTAAATGAACAGTAATATACAAAATGTGCAAGAACCAAGGGTAAACAATAAGAATGGAAGATCAAGAACGGACTACACGGATTAGGATGTAGTCTTTCGTCCCTATCATCCCGATGGATGCAAGAAATGACACCAGCGATAAACTTAACTCAGGCTTGGGGATCATGAAGTAGATTAAGTTATAAATTCTGCTACCTAGGCAGCAAAATAACCCACGATGGACGGACCAAGGACATAAAAAGCAGACTAGCCCTGACGAAAGGGGAATTCCTGGCCAAGAAAAATTTACTATTGTCAAGCATAGGTCTTAATTTGAGGAAGAAATTTCTAAGAATGTACGTTTTGAATACAGCATTGTATGGTAGTGAGAGACATGGACTGTTGGAAAAAGAAATAAGAAAAAAGTCGAAGCGTGTGAGATGCGGCGCTACAGAAGGATGTTGAAAGTTAGGTGGACTAATAAGGTAAGGAAAAAGGAGGTTCTTCGCTGAATCTGCAAGGAAAGGAATATATGAAAAGCACTGGCAAGGAGAAGGGACAGAATGGTAGTACGTTAGACAAGACATTAGGAAATAGCTTCCACCGCACCAGAGGGAGCTGTAGACGGTAAAAACTGTAGAGGAAGACAGAGTCTGGAATAGAAGCAGCAAATAATTTAGGACGTAGGTGCAAGTGCTGCTCTGAGCTGTAAAGGCTGGCGCAAGAGAGAAATTTGTGGCGGGCCGTATTGAATGGACTATAGGAAACATGACTGCCTAAATACTGCGATACACTCGACATTTCCGCGCAACCGCCTATGAACGTAAATGAGATCGACAAATACACATGCTTCATGGATATAATAACTTCCTCCTCTATTTTTGAGGATTTTTGGCTGCCAAATAAATAAATTAATCATAAAAAAGTTGCCTGATAAATGCTTATTTGTCACTTTCAGACCAAAAACCTACAGAAATGGTTGGAAATTGAAGACGACAGAAATCAGTGTTACCACCATAAACTTCTGTCACGCAGGCCGACACAACGCCTGTAGCACATGTTCTCTCTCTGCACACCCTTGACAATAACTGCACCATCATTAACTGCGGAAGCTTCGTTTACACAGTGGCTAGTGATTTCATTGTTAGTGTGTGAAGCGAGCCATACGTCATATCGATTCAGTTAATAGACAGTAGGGAGATTTCACGCATAGTTCAAGGCGTCATAACTGGGAGATCCTCATAGCAGGATGGTTCTGCGTATGTGCGTGTGTCAATTGTGTTTGTAGTAAGTTCGTCGGACAAAGTATTAGTTACTACCTTTAAACGGCTCACTGTTCGTGGAATTGGTACGACGAGGTCATGTGACCCTCCAGAGCTCACGTTTAAGCCACGGCAGCGAAATAGTGGAGTCATCGCAGTGAGATAGGTTGGCTTGGAGCCGTGACAGAATGGCAGAGAGCAGCTGTCGTGCCTGCATGAGCCGATGAACACACAGCGACAGGAGTTGCACGATTTGTTGGTGTATCAATGCGGGCTGTCCAGCGTGTCTACAACGAACGGTGCACGATTCGCAGCCATGAAACACGGCGTAAGAACAATTGTCGTAAAAATATCTAACCGACAAGGGTCCGAAGGTGGCGGTCACGTCCTGTCAAGGAGAACATACACTCTAATACAAAATAACGAAGCACCACGAAAGAATTATATGAATGAGACGGAAATCTATAGATGTGATGTACTTTTGCAGACTGGCAAATGATTACAGTTTCAGAAAAAGTTGACGAGTTATTCAAGACGAAGAGTTTTAATAGCGGGTTGTTTCACCTGTGGTCCTTATGGAAGCAGTTATTCGGCTTGTTTGGTAGAGCTATTGGATGTTCTCGTGAGAGATATTGTACCAAACTCCGTCCAGTTGGCGCGTTATATAGTCAAAATCCAGAGTTGGTTGGAGGGCCCTGCCCTTGATGTTTCAAACGTTCGCAATTGGGGAGACACCCGGCGACCCTGCTGGCTAAGGAAGTGTTATGGCTTCCCATGGGCGGCAACAAAACAGGGAGTGGGATACCGTCTTGTAAGGGTGCAGAGGATGAAAACCAAAGGGCTTTAGTCTGCAGACAATGGTGAGATACCAACCTCACAGTCACCCAGCATATGGTCCGACAGCCGGGACTGATGGTGTGGAGTGCCATTTAGTATCACAGCAGGACCCCTTTGCTTGGCATCCGCGGCAGCATTACAGCGCAGCCGTATGTCGACGATGTTCAACGCCCTATTTTGTTGCCCTTCCTGGCAAGTAATCCTGCGCTCATATTTCAGGAAAATAATGCACACCCGCACACAACGAGAGTTTCAACTGCTTGGCAAATCCTACCTTGGCCAGAAAACCCTCCAGACAGCTCGGGATTTTGGCGATCTAACGTGCGAATTGAACAGAATTTGGCACGATATCCAGTAACACTATCAATCAATGCCAAGATGAATAACTGTTTGCGTGAGTACCAGAGGTGGAGCAACGCTTTACTGACTTGCTCAATTTGTGAAGCTCTTTCTCTTTCGTCAATCATGCAATTTCTGTGGGATAGTACTCATTTATTTATAAATTATAGGGCGCAGCAGTCAGTTTTGTAAAATTTTATTTGGCAAATTCAGATTGCGGCTGGTGCCTAGCCATTATCAATGCACTATTTTCTAGTCTCGATACCTTTCAGTTCCCTGTTGTTAGGGCGTCAGTCACAGTTCTTTGATTGTTTCTTTGAGTATTCAAAGAACTGTGACAGACGCCGAAACAACAGGTATCGAGAGTAGAAAATAGTGCATTGATAATGGCTAGGCACTACCCGAAATCTGAATTCTCCAAATAAAACCTACAAAAAAGGACGACTGATTGCTAAGCTCTATAATTTATAAATAATATCACAGTCGCTGGGTGCACCAACATTCCTGATGGAAGGTAACCTGACTCATTTATTTGTCTGGAAATGTACATTACTTCTACCTATTTCCGTCCTATTCTGATAATTCCTTTGTGCCGTGTCTTTCTTTTTATTTGTCTTTGGCCTCGTGATGACTGGGTGTTGTGTGATGTCCTTAGGTTAGTTAGGTTTAAGTAGTTCTAAGTTCTAGGGGACTGATGACCATAGATGTTAAGTCCCATAGTGCTCAGAGCCATTTGAACCATTTTTTATTTGTCTTTGGGTATATTTTGGCAATGACAAACGAAATTCAGAGAATTACGAAAAGGAAACCCACAATGAGAGTGTCTCTGAATGGCCACGTTAACACGGGTGAAATGAGATTTGTTTGTTATGTAGCTGCTGCGATCGGTGTCTTCCGTGACGCACACCGGCGGTTTGTGCTCAGCTATCTGTGGTCATTGTTAATGGAAGTCGGGAATTTGCATCCCTTCGGAACAGCTCTTGCGTCTCGTAGCAGAAAGTCTCTTCTGCCTCATTCCCCTACTGGATGTCTTCTCTTTGTCCTGTGCTACCCACAACGTCACCCGTCTCCTCTCTTCTCGTACTTCACAAATTTTAACAATCCTTCTTCTGATACGCTGGAATCTACGTCTCCTCCGTTTCGTGGTATCTCCTACTGTTAACTTCTGCACAACTCAACCGTAATTCTCGGTTTTTGCAATTCTGCTCCATCACTGTTTGTCGGTCGTTCACATGACCTCCGGCTGCCAACTCCTGCTTTCTATGGGCTAGAACTGAATATGGAACTTTAGTTCCAAGGTGGAGTTCGCCACCATGGTGAAGTCCAGTTTTCTTAGGCGGACCGGTTTCCCAGAATGTATTGTCCTGACCACAGCGAACAGGGTGGCAGGGGTGGAGACTTGTGCCCAGTGACTGTTCTGCAGAGAGGTACTTCTGCGGAGCCTGGAGCTGTTGCTGGTATAAACAGCTTTTCGCAGCTGGCATACATGCACACTAAGAACTTGATTCCTCTCTAGCAGAGTACCAAAAAAATAGTTCAAATGGCTCTAAGCACTATGGGACTTAACAACTCAGGTCATTAGTTCCTTAGAACCACTTAAACCTAATTAACCTAAGGACATCACGCACATCCATGCCCGAGGCAGAATTCGAACCTGCGACCGTAGCAGCAGCGCGGTTCCGGACTGAAGCGCCTATAACTGCTCGATCACAGCAGCGGTGTAGCACAGCGTGCTGTAGCCTAAGACCTACTTTCAGTACGTGGTGTCTCAAAACTCTGGAATCAAATTGAAACAGGTGATAGTGGGTCCATAACCGATTATATGAAGACAGGGAACATATTGTCGGAAATGCATATTTACTGTATTATGAACATACATAGCGGGCAGCGCAAAATGACAACGTAGCTCACAGTAATTATTCACAGTGACGACTGCCAATCTCAACGCATGCATGACAACAGCACATGCAGTTCTACCAAACTCTCAAAGATCCCTGGTGTCTGTTTGGAGCTTGGACCCCAGCAATCAGTTATTATCCGTTTCTACGGGGGTTTCATACACCAGCGTCTTGACATTACCCCAGAAGAAAAAAGTACAGAGGTGTGAGATCTGGCGATCACGCTGGCCATGGGACAGGATCTTCCCTTCCAATCCAATGACGGTACGTGTTGTTCAGGTGCCCGCGGACATTAAAATCAAGATGGGCTGGTACACCGTTGTATTGAAACCACATCCTTTCGCTGACAACGGGTACAGTCTCCAAGAACTGTGGCAGCACTTTTCGGAGGAACACGACGCTTGCGGTCATCACGTGCTGTGAGCTAAGCTGTGTACAGTATATGTCTATTTGGTGGTCAGGGATGTACGCTGTTTATCAACTTTTGCCTGTTCCAGCACATAACAGGCACCCGGGATCTCTGCAAGAATGCGGCAGAATTTCAAGCGCTGTTGCAATACATGCATTGAGACTGGCAGCTGTCGCTTTGAACCGTTACTATTAGCAACGTTGTTGTTATGCGGTGTTCATAATAAATATACATTTCCGACCATTGGTTTCCTACCTCATTATAATCGATTGTGGACCGTCTATGGCTGTTTTCACCAAAAAGGTCTGAGACACCTTGTGTACGTTGTAAATGTGAAAAAGCTGCGCCATGTCACTTTTTCATTATATTTTATTTGCCTTCTTAGGTAGGTAGCTATAGGCTTGGTTGGAAGCTCACAGTTTGGTTGTGAGTTGGCGTACCCAACGACTGTGAAGACATGAAACACGGTTGTGGTGACAGATTTGCCTGTAACTTAGCACGAGGTCTAGGTGTGACAGTTTGGTCGCGAGTTAACGAAGCTAACGAATGTGAAAGCAAGAAACTACCTGAAGTGTCTTGGGTTCCGCAAAAATGTCATCAGACTCCATCTACACGCAACTGTCACAAACTCAGTGAGAGGTGTGGTCGGGATATTTCCCTCGGGGCTTAAGTAACCCATCTACTTCTACATCTACATCCATACTCCGCAATCCACCTGACGGTGTGTGGCGGAGGGTACCTTGTGTACCTCTATCGGTTCTCCCTTCTATTCCAGTCTCGTATTGTTCGCGGAAAGAAGGATTGTCGGTATGCCTCTGTGTGGGCTCTAATCTCTCTGATTTTATCCTCATGGTCTCTTCGCGAGATATACGTAGGAGGGAGTAATATACTGCTGTGTTGAAATGGCTTCCGTCGATATCCAGTGGCCAATAAATTCTGGCTCTCTGACCCTATGTAGTCACTACATCACAGATTCCGTGCAACTCACACGTGCTCCATTCCAGGAAACGCTTCTGGCCTCTGTGTGTTCACAATCCGTTTGATGGGGTAGTTCAGCAATCGACTATGTTCAGGGTGGAAGTACGGAACACAATGGCAGCTGTAGAACCGGGCATTATGGTTTACCAACACGTCCCCGCAGACATGCAGTAAGGCAATGAGTAGAACAAACCCACGCACAGCAACAAATACGTATAAAACCAGTCGCTTAGCCGGCCGTTGTGGGAGAGCGGTTCTAGGTGCTTCAGTCCGGAACCGCGCTGCTGCTACGGTCCCAGGTTCGAATCCTGTGATGTCCTCAGGTCAGTTGGGTTTAAGTAGTTCTAAGCTTAGGGGCTGATGACCTCAGATGTTAAGTCCCATAATGTTTGGAGCCATTTGAACCATTTGAACCAGTCGCTTAAACATCTATTTCACCAGCGTTTTGTTCATGTGGGAGCATTTATAGTCATTATTGAGGTCTTCCCATGTTTCAACAAGGCCTACATGTACATGAACCATATTTATGCGACATCAAGACTACTTGTGGATCCATGCTCAATCTCTAATGAGAACGTGAGTGCAAGCATACAAAAATTCCAGGCTGACGAACGTCCACACTTGTAAAACATAAAAACACCGGTGTTCCTAGACAAAGCGAGCCGTAGACCCGACCTTAGCGAAAAGTGAGTTGGTCGCATGACAACTAGCCAGGTTCCTGTTCAGAGTAGTGCGTGTTGTTACCTCGTAGTGCAAGCACGGAAAGTGATCGCGGAAAATGCCATCGTGTGCAAACGCGACAGCTCGCTTTTAATGTAATTACATTTATTGACGATGACAAGGAGAAAAAAATGGCAGTGATGGAACGTGCAAGCGAAATGTTTAAGTTGAGTCAGCCGGCGGTATACAAATTACAGAAGGGACACGATGCCTAACGGTTTGGTACACAATTATCTACAAACAGTGCTCAGAATAAATATCCTACTGACGATGTGGATAAATGTGTTAATGGACAGCAATTTCTAAGATATTGTGAAGAATACAAAGTAACAACATCTTCGAGAAAATTTCACAGCTTTTTCTACACAAATTTGGACATCGAGGCTACGAGAATATTCTTGGATTAATTGTTCTGTTCGTGGAATTTGGTTTTAACAGGTGACAGAATAAACGAGTCATCATACTCGAACTGGGCGAGTTAGTTTGAGAAAAGGCTTACTACATTTGATTTTTGCGAAGAAATGAAGCATCAGAACTAAATCAGCCAGTTCAGTTTGTATTCAGAGGAAACGTGGGAATATACGGATTAATGTGTATATATTGTCAGCGTTTGAGTTTGCGAGAAATACTGTCAACCAAAAGTGCCATTCAGTGTTCCATTTGACTTGGTCCATTAGAAACGGTATGTGAAAGTCAGCGACTGTAAAAACGAAATACTTGTTTATAAATATCTTTTCTGCTACGAGTAACGATTATCTTTTATTTATCTTCCACACGGCGCGTTTCACGAAGTGATTCCCATTTTCAAGTTCGTTATCTGTGTTTTATGACAGCATTTGTGGTGTTTTCGATGTGTAAGGTGGTGCATTCTTCTGTTGCCTTTATTGCAACATACAGAAATAGGTCTACACACACAAAAGACACACGTCAGTAATATCCACACTGAAACAACACTAACACACACACACACACACACACACACACACACACACACACACACACACACACACACAGTACTATGCAGGGCAACCATTTGAAAAAGAAGAGTAAAATGTCAACGTACCTTACCAACTAAATAAAGGTCATAAAATGGATCAGTTACATTACAAAAACTACGAAGATAAAAGATTAAATGAATAAGTGAATTTCTTTAGATGTTTCGGCAATATATTTGAATAAAAATAATTGCACAAAAAATAAGTACGCCTGTAAATACACAGGATGACCCAGCAGGAATGTTCAGTTAAGGGTATATGACAGGAATACTTATTTGAAGGATGGAACAAGAACATGATATGGATAGATGTCCTACTCCAAAAGGCTTCAATGTACATTTGTTTTTGGGCTAGTGGCACACATGTATGTGTCTTAGGCATCCAACCTCTTTGACGTTTTAATCTAGCCCAAGCTACCTTGTTGCTTTCAGCCTTTTTGCTTAGGATGTCTTCAGTCAAACGACTAGGAGCGGTCCCAGAATTGAAACCTGTGAGACTCCGTTTATGCTTTCTGTCAAGTCACTAAAATTCTCTACCTCTTCTACATTTTTAATTAGTACAAGATTTTGCATTCTGTTTGTTAAATATGATTCAAACTGTATGCGCGTAAAGCCATCTATTCCATAAATAACAATGTACATTAAACGTGTTCTATTTCGGAAACCATTCGAAATAGGACATATGTCATAAGAAATTTTTTGCTTCAAATGACTGTTCCTGCTATATCCCACAATATTGACTATTCCTTCTAGGGCACTCTGTACATTTACAATAGTACTTATAAACTATTTTTATTCAAAAATACTGTCGAAGCATCTAAAGAAATTCAATGATTCACTTTCCAGTTTTTCATTTAATATTTTATCTACATATTTTTTTGTAATATGAATATATCTACAGTTCTTCTAACACGTCTATATTATGAACTTAAGTCGGCTGAGTACTTTGACATTTTGATCTACTTTTTTTTTTAATGGTTCTCTTCTAATGTACGTGTGTGTGGGGTGGAAGGGGGGAGGGGGGAAGTCGACTATTGCTGATGCTTTGCTTAGGCTCTGCTCGTGGGCTTTGATGTGCTCTGTACGCCACACTTGACGTTAAAACATCGGCCTGTTTTTATGTTGAGGTAAGACAAAAAAACAATCACTACCTCACACAACGGAAAAATGCCGAATAAATAGCGTATCACACAGAAAACGCACTTAAAATTGGCACAATATACATAAAAGAAAATCGTGACTGGTAGCAGAAACGTTGCTCATAAGCAGTGATCAATAGTTGTGCTACGCTGGGCACTGGCGTATAGACGTGCAGCCACAGATTTCGCTACACTGGTAATAATATGGAATGTGAACCGTTTCTAGGTCTCTCCGTGTTCATCGAGTGCAAACACGACGATGTTGCCACGCCGACCATGTCTTCATTTCGCTTTACCCAACAGATCGGCCCTAGTCATCCTGGAATAGTAAACAACTTGTTTACCACAGTAAACTGATCGCGTTACTAGCATGTGCTTTGACATACAGCCTGTCCCAGTCACCGTTCAGTATGGATTACAACTTTTACAATGTGACCCTTCGGGCTGGCCCTTACGATCTGAATCAATATGCGGTCCTCTGCCGTCGAACCACGCTGTGTAAATACCACAGTATTTCCCCGAGGTAAATCCTCGACATCTTCAGCCGTTTGCCACTGGCAAGCAGCAGCCACCAGTGCTCGCTCGGCAGCGGTTCTGCTGTGGACGCGATGCCCAGAAACCGCGCATGCGCGCCCGAGTTGCTGCCAGACCGATGACAGTAGCGTGTCGATAGGGAACCGAGGCGTCGTCCCCCACGCGTCGACAGTATTACCAGCGCTCCTGCCGGTTACTAAGACCTGCCGGTTACTAAGAGGGGCGTTCAGTAAGTGATGCAACACATTTTTTTCTAGGCCAATATCGGCTGAAAAATATGCAGAGTTGTTCGTGGGACACCGTTGAATATTCATTCCCGCCTCAGCCTCTACAGTCTCATGGAATTCCTATGAGTGTCGGCGCTATACGTAGTAACGGGGTTGTTCCAAGCAGTGAGCTGTCACTTGGTTCCTTTTGACGGGAACCAGAGCATAGCAAGTATACATAGGCACTTGCAGAATGCCAAATGAGACCCGGCAATGAACAAAAGCACGGTGAGTCGTTGGGCCAGGCGTCTGCCATTATCGTAAAGAAGTCACGCAAACTTGTCAGATCTCCCGCGTGACGGCTGGCCACATTCAGCCGCGACTCCTGCATTGTTGGAACGTGCGGACACTCTCATTCGAGGTGATCGAGGGTCGTTTGACAACGCGGGGCTTCATCGCACCTTTCGACTTACATCTGTTTGGCCCAATGAAGGACCCACACCGCGGGAAGCGGTGTGTCAGTGACAGAGAGGTTATTGACGCAGCAAGACGCTCTCTCCTACGTCGACCAGTAGAGTGGTGCCGTGTGGGCATACAGCCTCTCCCAGCAATGTGGCGTAAGGCTGTCGCATAGAAGGCAGATTGAGTTGAAAAATTGGGTTTTGTAGCCAAATGTGGGGAACAATATGGTGTATTGGAACCCTGAATTTTTCTATGCCTCGTGATGGCTGGGTGTTGTGTGATGTCCTTAGGTTAGTTAGGTTTAAGTAGTTCTAAGTTCTAGGGGACTGATGACCTAAGATGTTGAGTCCCATAGTGCTCAGAGCCATTTGAACAAATTTTGAATTCTGAATAAAACCAACCTTCTTTCAGAAAAGAAAAAGTGTTACGTTATTTGTTGAACGCCCCTGTACGTCTACATGACTGCACTGTCAAGTGCCTGTCAGAGGGCTTAACGTACCTTCTTCAGACTATTTCTCTAGCATTTCGCTGCCGAACAGCACTTTAGTCGTTCCGGATGAGTTCTGATTTCTCTTATTTTATTACTATGCTCATTTCCCCCCATGTAGTTGGGTGTCAATAGTTTATTTCGGCATTCGTTGGCGAAAGTTGGTGAAAATACTCGCCGCAATGGTAAAAGCCTTTGTTTAATTACTGTCACCCCTACTCGCATATTATATCCGAGATACTTCCTCCCCTATTTCGCGACATCACAAAGCGAGCTGCCCTTCTTTTGACGTGCTCCACCTATCCTGTCTGGTAAGGATCATATACCACGCAACAAGTCCTCCAGAAGAGGACGGGACAGCGTAGTATAGGCAATCTCTTTAACAGACCTGTTACGTCTTCTAAGTGTTGCCGGCCTCTGTGGCCGAGCGGTTCTGGAGCCGCGCGACTGCTACGGTCGCAGGTTCGAATCCTGCCTCGGGCCTGGATGTGTGTGATGTCCTTAGGTTAGTTAGGTTTAAGTAGTTCTAAGTCTAGGGGACTGATGATTTCAGATGTTAAGTCACATAGTGCTCAGTGCCATTTGAACCATTATAAGTGCTCTGCCAATAAAACGCAGTCGTTGCTTCTTCTGTCCCACAACATTATGTGCGTGATCGTTTCAATTTAAGTTGTTCGTAACTGTTATCCCTAGTAAGGCAACAAAAATTTTTCTCGGCCAATTTCAGTTGAAAGGACAGCCTTCAGATTTGTGTAATTTGTCGTGTAACCGAAATTTAATGGATTCCTCGTGTGCATAAACTCAAACATTACAGAGTCAACTGCTACTCTTCGCACCACGCCGATATCCTGTCTAAATCAGACGGTAAATGACAGAATCAACCGGAAACAACGAAATAGGCTTGCTCAGATTATCTCCTGAATCATTTATAAGGATTGGGAAAAGTAGAGGGCCGATCGCACTTTCTTCAGAAACGTCAGATATCACTTCTGTTCTACTTGATGACTTTCCGTTACTTGCTACGAACTGTGACCTCTCTGGCAGAAAACGACGAATCCAGTGGCGCAACTGAGAAGATACTCCATAGGCAAGCAATTCGATTAGAAATCGCTTGTGAGGAGGGGTATCAAAAGCCTTCTGGAAGTGCAGAAATATGGAGTCAATTTGAGTTCCCCTGTTGATAGCGCCCATTACTTCGTGCGAATAAAGTGCTAATTGAGTTTCACAAAACCGATATTTTCTGAATCCATCACGACAACGTTTCAATAGATCGCTTTCTTTGAGGTAATGGAAATGCCGTGTGGCTGGGTCCTCCCGTCGGGTAGACCGTTCGCCTGGTGCAAGTATTTCGAGTTGACGCCACTTCGGCGACTTGCGTGGCGATGGGGATGAAATGATGATGATGATAAGGACAACACAACACCCAGTCCCTGAGCGAAGAAAATCTGCGACCCAGCCGGGAATCGAACCCGGGCCGTTAGGTATGTAATTCCGTCGCGCTGACCACTCAGCTATTAGGAGCGGACTCTTTGAGATAATTCACAAGGTTCTAATACAGTATATGTTCCAAATTTCTACGTCAGTGATATGGGTCTATAATTCATCACATTACTCCTATTTCCTTTCTTGAGTATTTATACGGCCTGTGCAACTTTGCAGTCTTTTGGTACTGATTCTTCATCGAGCGAATGGATGTATATGATTGCTAAGTATTTAGCTATGGGCATCAGCATATTATGAAAGGAATCTAAACGGTATATAATCTGGAATGGATGACTTGCATTTGTTAAGTAGGCTAATTTAAGCTCCTTCGCCACACCAAGAATACTTATTTCTAAGTTTCTCCTGTTGCTGGCTGATCTTGATTCAAACTATAAAATATTTACTACTTCTTCTTTGGCGAAGGAATTTCGTAAAGCTATGATTAGCGACTCCGATTTAGTGATACTGTTATCGGTAATATTACCATTGGTACAGGGCAATGAAGGTGTGTCTTCCCGCTGTGTATTTTATGAGAGTAAATAAGTAGCAGATCGGTTTTATTCAGGACTCCAATACACCATATTATTCCCCACTCTTTTGGCTACAAAACCCTACTTTTCAACATAATTTCCGCCCAATGCGACGGCCGTACACCACCTTACTGGTAGGGCCTGGATGCCCACATGGCACTACCCTACTGGTCGACGTGGGGGCCAAAGTCTTACGGCATCAATAACTTTCCCATCATCCACGTACTGCTTCCCTCATTGGGCCAAACAGATGGAAGTCGGAAGGTGTGAGATCCGACCTGTAGGTTGCATGAGGAAGAACATTCCAACGAAGACTCGTGATCTCCTTACGAGTGCACAGACTTGTGTGAGGCCTTGCTTTTTCACGGAGAAGGAGAAGTTGGTCAGCGTTTCTATGGCGACAAACACATTGCAGGAGTTACGGCTGCGAGCGGCCGACTGGCACGCGAGAGAGGGGACAGTTTTGCGCGATCTTGTTGCGATGATGACACCCCGCTCACCGTGCTTTTGTTAACTGCCTGGCCTTCGTATACGTTCTGCAAGCGCCTATGAATATCTGCAGTGCTCTGGTCTTCAGCCAATAGAAACTCAGTGACAGCTCTCAGCTTGGAACGCAACCCCGTTACAGACGCCATTTTGAAAGCTGCGTACAGCGGTGCTAGCTATCGGTACTTCATGAAACTATAGGGTCTGAGACGGGAATATTCCACCATGTGTTGCAACAATTCTCTAATTTTTTCAGCAGAAACTGTCCGAGAAAAAATGTTTTGCATTACTTATTAAAAGGCCATGTACTGCTTATTTTGCTTGTGCCGTTTTTCCCGCGGAGACGCAGGGTCGTCATGGTTAATCGTATGTGGCAGTGTTAGTTGAAGGGGGGCCGGATGCCCTTCCAGCCGCCACCCCGTACTCCCCGGGAAGGAATCAGTGCACCCCAACTGTCTGCGACTAGTGTAATCCATGGATTAGTGCGAAGGTGTGAAGATGTCTGCGAGCCGTGTAACTGAGGCGGGACGTAATGACCAGCCCGGTATTCACCCAGGGCGATGTGGAAAACCGCCTAAAACCCACATCGAGGCTGGGCGGCACACCGGCCCTCGTCGTTAATCCGCCGGGCGGATTCGATCCGGGGCCGGCGCGCCTACCCAACTCCAGGAAGCAGCGCGTTAGCGCGCTCGGCTAACCTGGCGGGTTGAAAGTCCTATGTACATAGGACCAGAATCTCTCTGGATTTTCTGCCAGGTTTCGAGGGAGAGTTTCGTTGTCGAAATTGATCCACACCATTGATATTTAATCATTTTTTATAGTTGGGTCGTCACTCAAGAATAGACAGCTATTGCAGTCATCTAAAGACTGAGTGTATACCAACCAGACGTCCCTATCTCTACAGGGTTTCGCTGGAACGCCAAACCACGGCTTCTGTCAGGGCTGGTATGAGAACACTTTTCCACACAAGCGACATATCATTCGGCTCCCCTTCCTCCCACCACTTTTCCGTCTAATCGAACTATTATTTGGGGCTTTAACCCCTCTATTTTTACACACGATCGACATATTTGACCCCCCTCCTGTCGCTCACGTTTTGTCGTGTCAGTTTCCTCTATTAATTGTGATACACCTTGGGTACAGATTTTGCACTTTTGCCTCTCACCGGGTCGCTTGGGCTTTGAAATGGTCGTGGCTGCTGCTCCCAACACCTGCACGGTCCAGCCACATAAATGAGACAATGTGCAACAACCATTGACAAACGGCAGCTGGCATCACTATCAGCGGAGGGTATACAAAGCATATGGGGGGGGGGGGGGGAGAGAGGGGGGGGAGAGGGGGGGCGAGGGGGGGAGGGGGGTAAAAGACTGCAGTTTTTGTTCTGGTGCAGAAACAGAGGAATTCATCTGACGTCCTAAAGGGTATTATCATTGGCGTTCGAGCAAAGGGTAGTAGCTTTTCCAAAATGACTAAGTTTGTAAATTGTTCGCGTGTTCAAAACGGTTCAAATGGCGCTGAGCACTATGGGACTCAACTGCTGTGGTCATCAGTCCCCTAGAACTTAGAACTACTTAAACCTAACTAACCTAAGGACATCACACACATCCATGCCCGAGGCAGGATTCGAACCTGCGACCGTAGCAGTCGCACGGTTCCGGACTGCGCGCCTAGAACCGCGAGACCACCGCGGCCGGCTGTTCGCGTTTAGCAAGTGGTGAAAGTATACCGCGCATGGCAAAATGGCTCTATCCAAAACTGTGCCGAGGAAACTGTGGTGCGCCATGAGCCAAGGGTGATAGGGATGAACCAGAGCTCTGGAGATATGTACAGGGGAATAGACGCGCAGTTGTAGAGCATCTGGCCGCCCAGATGAACTAAGTGGCTACCAACAGTGCCTCCTCAATGAGAATTGTGATGCGTATTAGTCTCTGGAGCAGAGTATAGTTCATGCACCCATGCTGAGTGCTGTTCACTGGCGACGAGGACGGGTATTTGCACGCCAATACCACAGTTGAACGTGCCGACAGGTGGCCTTTTCCGATGACAGATGACCGATGGCGTGTACGGCGCGAAACGTCTGTGGCAAACACCATGAACCACTCATCTGAAGGATCTAGACCGGAGGAGGGAGCGTTATGATCTGCGGAATGTTTCCCTGGCATTCCCTGGGTCCTCTCGTCATTCTGCAAGGCATAATCGATTGACAAAAATATGCATCTATTCTTGGGGACCAAGTCCACCCCTACGTGCAGTTTATTTTTCCCTAGGCACGATGGCATCTACCAGCAGGACAATGCAACGTGCCAAACAGCTCGCACTTTAACGTGCGTGCTTCGAAGAGCACCAAGATGACTTTGCGTACTCCGCTGGCCACCAAACTCCCCGGACTGAAACCAGATCTAGAATCTGTGTGGCCACCTCCATCGGCTCTTCGCGTCCTCAACCAACTGGCCACGGCACTAGGGTCTGCATGGCTTCACATCCCTGACTCTCTTCTGCAAGCGTCGCAGCAGTCCGCGATGCAAAATGTGCTTCTTCACGCATTTGACAGGTACTCAAAAAAATGGTTCAAATGGCTCTGAGCACTATGGGACTTAACATCTATGGTCATCAGTCCCCTAGAACTTAGAACTACTTAAACCTGCCGGCCGCGGTGGTCTCACGGTTCTAGGCGCTCAGTCCGGAACCGTGCTACTGCTACTGCTACGGTCGCAGGTTCGAATCCTGCCTCGGGCATGGATGCGTGTGATGTCCTTAGGTTAGTTAGGTTTAAGTAGTTCTAAGTTGTAGGGGACTGATGACCACGGCAGTTGACTTCCATAGTGCTCAGAGCCATTTTTGAACTACTTAAACCTAACTAACATAAGGACGTCACACAACACCCAGTCATCACAATAGTTGTCTGACACATTACTTCGTAAGAGGCAAAGGCGCACTGAATTGTGATTTCAATGATCGCTGGATCACGAGACAGAGAAAATCCCTGATCCCGCCGGGAATCGAACTCGGGAACCCGGGCGTGGGAAGCGAGAACGCTGCCACACGACCACGAGATGCGGGCGACTGGTACTGACATTGGTGTGATTGGACAGTGTATAAACTACCTCAAGGGGATTTCCTCTGAAGGCTTGAAAGTTCCATGCCGTCTTTTGCATGTCGCCTCTAACTTTCATCAATTTGATTAATGCTCTATGTCATTGCTCGGTAGTAACGGACCGAATAAGGTTATGGTAATGAGAGTATTTGCACTGAGAGCTCAAGAAATACTTTTCACTTGATTCCTAAACATGTTGGAATAATTCCCTGGCTGGCCTGTGCGAGGCGAGCATCGGAGGACGCGGCACACTGCGTTTCCGGTTGGGCGCTGCACTCCCCTGAATTCTGAGAGGTTCGTAAAATGGGGTACAGCGCCTCGCGGAACGACTGACGTCGGTCGAGTTTCGCCTTTGAGGCTAGTTGCCGTCATAAAGCCCTGCTCGATATTGGAGGGAACGGTCGCCATTGCCTCGAGTGATGTTCTGAGGCAGTGTGGGGGAATTCTGGAATCAGAACTGAAGGCTGATTCGCAGTTTTCGAGGAGAGTAGGGAGTAGAACAATGTTGGCTTCGCTCTTGCGTTGCGCGGGCAGGGATTTCGGGATCTGATCTTCCTCGGAGTCAGGCGGTCTTGCAACTTGGTCGCACGTTTTCGGAAGAACTTAGAAATCTCGGACAGCCTTCGCGGCCAGGGGTTGACACAGAGTTGCTGCACGGCAGCAGTCGGCGCCTACATCATCAGGGCGCTGCCTACCAATGACGTGCTGCAGATTTCAGTACTGGTACAGTATTTTGCGGCTCCTCCATTGTAGGACCTTACCAGTTTTATACTGAATCCATCAGCAGCATGCGCTTTCGCTTTGCTACGAGTCCACATTGCTTGTTTCTCCATGTGATACCATTTGAGCTCTCACTATTAATTGCAATACTGCTATATAGTCGGAAGATTAATATTTGATTCATTAGGACTTCCAGTCATTATCGTCAATCTATTGCATCACACAGAGTAGGAGCCCCTTGTTCTTTAGCCAAATCTTATTCTCATAATATTTCAGTATACCATATCCTTTAACCTACTGTGTGTGTCAACAATAATGTGTTTTTATGTTCTGATATATAATAAATCTCATTGTAATATTTAATCCGCATATCATTTCGTAGATATAGGCAGAATCCCATTTCCTGTAGTTTAGCCGGCCTGGGTGGCCGAGCAGTTCTAGGTGCTACTGTCTGGAACCGCGCGACCGCTACGATCGCAAGTTCGAATCCTGCCTCGGGCATGGATGTGTGCGATGTCCTTAGGTTAGACTGGTTTAAGTACACTCCTGGAAATAGAAAAAAGAACACATTGACACCGGTGTGTCAGACCCACCATACTTGCTCCGGACACTGCGAGAGGGCTGTACAAGCAATGATCTCACGCACGGCATAGCGGACACACCAGGAACCGCGGTGTTGGCCGTCGAATGGCGCTAGCTGCGCAGCATTTGTGCACCGCCGCCGTCAGTGTCAGCCAGTTTGCCGTGGCATACGGAGCTCCATCGCAGTCTTTAACACTGGTAGCATGCCGCGACAGCGTGGACGTGAACCGTATGTGCAGTTGACGGACTATGAGCGAGGGCGTATAGTGGGCATGCGGGAGGCCGGGTGGACGTACCGCCGAATTGCTCAACACGTGGGGCGAGAGGTCTCCACAGTACATCGATGTTGTTGCCAGTGGTCGGCGGAAGGTGCACGTGCCCGTCGACCTGGGACCGGACAGCAGCGACGCACGGATGCACGCCAAGACCGTAGGATCCTACACAGTGCCGTAGGGGACCGCACCGCCACTTCCCAGCAAATTAGGGACACTGTTGCTCCTGGGGTATCGGCGAGGACCATTCGCAACCGTCTCCATGAAGCTGGGCTACGGTCCCGCACACCGTTAGGCCGTCTTCCACTCACGCCCCAACATCGTGCAGCCCGCCTCCAGTGGTGTCGCGACAGGCGTGAATGGAGGGACGAATGGAGACGTGTCGTCTTCAGCGATGAGAGTCGCTTCTGCCTTGGTGCCAATGATGGTCGTATGCGTGTTTGGCGCCGTGCAGGTGAGCGCCACAATCAGGACTGCATACGACCGAGGCACACAGGACCAACACCCGGCATCATGGTGTGGGGAGCGATCTCCTACACTGGCCGTACATCTCTGGTGATCGTCGAGCGGACACTGAATAGTGCACGGTACATCCAAACCGTCATCGAACCCATCGTTCTACTTGCTGTTCCAACAGGACAATGCACGTCCGCATGTACCCCGTGCCACTCAATGCTCTAGAAGGTGTAAGTGAACTACCCTGGCCAGCAAGATCTCCGGATCTGTCCCCCATTGAGCATGTTTGGGACTGGATGAAGCGTCGTCTCACGCGGTCTGCACGTCCAGCACGAACGCTGGTCCAACTGAGGCGCCAGGTGAAAATGGCATGGCAAGCCGTTCCACATGACTACATCCAGCATCTCTACGATCGTCTCCATGGGAGAATAGCAGCCTGCATTGCTGCGAAAGGTGGATATACACTGTACTAGTGCCGACATTGTGCATGCTCTGTTGCCTGTGTCTATGTGCCTGTGGTTCTGTTAGTGTGATCATGTGATGTATCTGACCCCAGGAATGTGTCAATAAAGTTTACCCTTCCTGGGACAATGAATTCACGGTGTTCTTATTTCAATTTCCAGGAGTGTATTTCTAACTATAGGGGACTGATGACTTCAGAAGTTAAGTCCCATAGTGGTCAGAGCCATTTGAACCACTTGAACCTGTTGTTTATTATGATAAAGTTCTCTTTTCTTGAGTAGATTACGATTTTTATTAAACTATTGTGAGTGTGCACTTATTTTACCAACTAGCAGGGTCCACCATCATTTCCTTCTGTTACCGTTGTGCGCATAATTAATTAGCTGGTAGATAAGGAGGGGGTCGAGTGCATGTTTTGTTCTCATGCAAGATTCATCTGAATTAAAGAGGTACAAACTCTTCTTCACCCCGACACCTCGCAGGCTGTTAGGTAGTGCTTCGTATAAAGACTGATTGCTTGCGCATCTGGGAGCTATTTACTGAACATTGTGACTTGTGTATCTGGGCAACGACGATGGCTTATAGGAGGCGTTTCAAAAGGATGATTACAAACTGGCAGTTTGGAACATTGCATAGTACCATCACTTTAGAAACAGTTGCCCGGATACTTGTTTCCTTAGCCAAAAGTGCTGGAATGTACTTTAAAAACATTTCAGATGTGCAGCAGTTGTTACTTTAGTTTTTCGTGTCAGAGAGAGCTTTTAGCCATGCTCTCTGATCTTTATCATCCCTTCTAAAACTTTCGGCCCAGTATTATATAACGCCAATAGCTACTTTTGTCAGCCATAGATCTTCGACGGTGCGCTTCTAAGGACTTACAGGAAAAAGAAATGAGTGTGCCATACCCAGATCCTCATCTCTATCACAGAAAATTTCGCTGTCGACTTGTAACCCCCATCACGATAGGTTTCTCCGTACTGGTGCAACACCTGTTCGTAATCTGCTGTAGATCCTCCAAGTTTCCTACTACAGCTGGGTAACTGTTAGCTCAATTTCTAGTGGTGGGTACCATTCCAGAGATTCTGTGTCCACTTTGTTCATGAAGCTTCTCCCGGGGCTTAATGTTTATGGAAACTTGCTCTCTGCATGGTACATTACATGTTTTTCATTGAACGTCTTCTTGACCTTTCCCGTGTATTCATCAGAATTTCGATGAAAAATAGCTAAGTCTGGTTGATTAGCACCTCTTAGTAACGAATAAATGCATCAGTTAGAAATTAGTTAGTGGAAACGCTTTCTATCTATAGAAATGAAGTTTCGCTGTACTGGTGGAATTAGATGTTGACGGATCACGAAACTGTATTGTCTGTAGATGAAGGAAAGAGTCTCAATTGCGAAGTGATAAATAAGAAGGTAGGAAACACAAACTGGTTGACATTTAACCATCTCGTACATTAACAGTGAATGTCACCGAGCGAGGTGGCGTAGTGGTTAGACACTGGACTCGCATTCGGGAGGACGACGGTTCAATCCCGCGTCCGGCCATCCTGATTTAGGTTTTCCGTGATTTCCCTAAATCACTCTAGGCAAATGGCGGGATGGTTCTTTGAAAGGGCACGGCCAACTTCCTTCCCCGTCCTTCCCTAATCCGACGAGACCGATGACCTCGCTGTCTGGTCTCCTTCCCCAAACAACCCAACCCCAACCCAACCCAACAGTGAATGTCATGTGACTAGGGCCTCTCGTCGGGTAGACCGTTCGCCAGGTGCAAGTCTTTTTGTTTGACGCGACTTCGGCGACTTGCTCGTCGATGGGGATGAAATGATGATGATTAGTACAAATCTCCGACCCACCGAGAATCGAACCCGGGCCCTTAGGATTGACATTCAGTCGCGCTGACCACTCAGCTACCGGGAGCGACTACATTAACAGTAGGACTTACAGGGGAGGGTATTTTCAATTCTTGGAGGTAGTTTATCTCAGAACTCTGTGGTTCATGCACACCTGCAGTGCGTCTTCACTCTGCAGCTAAGCCATAAGGTTTGCAGGAGAGCTTCTGGGAAGTTTGGAAGGTAGGAGACGAGGTACTGGCAGAAATAAAGCTGTGAAGACGGGACGTGGGTCGTGCTTGGGGAGCTAAGTCAGTGCCGGCGCGGTAGCTAAGCGTGTTCGGTCAGAGTGTTAGCTGTCCTCTGTAATAAAAAAAAAAAAAAAACTGAGTTAATGGATCAACGACGAAATTACGGGGGTGTCTTACTACGTCCACTCCGAGCAGAAGCGAATAATATGTGATTTTTTTTTTTAAAGAAGCTCGAGGAGCCCTTGCCTGCGAAAGGCAAAGGTCCCGAGTTCGAGTCTCGGCGCGGCACACAGTTTCATTCTGTCACTAATTTTCTTTAACATGTTAGTTTCACTTTTACATAACATGTACAACTTCGGGATACGTCTTTGAACATTAATTAACATTTTTAGTTGAATCGTGTCTGATATTTTCGACCTTTTGTTAAATTTATACCGTGGTGCATAGTGTTATGTAATGATTTGGTTTGAAAGGAGCGAAAGTTGTCTTTTCAGATGTCCATTGTTTTTACATACGACTGCCATGTGTTTTGTGAATGTGATTCAGGTTTATGTTTCATAGGCTTGTACACTTCAGTACTGGTGCAGGGAAAAAAATGAAGGCATTGACATAATGTGCTGTAATGGCGCTTCGTAGAATATTACCTTGAGGTTACTTCAACTACTACATTAGAGTACCAAAATTTTATGTGTTCTTTTTATAGCTGTTTTGTTTTCAAATACTGGTATTTTGTAATGATTCTTTGGCAATCAGAGCCTGAAAATTGCGATAGTGTGCCGCCGAAACCAATAGTGTGATAGACTAAAGACATTCTCAAGATACAGCTGTGGTGGTACATACATACCATCAACTGAAGTCCCTCGTCCATGCAGTAAGATGGGAATCCATAAATAGAATTAAAAGACCTTTAGTTTTTCATAGAGGGTTCATTAATGAATATTAGTTAGTTGCCGGTCAATACGGAAATAGGCACTTTGAATCCTGACAATGGAAGCACGTTTAGCTATCAAGATGAAGAGAGGAGATGGTACTAGGTTCCTGATTGCTAGGCGTTACCCCGATGTCCTGGGATGAACACTACCGGTTTCCTCAGTGGTTTCACGGAATAAGGGCGTATGACGCTGCTGATGATAAACAGTCCGTCAGGTGCAGACGTTGAGCTAGGGCTAGGCGGTCTCTTTGGTGCTGTTCAGGAAGGGCAGGCTGTGTTCTGGCACTAGGTTTCACCCCCCCCCCCCCCTCTCTCTCTCTCTCTCTCTCTCTCTCTCTCTCTCTCTCTCTCTCTCTCTCTCTCTCTCTCTCTCTCTCATTAATCCCGAATCATCCGAAACAACCCTAAACTACGCAGGAAGGAAACAGCAAACCACTTTGGCTGTGAGGAATCGTGCATTGCTGGATCATGTCAGAGTGCAGGACTGACTTCGCTATTGTACCAAACTAGAAAACCTACAAAACAACATGGCTGTGTGTGATTGTTTGAAGCGAGTAACGCCTGGCGTTGTCAAGAGTCGAGGGAAATTCGTGTGCTAAGCTAATCTGTATAAAAACGAATGAATGATTTCACATGTTTACAGAAGTGGTTGTATACGATTGGATCTAGAACATGAGCTGACGTTGCGCTCATATTTTATACAATCTTTCAATTTCTTGTTCTTTGCCTGTAGATGACTACAGTGGAATTTCTAGTATAAACAGGACGGACTGTATCGTCTAATCCCTGTGCCTTAGTAAATCAAAATGGAGCCAACTCGGCTAAGTCACGGTAGTCAATAACCAGTGAATTTTCGACTCGTTAAAGAATCGAACTCCCGTGAATAAAACAGCTTCAAATGTTTCATTACTTTAGAAACGAGTTAATGTGTTAAATAATTTACTTTAAACTTGTAAGCGAGAAATTCTTTGGAAAAGGTTTAAAACAGTGTTCTTGGAAGTTGCTAAGTGCTCTCATTCTCAAATACTGGATGAGCAAAGTCTGTGTGTTTGCACGTCGTCACTTGTGCTACCTCAAGACAAACACGAATAATACTGGTCTTACAGTGTAAGACTTTTAACGTAAGGGTACAGTTTAAGTGCAACTACTTACAGTGGTCCAATGTGGGCTGTAACTATCGTATGGCAGCGAAACTTGGTAGGTATGCTAATGCGTTAATGTGGAGCCGATTTATGCTGAAAAAATAGTTCCAATTTTGGGCACCAGATGCAAGTCTGGTGCGTATTTCTCATCGACGTCTCTGGTGCTCGTATTAAACAAGATCTGTAAGCGCCGGTTAATAATAAAATCAACACTATACATTTGCCACTTGTTTGACCGTTTATGCCCACGTCACGTTCCTAATCCTTTACATACGGAAACATTTCTGTACACCTTTCGTGGCGGCCGGCATGACCAAGCAATTCTAGGCGCTTCAGTCTGGAACCGCGCGACCGCAACGGCCGCAGGTTCGAATCCTGCCTCGGGCATAGATGTGTGTGATGTCCTTAGGTTAGTTAGGTTTAAGTAGTTCTACGTTCTAGGGCACTGATGACCTCCGATGTTAAGTCCCATAGTGCTCAGAGTCATTTGAATCATTTGAACACCTTTCTTGCATTCACAGCGCCAGATTTGTACCTGGTGGCCAAAATTGGAACTAATTTATTTTTTTCAGCGTAAATCGGTTCCGCATTAGAATATCTACCAAGTCTCGCTGCCATACGATAATTACAGCCCACACTGGACCTCTGTAAGTATCTGCACTTTAATTGTGGCCACATGGTATCTTTTACTGGGTAAATCTGAAAACATTTTAGAGTTTTAATTTCGTTCATTAATTACGCGAAATACTGAAAATCAAATTTTTGTTGCCCCTTGAAGCCGTTAGATAGACAACCAGGAACGTACACCGTGTCTTAGTTCCGGGGTAATCACTTATTAATATAGATACGAATTCAAATTTTCGATGTGACTGTACTGACAAAATACTGAACTAATGAAGCTCGTTTTCTAATGTGCGACACGCCTTTACTACAAACTTTTGTAAGACTTTGCTTGAACTGCTGTGAACAGAACAGGCGATGATTAAACTCCTAGAGAACAGCCGTACACTTTTGTTGCTACATATTTCGAAATGTAGCGTCTGTAGCTGAGGGTGTTATTCATCAGCTTACTTTAGGATTTTGAAATCCATTCAGTAAGGACCACAGAATTATTATAAGCACTTATGTAGCGTAGTTTGACTAGTTCATACACATCTTACATTGCACTGAAAGTAAAACAATGATTCTGAATTGCTCTGCTGAATACCACTTGGCACGTGGCGTTACTGCGAAACCATTCCGTGCATGGTTGACAAAGCTACGTACATATTTACCATATTCTCTACCACAGTTATCATTAATGTAAAGTGTAAAACTTGTTTTTAGTTATAGTTTGTTTTCTACTGATATTTAATACCATTTAACTCCCCATACCAAACGTCTTTAGTCAGAGGTTACCGTGGCATTACCTATCTGCTGAGGTATCCTGATACCCTATGCTAAAACGTTTGTTTTCTCTTTTTACAGACTTGCACCGCTTCTCGTATCTGCAGCCGAACGCATGGCATTTAACAACTCCCACCTGCTGCGTGATCGCAGCAGGAATAAACACGTCGGGCGCTAACACATACGCGCAGAACGGTGTCCCCTTGAAGCGCATCGACCGGCCCCAGGAGCAAATAGACGACACAGACACAAATTACTGTATTAGTGTGTACACGTGTAGCGCCGCCGCGAGGGGCATTACTCAGCCGTCAGCTCCAGCTGCCTAGATCCGGCGACAACTGGTAGCGCCCGTATGCGCTTGGGTCCGGATAACCGGTGATTCTATACACCCTGGATGTTGAACTTCAGCTGTCTGATCGTGCCAGCCGTCTGGAACGCGCGACCGCTACGGCCGCAGGTTCGAATCCTGCCTCTGGCATAGATGTGTGTGATGTCTCTTGCCAAACTACAACATGGCTACTAGGAAATGTCTAGGAAATGTCACTAGAACACGAAAAGAAAATACTTTATGAGTCCGCTCTCACGTCAGCCTATTACATCGCATGTTGACATAAAATTCAAGACAAGAAATCAGTCTGCTGTTCTTTGTTAGGTACGGACCGATGGAAATATGTTTGCCAAATTACAACATGGCGGACGTTGCAAAGCACATGAATTTGCAGACACGCTGCAGTTCTGTACTTCTACATTCAGGTTGTAACTGCGGATAATACATGGTAACTGCGGATAATACATGGTCCACAGAAGCAGAAACACACCTGCTTCCAGGTATGAGACACGGTTTTGTACTATTTCATGTAGCACTAGGCATGAGTAATGTGAACACATGTGTGTAAGATAACAGGTATTTGACAGAAACGACATCATCGCCCATTTGACATAAACAACTTGAAAAAGATCGCCTGGAAACTTCTCTGGCCTTCAGTCATATGCATCCAGTCTTCTCACGCATGTTTTATAACGTCATCTATGCCAATAAGTCATCATCTCAGTCTGGATCCCACAAAGAACTTCCTTGTTCCAACTACGATACGTGCTGCCGCCGGTAAGGTGACACCAACGTCTCCTGTACTCGTATATTCAGTCATACAATTAAGAGCCAAAGGCACTGGTGCCCCTGCCCCTGCCCTGCCACAACACGACATGGCATCGACTCAACTAATGTCTGAAGAAGGGCTGGAGGGCACTGACACCATGAATCTCAGCTAACCATAAATCCGTAAGAGAACGATGGGGTGGAGATCTCTTCTGAACAGCACGTTGCAAGCCATCTCAGAGATGCTCAGTAATTTTCGTGTCTGGGGAGTCTGGTGGCCAGCGCAAGTGTTTAATAAGAGTGTTCCTCGAGCTACTCTGTAGCAATTCTGGGCGTGTGGGACGTCGTATTGTCCGGCAGGAATTGGCCAAGTCCGTCGGAATGCACAATGGACATGAATGGTGGCAGGTGATCAGACAGGATGCTTACGTACTAGTCACCCATCAGAATCGTATCTAGACATATCAGGGGTCCCATATCACTCCAACTGCACACGCTCCATACCATTACAGAGCTTCCACCGGCTTGAACAATCCCCTGCTGACATGCAGGGTCCGTTCATTCGTGAGGTTGTCTGCATACCCGTACACGACCATCAGCTCGATACATTTAAACGAGGCAACATGTTTCCAGTCATCAACAGTCCAATGTTCTAGGCGCTTCAGGCGCTTCAGTCCGAAACCGCGTGACTGCTACGGTCGCAGGTTCGAATCCTGCCTCGGGCATGGGTGTGTGTGATGTCCTTAGGTTACTTATGTTTAAGTAGTTCTAAGCTCTAGGGGACTGATGACCTCAGATGTTAAGTCCCATAGTGCTCAGAGCCATTTGAGCCAATCCAATGTCGGTGTTGACGCGTCCAGGCATGGCGTAAAGCTAGTAATTGGAAATTTGTGGTAAGTTCCTATTGGACCAAACTACTGAGATCATCGGTCCCTAGGCTTACACACTACTTGATCTACGAGTAACTTTATGAAAGTCCAGCTGTGAGAGGAATCATAATGGCGTCTGTTATGGGGTGTCTGTAGGTGGGGGCGCAACTTATTGGAGCTGTGGCGACAGCGGCGACCGTCTTGAAATCCGCAGTACTATATTTGGGTTACGAGTTTCAAATGGGAAGCGGCACATCATTTTGACCGCCTCATTCTCAGGAATACAAATGTGAAATCTGTTTTAAGGTATTTTTATTTGTGTAGAAGTTACGACCTATTAAAGTCTGAAATTGCAAGGAGATGAATTCTGGCTATTGTCTATTGTTGCAGCTGATTCACAATGGCACTTACACACTAGAATCGAATTGAAATTGTGTTAATGAGCGTTGAATGAAGTACCAGAGTGATTGCTGCTGAATTTAATGCCCGGCACCTTGAGAGAAATGACATTTCACTTCTGAAAATATTAAATTTACTGGACAAATTTCCGGCAACATATTCTGTGATGAATAAACCACACAATGGAGTCCAAGAACAGCCACCCATGAGGAGACAATTGTGGCATCTTTTGTGAAAAGTCCACAGCGCCGTATGCGCAGGTTATCTGCAATATCCGGTGTCAGTCAGCGTTCATACTGCGTGTGTTGCATACACACCAATTGCACCCGTACAAGTTAGAGTCGTAACATCATCTTTAGGAGGATGATCCTGATCGGTGGGCTCTGGATCAAACAGGAATCCAAACTTCATACGACAGGTGTTGTTCAGTGACGAAGCTAATTTTTATGTGCAAGGAGAAGTAAACAAACGATCGTCGTTACTGGTCAGACGCAAACCCCTCGTTGGTGGATCGCAGTAATGGTGCTGATGGTGAAAAAGTGATGGTTTGGTGCGGGATTTGGGACACAAGAATCGTAGGTTAGGTGTTTATTGACGGAACCTTGAGTGGGGAGAGGTATTTAACATGGTCCGTGATCATGTGCTTCCAACACTGTTGAACCCGTAGGGTGGTTTCCCAACCTATCTCCCCACTATGCTACTGAAGTCAGACAGTTTCTGGATGATCAGTTTTGAGGTCACTAGATAGGTAGGAGGGTCCTATCGAATGGCGACCACGGTTCCCTGATCTTACACCTCTTGACTCTTAACTGTGGGAACATTGGAATCAATAGTGTATGAGGTACAAATAAACAATGCAGCCCATCTTTGCCGGTTTACTGAGCAGGCTTGTGCCTCTGCTAACCCACAGATTCTGCGACGAGTGCAGCAAAACGGGCAGAAAAGACTTATGTCTATGTTTCCAGCGTAATGTAGGTCATATTGAGCACGTGCTGTAATACTAACACTGACAAGTGTCCTAAACTTCAAGTTCTACCCAAATAAAGATATCTTACAACAGATTTCATATGCGTATTACTGAGAAAGAGGCAATTCAAAATGATCTGCCACATGATCCCCTTCCCATGAGAAACACGTAACCCAAATCCGATAGACGAATTTCAAAATGGCTGCCGCTGTCACTGTAGCGATAATTCTCGCACTTGTTAGCTCTTGGAGTCTTCGGAATTGAGTGGATGATATTTTTCCGAAAGTTAAACATTCTACACATCAACTTGAATAGTCGTTTGTTGCCACTTCCCCAACTGATTTTAGAAATTCTTGTCGAACGTGACCTATACTTTGTACCTTATTTGATATTAAATCCTCCAAAGCTCTCTTAAATTCTGATTCTAATACTGAATCACCTATATTTTCTAAATCGACTCATGTTTCTTCTTCTATCACATTAGACAAAGCGGCCTTCAATTTACTCTTTCCACCTATCTGCTTTCTCCTCTGCATTTAACAGTTGCACTCTTAATGTTACCACCTTTCCTTTTAATATCACCGAAGATTGTTTTGGCTTCCCTGTATGCAGAGTCAGTCCTTCCGACAATCATTTCTTTTTCGATTTCTTCATATTTTTCATGCAGCCATTTCGTCTTAGCTTCCCTGCACTTCCTATTTGCTTCATTCCTCATAGTCTTGTATTTCTGTATTCCTGAATTTCCCTGAACATTTTTGTACTTCCTTCTTTTATCGATCAAGTGAAGTATTTCTTTTCTTACCCATGATTTCTTCGCCGTTACTTTCTTTGTATCTTTGTTTCTTTCCAACTTCTGTGATTACCCTTTTTAGAAATGTCCATTCCTCTTCAACTGTCCTGTCTACAGGGTGAAAATATTTAAACCGAAAAACTCTGGGAGGTTGGAGGGGACATCAAAACAAATATTTTTCCCTAATGTCATTTTTTCCTATGAGGAGTATTTAAACCGGTAGAGGAAGATTTTTCTGGCGGCAAATTAATTAAACCAACAAACACTTTTCCATTTTTTATGACGAAGAGACAATACATTAACACAATCCAATTTCAATTACAGTAGATTTTCAAAAATTCCTCCATTGACAAGTAAACAAAGGTTAAACCGTCGGATCATGTTCTGTCTGACACGGGCAAAAACCCCAGGAGCATCCTGTATTGTTCCTGTTGCTGCTACTATCCGGGCAACCAGATCCTCTTCTGATGCAGCAGGAGTTGCCTAAACAAGGTTGCGCATCTCTCCCCACACAAAAAAGTCCAGAGGGGACATATCTGGGGATCGAGCAGGCCATGATACAGGACCACCTCTGCCAATCCACGTTTCTGGGGACCGAAACACGACGACTGAAATGTGCCGGCGCCCCGTCATGTTGGAACCACATGTGTTGTCTTGCAGCGAGCGGGACGTCTTCCATCAACTTCCTCAAACTGTAGCGTTCTTGCTGTGCGACGGCGTGTCTCTCCAGTTAATCTGCTAAATGACCCGGTCTCACGCAGACGTTGGTACACGGCAGCAAAGGTCGTATGATGCGGGATACGGCGATTAGGATATTCTTGTTGATAAACCCGCTGTACAGCTCGTCCGTTGTGGTGCGCTACGTAGTACTCACCAAGCATATCAGTGTACTCATTCCAGGTGTATCGCTCCGTTAGTAAACAGCGACAATGCACTACTACACTGGTGGACAGCAGTTGCCTACAACTGAAGAGCGTAATACGCCCTCTAAAAACCGTAATACGGCCTCTAACAACTGAAGAGCGCAATATGACCTCCACTGGTTTAAATAATCCTCATAGGAAAAAAATGACATTAGGGAAAAATATTTGTTTTAATGTCCCTTACAACCTCCCAGAGGTTGTCGGTTTAAATACTTTTCACCCTGTACTGAGCAATTCGTTATTGCTGTATCTATAGTTTTTAAGAACTACAAGCATGTCTCGTCATCTCTCAGTACTTCTGTATCCCACTTCTTTCCGAATTGAGTCTTCCTGACTAATCTCTTGAACGTCAGTCTACTTTTCATCACTACTACATTGCGATCTGAGTCTACATCTGCTCCTGGGTACGCCTTACAATCCAGTAACTGATTACGAAATCTCTGTCTGAAACTGAAATCTTCCCACGTCACCCGGTCTTTTCCTAGTATATCTCCTCATCTTCTGGTTCATGAACAGGGTATTCGGTATTACTAGCTGAAATTTATTACAGAACTCAGTTAGTGTTTGTGCCCTCTCATTCCTTGTCCCAAGCCCGTATTCTTCTGTGACCTTTTCTTCTACTCTTTACCCTGCAACTGCATTCCAGACTCCCAAGACTCTTAGATTTTCGTCTCCCTTTACGTGCTGTATTACTCTTTCAATATTGTCACATACTGTCTCTATCTCTTCATCTTCAGTTTGCGACGACGGTATGTATACCTGAACTATTGTTTTCGGTGTTGATTTGTTGTCTATTCTGATAAGGACAACCCTATCACTGAACTGTTCACTGTAACAAACTCTTTGCCCTACCTCCCTATTCATAACAAATCCTACTCACTTTATACCATTTTCTGCTGCAGTTGATATTACCTTATACTCATCTGACCAGAAATCCCTGTTTTCGTTCCATTTCACGTCACCAATCCCTACTATATCTAGATTGAGCCTTTGCATTTCCCTTTTCAGGTTTTCTAGTTTCCCTATCGCATTCAAGCTTCTGACATTCTGTGCGCCGTCTCGTAGAACCTTATCCTTTCGCTGATTATTCAATCTTTTTCTCATGGTCACCTGCCCTTGGCAGTCCCCTCCCGGAGATCCAAATGGGGGACTATTCCGGAATCTTTTACCAATGGAGAGATCATCATGACACTTTTTCAGTTACAGGTCACTTGTCCTGAGGATTCACATCGCATGTCTTGAACGGAGTAGTTTCCATTGCCTTCTGCACCTCATGCCGTTGATCATTGCTGATTCTTCCGCCTTTAGGGGCAGTTTCCCATCCGTAAGACAAGAGAGTGCCCTGAACCTTCTGTCCACTCCTCCACCCTCTCTGACAAGGCCGTTGGCAGAACGAGGGTCTTTCTAGATAATAGGCTGTAATGTGAAGAACAAACAAATAAATAAATACATGAGCCCGACAATGAAGTTTTGTCAGTAACATACTGTTTTCATATCAGTGTGCATTTGGAGCCATTATCTCCCGTTCTATAATTGAAAAATAGCACATTAATGGACTTCGTCAGTAACTCTTGAAGCTAATGTGCATTATAAAGTATGCCGGGACAAAGTAGAGTCCACTGTACTAGAATACACAGTAGAGATCACGAGGCATATACGCAGTAGCACGCCACGTCACTGACGTCACAGTGAACCCAACCAACGCTCAGTAGCCTGCAACTGCCATAACGTATTATGTGGTAATTTCATTTACGAGTGAAAACATGGTTGTTTACCGCAGTGTGAATTTTTATTAATAACTGGCGATTGAGTACAGAGTTACACCATAATTATCAGTATATTGACGGAATTTTGGAGTAAGTTTTTAAGTGAAAAAATAATGGTTTGCTGCTCATTCAAATGGCTCTGAGAACTATGGGAATTAACTGCTGTGGTCATCTGTCTGCTACTCATTCGCCAGTTGTACTAACCACAGCAGACAAATAAATAAGCTATTTTCTAAAAACAATGAGATGAAACGAAAATGAATAAATGCTTATAAACACGTACATTCGTTTTCAGTTGAAAATGCTCATGTCTGCTCAATACATTTTACTGATTTGGATTGTGAAACGGATTTGGTGAACTGTTGAATAGTCTTTCAAAACGCAAGATGAAGATTGATGATGTTCCAACTCTGCATACACCGGTGCTGATTTAGGGCGTAGTAATGAGCGTAATAGTGAGAGAAATATTTGGGCACAAAACGAAGCTACTGCAAAGAAGTATAAGATACTTTATACGTAAATGTAGTACCAACTAATGAAGAAATTACTACTAGACAGAAAGTTAACCGTAAAAACAAAGACTGCTGTGAACATGACAGTGCGTTCTTACGCCAATAATTTTAAACTATGGAAACAGAAATAAAAGACCTTACATTAGGCAAATAAAAAAAATGCAGATTTACAGGATCGTTACTGAAATTAAAACATGTTCAAAACGTAATTCAGGGCTCTTTTTCTGACAGTCAACGAAAAGTGGCTATGAAAGGGCATGTACTAACTGGTCATCTGAAGATATTACAAAGTCTATCTTGTAAAACGTTATCTTTTTACAGGACTTCTCTGTAATGTTTTACGTAAGGACAGGCACTTTTATAAGAAAGAAAGCTATCGCCCGCCGGGGTGGTCGAGCGGTTCTAGGCGCTACAGTCTGGAACCGCGCGACCGCTACGATCGCAGGTTCGAATCCTGCCTCGGGCATGGATGTGTGTGATGTCCTTAGGTTAGTTAGGTTTAAGTAGCTCTAAGTTCTAGGGGACTGATGGCCTCAGTAGTTAAGTCCCATAGTGCTCAGAGCCATTTGAACCATTTTGAAAGCTATCAATAAGGGGAAAAAAAGCGAAGGGAGTAAGCGAACTGAGAGTGAACGAAGACCAAAAAGAAAGGAATGAAAAGACTTTACCACAACTTTCCAGAATAGAAAAAGAAAATCTATTAATACCGAGCTTAAAATGACATTATTGGAAATTTCTGCGTACTACAGGTCCAAGCCTGTGTGAGCCTATTCTTCCAGAAAAAAATCTGTGCCGTCCGAGATGGTGAAAAAGATTGACATCCTTCGGAGATTACACACTAGCATCCCACCGACCGTAGAAAAAAAGTCTACTATAAAGCTTAATAATGATAAGAAAATATACACTAAAACATAGAAAATCTCGATTACATGCATACCTGTGTATGAGTTAAACAAGTGTGCGTCGTGTGTCTATAATATAAGCTTCAATGCAGTAAGGCGTGGGGAGATGATAAGGAATGACGTCACAGCTCATAACCTGCCTGCTCGTCCCCCCCCCCCCCCCCCCCTACCGTTATCGTGGATTCTGGTACCCGTGGTAGAGTCGGCGGCGATTTTTAACGTCATGACAATCTTGCAAGAAGTGTATGGGAAGATACATGTTGTTTGAATGTTCTTAGAACGTATAGTCACGGAAGTTTTACCACAACCAACACCGTAGTGCATAACGCCCTCATCCACTTTGTTCTTTCGTCGTGGCTAAACGCGCTGTCCTTCTTTGGGTCTTCGCTTGCTCCTTTATTTACCTGGTTCCACGCTGTCAATATCAGCCCTGACTTAGAACGGTAGTCGACAAAAAAATCATTGAAGCAGCAAACAAAAGGAAACGTTCTTTATTCTCCGTAAGACATGCCTCGGCCTGTTGATTCTCTACCCGATGAAAATCTGGGGAGCCAGTCTTCTCCGCCGGAGCTGAATCAATAACCGCAACACATCTAGGCACTTTCTGAACGCCACGGTGTGGGGAAAGGTCTTGGTAGAAGCGCTTTCATAGTACATCACCATGATTAATAAATTTCTCTTCATGCAGGTAATAAGGTTTCCTCCGTTTGTAGTGTTATAAAGTTTGTAAGTAGGCTGTTTAGGTTTTTTTATTGGTAACGCCGCCGCCACGTAGCGCTCTGTATGAAAATCACTGGCTGCGCTGTGTGCAGTCTGTGGCTAGTTTGCATTGTTGTCTGCCATTGTAATGTTGGGCAGCTGAATGGGGGCGCCGCGTAGCGTTGCGCAGTTGGAGGTGAGCCGCCAGCAGAGGTGGATGTGGGGAGAGAGATGGCTGAGTTTTGAAATTTGTAAGAATGGATGTCATGAACTGATTATATATATATATATATATATATATATATATATATATATATATATATATAATGACTATTAAGGTAAATACATTGTTTGTTCTCTATTAAAATCTTTCATTTGCTAACTATACCTATCAGTAGTTAGTGCCTTCCGTAGTTTGAATCTTTTATTTAGCTGGCAGTAGTGGTGCTTGCTGTATTGCAGTAGTTCGAGTAACCAAGATTTTTGTGAGGTAAGTGATATGTGAAACGTATAGGTTATTGTTAGTCAGGGCCATTCTTTTGTAGGGACTTTTGAAAGTCAGATTGCGTTGCGCTAAAAATATTGTGTGTCAGTTTAAGCACAGTCCTGTGTAACTGTTCTAAGAGAAAGTTACAAGTTCAGTTGCGTATACTCCCTGTTTTGAGGAGTGTTCGTAGTGTTTTAATCTGTTTCTACAAATACGAATGAGGAAAGAAGGGGTCAAATAGGAAACCAAAATATAGGCTATTGCTGTGGACATTGCGGGGCTTTGCGTTCTGTGATGGCAGGATCGTACACGTAACCCCGCCCACTTGCCCTGGCGGGCCCATCGACACCGAATGTCCGCCTAGTCGTCCTCTGCCACGAATTTAGCCATCCGGATTTACGTTTTTCGCGACTTCCCGAAATCGCTCCAGGCAAATGCTGGGATGGTTCCTTTGAAAGGGCACGGCTGATTTCCTTCGCCATCCTTGAAACACTCCGAGCGTGTTCTCCATTTCTGATGACCTCGACGTCGACGGGACGCTAAATCCCACCTTTTCTTTTTTAACCTCTGCTAACGGCGTCATTGGATGCGGTGTTGATGGGCACGTAGCCAGCAAACGACTCTCCCGACCGTTGTCGGTTTTCGTAACCAAGAGCCGCTAGTACTCGGTCAAGTGGCAACACAAGGCTGGCAAGTAAACCTACTAAAGGGATACACTTAGATTTAGAATGGCTTTGAATATGTAGTAGTATAGAACAAAATAAAAGACATACTTTTTTATACGTGCCCACATGGCCTTTAAGGACGTGAAACACCCCCTTGAAAGAAACTGAGTTTTACATTTGTGAATGAATGCTGTTGAAAAGGTAACAGATATATACATAAAAAAACTTTTAGTAAAAGTTATATGGTTTTTAATGTACCTCACGACGGTACACCCAGATTTGTTGCAAAAGTCATTTTTTTTTAAATGTCCGCCCCATGTTGTTTTTCAGTTCTTCATTTGACTGATATCATAACATATCGCATCGTTTATACCAAATTCAACCATGTGATATGAAGTGGTGTTCCAAAGACGCATTTTTCGTAAAAAACTACAAATATCTCTGATTACAACTAAGTTGCAACAGTAAAATACAAACAACTTCATATATAATTAAATCCGAAAATGTTGCAGCTTAAAAACAAAAAGTACTAGAAATATAAAAAGAAAACACAAACGCAAGACAAGATATTTTATAATTCATAAAATGAAAAGAAAATATATCTGCGTACAGAGAAATATATGCAGAATATACATTTAGAATATATGTATCTGTGAAAGTCTTACTAGACAACCCAGCACGATACTAAAGCGGACGCATATTGGGTGCGCATAGACTGATGTAGAGATGCATCTAGCTTATTTCTGGCAAATGACTCTTTCGAATACCACTTCATCATACATGATTGAATTTGGTATTAACGATGTTGTATGTTTTGTTATTCATCAAATGTCGAAATGAAATACAAAATAATGAGAGGGGTGAGGGGATTTCGAAAAGAAACACTCTTTCAACAATTCTGGCTGCATCGTTGCAAGGCACATTAATAACCGTAGAACTTTATTTGAAGGCTTTTTTTTACATCTTCTGCGTTTTCAACGATATTCATTCAGAAATGTTTAACAACTTTCTCCCCCTTAACGGTCCTGTGAGCGTGCCACGAGTATTCAGGATAATGGACAAGGGACGCCACATCAGTAGTGTGTGGATAAGTTGGGAATTTCGGTCTGATGGGAGGTTTGCCCGGGTAGTCCGTACAGTTACGATGACAGCTGTGTCCGAATGGCGCAGTGGTCAGCGCATGGGCCTCAGAAGCAGGAGACCCGGGTTAGAATACCGGTTCGGCACAAATTTATAACTTTCCCCATTGATTTCAATCACTGCTCACTGGCAGTTACTGTCATTAATTCTTTTGTGTCTTGTTAAAATATGTGTCTCTTATTTTCCTCTACATTACAACATATTCAAAGCCGATCAGAATCGAAGTGTATTCTTTGTGTAGGTTTACTTGTGACTGCACCCCGTTCCAGTCCTCACAGCAAGGGAAAATCTCTGACAGTACTGGGAATCGAACGCGGGCTCTCTGCGTGACAGACAGCCTCACTTACCACTCAGCTACAGAATTATATGATGGCAGCTTCACTACAGCATTCATCAGCCGCTGCACCGTGACTTACACCAAAACTGAAATGGAAAAAAAAAAAAATCAGAGTAGGTTTTGAATCTCCTAGAAGGCTGTAGCAATCTGATGTGTGTTAACGACCTTGATTACAGTGAGAACAAAGACGAAGAAGTTTCCTGACGTTGGTAACTTTGAAACTTCTTTGTGTGAGTCTACTGAAATTTCTTTGTGTTTACATAAACTGCTTCTGAGTGAAACTGCTGTTACTGTCTCGTTATTTATTTTTTATCAAAATGGTTTAAATGGCTCTGAGCACTATGGGACTTAACATCTTGAGGTCATCAGTCCCCTGGACTTAGAGCTACTTAAACCTAACTAACCTAAGGACAGCATACACATCCATGCCCGAAGCAGGATTCGAACCTGCGACCGTAGCAGCAGCGCGGTTCCGGACTGAAACGCCTAAAACCGCTCGACCACAACGGCCGGCTTATTTTTATCATTTCAACACTGACCTACGGAATTATCCGTGAAAATGACAACTCAAACTTAACCTATTCATTTATTATCCACAATATACAAGCCCAACGCAATCTGACTGCTCTACAGTGACAACATGACTTCAAGTAATTAACACAAAAGAATGGCCCTGAACTGGAAGAAATCCTAACAATGACCCATACTTTTCTTAAGTCACTTACCTCACAGAAAATCTTCATAATACGAACTACAGCAATTACAGCAAGCAGCAACTACAGCCAGTCAAATAAAAGGATTCTAACTACTATAGGCTCTAACTACTAGGACGCATATGGTTAGCAAAACAAAGATTTTGTTGAATAGCAAACAATGTGTTTAGCAGATTTTACCTTATTCATGTGACATCCAATTCCAAAAATTATATAGCCATCAATAATTCCATTACCCAAACATTAACAACTACATCCATCTTCATTTTACAATGCATGTCCTACCAACACTGAGTCTCCACGAATGACACATGTCCAAGCTGTCCGCTTGCTAACTGCTAACCACTAGTCAGTCCAACCAGAGTCTCTTACCGAGGGCGCAGAACGCTGTCAGCGATATTAATTACAGTCTATACCGCTGCCAACATACAAACATATAAAAAGGCTACTTACAACTTGAGCTATATTGAAACAGATGATCGTATTTGGTCCATCCGGACAGTTATCTCCCAGATCCCCGCCAATTCAAATACGGCCCCCATACCGGAAAGCGGTTGCAACTTTTCAGAAGTGGCGCATGGCCTGCAGCTAGATGCTAGTCAGGACAGGGCTGAAAGGACGGCGGGAGCAATAAAGCGGATTTGTCGTCTGGCGGGCTGCCTACCGCTCTAGGGGTCGATACCCCCTGAATGAGCCGTGGCGCAAGTTTGCCCCTGGAAAATTCTCCCTTTCTGTGGTCGCGTTTCTCATCGCTGCCTCGCTCCCTAGTCAATTCTCCAGCAGAATAAAAGTTTCGGTGGAGGATTTGTTTCGGACCGAAAGTGACCACCTTCCGTCGGTAATGACATCGTGAACGCGTTTTCCCTCTTCGTAGATACTATTGTTGGATCAGGCGTGTCATCGCATTCGATAAATTATGTTGTGTATGCGTCGCATCTCCAGTACGGTGTCAACAGTATTCTTCTCTTTTTCCTGATTTTCCTTTCAGCTGCAGTCACTGTTCATCACAAATATGACATGTTAACTGTGTTCTAGTCCAGGACTCGAACCCGAACGCTTACTGTCGAGTACCGTTCTCTCCCTATTTTTTTTACGGCTTCTATTTCTTGTTCCGTTGTTATCCTGCAAGTTATTCAGTCTGCACTTAGACGAAGCACTAAAGGGAATGAAGGACAGTTTTGTAAAAGAATCACAGTTCAAGTAGGACATATAAAATGTTGTAGGTTTACTGATAACATTGTAATGCAGTCATTGATGGCACAGGACTTGGAAGATCTGTTGAACGGAATGTATAGTATATTGAAAAGAGGTTTTTCTAGCTGCCTTGGTAGTACCAGGGATTTTTACACCTACGAACGTTTTTTAAGTGCTTGATACGAGCTACATCGCTGGTCTTTATCCGATAGCCAACGTCTCTGTACAAAAGTTGAAGCTAGACAAGACACATACATCATTTTATGAAGTTCATGGTACAGCGGCTGTCTGAGAATATATGTTTATTCCATGACCGCTTTCGATCTCAGTTCACGACCACAGGGTTCTGTTCACACGAAAAAGAATGGAAGCATACAAGACTACAACATAAATTTATGCTTAGAGAATAATGAACATAAGGGAACACGAGCTTACGGTACTTATAATACTTTCAGATTTGTGGGTGTTTCAGAACTTCATAAATTGTAAACCACAGTGTAAGCCAGAAAACCTACCTCATATACAAATTGAAACAAGTGAAGTCGCATAATTATCTATTATCTTCGTGTCATTAACTTTACTTTATGAAGTTTTGATGCGGTAGTAAAACAGGAAGTATTGTAGCTATTGTAACATCTTGCCCCATTACGTTCTTAGCTTTCTGAGTGTAATTTTCTTATGTAGGCATATATGCTTTCCTATCGTGTTCGTGTCCACAGAAGCCCGTGCTGATGATCTGAATTCGAAACTGGTCATGGGACAAAGATACAGCTCGAGCACTTCATAAAATATTTGTTGGCTGTTGATAATCGGTTTATAAAACTATCTACCATACATCACTGTTTAGAAACTGCACCTACTTCGCAAATACGTCACGAATCAGGTGATTCATACTGTTGACTTCACCATTTTCGTCATTATTTTTATCCTTTTGAAGTCCAGGTTGTCTGCAACAGCAAACGTTGGTTATGAAACCTTTTGTTGTTGCGTGTGTAGTAGCAGTGTTGTTGACTCACGTTAGTTTAAGAGTTTGTACTAAACAAAACAAAAATGAGGATACGTACAAACGTCTGTGTATATGTATAGTCCATCCATTCTAGGTATCGACAATCTCAACAATTTGTGCCTGTTATCGATATCGATACTGGCAAGATGTCGGTACCGGGAATTCCAAGACTGTATTATCAAAATCTCTACTGTAGTTCCTCAGACTAGCCCGGACGAGCTGGGGATTTCAGTATATATGCGGACACAGAGCAGATTTAATACAACATTTTTCATTTACTTACTAAAAAAAGATTTCCGCTCACATTTTACGTTTGCATGCAGTAATGTTGGTCTGTTATGTCTTTGACGAACATTGAACGCAATGTATATTCAAATGGCAAAAGATACTTTTATGTGATATAATTACAATTTAAAAAGTTTCTAATTTTTTACTTTACTTGTAGTGTGAAAACTTGTGCCTTCTGGAATTTCATAATTCTAGGTCTACTGGCAGTATCCAATAGGTTTTAATGAGTGAGTTTGCGAGTGTGAAAATGTGTGACATTAATGACCGACCTTTTGGCTGCACTGACTTTTGAACCTTAAACTTTTTGCGCCTACTGTAGTTTGTGCCATGAATTTGAACTTGATACATCAACCTGTTTCAGGGAAAAAGAGATTTTAAACGACGGGAAGACTGACATACGGACAGAAAATCACAAACAAGTTTTTAGTGTCATATAATTACGTATTACAGTTTTCCGATTTATTCTTTTATTTGTACACTTAATCCTTGCTTCTTGCTAAATTTAATGATTCTAGGTCAACGGGAAGCACCATACAGCTTTTGATGAGGGAGTTTTAGAGTATTAAAACGAAATTTTTACACCGCCAACGGACCATAGACCTTAATATGCGACCTATACCGATTGCTTAGAAAAAATGTTCCTAACAGTCGGACAGACAGACAAAGACAGACGACAAAGCGCTTCTATAAGAACTCCGTATTTATAGATTGAGGTACGGGTCCCTAAAATTGGTTTGATTTGATTACAGCACAAGCTTGGCCGACTCAACATCACGTGACCATAGCTTGTACGTCGAAATAGATAGTGGAGAAATTGTCCTTATATTCCTTATAGCTATGTGGAGGAAAAGTTGTTATTTCATAAATATAATACGTATGTGGTGTTGATCAGAGTGAAAATATTGAGAACAGCGCTGGTAAACACCGAACATTACTAAAAGACGTCAGCTTAACATCTGCATGTACTTTGATGGTAGGGAAAGGGTATAATCCATCCAAGTATCATGTGAATTTGTTCAGCTGACTGTTTCGATTGTCATGGCTTGTTACATAACTGTCGTTTTTCTGCTATAGAAGTAGCTGTGGTTGTTTTAAAGTGAGAGATATTAGCGAGTTTTCGTTGGCTGAAGATTACTCAGGAGATCTATATCAATTTTCAGTCAGTTTTTGCTTTATTTCTATGTTTGAACTAAAACTGAGTAAAGAACATACGGTAGCGACGGTTTACAGATAACACAGCATTTAGCGCTGTGTGATTTCGCCTGCAGAACTGCCCTTCCTGCACGCGCACAGAGGGAGGGTTGAGGGTTGGGTGGGAGGGAGGGAGGGAGGTAACCCACCCACCTCCGGCTGCCACCTACTGCAGATGCTACGTGCGATTTGCAGATTTTTCTAATTTCTCCTGGGACTGCAGGATGCGCACATTTCCCCGAAATCCTGCCGTCGCCATACCAGAATAACGGTTTCTCCGGACGTGATCTGTGACGAGTTTTATCATAACGCAAGCTCCCCTGCTGTTGCTAGCAGTGATTCGGACTAACTTTCGTCAGGAGGACTCTAAAAACTCTTGAGAAATTTCCGGATTGTTCAGCAAGACAACGTGTTGTGCGCATAATTGGTGCGACTGCCTAACACTAGAGTTTACATTATTCACATAAAATTTGGAATCTGAATTTGTTTTCGGTTTATTTTTCAAAGTCTATGCGCACTTTGTGGCCGAACTGTCGAACATTTGAGGAAGTGTGGTTCAGGAAATGTTTATGTAACAAGTCGGTATGTTGAATGTACTAGCTGCTGTGGCATTCGACGTTTAATAAAAGAGTAAGGCAATAAATTACAGGAATTTTGTAGTCAGTCGCTCTATGGCAACTTTGGCTCATATGTTTCCTAAGACTCCGAGAAATTAAAAGTCTTCTGTCGTTTCTACACTTTCAAGTCTGCTGTAAGTAATGATTTACAAAACCTACTCATGCTGTTAGATAGGGTGTCGCAGACCTATGAGACCAAGATTCTAGCCGGCAGGAGTGGCCGTGCGGTTCTAGGCGCTACAGTCTGGAACCGAACGACCGCTACGGTCGCAGGTTCGAATCCTGCCTCGGGCATGGATGTGTGTGGTGTCCTTAGGTTAGTTAGGTTTAATTAGTTCTAAGTTCTAGGCGACTAATGACCTCAGAAGTTAAGTCGCATAGTGCTCAGAGCCATTTGAACCAACCAAGATTATACAGACGCTAAAGAATCCTAAGCCAACGGCCTTGCCGCAGTGTTAACCGAAGTTAAGCGGGGTAGGCCTTGATGAGTACTTCGATGAGTGACTGTCTGGGTCTGCCAAGTGCTGTTGGCAACGGGGCGCACTCAGTCCTTGAGAGGCCAATTGAGGAGCTTTTACCGGAAATACAGTGCCTCCGGTCACGAAGTCTGGCAACGGCCGGGAGAGGGTGTGGTGACCTCATACCCCTCCATATTCGCATCCAGTCAAGCCTAACAGCTAAGGAAGACTCGGCGGTCGGTCGGAACCTTTAGGCCTTCCGAAACCTGTTCGGACGCAGTTTAAGAGAGAATCCTAAGCCGAGTACTGTCAAACATAAATCTATTGGTCGGAAATGAATACTGAGAATTTCACCGATACAATCGAGTTGCATCATCCTTCAGCTCAGAAGTACTGTTCAAAGCGGCGATCGGCATCACAACTGCACATAAAATTTTGCAGCAAAAAGAAAGTACCTTCCTTGTCACAGTGTGATATTAAATCACAGTATGTCACTGTATGATACAGCATTACTTTCGAATGGTTGAATTCTACTCCTTTTCACGAATGCATTTTTTTCTTTTTTATTTCTTTATTATATATGGTCATTGTCAAAGTCGTGTAAATTTCATTAAATGAACATACGTATTGAATTTTTGATGCATCCTTGAAAACGATTCTTATAACTTTTGTGTAACAGAAACACTGGTAGTGTCAGGATTATAGTTTTGTGTAGTGTCAATGATAACGTCTGAATGTATAAAAAAAACACTGTTTGGAGTTTGCACGCAGAATTGCGAGACAGTAGCTACCAAAGAAATGTATCATTTAGCCACGATTGGGACAGGACGCAAGAGTGTGTGGCTGCAGAACAGCGTCTATGTATGCACCAACTTCTTGTGATTGCGGGAGGCGAGTTCCAAGGACCACACTAAATTGTTGACATATAACGTGGTTTCAAGGAGATTAAAAGAAAGGGCACTATCCGGTCGCAACATGCTTAAGGATCAATGTGCATTGATTGATTCCAATTGTTGCAGCCGAACTATTAGTTCGCACCTACGGCATCTCAGAATGGAAGATCGAACCATTGCACACTTACAGTTGTTGTAATAGCCTCGCCAGTTATTAGGACAAAATAACATTTGCGTAAAGTTTAATCATAGCTTTATGGGCCTTATTAACCCGAGACATAGTTACCTTATCAGGGTCCATTATCCAAGTTCCTGGTACCACTTAATGAATGAAAGGACGTATTAATGTAAAAGATATAGCTTAATTTTTCTCTTGAATTTAAAGTACATTTGTTGTTAATTAGTCAAGGACGTTACGTAATTTTAGAACTGTAGTCTAACAATCATGATAACCGTAGAAAATGTTTTTGTGAAAACTGTCAAAGTCGTTGATTCTGGGATCTCAATTAATTTTACATTTTTCTCAACTATAATAATTAACTTTAGATTAATTGTTAAATTTGTGTATTGATGTCTTGACTGCCGTTGCCATGACATTTTGCTGTTGTTTTGAAATCATTCGCATTTACGTGAAATAAATTTGAGAGTGAAATATCGCTACTTAGAAGGGTTGACTAACCAAAATCAGTAATAGTAGAGGTTACAGTGATGTTACGCTACGATATTATTGTTCGCGTCGCGTGTAGCAGTAATTCATTCATTTTTGATTTTGTCTGTAATTCCTTTAGAGAAATCTGAAGTTTTGAATATGTACTTGGATTTGTATAAAGATTTTTGTGATCACTTGAATGTATAAACTTGCTGCTGTGTGAGCAATGTCCGACGCCGACCATAAGCGTGTTACTGATTTTTATTACCCACACTTAAATTCAGTTATAACCGATTGGTTTCAAGAATACATTTTCTGCTTTAGGACTGGCGATGCTTTTGTTCCGTCATAAAGTTAAAATTTCATTAAACCTTAGCTCGCTCATTAATGACGAATTCGATAAAGAATTAAAATTAATCTTTGTAATTACACATATTTGGACTCAGTCGTTATTAGAGCAGTGTATCCGCTCGTCACTTTAACGATTCTTTGTACACTTTTCCACATCGTTTCGGTCTATTTTCTCCGGAATCGATTAGGTACACATAGTCATAGTCGATTATAGCGAGTGCCGGAAGAGGTGTGAGGCTTACATAATCACAGGCAGAAAATGTATTATTCTGTGAAGTGGCGCCACCAACGTTGATGCAGAAGAATATGCAGTTTATAAGCACTCACCACCTGGTACCGTCTGAAAATTCATTTCGACCATTGGTTCAGTATCCAAATATACAGTTTATAACGCTGGAACATCTGTATTTTTTGACTCTAAAACTCAGGTACATACTTTTCTTGCACATCTTGTCTATTGTCAACTCATTGTTATGCTATACTTCTGCTATGTCTGTGTGTACTCAAAAGATCATGCTGTTGCCCAACAATATAATATGATGGACATAAATTTCGCTATGGAAAACAGAATCTGAATAAATACTTTGTTTTGAACACTAAGGAAACCCAAGTAATGTGACTGATTTATCTCCTGTAAATACGAGGGTCAGTCAAAAAGTAATGCCTCCTATTTTTTTTTTCTACGTTTAATTGTCAGGAAATTTAAATGCAATTACATAGGTTGAAAACCACAACATTGAGGATCATTTTGTCATTTTTCAATGTAATCTCCGCCAATCTCTACAGTTTTGGTCCATCTTTGAACAAGGGCATGTATCCCAGCACGGTAAAAATCACAGCTCTGCTTCCTAAGTCATTGACGCACGGATGTTTTGACGGCCTCCTCATCTTCAAAATGAATCCCACAATGAGCTTCTTTTAGTGGCCCGAACAGATGGAAGTCTGATGGTGCCAGGTCAGGGCTGTATGGGGGATGAGGCAAAACTTCCCATCCAATTTTGACAATCTCGTCAGAGGTGTGACGACTGGTGCGTGGTCTTGCATTGTCATGCAGAAGAAGAACATCTGCCATTGATTTTGTTGGGCGAACTCGCTGAAGACGTGCTTTAAGTTTTTTGAGGGTTGTGTAGTATTGAACAGAATTTATTGTGCATCCCTGCTCCAAAAAATCAACCAGAATCACACCCTCTGTATCCCAGAAAACTGTTGCCATAAGTTTCCCTGCCGATCGCACAGTTTTGAATTTTTTCTTCCTCGGCGAGCTTGTGTGACGCCACTCCATTGACTGCCTCTTTGATTCGGGTTCAAAAAAATGCACCCATGTTTCGTCCCCGGTCACAATTTTTTTCAGAAACTCATCTCCCTCCAAAAGGAAGCGCTGCAAGTGTTGGGAGGCTATTGTTTTCCTTGCCTCTTTATTCTGATCGGTTAACATTCTTGGAACCCACCGTGCACAAACTTTTGAGTACCCCAATTGTTTAATAATCGTGATCACACTGCCTTTACTAAGAGAAATAATGCGACACACTTCATCTGCAGTCACCCGACGGTCACCACGAATGGTGTCATCAACTTGCTGAATGTTGTGTGGAGTCACTGCACTCACCGGCCTGCCGCTCCGCTTTTCGTCAGTCAACGGTGTTTGCCCTTCAGCTTCCTTACAACGACGAACCCATCGTCTAACAGTGCTGACATCCACTGTCACAACACCATACACCTTCTTCAGTCTTTCATGAATGCGTATGGGCGTTTCACCTTCTGCATTCAAGAATTCAATCACACAACGCTGTCTCAAACGAACATCGATGTCGGCCATCTTACAAACTTCTGCTGTGCTGCCACCTGTTGACACAGAAAGTTACTACTGCAGTGGATTGCAGAGGGTTTGAGGAATGGCGCCAAATTCAAATTTTTCACTTAACTTAATTTTTTTAAGTAGAAAAAAAATGGGAGGCATTAGTTTTTGACCGACCCTCGTACATAAAACTGCAACAGTCACTTTTTTTGAATAATTATTGTTACATTAACCGATTTTCGAACCTTTTCAGGTACACCTTCAGATGATTTTCTGAAGGTCACATCACTGTTTCTAGCACAACGCTGGGTGCTGGCTTGCGACAGCATGGGCGGCTTTTTTCTGTTAGTGTCCATCTGCCTACTTCCATTTTGATGGCCGGTTGTTATATCACTTCAAACAATCTGTATACATTTACGCTGTGGTAGCAAGTGCTATACAAATGTTGCAACCTCAGGCTTTCCAGAACCCACAGTACTTGAATAGAACGCCTGTCACTATTCGTTCTTGGCCACAGGGAATCGCTTGCTACATACAAGTGTGTAACTGGAATACAAGTCGATTTGAATTCTGTTCAGTTCAGTGCAGCTTAACATGTGTCCAGGCATGAATAGGACAGTGCGGTTTATGTACATTGATCATACTTGCATTACGTTTGTTAGGGTGATTTCAAGCTTAGACGGTGCTTAGAGAATACTGCGAGAAGCTTTGTCATCATGGGAAGTCGCTCGCCACTCGTCGCTTGATGAGCACCAGAGCGATGTTGTTCAAGCTTACATGTAAAAAGATCTGTGGCGTAGTAGCCCCGCGATCAACAGTGACAGCCAACAATAGCTATCGTGCCTACAAAATATGGCGAGTTAGTGTCCAGAGAAATGCAACAGTACTGGGTGCTGTCTTTCTAGAGGCTTTCGCTGACGCAGACAGTACGCAACCGTCTCCAGTTTATTTTCTAGGCGTCCCTTAGGAACAACAATAAGAAAACCCCAGCTCCGTAGTGTGTGTAGAAGGCGGGCAAAAGATGCCCTGGAAGGGAAACTGGATCAGTTTCGTCGGCTTCTCTTCCCCAACGAGAGTGGGTTTATCTGATGCCTTAAGAAAGTTGTAGAAGAGGTGCCCAGCTGCCAGTGCACACGCATGCTGTCCCATGGGTTCAGCAGGGTGATGGATCAGTCATGTTTTGGATCTGTATCGTGTACAGACGTCTCCCATCGCTATCGATGGTAATATGAAGAGTGTGAAGTGTCGGGAGTGGACCCTCCAGTCTACTTTCTAGCCCTACAGTCAACGTTATGGCCACAGGTTCGTCACAGTGGACGAATGCACCAAGCTCCCTAATACTTTCCTCTAGAATTGGAGTGGTCTGCGTTATCCGCGCCGTCCGCAGTGGCCGAGCGGTTCTAGGTGCTTCAGTCTGGAACTGGGCGACCGCTACGGCCTCAGGTTCGAATCCTGCCTCGGGCAAGGATGTGTGTGATGTGCTTAGGTTAGTTAGGTTTAAGTAGTTCTAAGTTCTAGGGGACTGATGACCTCAGATGTTAAGTCCCATAGTGCTCAGAGCCATTTGAACCATTTTTTTGCGTTCTCCGCTGGTATGAATCCGATTGTGCATGCTTGGGTTCAGCTGAAAATTGCAGTGACGTCTCAGGAACCCTCAGAAGGACTGCGTCGAAGAACGGTGGGTCGACCATTTTGTGGGCAGTGAGCAGGACGATTAACATCGGAATTCCCGGAATGCAGCAACAAGGAACTGAGTAACTGGGAAGCTTTTTATGTCACAGATTTCAGATATTTACGCTTTCGATCTCACTGCCTGTCTATTTTTGTATTTTTATATAGAGAGGTTGCTATATTAGAATTTCATTAGGTTTTATTCTTTTTTCCGCTCCTCCTGTCGAACGTAAGATCACAGGCCTATACAGATATGCAAATGGTGAAAACCTTTTCGGCAGTTTCTGTATATCTTGGTGAGTAGATGTGGCAGTTTCTGGTTCCAACTTGTACTACACATCCTAAACATCTTAAATTATAAGAAGTATCGTTGTGGAAGTGAGATCCTTTTATTTATCTCAGTATACTGTGCAAAATTTAGACCTTTGTTCTGCCTTGTGTTGTTGCGTGTGGGTATTGTAATATAAGGGGCGGAAATGGTGAAGCCCAGCGGTGCTACATAGCCTGTGCTTCTAGTATAGAATGAACTGTAATGTTGAGCTTAAAATCTTCGTCCGGTGGAACATCACCGGCTATGTTACAGGTTGTCACTGCACGAGACATTGTAGACAAGTTTAGGCTTGTATGGAGTCATATAGGCAGGAAAGAAAATGACTAGCAGTGGTCCAAGGTACCCTCCACTACGCACCACATTATGGATTGTGGCATATGGAAGTAGATGTAGAACGTGGCGCTGTCTTGGAGTTAATTCAGGTCACTGGTTAACTTCGTTGGGGCCTCCATACCTTTCATCACTATTTCTTTCACGTTCACAATTCGAATCACCTACAAACGGATTGAACATCGCCACCCAGTCATGCATTAGCAACATTTGCAACTAAGGCAGCAAATTAAATTATTGGCTAATAAATATGGGGCAGATGAATTGTACTTTACAGGAAAGTCCTCACAGAGTGTTGTTAAGTAAGGTCTTCAAGTCAGCTAGCATCACTTTCTCTGGGTTGCAGAATCACAGAATTAATTAACGGGTTAGTTTCCCCATGGGACTCGAAGGATATGTCCAGCAGGCACATTAAGGAAATCGAGAGGAGTCCTACAAATAAAACTGTACACTGCAATGCATCGAAGAATCATTTTCATTTGTGTCATTATTATACCCTGTCACAGTCGCCAGTTGTAACGTGCAGTGTGAAGAATTTAATATTTGCTTGTACTGTCTGACGACTTATAACAGTGAAGCACATTAGTTGCAACACACAACGAAACTATATCTTTGAGAGAAATCACGAAGAAGTAAGTTCGAAATAAGCCAAAAGAAAATGAGCAGCCAATGTCGACATTAACTGCAGCATCAGATAGAGACACAAATACATCAGACACTATAATATTTCTGCCGATTCACTTTCGATCATGATAAATAAAATTAGCTGAATTACATCCAAATACCTTAGCTTTCGTTTTAAATGAGAAAGTGCTATTCAAGCCGTAACAGCGCTCGCTGAGCAGTACTGCGTATTTGTATTCAATCATTTACAATATGGCGTACATGGGCGCCTATACTTGTACATAGCCTTTCTTGAATCATAAAAAAAAAAAAATGGAGAATGCAAAATGGCTCTGTAATATTACTCTACTGGCCATTAAAATTTCTGCACCACGAAGATGAAGTGCTACAGGCGTGAAATTTAACCGACAGAAAGAAGATGCTATGGCATGCAAATGATTAGCTTTTCAGAGCATTCACACAAAGCTGGCGCCGGTGGCGACACTTACAACGTGCTGACATGAGGAAAGTTTCCAACCGATTTCTTATACACCAGCAGTTGACCGGCGTTGCCTGGTAAAACGTTGTTGTGTTGCCTCGTGTAACGAAGAGAAATTCGTTCCATCACGTTTCCCACTTTGATAAAGGTCGGATTGTAGCTTATCGCGATTGCGGTTTATAGTGGCGAGACACTGCTGCTCGCGTTGGTCGAGATCCAATGACTGTTAGCAAAATATGGAATCGGTGGGTTCAGGAGGGTAATACGGAACACCGTGCTGGATCCCAACGGCCACGTATCACTAGACGAGATGACAGGCATCTTATCCGCATGGCTGCAACGGATCGTGCAGCCACGTCTCGATACCTGAGTCAACAGATGGGGACGTTTGCAAGACAACAACCATCTGCACGAACAGTTCGACAACGTTTGCAGTAGCATGGACTATCAGCTCTGAGAGTCTGGCTACGGTTACCCTTGACGCTGCATCACAGACAGGAGCGCCTGCGATTGTGTACTCAATGACGAACCTGGGTGCACGAATGGTAAAACGTCATTTTTTCGGATGAATCCAGGTTCTATTTACAGCATCATGATGGTCGCATCCGTGTTTGGCGACATCGCGGTAAACGCACATTGGAAGCGTGTATTCGTCATCGCCATACTGGCGAATCACCCGGCGTGACGGTATGGTATGGTATGGGGTGCCATTGGTTACACGTCTCGGTCACCTCTTGTTCGCATTGACGACACTTTGAACAGTGGACGCTACATTTCAGATGTGTTACGACCCGTGGCTCTACCCTTCATTCGATCCCTGTGAAACCCTACATTTCAGCAGGATAATGCACGGCCGCACGTTGCAGGTACTGTACGGGCCTTAATGGATACAGAAAATGTTAGACTGCTGTCCTGGCCGGCACATTCTCCAGATCCCTCACCAATTGAAAACGTCTGGTCAATGGTATCCGAGCAACTGGCTCGTCACAATACACCAGTCACTACTCTTGATGAACTGTGGTATCGTGTTGAAGCTGTATGGGCAGCTGTACCTGTACACGATATCCAAGCTCTGACTCAATGACCAGGCGTATCAAGGCCGTTATTACGGCCAGAGGTGGATGCTCTGGGTACTGAATTCTCAACATCCATGCACCCAAATTGCCTGAAAATGTAATCACATGTCAGTTCTAGTATAATACATTTGTCTATATTATATTAGAACTGACATATGTCTAGTCAGAGACAGCAAAGGAGTTGGAAGAGCAGTTGAACGGAATGGATAGTGTCTTGAAAGGAAGATATAAGATGAACATCAACAAAAGCAAAACGAGAATAATGGAATGTAGTCGAATTAACTCGGGTGATGCTGTTGGAATTACATTAGGGAATGAGACACTTAAAGTAGTAAAGGAGTTTTGCTATTTGGAGCAAAATATCTGATGATGGTCGAAGTAGAGAGGATATAAAATGTAGACTGGCAATGGCAAGGAAAGCGTTTCTGAAGAAGAGAATTTTGTTAACATCGAATATAGATTTAAATGTCAGAAAGTCGTTTCTGACAGTTTTTGTATGGAGTGTAGCCATGTATGGAAGTGAAGCATGGACGATAAATAGGTTAGACAAGAAGAGAATAGAAGTTTTCGAAATGTGGTGCTACAGAAGAATGCTGAAGATTAGATGGATAGATAAAGTAACTAATGAGGAGGAACTACACAGAAATGTGGAGAAGAGAAATTTGTGGCACTATTTGACTAGAAGAAGGGATCGGTTGGTAGGACATGTTCTAAGGCATCAAGGGATCACCAATTTAGTATTGGTGGGCGGCGTGGAGGGTAAAAATCGTAGAGGGAGACCAAGAGATGAATACGCTAAGCAGATTCAGAATGATGTAGTTGCAGTAAGTACTGGGAGGTGAAGAAGCTTGCACAGGATAGAGTAGCATGGAGAGCTGCATCAAACCAGTCTCAGGACTGAAGACCACAACAACAACAACAACAACAACATCTTTGTCTAATGAATGCCAGTTTATCATGTGCATTCCTTCTTGGTGTAGCAATTTTAATGACCAGTATTGTACGTAAGTACTGGAAATGCAGCGAGCGAAGGGAAAAGGGCGACAAAGGTTCAAATATGCGCGCACATAGCGCCTCTGGATATTTTCGTTACGTAGAAAAAGGGTTATCATACCTGCTGATTGTGAAATTCTACTAACGATGTAGTGCCCTTGCACCAAACCAGACTGTCTGCGCCAACTGCTGTGTTGTGAATTGGTCGCGGAACTAATTGCAGCCGTCGCCAAGATCTGCAATTGTGTTTTACGTGCTCGAAAAAGCTGTTGCGATATCGAGTCGCGAGCGGCGCGCGGTACAGCTGCGGAATTCGCGCCCCGAAAGGCGAAGCGAAGTGGCGAGCGCGAAAGGAAAGCGGCTCGGCGCCAAGCAGGGGGAGAGACCGGTGATTCAGCGGCGCGGTCGATCCGCAGTGGCGCGACTCCAGCTGGCCAGCGCCTGGTGCAGTCCGGCGATAAGGACGCCTCGCGGCGTGACGGGCCGCACTCCATAGCCGCACCTGAGGACAGCCGCCGAGCAGGGCAGTCTAGCGTCACGGCAGCTGTCACAATGCGTGCCAGACAAACTGCAGCACACCACTTCCCGACGCCACCTGTGTACTGTTCCCGCGATTATTGTGTGCGCTAGAGCGTGGGCAGTCTGCAGAAATTTTTCCAAAAGAGGGCGAGATGCGAAACTTGCCACTTTGAATAAAACTGATTCGGTGAGTTTGAAAACGTGTCGCCGCGCCGGATTAGCCGAGCGGTCCAGGGCGCTACCGTTATGGATTGTGCGGGTGGTCCCGGAGGAGGTTCGAGTCCTCCCTCGGGCATAATTTAGGTTAAGTAGTATGTAAGCTTAGGGACTGATGACCTTAGCACTTAAGTCGCATAAGATTTCACACACATTTGACACATTTGAAAACGTGTTACGCCTCAAGAACTAAAGTTGGCACGAAGTACACAAAACGAATTGTGTCTCAAAAGTTTGCAGTTAACTGATTAATATTATTAAGACAGAGTACTTTACTGCCTAAACAGTAAGCAAGCATACGCGGAAACGACAAAAAGTAACGTGATACCTTCAGAATAAAAATAGTCTTCGTCGCAAAATTGTTTAACATCAGTGACGCGTTTCACCCTTCTCAGGCATTATGAAATTGTGTAAAAGTATCTGGATATGAAACCCATGCATCACAAAGCCATAACAAATGCAAAATGGATGCAACAGTAATTGGTTATGTAATAAAAAAATGGCTCAAATGACTCTGAGCACTATGGGACTTAACATCTCATGTCATCAGTCCCCTAGAACTTACAACTACTTAAACATAACTAACCTAAGGACATCACACACATTCATGCCCGAGGCAGGATTCGAACCTGAAATCGTAGCGGTCACGCGGATCCAGACTGAAGCGCCTAGAACTTCACGGCCACACCGGTCGTCGGTTGTGTAAGCCATCCGTCATAAAAACATATAAAACTCAACGTCCATCAAGACTGTTTTTATTCTGACATAATTCAAAACTTTTTGCTGTAGCACTCTGCCACAATGGAATGGCGTTTTTTTCCTTTTCTTCTCTTTTTTAATTGAATACCTCTTAATATCGTGCCCGACCTCCTTTTGCCTGGGGTTGTGCAGCAACAAGTCGTTGCAAGCCTCCTGCAGATATATTGAGCCATGATGCCTCTGCAGCCGTCTATAACAGGGAAAGAGTTGCCGGTGCAAGATTTGTGCTCGAACTGACCTCTGGCCGGCCGCTGTGTCCGAGAGGTTCTAGGCGCTTCAGTCCGGAACCGCGCTACTGCTTCAGTCACAGGTTTGAATCCTGTGTGTGATGTCCTTAGGTTAGTCAGGTATAAGTAGTGGGAATTTAAGGAGATGTAACCTGGATAAACTGACTAAACCAGAGGTTGTACAGAGTTTCTGTGAGAGCATAAGAGAACAATTGACAGGAATGGGGGAAAGACATACAGTAGAAGAAGAATGGGTAGCTCTGAGGGATCAAGTAGTGAAGGCCGCAGAGGATCAAGTAGGTAAAAAGACGAGGGCTAGTAGAAATCCTTGGGAAACAGAAGAAATATTGAATTTAATTGATGAAAGGAAAAAATATAAAAATGCAGTAAATGAAGCAGGCAAAAAGGAATACAAACCATCTCAAAAATGAGATCGACAGGAAGTGCAAAATGGCTAAGCAGGGATGGCTAGAGAACAAATGTAAGGATGTAGAGGGGTAAGATAGATACTGCCCACAGGAAACTTAAAGAGACCTTTGGAGAGAAGAGAACCACTTGCTCAGATGGAAACCCAGTTCTAAGCAAAGAAGGGAAAGCAGAAAGGTGGAAGGAGTATATAGAGGGTCTATACAAGGGCGATGTACTTGAGGACAATATTATGGAAATGGAAGAGGATGTAGATGAAGATGAAATGGGAGATACGATACTGCGTGAAGAGTTTGACAGAGCACTGAAAGACCTGAGTCGAAACAAGGCCCCCGGAGTCGACAACATTCCATTGGAACTACTGACGGCCTTGGGAGAGCCAGTCCTGACAATACTCTACCATCTGGTGAGCAAATTGTATGAGACAGGAGAAATACCCTGAGACTTCAAGAAAAATATAATAATTCCAATCCCAAAGAAAGCAGGTGTTGGCAGATGTGAAAATTACCGAACTATCAGTTTAATAAGTCACAGCTGCAAAATACTAACGCGAATTCTTTACAGACGAATGGAAAAAGTGGTAGATGCGGACCTCGGGGAGGATCAGTTTGGATTCCGTAGAAATGTTGGAACACGTGAGGCAATACTGACCTCACGACTTATCTTAGAAAATAGATTAAGGAAAGGCAAACTCACGTTTCTAGCTTTTGTAGACTTAGAGAAAGCTTTTGATAATATTGACTGGAATATTCTCTTTCAAATTCTGAAGGTGGCAGGGGTGAAATACAGATCGAAACGCTATTTACAATTTGAACAGAAACCAGATGCCAGTTATGAGAATCTAGGGGTATTAAAGGGAAGTAGTAGTTGGGAAGGGAGTGAGAAATGGTTGTAGCCTCTCCCTGATGTTATTCAATCTGTACATTGAGCAAGCAGCAAAGGAAACAAAAGAAAAATTCGGAGTAGGAATTAAAATCCATGGAGAAGAAATAAAAACTTTCCAGTTCGCCGATGACTTTGTAATTCTGTCAGAGACAACAAAGGACTTTGAAGAGCAGCTGAACGGAATGGACAGTGTCTTGAAAGGAGTATATAAGATGACCATCAACAAAAGCAAAACGAGGGTAATGGAAAGTAGTCGCATTAAATCAGGTGATGCTGAGGGAGTTGGACTAGGAAATGAGACACTTAAAGTCGTAAAGGAGTTTTGCTATTTGGGGAGCAAAATAACACATGACGGTCGAAGTAGAGAGGATATAAAATGTAGACTGGCAATGGCAAGGAAAGCGTTTCTGAAGAAGAGAAATTTGTTAACATCGAGTATAGATTTAAGTGTCAGGAAGTCGTTTCTGAAAGTATTTGTATGTAGTGTTGCCATGTATGGAAGTGAAACATGGACGATAAATAGTGTGGACAAGAAGAGAATAGAAGCTTTCGAAATGTGGTGCTACAGAAGAATGCTGAAGATGAGATGGATAACTAATGAGGAGGTACTACACAGAATTGTGGAGAAGAGATATTTGTGGCATAACTTGACTAGAAGAAGGGATCGGTTTGTAGGACCTGTTCTAAGGCATCAAGGGATCACCAATTTAGTATTGGAGGGCGGCGTGGAGGGTAAAAATCGTAGAGGGAGACCAAGAGATGAATGCACTAAACAGATTCAAAAGGATGTAGGCTGGAGTAGGTACTGGGAGATGAAGAAGCTTACACAGGATAGAGTAGAATGGAGAGCTGCACCAAACCAGTCTCTGGACTGAGAACCACAACAACAACAAGATCCTAATATCGTGTCCGACCTCCTTTTGCCCGGGGTAGTGCAGAAATACGTCGTTGCAAGCCTCTTGCAGATATATTGAGTCATGATGCCTCTGCAGCCGTCTATAACAGGGAAAGAGTTTCCGGTGAAAGATTTGTGCTCGAACTGACCTCTCCATTATGTCACACAAATGTTCGATGGGATTCGTGTTGGGCGATATGGTTGGCCAAATCATTCGCTCGAATGGTCGAGAATGTTCTTCAAACCAATCGCGGGCAATTGTGACCCGGTTACTTGGCGCATTGTCATCCATAAAAATTCCATCGTCGTTTGGGATCATGAAGTCCATGAATGGCTGCAAATGCTCTTCGAGTAGCCGAACGTTAACATTTCCAGTGAATGATCGGTTCAGTTAGACCAGAGGACCCAGTCCATTCTGTGTAAAAATACGCACACCATTATGGAGCTATTACTAGCTTGACCAGCGTCTTGTTGACAACTTGAGTCCATGGCTTCGTGGAGTCCGCGCCACACTTGAACCCTACCATCAGCTCTTACTAACAACTCGTGATTCATCTGACCAGGCCAGTGTTTTCCAGTCGTCTAGGATCCAACCGATGTGGTTATGAGTCCAGGAGAGGCGCTGCAGGCGACGTCGCGCTGTTAGATAAGACCCTCGCGTCGGTCGTCTGCTCCCATAGCCCAGTAACGCCGCATTCTCCTCATGGATACGTTAGTCATACGTCCCACATTGATTTCTGCTCTTTTTCACGCAATGTTCCTTGTCTGTTAGCACTGACAACTCTACGCAAACACCGCTGCTCTCGGTCGTTGTTTGAAGACCTCGACCGTTGCGCTGTTTGGTGGCAGGTAATGCTTGAAATTTGTTATTCTCAGCACATCTTGACACTACTGATCTCGGAATACTGAATTCCCTAACGATTTCCGAAATGGAAGGTCCTAGATGTCTCCAACTGCCTGTTAATTTCCGTTGTGCGGCCATAATCACGTCGGACACCTATTCACATGGATGACGGCTCCGCCAATGTACTGTTCTTTTATACCTATTATACGCGATACTACCGCCATGTATTTCCGTGCATATCGCTACCCCGGCCTTTTATCACCTCAGTGTATTTCAGTAGTAGGCTACATGCAAAGTACATCTTTTTATGTTATTAATGTGAACATGATTGCTACCTCTTTGATTAAACCATCGAAATTACATCCCTGTGTGATTGAATCCTGGATAGCCAACGAACTATCAAATAAGCTGGAAAACATTCGCAAAAACAACTGATTCACGTTCCGACAATGTTAGACTGAAACTGTCAATTAAAACTTTGAAGTAGGAAAAATATCAAAATGTTTAAGAAAATCCTCCTGGATATCAATAAAAATGCCACATTAAAACCCCTAGAAGTGGCAAAACAGAGAATAAATTTGAACAACGCTTATTCATTTTTGATGCCATCTGTAATGCACTGTTTGGTTTTAAAACTTCACATCTGTTTACGTTAACGGATTTATTGCATTACTTTCACGTTTTCTATTTCTTAGTTCCGACTGGTATAACTGAAGACGAATAAAATGTGTTTCGAAAGCGTATTAATTTTAGTTGGTTAGTCAAAGTGTAGCCTAGGAGCAGTACACGATTAAATGAATGTGGGAAACCTCCTAAAACCATCCTCAGATTGGCCGGTAGGATCACCTTTTAGCAGCCTAGCACTGCAACTTCTCTCCAGTTTGTCAGATGACTGTGCAGCATGCCAACTGCAATGCAGAATTCGTAGCTGTAGGACTGCATGTGGCGCTGTGTTTGTACCCATACACTTCGATAAGTTGCCATTCTAAAGTGCACATTTTTTGGACCATAAAAATTCAACCTCTTTTTCTCTCTTCTAGGTCAGAAAAAGGCGTGTATAGTTGTATACATCTGCAATATAGCACGAGTGTGTGCTTGCGAGTGTACTACAGCAATGTCGTGTGAAATTGAGTGAAGGGTCAGCAAGTCGTCAGGTCTTGCTTTTCCACAGAAAAATGTTAAAGTACTACTGCTATTCCATTGTGCATGAGTGGGTAAGGGAGACCTCATGAGAACTGGGTACAGTGACTGGCCCGTATACTGATACTGTGCTTATTTGTTGGGAATAGACCACGGAATCCGTGTGCCATGGTGTTATACAGGTTCCTCTCTGCATCTCGATACAAACTGAACGAGGAAGCGACAGCAAAGTGTTGAAGACATTATTACGGCACGTTCCTGTAAAGGTTCGCACCACGTTGACTACAGAGCAGCGTAGAAACTGCAGCCACATCAAGGAATCACCACAATTTCCCGTGAATAGATTGATAACTATGAAAAGCCGAGAAATACAGCAATTGCCAAAGATGAAGTATTTTTCGTCGCGGTCTGGTCGTCAATGTTAAATCTGCAGTTTAGTGGAGTCGCAGGCAATGATTGCTAGGAATTTGGAAGAATTCTATAATGAATAAAAAGGCTGTACCCTGATTCCGGGAGGGGGGAAGTGCCCCCCCCCTTTTCCACCACTCCCCCTCCACCCCGCCCTTGCGTACGCCTGCGCCCCAGAGCCGGCGTCTGGAACTCCGTGGAAGGAGGCTTTCTGTAGCCTTTATGTGATGAGCCGGTATCCCCTTAATCCTCTTAATAAGTTGTCGTCGCAGATTACGTGGGTGGCTTAAAGGCTTGTGGATATTCGCGTCTGTGTTTCCCAACACTAGCTGTAAAGGAACATCTGACGTCATATCACAAAAGGCACATACACTTCGATCTAAATAACAAAGTGATTGACAGTAGAACACGGCGAGGGTGATGTCGCTTCGCATTTATCTACGTACACAGTATGGATGCTAAACGCGCACCACGAACAAACTATCCTAAATCAGTAGACGTGATATAGGTGTACAGACACACAAATTATTACAGTTTAGGAAAAACTGGACGATTTATTCAAAAGAAACAGCTTCAGAAACTGAGCACGTTGGTCTTCCTCTGGCCGTTATGCAAGCAGATATTCGGCTTAGCTTGATTGACAGAGTTTATGGATGTCCTACTGAGGATATCGTGCCAAATGATGTCCAATTAGTGCTGTAGACCGTCAAAATTCTACACTCATGCTTATAAATAAAGGATAATGCTGATACATGGTGAAACACGCTCTGGTGGCCGGTTTGCTGATTTAAATCACCTCGGGGTATGACCATGCGGTGTATTTGATCTGCGGTCGTCGCATGGTGGCGCTGGCAGCAGTCCACATACGCAGGTGTGTGTTGGTGCAAGTCAGAGTACAGTGCCACGAGTAAGTGTGCAGACGTTTTCAGACTTGCTAGTGGTGACTGTGTGTTGCAAATGGCTCAAATAATTGATGAGGTTATGAAGGGTAGAACACTAGGGCGACTGGAGGCTGGTCAAACACAGCAGGTTCGCGAATCTGTCTATCACCGATAGCTAAGCTAAAGATGAGAAGTTAAGTGACTCATTTGCCTTGAACGGCGGTGACAGCAGCTGTCAAATATAAATGTAGGAAAGCCTAAAATTCTAGGTGAATACCTCACTCGAAATTGAAAGAGTAAAATTACAAGATTAATCCTGCGTGAGCGCAGGATTAGGAACCAAAAAGTAACTCACCAAACCAAGGGAACACACGGAGCGAAGATGGGTTTGCTATCACAGACATGAAACACAGTGTTAAAAAATGGTTCACATGGCTCTGAGCACTATGGGACTTAACTTCTGAGGTCATCAGTCCCCTAGAACTTAGAACTACTTAAAACTAACTAATCTAATGACATCACATACATCCTAGCCCGAGGCAGGATTCGAACCTGCGACCGTAGCGGTCGCGCGGTTCCAGTCTGTAGCGCTTAGAACCGCTGGGCGACCCTGGCCGGCACAGTGTTAAACAAATATTTCTCTAGACAACCTGTATGCTGAAGCGAGTTGGTAGAACAACAGACAAACTTGAGAGGAGAGTGCTCAGTGAAAACGCCAAGTGGCGGCGCTTATTATAAAAAGGGAGTGAAATAAAGTAACTGCTGAATAGAGCCTATAAACTAAAGGAACAGAGCGAAATACCCTTAAAAATTAAAAATAGACGAATCGGTGGTAAACGGAAAATAGCTACACATATGGAGAGGGGGGAGCAAGAAGTTAAAAATCACAATTGCTTAAAAATATCGGAGTAATGGCGAAAACTGAGTACGAAGCAGCAGTGCTTGGACATAAAGGCAGAAAAAGTGAGGATCAAACCCAACAGGAGAGGGAAAGCTACCTAAATGTTGACAAAGCTGACATGGTATCACAAAAAAACCTTTGTTTTCGGTGATCAGCTGAACATTAGCGCTTAATTTTTCCGACCGCTTGAGAAATTTGATTATCTCTAACTTTCCCAAAACTATCAGCGCCGCCACTCGGCGCCTTCGCTAAGCATTGTCCTCTCAAGTCAATCTATTGTGCAGCCCATTTGCCTCAGCATATACAATACTGGCCATTAAAATTGCTACACCAAGAAGAAATGAAGACAACAGGTATTCATTGGACAAATATATTATACTAGAACTGACATTTGATTACATTTTCATGCAATTTGGGTGCATAGATCCTGAGAAATCAGAACCCAGAACAACCACCGCTGGCCGTAATAACGGTCTTGATACGCCTGGGTATTGAGTCAAACAGAGTTTGGATGGCGTGTACAGGTAAAGCTGCCCATGCAGCTTCAACACGATACCCCAGTTTACCAACAGTAGTGACTGGTGTATTGTGACGAGCCAGGTGCTCGGCCACCATTGACCAGATGTTTTCAATTGGTGAGAGATCTGGAGAATGTGCTGGCCAGGGCAGCATTCGAGCATTTTCTGTATCCAGAAAGGCCCGTACAGGACGTGCAACATGCGGTCGTGCATTATCCTACTGAAATATAGGGTTTCACAGGGATCGAATGAAGGGTAGAGCCACGGGTCGTAACACATCTGAAATGTAACGTCCACTGTTCAAAGAGCCGTCAGTGTCTCGGAGCCAGAACCGTGATTCATTGGTTTGAGGTGTATAATAGTGAACTCACGTTGATTTCTCGGTTACAAAATTCATCTGATGTAAATCCTATGAAACCAATTTCGGTCACTGTCAGACGCCATCACCGCAAACCAGAAGCATGTTATTTACGCGAATTACATAACCTGTGCACAGGCATCTAATGCTACATACCTCCACAAGCCTACCAATAAACTGTCGGATCTCTGATCACAGAATCAGTGATGTATTTCGTTCCAAAGGCGGACAAACAAGCTATTAATCAGATGATCATAAAGTTTTGGCTCATCAGTGTACATTACTGGCCATTAAAATTGCTGCACCACGAAGATGACGTGTTACAGACGCGAAATTTAACCGACAGGAAGAAGATGGTGTGATATGCAAATGATTAGCTTTTCAGAGCATTCACACAAGGCTGGCGCCGGTGGCGACACCTACAACGTGCTGACATGAGGAAAGTTTCCAACCGATTTCTCATACACAAACAGCAGTTGACCGGCGTTGCCTGGTGAAACGTTGTTGTGATGCCTCGTGTAAGGAGGAGAAATGCGTACCATCACGTTTCCGACATTGATAAAGGTCGGATTGTAGCCTATAGCGATTGCGGTTTATCGTAACGCGACATTGCTGCTCGCGTTGGTCGACAACCAATGACTGTTAGCAGAATATGTAATCGGTGGGTTCAGCAGGGTAATACGGAACGCCGTGTATGCCATCGGTCTCGTGTCACTAGCAGTCGAGATGACAAGCATCTTATCCGCATCGCTGTAACGGATCGTGCAGCCACGTCTCGATCCCTGAGTCAACAGTTGGGGACGTTTGCAACACAACAGCCATCTGCACGAACAGTTCGACGACGTTTGCAGCAGCATGGACTATCAACTAGGAGACCATGGCTGAGGTTACCCTCGACGCTGCATCACAGAAGTGCCTCCGATAGTGTACTCAACGACGAACCTGGGTGCAGGAATGGCAAAACGTCATTTTTTAGGATGAATCCAGGTTCTGTTCACAGCGTCATGATGGTCACATCCGTGTTTCGCGACACCACGGTGAATGCACATTGGAAGCGTGTTTTCGTCATCGCCATACTGGCGTATCACCCGGCTGGATGGTATGGGGTGCCATTGGCAACACATCTCGGTCACCACTTGTTCGCATTTACGGCACTTTGAACAGTGGACGTACATTTCCGATGTGTTACGACTCGTGGCTCTACCCTACACTCGATCCCTGCGAAACCCTACATTTCAGCAGGATAATGCACGACTGCATGTTGCACGTCCTGTACGGGCCTTTCTGGATACAGAAAATGTTAGACTGCTGTCCTGGCCGGCACATTCTCCAGGTCTCCCACCAACTGAAAACGTTTGGACAATGGTGGCCGAGCAACTGCCTCGTCACAATACGCCAGTCACTACTCTTGATGAACTGTGGTATCGTGTTGAAGCTGCATGGGTAGCTGTACCTGTACACGACATCAAGCTCTAACTCAATGCCCAGTCGTATCAAGGCCGTTATTACAGCCAGTGGTCGTTCTTTTGGGTACTGATTTCTCATGATCTATGGACCCAAATTGGGTGAAAATGTAACCACATGTCAATTCTAGTATAATACATTTGTTCAATGAATACCCGTTTTTCATCTGCATTTTTTCTTGGTGTAGCAATTTTAATGGCCAGTAGTGTATTATCACAAACCAATTTCAAGTTAAATGCATTTTGAAACAAACACAAATTACTTTTTTCAAGTTTGGTAATACTAGTAAGATATAGTATAGTATTACATATTTATATTTGCACCACAAGATGCAAGTCTAATATTTGTGAATGAGGCTCTGTGGGTTTCTAAGTGACCTTTGTTAAGTACAGTTACAGCGGACCGTTGGACATTTCATTCAGTTTTATTTTAAGTTTTAGCACCCTTATTTTCTGTAAAAATTGTTCACTGTATGACGTGGCAAGCAATCATGTTTTATTATATGGCCTGTGCAGCTCATCCTTCTTTTTCTTTGGCACGTCTACGATGTTCGGTGTTTGTACAAGTCTCTTAATTTTTCATTTCTCCTCAGCCTCCATTCCATGTTGTTTTTGTCATATGCGGGCCCGTAAATTTTCCTCTGTTGTTTTCTTTCGAATACTAACAGTTTTTGTTCATGTTTCTTTCTAAATGTTAAAGCATCACATCTGTACAATGTTACCGGTATAATATTCGACTGATACAAGCGGATTTTGAAGTTATTGTTAAGTAATATTTTCTTTAAATTTTAATGAAACTAAAAGTTGCTATACATACATTTATTTCTATATCCATCCCTTTGTTTAGTAAAAAGACTCCTTCAGTACTTGAAGCGGTCAACAGTGTTGCAAGTAAATCATTGTACTTGTTACTTTCATACATGCGACCAGGTATTTTGCATTTTCATCATTTTCCCTTGGCTGTTATTTAATCATTTTGGAGCATTCTGGTTAATATAGTATATAGCACTTAAATGTTCAGAACGTGAAATATTTACTAATGCTGAATAAAACACAACCTCCTCTCCAGCAACACCAAAAAAACTGTATAAAATAACAGAACCTGCTTATGGTGGTCTCTAGTGCACATTCCTTCTAGACTGAAGTACCGACCAAAAAGCAGCCGGCCGCTGCGGTCGAGCGGTTCTAGGCGCTTCAGTCCGGAAACACGCGTTGCTGCTACGGTCGCAGGTTCGAATCTTGCCTCGGGCATGGAAGTGTGTGGTGTCCTTAGGGTAACTAGGTTTAAGTAGTTCTAAATCTAGGGGACTGATGACCTCAGATGTTAAGTCCCATAGTGCTTAGAGCCATTTGAACCAAAAAAAACATGGTGCGTCCACAGGTACATTGTTCTCTAAGTATAGAGTGGCCAAAATGAAAGTGACCCTATGCCTTACAAATACCACACAGCTAAACCACAGTTTATTGCAAATAATGAGTACAGAATAGTAAATTATCATTATTATTATTATTATTATTATTATTATTATTATTATTATTATTATTATTATTATTATTAACGACGTACCGAACATTCAATAAGTCAACAGTTCACAGGAAGCGCTGAAAATGCTCACCATAAACTTCGATACATAACTGAGCACGTCTCAACGTGTTTGCTAATTCATTCGGTGTGATTTCCGTGATATCGTTGCGAATGTTTGCTTTGAAGTCCTCATTTGTATGCAGGTTCTAACTGTAGACTTTATCCTTTGAATTATCCCACAAATGAAAGTCCTAATTAGACAGATCGGGCGATCTGGGAGGCCATAAACCTTGTACGTTCTTCTCCGAAAGCTTCATGGACGTGTGACGTTGACAACCGCGAAGTACGCGCCATAACACCATCTTGCTGGAAAAACGTATACTCTCTTTCTTCCTCTGTTAGCTGTGCTATCAATGCTTGCGTAATTCCGTTACATACACTTGAGAGTCCATGGTGTTGTTAAAGAAAATGGGGCCTTCAGTCTGTTGGCCTGAAACTACACATCAAACGCCTATTTTCAAATCATGCAGAGGCACCTCAGAGCGTTGCCTGAGATTGTCTATTGACCAATAGCGTGTGTTTTGAGAGTTCACGTATACGCTAAGGTGAAACTATCTTTCGTCTGAGCTGAAGAAAAGATTTGGATCCAGATAACCATCAGAGACATGCGTGAGTAACAATTCAAAATAGTATTGTTATTGTGCGTAATCCCCAGATTATAATGCTTACATCACTCTTACTTTGTATACTCACATATGTAACAGCTTCAGCATGTTTTGACATGACGTTCGTTTCATGTTTAGTTGGGAGGATAGACGTCTAGTTGATTTCCGCCGACTTCTTACCATAGTCTCGTGAACACGTTCAATGTTTTCCGGGGAACAAACTTTCTTAGACGGTTACGTTTGGCTTTAGCGACTGAACCAGTTGCTCTAAATTTAGTGATCCATTTCTGCACAATATTTTTTGCAGTGTGGGCTGTCTCTGGATATTTTATTGTGAACCTTTCGTTCAATGTTTTAAACGATCTACACCCCAAAAATTTTCAACAATAGACACTCTTTGTTCGATTGAAAAGCATTCTGCAGAACTGTATTCACAACAAGCTTCAAACTGACTACTGACAACGCAACACTGATAACTAAATCGCCGCTCGACATCACGTGACCCCTGACGTTAAGAAATAACACTCATACACCTTCAAATATCATGTTCAGTATAACGCAGGGTCGCTTTCATCTTGGCCACCCCTTACAACAGTCTCCCCTGCGGAAAGCTGAGAGAACCGAGAAGTGAGTGTCAGTGCGCGGTCATGGAATTCTGATTGAGTCAGTCCCGGTATTCAAGGTGTGTTTTGCCACGTAGCACGTGCGTGGACGCGCCCATCTCGAGTTAGGTTGCGCAGCCAAGCAGCTATGTGTTACACTAGCACATAGTAAACGAGACAGACTTTGCAGGGTTTAATTGGCGCCAATAAATTGTATTTTTCCGTGGAAAGCTGTAGGGTGGCGTTCCTGTGCGACTATTTCTCTACTGATTTTGAAAGGTATTCCTGTTTTGTTGTCGTGGAGGTTATCGGGGGAAGTTACTAGGAGGTAATTTGGGGGCGGTGTAGGAACTGTTAGAAGTCTGCATTTTCCAGTCCACTGGTTAGACCCCGGTATTTTCCTGAACATAATTAGATAGCTACAGGGCTTTCAGTTGTTGACTTTTGAGTAATGAGAAGTTTAGCTCTGCCTCGTCGATCAAAGCGACGCTGCCAACCCTTATTTAGTCTTATTTATCAGAGCAGCCCTGCAGGTCCGCTGATACACGTTTCTGCGTATATCTGCGAACTAGTGCGTCGCTTAACTTGTCTCACGAGGCGCCCAGCGTGCTTGGACTGCGTCCGCGGCCGCTACCGACATCCTCTTGGTCTTTTCTCATCTTTGGGACAGAAGTGTCAGGCGCGCTTTACCGTCTATTCACCTGGTTACAAGTCCCGCCCAGCCCTATCCCGTTTTAATTTCAGTCACAGTTACATCTGCCACGCAGTCTGTTCCCTGATCCATGTGCCTGTTTTTCTGCTTACTCACAGTAATTACCAAAGTGCATCTCTAGATTGTTCTGTGAGCAACACTCAGTTTTTTGACGTATTTTGCACTGAAGGCCTACGTCTCACTGCTATCAAAACTAGCAGTAGCAGAGAGTTCTGTACGTTGAAATGCTTCTCAGATTTCGCCTCTCTAACAGAAATTTAATATATTTTATGATTCCATATTGAAAAGATGTACTGCAGTCTTTTTCTGAAACTACAGAAACCACTACATAAAAATAAAATATGTCCAAGTATGAAAACATGTCCCAAGGTACATATTCATGTACATAGGAACCAATATTCTGTTCGAATCTGAAAGTGTTGCGATCGAGAAAATTTTGTCAGTGTTGTATTTAAAAATGCCTGTTACATTATTACTCTGCTGCACTTCAATAATTAATAAGTGAAATCAAATTAAGAAGAAGTGTTATCAAAAACATGTAACAAGGTAAAATATTCTGAAACAGAAGCTATTGGCAACTAACACATATTTTCATTTTGAAGACAGGAATAATCGCTACGATACTGAAGAAATATTTTTCACTTCCTATTGCCACGTGTTCCGTGGCAGAAGACCTCCTTCCGTTCCAAGGTACAAGATAGTGCACGACTGACTAAGGATGCCCTAACTGTCCATACGTTGTATTACTACTTTAAAAAATATACAGAATTTTACTCGTCATAAAACTCTACAGCTGAATACCGGACAGTATCGTCGAAATAGGGCGGTTCTAGGCGATTCAGTCCGGAACCATGCGGCTGCTACGGTCGCATGTTCGAATCCTTCCTCGGGCATGAATGTGTGTGATGTCCTTAGGTTAGTTAGAATCTAAGTCTACGGGACTGATGACCTCAGATGTTAAGTCCCATTTTGCTTAGAGCCATTTGAACCGTTTTGAAATAGTCTCTCGGACTTGTTCGTTTAATACTTCACTCTCCACTTGCAGTACTTTTTATTTAAGGTGTCCTATTTGTCCTGCTCACCCAAAGTACCTCTTTCTGATGCTTTAAATGAAAAATTGTTTCAGCCAGTGTTTTGAACATAATTGGATAGTACTTGCTGAGAGTATACGTTTTACATATCCTCACAGATGTAGGAAATACGGTGTAGAAGTTAAATTTTTTTAGAAATGGAACCTTGTACATTTTCACAAGCTGCGACATCAAGAAAAAACAGTGACCCGTATATGTAAATAAGTTCCCTTAATTTACATCTATGGTCACAGACATTTTGCTAACAGATTACTGGTTTCGGTCTTTAATGACCAGCATCAGATCTGTTTCATAAAAACAAAGTAATGCAGTACATTAGGACTTTGTTTTTATGACACAGATCTGATGGGTCATTAAAGACTGAAACCGGTAATCTGTTAACAACAAATTTGTGACCATAGACGTAAATTAAAGGAACTTCTACATTTTATTCATGAATACACGTACTCTCTCCAAGAGCTATTCAAAAATCTATCACACTGTACCATTTTTGTCAATAAAACACAGATGTGCAGAAGGTGTAGAGCACAGAGGTTGAGAAGAAACCGAGCTGTTTACTGTCTTGATTATACACAATACAGCCCTCATCTTGTGGTCGTGCGGTAGCGTTCTCGCTTCCCACGCCCGGGTTCGATTCCCGGCGGGGTCAGGGATTTTCTCTGCCTCGTGATGGCTGGGTGTTGTGTGATGTCCTTAGATTAGTTAGGTTTAAGTAGTTCTAAGTTCTAGGGGACTGATGACCATAGATGTTAAGTCCCATAGTGCTCAGAGCCATTTGAACCATTTTTTTTTTTTTTGTACACAATACGCACCCAGCGTAGAGCTGTAGTAGATGTGAGACTTTGTTTATGATTTCTGACTCACGTAAACACCGGCAATCGCCCCACCCTCACCCCCGGCCCCTGCGCACCTCATTTTTTTGTTGTTGTTTAGCGTATAATACGCTGCATAACAGTGACATCGTGTATCAAGTATTAGTAACTGCCTGGCGGCAGTGCACTTTGTCAATAGAGTTTTGGTTGTGTACAAGTGTATGACGCATATGCGTGATGATAAGACGGAAATGCTTTTGATCTACGGGGAAATTAGGTTGACAGTAAATAATTCAATAACGTGCATTTTTATGGTCAGTATCGTTAGAGAACATTATGATTATTATGTTATTGTGTCTATCTTGTACTCTACTGTATGTACCTGTATTATAATTTGCTGTAGGCAGGCGACACCACGGAAATCGAAAATGGTGGTGGTTTGGGTCAGTGGAATGCACGCTGCAGGTCGCCTGGGTCAAAGCTGTCCTTGAAGTAACCGATGTGTCACAGTTCGCTGTGGCACTGTGACGCAACGGCTGCTCAAATTGCTGCTGAAGATGCAGTAAGATACGCCAGAGCCACACAGAGCATCTACATCTACATCTACGTGATTACTCTGCTATTTACAATAAAGTGCCTGGCAGATGGTTCAATGAACCACCTTCAAGCTGTATCTCTACCGTTCCACTCTCGAACGGCACGCGGAAAAAACGAGCACTTAAACTTTTCTGTGCGAGCTCTAATTTCTCTTATTTTATCGTGATGATCATTTCTCCTTATGTAGGTGGGTGCCAACAGAATGTTTTCGCAATCGGAGGAGAAAACTGGTGAATGAAATTTCATGAGAAGATCCCGTCACACCGACAAACGCCTTTGTTTTAATGATTGCCACTCCAATTCACGTATCGTGTCTGTGACACTATCTCTCCTATTTCGCGATAATACAAAACGAGCTGCCCTTCTTTGTACTTTTTCGATGTGATCCATCAGTCCCACATGATGCGGATCCCACACCGCACAGCAATACTCCAGAATAGGGCGGACAAACGTAGTGTAAGCAGTCTCTTTGGTAGACCTATTGCACCTTCTAAGTGTTCTGCCAATGAATCGCAATCTTTGTTTTGCTCTACCCACAATATTATCTATGTGATCGTTCCAATTTAGGTTATTTGTAATTGTAATACCTGAGTATTTAATTGAATTTACAGCCTTCAGATTTGGGTGATTTATCGCGTAATCGAAATTTATCGGATTTCTATTAGTACTCATGTGAATGACTTCACACTTTTTTTATTCAGGGTCAGTTGCCCCTTTTGGCACCATACAGATATCTTATCTAAATCATTTTGCGGGTCTTCCCTCTCGTAGCACCAATCCCCATATATGTAGGAGATATGGGGTAGAGGTTACATTTTTTAAATGGAACCATGTACATTTTATTCAAAAATTCTTTCACCCTCTCATGGTAAATAACACATAACTTCTCTAATTTAAATATCACTTCAGTGCATTTCATTAATTAAATCATTTAACCTCATCAAGGTCTGTTTGGACATTTTACAAATTACCAATAAACCTTGAATGCAACACTACTGCACTGTACAGTAACTGGATCTTGTTATTGTGCAGTACCGTATTACAATGCTTACGACAATGCAGAAGTAACGAGGCACTTTCTAGTAACTGTTACTGTGATACCACCACTAGACGAAAAACAGAGCGTTTACGCTACATGCTGAAAATGATAACTGTTGGCATTCGTACTTACGGTCGCTCTTTGGACGAAGGACGTCCTACAGTGTGCTACTACTTCCTCTGTGATGGCTGTGCAAGGATCAATAGTGCGTTGCTGCATGTCCTAGGGTGTTGTTGGATCAATTTGGTAGACAGCACCGCTGACTGCTCCCCGTAGAAAAAAATCCAGCGTGTGAGATTCCGGAGATTGGGCAGGCCAACTAACTGGTCCACCACGTCCAAACCACCTACCATGGTATTTATGGTCCAGAATTCGTCGTGTTCGTAGGGTGTTACGTGCAGGGTATCCATCATGCTGATAACATGTGACCATCCTCTGATTCAGAGATATGGCATCCAAGAAAAGAGCGAGTCTTAAAAACCTGGCATATTATCTGCCATTTTGGTTGCCATTTGCAGAGAAAGGTCGATAATGATATCTCCAATAATTCCACACCAAACATTAACGTTCCATGGACGTTGACGCTTTATCTGTCAGAGCCATTGTGGATTGTTGATCGAACAACAACGCATATTTCCTTTGTTGGAGAATGACGCCTGGTAGGTAAAAAGAACACCTGAGAAGAAATTAGGATTAGTTAAGGGTTGTTGCTGAGCCCACTGACAAAATTGAACGCTATTGTTGGAGTCACTTCGATGACGCTTTTGGCACAAATGAGTATGGTAACGATGGGATTTATGATGTTGCAAGAATGCGATGTGCACTTGTTTTCGAGACACCAACTTCATGTTGAAATCGTCGTGCGCTGACTTGAGGATTCACAGCTACAGTAGTGAGCGCAGCGACCTCAGTAGCTTCGTCGTTTCATATTCTATGACAATTTCGAGAGCTTCCATTTAAACTTCCCGTTTCACATACACGAGATACGAAACGATAAAACATCCAATGAGAAGGCAATGGCTTGTCAGAGAACCGTCTGCTGTACAGTAGTTGCGCCTGAACATAATTGGAGGGCAGTGTGGAATTCTGTAGTGTTCTGTGTCTAATTCCCAGTGATAGCCATGTGTTAGTTATAACGAGGCCAGAAGAGGGCCTGTAACCTACTGTCTGCATGCTAGATGGTTCAAATGGCTCTAAACACTATGAGACTTAACATCTAAGGTCATCAGTCCCCTAGACTCAGAACTACTTAAACCTAACCAACCGAAGGACATCACACACATCCATGCCCGAGGCAGGATTCGAATCTGCGACCGTAGCGGTAGTGCGGTTCCAGACTGAAGCGCCTACAACCGCTGCCTGTTAGACTCACCGGGCCTACACCAGGAACACTCCCGTGGCCATCCCACGCACCCTGACTGCCAACTTGTACATCGATCTGATGATTCGACCTGTTGTGCTACCTTCATGAACGGCATTTCATGTGGTGTTTCGCAACAGGATAACGTTTGCCCACGTACAACTATTGTAACCCAACATGCTCTATAAATCATCGAAATTATGCCTAGGCCTGCTCGATCAGACGGTCTCCATCGAGCACATATAGGACGTCATCGGACGATAACTCTAGCGTCATTCAACAGCATCAACCGACTAAGTGCCCTCTTGGTAACAACGTTTCCTATTTATATATTTCATATGTATTTATATATTATATATATATTATGAAATCAGTAGCCTAAGTCCTTTTAAAAGCTGATTAGAGTACAGTGTAAAAGTCTGAAGTAAATCAGTGGAGTACTTTTCGATATTTTTGGTAAAATGTGAAATACTACTTGTCCTTGTGTGGTAGTATAGGTAGCTTGCGCTACTGCTCTTTTGTTTTCGGCCTAAAGATTTCATACAAACTACGACATTTACATGCTCTCTGTTGTAGCCATAAAGCTTCTTACGTATCATTTTGAAATTTCCATCTTGGTTCCTCGACACAGGTTGAAGAGTGAGGAACACCAAAAGTGCGAATGTCTTCTGCACTTCAAGGTTTAGGCACTTGCGTTTCTTCCGTCTCCACTCTTCACTGGCACCTCGTACTGGGTGTTCCTATGTCATTTTTAATCTTGGCTCATGATTTGACTTGGGATACTCTCTACACTCATTCTTTGTAGGTGATTTTTCCTTCATGTTTTATTTTCTTCAGTCTTTTCATTAATGTTATAAATATCTTGTAGATTCGGAATGTCCTTATTTTTTATGCGTATCCCTGGTAGTACCTTTAACTTTTGTGAGAAATCTCATTTCTGCTACTTGCAGTTTACTTTTTTCACTTTTTTAGGGATTCTTCACTCACTTCCATATACGAATACAGGTGTGGTCGTTGTTTAATAAAATTTTAATTTTGTTTCCTTCCGTATTTTGTTTTGAAATATTTTGTTTATTAATCTCCACATTGATTTATATTGGTTAATCTTATTTTCTATATCCTTATCATAAAAAATTGAAACTGGAGACCTACTCAAGTGAAGTATTATCTGTTATTAATTTGAATAAGCGGGCTATTTCCTACCACGAGCCACGATTTGACTGTATGTATTTTATGTATTGTTGAGTCGATCAGTTACATGCTCTCTGTTGTAGTCATAAAGCTTCTTATGTATCATTTTGAAATTTCCTTGCCGGCCGGTGTGGCCGTGCGGTTCTAGGCGCTTCAGTCTGGAACCGCGTGACCGCTATGGTCCTTCGAAACCTGCCTCGGGCATGGATGTGTGTGATGTCCTTGGGTTAGTTAGATTTAAGTAGTTCTAAGTTCTAGGGGACTGATGACCAGTCCCTTAGTGCTCAGAGCCATGTTTTGACATTTCCATCTTTGTTCCTCGACACAGGTTGAAGAGTGAGGAACACAAAAGCGCGAAGTTTACACTTTCTTTTCTCTAATTTATACAGTTTATACGCTGCTTTTTGTATTTCATCTTCATGTTTTTTCAAAGTTGTAACATTATTTGCACAGATAAGATTATGCTTTATATCCAGATTTACTTCCTATCTTCAGCTCTAAATTAAATCATTCAGTTAGACATTAAATAAGGTTCGTGACATACTGCAGCATATTTTAAATCCCTTGCTGGTTGTGATTTCATCACTTTTATTACATCAACTTTAAATGTTATTTTGCGTCCGTATATAAGATTTTCGTGGCGTCAGTAAGATGTATGGAATATCCACCTTTATTGGGAATGTTCCGTGAGTATCTATTCAACGTGTGGCAGAATAAAGAGGGATCTGCAAAAGAGGGGAGCTGTTGCTACGCCATTGGGAGGTGGCGGGGATGTTCGACAGCCGAAGCTTTTGTCAGTGCTGGAGCGGCTTCACACGGCATAGCGCGCCCACACTCAAAACACTTTATCCGCAGTGCTAATGCTTCCATTCACGGCAATCGAGTGGTGTCGTCTACCTGTGCGCTTAAAACCTGGGATGCAAACTTTGAAAAGAGACTCCGTCAAGCTTAAGAAAAAAAGAAAAACATGATATATCAAAGCGCCCGAACGAAAGCGTGGAGCGCATAACAGGTTGCGATTGGAAGAACCCCGCGTTCACTCAGGTCGCCGGCACAGCACTACACGAGCGCTTTGCAACAGAATGGTGGAACGGATTTTAAACAGCGTTCTGCACCTTTATTCGTTCAAAATCCGAATATTTAAAAAACAAATCATTTGAATCGAAGACGGTTATGCCTAGAATTTTTATTTTCATTCATAAAAAAATAAAGAAAAAAATGGGTGACGAAGCCTTTCTCCATTTATCCGACGTCAAAAAGCAGTATTACAAATTCTGTAGGGACGTGGATCCCAAACCCTTTTCATTTCACGAATATAACTGTACGATGAATTACGTTTTCATCATGGGTCAAAGAGCTGTACCTTATCGAAGATGCCTTTTGCGTTGCCCTGACAGGATGTTAACAGATATATCCAAACATATTGGAAAAGATATAACTCCAAAATTTGCACAGTACGAACACACTTTTTTGTTACGCAGCGAGCGTCCTCCCCTCTCCCCCCCCCCCCCCCTCCCAACGCGGCGGAGATAAGTAGCGATATTGTTAAAGTTGAACAATATTTTCAAATAATAGGATCTTTCGAAATATTGATATCGCTTAGCCGCTCCGTTCACCAGGCTTCAAAAAGGACGTCTTACGAGATTACCTGAAGAGTAAAGTGTTGCAAAAGAAACAACAACGAACGTTTGGAGCCCTGGACGTAAGTTAACTTACTGAGATTGTTCTCTCAATGCTGAGGAAAGTTGATGAATAATTCAAGTGCACGACTGGAAGAATTATGTGTCTGAAAGGATGTGTTCTTACCGCCAGCTGTTTTATAAAATAGCTGCTTATTTTTATCCGTGCTTATTTTTAATCACTCTTTTTGTAGGTTGACGCTATAAAAATCAAGTTTGGTAAAATGGCTGCCTTTTTCAAGCCTTTTTGAAGACCGCATTTGCGTTTGCCCCTCCGCATCTTCTTTCACATAAGAAGACAAACGATCTGCGTACGCCTTTTCAGCAATAACGAGCACTTGGAATGGAACACACAAGATTATTTGTAGGTACTGCACTGATATAAGAAAACTCCTTTAATGTGCTTGTTGAGTTTATTTCAAACAAAATCATTATACTTAAAGAGATCACCTTGCTGTCTAAACATGTCTTGTACTTATTCCTGAGGAAAACGTATCAATGTAACCAAAACTTGCTATTTTATTTTTTAAATTTTCATATACCATTGAATCTCTATATCAACATGCTACCTGTTAAAATGAAACACGTGCTTGTTGTTGGAGCAAAATTTTAATGTTGCCTTTTTCCTATGTTGATAGTCGTTGTAAGACAGTTGTTACAGACATCTTATTACAGCCCATAAAATAACTGGGCAATGCGATACAAGTTCAGACGCGTTCTGTATCGAACATGCATCATTGAGTTAACATACTTCGACCAATAAGCAGCTCTAATTATCTTCAGTATACCACAACAGTAATATGATACAAGTAATGTTCTGTCAGAAGAAGCGAACGTCCAACTTCAAATCTGTGTCCGCGATCGCGCATGCGTGTGTGTGTGTGTGTGTGTGTGCGTGTGCGTGTGCGTGTGTGTGTGTTTAATCAGTCGACGTTGCCGCAGGAAATCATCAGTCGCGGAGCATTCAATTAGGATCGCGAGGGCCTCGCTGTGACCTTAATCAAGGAAACATGTCGAAATACGCGAGGGAGATCCCCACGGCCTCAACTAGCCTTCTCTTCCTAAATACTGATTGGAATTTTTGGCCATTGAAGCGATCCTGCGAAACCCTCACTATCACAGCCGTCTTTTACGAAAGTTTTAAATAAACATTCATCATCCTGGCAACAAAATTATTTTCTCACAGTAGGTATGGTGACACTATAATAGCCATATGCCAACTGCTCTGGTCCAGGAACAGTGAAAACACATTTATCATTCTCACAGACACATAAATTGGATCTGCTCGTTTATCTACAACAGACTTGTTTTGGGAAGTAAAGGCCTATCCTGATTTGGGATTTGTTTGCCAAGAAATGAACATGTGCACGATACGATTCATTGACGAGTAAGCGGTGGTCGCCGAAACTGCGCAGGAACTGAGTCAGGTGTTAGCTGTAGGTAGACATAGTGAGTGGATAAATCTTAAAATTGGACAGGAAATTCCTGAAGAGGGATATAAATTTTGCTGTCGCAGTAAGCGTGTAGAGCAATAAAGATTTCCAAGAAAAACACAGGTAACAAGAATTCGCGCAAGATAAAAAAAAACAGCTATTAAAATTGGAAAATATCGGCATGATACCAGAGAAAGAGTCATGAACAACTATGTTCGGTACACAGATCTGCATAGGCGTGAGAAGTGGCCAGTGTGAAAACAAGAGAAACGACTAGGAACTTCGGAAGTGGGTTTACAGAAGACTTCTGAAGATCATATGAAATGAGCGAGTAAGAAATGAAGATGTCCCACATTAAGTAAACAGTAAGAAGGGCTAGTAAAGATCGAGATGTACTGAAGAGGGTAATGTATGATGCAGATGGTTGATGATGTATGGCCAGTGTCAGCGGTTGAGAAGGGCATCAAATTAACATTGGAATCGATGTTCGCAACAACAGGTTTCTTTTGAGTAGGCATAGTTTTGAGAGTGGTAACAACTACGATAATTCACACTACTCGAGTGTTATGTGCTGTATTTTTATTGTTTTTTTAATACTCTGTTTCGCCATGCTCCGAGAATAAACTGATCCAAAGTTACTCAATCACGTAACATGTAATTACTCATAATATTCTGATTTACGACAGCAGATATACAAGTACTAGAGCAAAGAGCAAACGGCTCCGAACCAGTATCATTGTTTATATTGAAAGGAGTGTAACGCACGGAAGTTTTTCCATTTAGATTTAAAAGTCTGGCGTTTATCGCTCACATTATTCTACATTTATGATTAAACTTATAAGATGGTGTACTTTTCTGCAAATAGGTAAGGACGTATTATCGAAATAAAATCGTTTTCTTGTCTAGGACCCCCTTGGATGAATGCTTTTGTATCGTCCAAGAGGGAGTGTACGTACTTATTTCGGAGGTCCGGGGTTCAAACCTCTTTGCGGCTATCGAGCTTTAGATATTCCCAAACTGTCCCAAGTTATTTCAGATATATACCGAGGAGATGTCTTTGAAAATGCTAAGTTCAGTTTTCCCTCCCATTCTGGCGTAACTGAATTAGAACTCTAATCCGTTATCCAAACATAATTTTTTTAATGTCTTTCAGGCCCCACGAACTTTGGAACCTGCCGAGGTCGAGTGTCTTGCGTGCCTCTGTGATACAGGGAGCCATTACGTAGGTACAACTACAACGATGGGGCACCTGTGGAGATGCAGGACTAACGTTTGGTTCTCGAGGAGAGGCATTTTCAGTACTTACTGGGGCAACAGTCTTGCTGATCTGGCCTTGTAATACCAGCCATCATGTCATTGCCTTGTTGGTACTGCGAACGGCTGAAAGCAAGGGAAAATTACATTCCTTGTATTCCCGAGGACATGCAGCCCTGCAGTATAGCTTAACGTTTATGGCACCCTCTTTCGTGAATCGTTACCGACCTAATTTGGGCCCCCAATCGGATCTAATGGCGGGGCTACCAAGGAGGTTGTCGTTATCTGGAAAAACAAAACGGGTGTCCTCCAGATCAGTTCATGGAATACTAGATTTCGTAATTAGGTTGGTAGGCTAGAGAATTTAAAAAGATAAATGGATACGTTGAAAAAAAAACCCAAAAAAAAAACAAATAATCGTGTGGCATTGTTGACTGGAAGTTCGGGCGCCGGGAACAAGTCTTATTTCAGTCGACGCCACATTTGCCGACTTGTGTGTCGGCGACGATGATGAGAGGACGATGAGCACAACACAACAACCAGTCCACGAGAGGAAAAATCTCCAACATGGCTCGGAATCGAACCCGGGCCCGCTGCATGATAGGCAAGCGCGTAACCAATTTTTTAGTGTACTTGTAATTCCTTTTTATATTATTCCCCAAAAACAGTAACAAAAATGGGTAGCTCACAATGAAATGACATAAATAAAGTGACAGATGAAACGTCCTGGCAGGTTAAAACTGTGTGCCGGGCTGAGACTCAAACTTGGGACCTTTGCACACAGTTTTAATCTGCCAGAAAGTTTCATATCAGCGCACATTCCGCTGCATTCTGGAAACATCCCCCAGTCTGTGGCTAAGACATGTCTCCGCAATATGCTTTCTTTCAGGAGTGCTAGTTCTGCATGGTTCGCAGGAGAGCTTCTGTAAAGTTTGGAAGGTAGGAGGCGAGGTACTGGCAGAAGTGACGTTGTGAGGACGGGGCGTGAGTCGTGCTTGGGTACCTCAGATGGTAGAGCGCTTGCCCGCGTAAGGCAAAGGTCCCGAGTTCGAGTCTCGGTCCGGCACACAGTTTTAATATGCCAGGCAGTTTCATATCAGCGCACACTCCGCTGCAGAGTGAAAATCTCATTCTGTAAAGTGACAGATAATTGCAGTCATAAATTACATCGTTCACAGAATGAGGAATGATATTCAGTCTCTAGCAATAGCACTCGTTTAGCATCATCACTGTCACCTTCAACTGGTAGCAGTTCAGCATTCACATTTTCTTCTTCTGCAGCCGTAGGTTCCTCATCATTATTCCCCAGACCCAAATTAACCATTCAGTAAATCCCTGTTGTGTGTTCCTAAGTCTTCTCCAGGGTAAATTACGTGGATAGAAGGGCAGTCCCGAACAGCAACATCGAAAAGTCCTTCACTGCCTTGTTATTTTTTGTACGCTTCTTTAGGGAGTTCAAGATCTTCCTTTATAACAGACACCAGATGTTGCTGCCATATTCTTGTATCTGCTGTACTACTGATTTATTTGTCATGTGTGACTTGCAGGTGAGGTTAGGGCCGGAACGCGCCGCAGAAGCAGTGGGGCCTCTCCACGGCACAGCTAGTGCTTCGTGGCCCGGCCTATCCTCTCTCCACGAGGAGTCCACGTGTTCCTAACCTGTACCCATTCTATTGAAGACAATTCGGAGCATGTTACCATATTTTTCATTGTGATTCTGATACTTAAGCGTTTTCTCGAGCCGGCCGGGATGGCCGAGCGGTTGTAGGCGCTTCAGTCTTGAATCGCGCGACCACTACGGTCGCAGGTTCGAATCCTGACTCGGGCATGGATGTGTGATGTCGTTAGGTTAGTTAGGTTTAAGTAGTTCTAAGTTCTAGGGGACTGATGCCCTCAGATGTTAAGTCCCATAGTGCTCAGAGCCATTTGAACCTTTTTTTTTCTCGAATACATTTCCCATACACTGTGTGATCAAAAGTATCCGGATACTTGGCTGAAAATGACTTACAAGTCCGTAGCGCCCCCCATCAGTAATCCTGGTTTTCAGTATTGTCTTGGCCCACACTTAGCCTTGATCACAGCTTCCACTCTCGCAGGCGTAAGTTCAGTCAGGTGTTGGAAGGTTTCTTGGGCAGCCCATTCTTCGCGGAGTGCTGCACTGAGGAGAAGTATCGATGTCGGTCAGTGAGGCCTGGCACAAAGTCAGCCTTCCAAAACATCCCAAAGGTGTTTTATAGGATCCGGGTAAGGACTCTATGCAGTCCAGTCCATTACAGGGATGTTAATCTCGTGTAATCATTCCGCCAGAAGCTGTGTATTATGAACGGGTGCTCGGTCGTGTTGAAAGATTCAATCGCCATTCCTGAATTGCTCTTCGACAGTGGGAAGCAAGAAGGTACTTAAAACATCAATGTAGGCCTACGGTGTGGTAGTGCCACGCAAAGTAACAAGGGGTGCAAGCCCTCTCCACGAAAAACACGACCACACCTTAACACCACCGCCTAACACAACACACGCCGGCAGTTGACGTTCACCGGGCATTCGCCACCCCCACATCCTGTCGTCAGGTCGCCACATTGTGTACCGTAATTCGTCACTAAACACAATGTTTTTCCACTGTTCAATTGTCCAATATTTACTCTCCTTACACCAAGTGAGGCGTCGTTTGGCATTTACTGGCGTGATGTGTGACTTATGAACAGCCGCTCGATCATGAAATCGAAGTTTTCTCACCTCCCGCCTAACTGTCATAGTACTTGCAGTGGATCCTGATGAAGTTTGGAATTCCCGTGTGATGGTGTGGATAGATGTCTGCCTATTACACATTACGACCCTCTTTAAGTGTCGGCGGTCTCTGTCAGTCAACAGACGAGGTCGGCCTGTACGCTTTTGTACGTTTCCATTTCACTAACACATTAGAAATAGTGGACCTAGAGATGTTTAGGAAATGTACGACACAAGTGACACCCAATCACCTGACCACGTTTGAAGTCCGTGAGTTCCGCGGAGCGCCTCATTCTGCTCTCACACGATATCTAATGACTACCTGGCAGTAGGTTACAGCACAATGCACCTAAAATGAAAAAGTATGGTTTTAGGGGTGTCCAGACACTTTTGATCACAGTGTATACACCTTGTGTTCAATATGTTCATAGCTCCCAATATTGTTATAAACGTAACTTGTGCATTTGCGCATTAACTAAATCACTGCGTTATTTTTTTGCCTGAGGGTAGTAACTTTCTTCTGGTCTAAAGAAAATATTAGTCGGTACATTGTTTGCTGAAGTTCTTGTTATTTGAGCAATTTTCTCCCTGGTCCAACTCCAGTTGGTAATCCGATCTCCACATGTGTACCGATGAGGCACACTATCAACGAAGTTGCATTTGCTGCAGAGGTTAGTATCACTTAAACCGATGGCAAAGAGTTGCTCGTTAGTGCTGATGATGTTATTCACTACCTTGTACGACACTGTTCTCGCGTCAGACGAAAGAACATCACTACTGATGTTCTTCCAGACTACATTCCATACTATTCCAGCATATTTAGTTTCTATGCCATTTTTGCTTTCAAGCTTCCGTCTTTCAGCTAAAATTACCTTTGTTGTAACGTTTTTGGTGATTAAAAGCTTTTTGCTGAGGTATCTTAGATCGAGATAAAACTCTATAATATGTTTTAGTTTAAAACTTATTTTTTGTATATTTATCGGCGGCTCTACACTTTCTGGCCTGACAATGTCGTGTAGTTTTGCTGTAATGCACCATGGATCGTTACACATATGCCCCATGTTCGTTAGATATACAATGCCATCGCTTTAGGCTTGCTGTCGGTTACTCCCATTCCTCCATTGCTTGAATCCAACACTGCTATCTTCAACGAAACTGGAAACAATTCCCCTTTCCATAAAAACTTTGCTGAGGTGGACATCATCGTCTTCGCCGCCAATGATGGTTCAAATGGCTCTGAGCACTATGGGACTTAACATCTGAGATCATCAGTCCCATAGAACTTAGAACTACTTAAACCTAGCTAATCTAAGGACATCACACACATCCATGCCCGAGGCAGGACTCGAACCTGCGACCGTAGCAGCCGCGCGGTTCCGGACTGAAGCGCCTAGAACCGCTCGGCCACCGCGGCCGGCCGCCAGTGATGGGATGGGGAGAAGGTGTGCTATGTAGTAGGCCTTGGATAAAATATACGTGTTAATAAACAGTGTTCTCTGGAAGTGGTCTATGCTACGTTGACAGTTTTCAATCAAAGCTCAACATGAAACGTATTTCCACTTGTGCTGTCCTGAAAAAAATCAGCTGTAGCGGAGAATGCACCGGAAAATGGACAACGAATTCCATTCGATGATACTTCTGTCTTAAATGGACCAACGACTTCTGGGATGGCGTAATAAATGAAGCAAAAGAGATCACAATATCGGACAACACCCTCAATAAAGATGCTGAGTACGGGCACTCAGATAAGCAGGCGGACGGATAGGCTGATGTTAGAACATAGAGGGAATCAGTGAGGGCCGACGACAAGAAGAACAGGATTTCCGGTCAGGTAAAAGAAGAAGTAAAAGCTTTCAGGTTTACCAATGACATTTTAATTCTGTAAGGTCGTAAAGATATTGCAGTATGAGTTGAACGGAATCGATAGTGTCTTGGAAAGAGGTTATTAAGAAAAGTAAAAAAAAAGGGTTATCAGACGAGACTCAGGAAAACATATCATCACTTTGACATCTAATTCGTGGCAGCTTGAAAAAATTGTCTATGCCATATCTCAGAATGAGATTTAAAATCTCGAAGCTGGCTAGGTGAATATGACTATCCCAGCAGTGGTTGCTTGTGTCATATATGCTTTCCATTCTAGAATGAGTAGTCGTCACCTTCAAGGAGAGAGATTTGAGAAACATGCGTCAAATTCACTCATTCACCAACGGAGGCAATCAGAAGAACAGCCAGTTCACAAAATTGTTGAAAACCATTTTCTTTCTCAATATTTTTATTGTCATTTCTGCTGAAATACAGTGACATCAGTTGAAGAGAAGAAGACTAAGTGGATTATTTGTTGTAATCAAGCAAGTTTTGCTGTCGCTTCATTTAGAAAAAAAAAACTCAATAGAAGATTGGAGTTTACATGTTTCTGCAGACGTGAGGCAAATTCTCACTTTTAACATTTGTAACCTCGAAAACAGATACTAACACAGATACGAAGTGCCTGCAGAAATTTCACACAGAAATATAGACGCCTTGTATTACAACCAGAGAAAAACTAGTTGAATCTTCTGCGAGTAGAATTAAATATTGGTAACGACTTCCTGGAATCGGAATAGCTTTTAGGTAGCAGTCTGTGGTGTGGAGGCAAGAGGATGTTTACCTAAATTTGTGTTCACGAGAACAAAACATTTTAGAGTGTTTGTTAAGACAGTACGGGGCTTCTGAGCGCGTGGTGAATGAGGGGAAAGCAAACACACAAGCTGTTCCGCCTACGTGTGAAGCGGTGGGAGGTGAACGTTTGGAAGGGTCTGAGACAGGTAAGGAGGAGACGAAAGAGCGGTGCGCATTCATCGATGGACGGTGTAGCACGTAATGGTTGCCCATTTAGTACTGGCGAGGATACATATACAAATAACTGGAGTTCCCTGTCCGCTCCTGTTGATACGTACGGGCTAATCTACCGTTATGGTTTTGATCCAGTTTTGACTAATAGGGTGATTCACGATGAACCTTCGTGAATAAAATTTATAAATATTTCGTAGCATTTGGCAGAACTATGATGATGAATTAAAGATAGCGTTACGGAGATGTTTAGCAAACTCAAGTGGCAGACTCTGCAAGGGAGGCGCTCTGCATCGCGGTGTAGCTTGCTCTCCAGGTTTCGAGAGGGTGCGTTTCTGTGTGAGGTATGGAATATATTGCTTTCCCCTACTTATACCTCCCGAGGAGATCACGAATGTAAAATTAGAGAGATTCGAGCGCGCACGGAGGCTTTCAGACAGTCTTTCCTCCCGCGAACCATACGCGACTGGAACAGAAAAGGGAGGATAATGACAGTGGCACGTAAAGTGCCCTCCGCCACACACTGTTGGGTGGCTTGCGGAGTATAAATGTAGATGTAGACCGCCGCCACTGTAAGAACAATGTCATTACCATCTAGCTCAAGCTCAGACAGCAGCGAAACGTGAGCAAAATCCGAGTCGGAAACCAGCACTCCTTGACCCAGCAACCAGCAATCATAAAACCACTTGAGAACTGCTTCGACCAGACAAACTTTGATTTCCACCTTGGAAATCCTATTCGAGTTTTGGAAGACCGCAGAGGACTCAAAGCACAGGAATATCTTTGGGGATATACTCAGAACACTCATAGTAAATGTGCCTACACACCTTAAAAACGTGCGTCGAAACAAGTAGTACACATATAACAGATATATATACCAGTTGGATACGATAGAGGAATAACTACGAGAGACATTGCAAGGAGCGGCAGCCAGACGGAAATACTTAGTGAACTATATTACTCATTTTCCTCAATCAGAACTTCTTTTCGTTTTCAAAGAAACTGTTTAATTTCCAAATAGCACACTGCATTTTACATGCTACAAAATTTCGATTTTTAAGAAGAGGATTTTATAAGTTGTTATTTTCAAGAAATAATATTTTAATCTTTTTTTTTCCTTCGCTCAGGAGCAGATTAACAGTGGTAGTGATGCCAGAATTCATTATTTCATACAAAAAGAAATTTTAATTCCAAGAAGAATATCTGTTTTTTAAGAATGGAAAATTATTTGTGTATCAAGAGAAGATGAGCTATCAGTTTAACAGAAGAAGACACTTATTTCCAAGGTTGCATTATAAACCCAAAGCGAGAGTACAGCTAACCAAAGAAGGAGAAAGAATGGATAGGCACAAGGGCAGATGCTAGTCTACCGCTGGTGTAGCATATTCCTGAAAACCTGAAGGTTGCGAGATCGAATCCCGGTCGGACCTCGGATTTTTCACTGTCTTGCAACCTAGTATTAACCTCGCAATGATGTGGATGTTTATCAGAAGCGAAACGTGGTTCGGATTACATGTTAAACTATAGAGCAGAACTGAAGTCGGGTTTGGTGTCTAGCGGTAGCGCGGGTTGGGTAACAAAGTTCCCTGTTTCCAGAATGAGATTTTCACTCTGCAGCGGAGTGTGCGCTGATATGCAACTTCCTGGCAGATTAAAACTGAGTGCAAGCTGTGAGGAAGGGGCGTGAGTCGTGCTTGGGTAGCTCAGTTCGCAGAGCACTTGCCCGCGAAAGGGAAAGGTCCCGAGTTCGAGTCTCAGTCCGGCAGACAGTTTTAATCTACCAGGAAGTTTCAAAGTTCCCTGCGTTGAATCCAGGCCAGTCCACAGATTTTTATCTCCGTTTTTTAACCTAGCGATCACCTGACAATAATTTGCAGATCTGCCAGAAACGAAACGTGTTTGGAATTCCACTTTGAACTATAGGCCGCCTTTCCCTGGTAGGATAACTGGCTAGAAAGACGCATGTCGGCAAGTAATGTCCAGTTCAAAGATTATCCCAGGACTCTGAGGCTACAAGAAGTTGCTGTTATCAGAATCTATCACATATACAACACACACATTCTCGTTAAATACATGTTATAAATTAAAATCTCCCGCCGCCTTTTTCTACCTGTAAAAGGTGAACATTAATGAAGATTCCTAGGTCCCGGGTTCGAGTCTAAGTCAGGCACACAGTCTTCATCTGCCATGAAGTTTTATATGAGCGCACACTCAGCGGCAGAGCGAAAATTTCATTCTGGATGCATCCCCCAGACTGAGGCTAAGCCATGTCTCCGCAGTTCCTTTCTTCCAGGAGTGCTTGTCTTGCAAGTTTCGCAGAAGAACTTCTGTGAAGTCTGGGAGGTGGGAGACGAGGTACTGGTGAAGCTGTGGGGCCGTAGCGTCAAACGTGCTTGGGTAGTTCAGTAGGTAGAGCACTCGCCCTTGTAAGGCAGTAAGAGCAGTTGCACCATGGCGATTTTTCAGACGGGTGTCGGTTCTACATACAGCATAACGATAGATTCATAAAGCACGAAGATAGACTCATCTGTGTGTGAAGGCTGTGAGGGGAACTTTGAGTCTCGGTCCTTCAGCCAATTTTAATCTGATAGGAATTTCCATTTTGGAGCACACTCCAGTGCAGAGAGAAAATTTCTTTCTGCAAACCTTCCCATAGACGCTCACGACACCAGCGCGCGAGCAGCCGACCAGCTCCGCTGTTTCCGAGATGCTCGTAGAAAGGCACTGGGCCGCAACAAACTGACTTTTGTCTGTCGCTTAAGTCGGCAGATTTCCACGAGTGCGCCACTTATCGTCGCTAGAATGACTGCCAATTCGTCTCCGCTCCGCTCATATATTTCTCTTACCGCGTCACGTCCCCCTAGCGCCAGCGTGCAGCATAAAACCTCACGGTGGGTAGTGGTAATAAGGTTTTGGCTCGTCACTGTATGCTATTCGCTTAGTCGTGCAGGATCGTAGAGCGAAGTCACCTACTTAAAAGCAGGAAAAAGGTTTATATGCAGTAAGAGCAGTAGTACCACGTCGACTTTTCAGACGGATGCCGGTTCTACTTATAGCATAACGATAGATTCATAAAGCATAACGATGGATTCATCTGTGTGTGAAGGCTCTGAGGGGAACAAACTTTGCTGGCATTCGTCATCATCATCATCATCATCATCATCATGCGGGCCCATGACTTGGTGTGATGGTGTGCCTAGTGCCAGTGGCCAACATGACTACCACCTGTGGTTCGTATAGCCGGCAGTTTGGACGTCAGCCGTTTCATATTTTTATAGTGTTAACGGTGGTGACTGTGACGTGCCTCCTTGATGTCAGCGACCTTTTTTTTTCTTTCAACAAGATAACGCAAGGCTTACTTCGATACGAAGCGGGTTAGAATGTTGGGCTAGCCAGCACGTCCTCCACATCTCTCATCCAGTGGAATCATCTGGTCCTGGGTTACACGCTAGGACTCGCCAGCCACTACAATTGGTTAACTGAGGCATAAAGAGAGAAAGCATCGTGGAATGACGTACCCCTATCTGTCATCCAATCTCAAAGGGACAGCGGTGTACATACGGCGGAATTGGAAAACTCTGGATAAGAACGAGTTCGTCAGTGCAGTTTCGTTTGTAGACTGGACTATCTGTTACACTTAAGTTATCTGTTATTATTCAAACTGCGATTGCTTCACTGTTCTAAAAAAAAATAGAGAGAGAGAGAGCCATATTTGAAACAAGTTTGGAAACACGATACAACTGATTATGTTTACATTAATCATGCCATGCCGTAACCAGAAAATGTGCGTGTGTGAGATCGTCTGAAAAGAGCTTTGGACACAAGTAACACAGTAGACGCCTCATGGAAAAAGTTATCTGAATTGGACGGTAACTGAATGGGGGCGTGCAGTGCTGCCAGACGAGTCACTGCTTTGCTCTTTTCACACGACGTGAATTTAATTGATGAAAGGAGAAAATATAAAAATGCAGTAAATGAAGCAGGCAAAAAGGAATACACACGTCTCAAAAATGGGATCGACAAGAAGTGCAAAATGGCTACGCAGGGATGGCTAGAGGACAAATGTAAGGATGTAGAGGCTTATCTCACTAGGGATAAGATAGATACTGCCTACAGGAAAATTAAAGAGACCTTTGGAGATAAGAGAACCACTTGTATGAATATCAAGAGCTCAGATGGAAACCCAGTTCTAAGCAAAGAAGGGAAAGCAGGAAGGCGGAAGGAGTATATAGAGGGTCTATACAAGGGCGATGTACTTGAGGACAATATTATGGAAATGGAAGAGGATGTAGATGACGATGAAATGGGAGATAAGATACTGCGTGAAGAATTTGACACAGCACTGAAAGACCTGAGTCGAAGCAAGGCCCCGGGAGTAGACAACATTCCATTGGAACTACAGACGGCCCTGGGAGACCCAGTCCTGACAAAACTCTACCATCTGGTGAGCAAGATGTATGAGACAGGAGAAATACCCTCAGACTTCAAGAAAAATATAATAATTCCAATCAAAAAGAAAGCAGGTGTTGGCAGATGTGAAAATTACCGAACTATCAGTTTAATAAGTCACGGCTGCAAAATACTAACGCGAATTCTATACAGACGAATGGAAAATCTGGTAGACGCCGACCTCGGGGTAGATCAGTTTGGATTCCGAAGAAATGTTGGAATACGTGAGGCAATACTGACCCTACGACTTATCTTAGAAAATAGATTAAGGAAAGGCAAACTCACGTTTCTAGCTTTTGTAGACTTACAGAAAGCTTTTGACAATATTGACTGGAATATTCTCTTTCAAATTCTGAAGGTGGCAAGGGTAAAATACAGGGAGCGAAAGGCTATTTACAATTTGTACAGAAACCAGATGGCAGTTATAAGAGTCGAGGGACATGAAAGGGAAGCAGTGGTTGGGAAGGGAGTGAGACAGGATTGCAGTCTCTCCCCGATGTTATTCAATCTGTATATTGAGCAAGCAGTGAAGGAAACAAAAGAAAAATTTGGAGTAGGTATTAAAATCCATGGAGAAGAAATAAAAACGTTGAGGTTCGCCGATGACATCGTAATTCTGTCAGAGACAGCAAAGGACTTGGAAGAGCAGTTGAACGGAATGGATAGTGTCTTGAAAGGAGGATATAAGATGAACATCAACAAAAGCAAAACGAGGATAACGGAATGTAGTCGAATAAAGTCGGGTGATGCTGAGGGAATTAGATTAGGAAATGAGACGATTAAAGTAGTAAAGGAGTTTTGCTATTTGGGGAGCAAAAAACTGATGATGGTCAAAGTAGAGAGGATATAAAATGTAGACTGTCAGTGGGAAGGAAAGCGTTTCTGAAGAAGAGAAATTTGTTAACGTCGAGTACAGATTAAGTGTCAGGAAGTCATTTCTGAAAGTATTTGTATGGAGTGTAGCCATGTATGGAAGTGAAACATGGACGATAACTAGTTTGGACAAGAAGAGAATAGAAGCTTTCGGAATGTGGTGCTACAGAAGAATGCTGAAGATTAGATGCGTAGATCACATAACTAATGACGAAGTATTGAATAGGATTGGAGAGAAGCGAAGTTTGTGGCACAACTTGACCAGAAGAAGGGATCGGTTGGTAGGACATGTTCTGAGGCATCAAGGGATCATCAATTTAGTATTAGAGGGCAGCGTGGAGGGTAAAAATCGTAGAGGGAGACCAAGAGTTGAATACGCTAAGCAGATTCAGAAGGATGTAGGTTGCAGTAGGTACTGGGAGATGAAGAAGCTTGCACAAGATAGAGTAGCATGGAGAGCTGCATCAAACCAGTCTCAGGACTGAAGACCACAACAACAACAAGGTGTCGTGGGCACCGCCAGCATAATCTGCAGTAGCTAGTTCAAGCCGCAGAGGGTTTCGTAGTGTATCCGTGAACACGAACATTCCAGGTGTTCAGGTATTGTCCTCCTACACCTTAATGATAAGTATACAGTGAACAAACCAGTCTTCCACGATGACAACAACCGTGTTCAAAGGGCTGCGTGCATGCGCTCTCAGTTTGACGAATAATCAGGCACACGTTACCCACACTTGTCCAAATCAGCCCACCCCCATCCCAGAAAAAATATCTGCGACTGTTTTGAATAACGGGTGAAACGTACCTGTCAGTTTCGTAGCTCTATGGCACTTGTTCTCACGTTGCGAATAAAATGAAATTTTCTGAAGGGTACAAACAGAGGAGTACAATTACGTTTTGGTCACGAAATTAAATTATTTTTTAAAATATTGAGCGTTCTTGCTGTTTTTAACTCGGCGTCTTGTATTAGCGGTAGTGGCGTCTCGTTTCCTTCTTGTGTTAATAGCGCCACTGAGTTTGCTAGCATTGTTTGTCCGCGAGTGGCAGCAGCGGTTATCGATAGCCAGTACTTTGGTGCGACCACTTGCATTTCTGGGCCGTCATGTGTGTCCGGCAGTTCGGCTTCGGATGGAGCAGCGAGGAGGTCCGCAACGCGAGGGCAGGCTGGGACCGCTGGCGGTGTGCAGGCGCTGTCGGATTGAGGGGCTGTAGCAGGCGACCGAACCCAGGACGTTTGAAGTTCGGCGAACCTTATCCAGTAGTGAAACCTCCACGATTTGAGATCTCGCTGTTTGCGTGTTGCTGCTCCCAGGGTCAGTGAGACCAGCTGCAACAAGTGGACTCCGTCAGGTTGACAGAAGCTATTAGGTGTCTTCTACTGTTTGATATTAGTTTGAATTTGGTTTTATTATTGGTGAAGTGCAACCAGCGGTATCTTACTGCCTAGTGGCCGCTAATGCTCCAGTTACCTGCCCTGGAGGTTAGCGCAATTTGCGGCAGTGTACCTTTCCTCGTCTTGCCGATGCTGTCCGGCATGGCGTGTAATTTGACAGCTTACTCGGTTGGGGTATGGATAATTGTTTCCTTGTCTACCTTGGTTATAGTGGTTCCTTCAGCCTTTTGGTGTTTTAAACACCAGACTCTGGAGACGCAGTGCTGTCTGTCACTTCGCCCTCGCCTGAATTATTCCATCGTTGTACTGGTTATCTGGCGTTAGGTGGATTTAGTAAGAAGGTTGATTGGCGTTTAAACCGTCTCTAGTTTGAGTTGCCCTCCTTAGGTGAACATTACTCTTGGCTGCCAGTCTCACTGCTTACACAGCTGGAGTGACCTTCCTCAGGTCGATCCAGGGAGCACTGTCTGTGGACCACTCTGTCTTACTCGGTCAAGTTTTGTTTAAAATATACCTTAATGTTTTAATGTGTAATTGCCAACCTCACTTGCAATTCATGCGGTTTCAGACGCTATAGTCTGGAACTGCGCGACCGCTACGGTCACAGGTTTGATTCCTGCCTCGGGCATGGATGTGTGTGATGTCCTTAGGTTAGTTAGGTTTAAGTAGTCCTAAGTTATAGGGGAATGAAGACCTCAGCAGTTAAGTCCCATTGTGCTCAGAGCCATTTGAAACTTTTGCAATTCAGGTCTTCAGCCGTTGAGTACTCTGAAGTTGCTTGTGGCCTTCAGCTGACAAATAATTTGGAATTCTTTCTTAGTAAGGCCTTCAGTTGTCAGTGTAATAAATTCCTTTATAATGATTGTTGAAAATTATTTCTTCAAATAAAGTCTGTGTGTTTACTGTGGCCAACGGTAGCTGATTACGACCCCATCCACAATCGTTGCCTTATCCTGCCTCTCCCTTACTTCCAGGTCACAAATATTATTACTATTATCACTGTTTGGTGACGCTGTAAAACTGATTACTAAGTTAGCAAATACTAACATTAACACGTACACAATGTGTGTGTGTGTGTGTGTGTGTGTGTGTGTGTGTGTGTGTGTGTGTGTGTGTGTGTGTGTGTGGGTGGGTGGAGGGGGGGGGGGGGGTCTTACAGCTTGTGAAATAAACGTATGAACAGCTTCTCCAGATAGTCCACCCACTACATACATACCTTGCACTTTGTGTCATGCATCTATGACAGTAAAATTGGGACATATACCACACCAATGCAAAAAGTCTGTGGACTGGATTAATAAAAAATAGACAAAAGTTGTTTTAGTGCGTCATGCAAATTTTTACACTTTCTTATTTTGTGCTAGGTTGTGTTGATAACAATCTCGTAACGCAGGATGATTTGTTTTTAGGAAAGAACTGTCTTCGTTTTGCTTTCCAGTCAAGTCGAGTCAGGCGTCCACGCACCATTGCTTCTGTTTGGAAGCCAATGTGCGCAGAAAACACTTAGCAGATTTCTGCCAGAATCAGTAGGATCCTCCGTAAACACAATATCAAGTGTGTTTTCTGTCCATCCAACAAGATCGGGGGACTGCTGGGGAGTGTCAAAGACGACCTGGGGTTACGAAAACCAGGGATTTACCATATACCTTGTCAATGTGGCATGTCCAACATTGGCCAGACGACAAGAACTGTGGAGATCAGGTGCAAAGAACATCAGAGGCACACTAGATTAAGACAGGTGACTAAGTCAGCCATTGCTGAACACTGTCTAAAACTAGATCCTGCCATGAAGTATAAGGATACCAAGATTCTAGCACAAACACCCAGATTTTGGGACAGTGTTATAACAGAATCGATAGAAATAAAAATGGCTGACGATCTTATGGACCGTGACACAGGGTACTAGCTAAGCAGAGCCTGGGATCCGGCTCTGGAATTGCTAAAGGAGCAACGGGGCCAGCTGCAACACTACACAAACAGAAGAACCAGAGACATGGAGATGGAAAACGAGCCCCTATCGGACTGCCAGGCGCACCAGATAGAAGATGGAACACCCATAAGTGGGACTGGTGGGCGCGGACCGCAGAGGGAACATCCAGAGCCGCAGCGGACGAAAAACGGAGCGGCAACGCTCCAGCAGGTCGCAGGGAATGGGCGCGGACCACGGAGGAAGCGCCTGCAGCCGCTGGTGGAGGGGGAAGGCCATAGGCATAAATACTGGACCAGGTCCACTCGAGGAGCAGTGTGAGGTCGCACCTGATGAAAGTTACGAGCTAGGTGACCGAAATATCGTGCAAGTACGGCGCTGATATCCGGCAGAACATCCGACAACCCAAGATGTCATTAGATCGCCGGGAAAGCCTGAAGAGTTACACTTAGCAGATACTTGACTCTTCTTCAAAGCTTTATTGAGAATGCTTGAACACTTAATTTGTTGCTCTATTGCGATTTGTGACACAACAACGCGCGCACTAGGGCCTCACGCCTCCTATTTAACATAGCCTGCCTGTCGAATGTACATCTGTCGTTTACAGCTGTTACGCGTAGTTCAAACTGCCACCGTAGTAACTGCGCTGACGTCGCCTACATGCAGGAATAAAGCATCGGAACTTTCGTGATTAACGGTGTATATAATAAATTCTTAAACATCTCAGGAAAATGGCGTCTCCTACAATTGACAGAAATTGCTCCATTGAATAATTCGCAAACATAACAGAACAAACTGACTGCACAAGATAGCAGTAACTATGTCATGGCTGGTATACTGCTGTAGGGTTCAAATGGCTCTGAGCACTATGGGACTTAACATCTAAGGTTATCAGTCCCCTAGAACTTACAAACTTCTTAAACCTAACTAACTTAAGGTCATCACACACATCCATGCTCGATGCAGGTTCGAATCCTGCCTCGGGCATGGATGTGTGTGATGTCCTTAGGTTAGTTAGGTTTAACTAGTTCTAAGTTCTAGGGGACTAATGACCTCAGAAGTTGAGTCCCATAGTGCTCAGAGCCATTTTGAGACAGCGTCGTTTCAGGAAGCAGGAAATCGTGAAGGACGTACCCGAAATGTTCGGACATCGGACTTGGAGGAAAATGTGACTAACACTGTGGAAGGCGACCGCAGTATCAGTACATGGCAGTTGGCCCGCCAGAACAAGATAAGCCAGACGACCGTGTGGAACATTCTCCGTGACAACTGTTACTATCCTTATCACTTACAGCACGTGCAGGGCTTACTAGCGACAGATTTTCAACACCGGGAGCAGTTTTCTCACTGATTTCTTCACCAGGCAACCACGGCCCCGGGATTTGTGTCATCCATCCTATTCACAGATGAGGACACCTTTACGCGAAGTGGTATCTTAAACTTTCCTATCAGTCATCTGCGGGAGAGTATGCAGTACCCCATGGTACGGTGACAGCGAATCATCAGCATCGGTGCAGCCGGAATGTGTGGGCCGGGATAACTGGAAACCGTATTTTAGGATCAATCTTCCTTCCACATCGCCTAAAATGCCGGAACTATCGGCGTTTCCAGCAGGTGACTTTGTTCCCCTGCTGGAAGAAGTGCCATTGATGCTTCGAAGGGTTGTAAGGCTGCTACATGATGGTGCTCCAGCCCAATTCACCGTTAACGACACAATCGTGTCCTCCCTGGTTGACGGGTCGGACGAGGGGGTCCAGTTGCAGAGCCTGCTCGTTCACCGGATCTCAACTCGTGCGATTTCTGGTTATGAGGCCTTCTCAAAACTATCGTGTATGGAGAGCCCATTCCAGATGTGGAGACACAGGATCAGAGTAGTCATGTTGCCTTTGACGCTGTTCGAATGCAGCCTGACCGATGTGAACGCGTGAAACAGAGCATGCTGCGGCACATGCACACATGCGTTGAGGCACAGGGAGACTGTTTTCAACACTTACTGTAACTGTGGCTGCGTGGTACAGCGGGTATTAGACCGCGGACTTTGTAGCAATGTATGATTGAATAAATAGTCTCTTGCACGGAAACAGTGCATTCTCGGACATAAGTTCATTAGAACATTTTTGTTCCATATCATCTCATCGATCAATCCCTAGAGTTTGAACACGTTGGAAAAAATCACCCTGTATACAGGGTGAGGCAAATGAAAGTGGCCTGGAGAACAAAATAACGAGGTATAAAGAAACACAGCAGAGGAAAGGAAGTACAAAAGTAACCTAACTACAGCAGATGTTGAAAGTGACCACCATTCATCTCTTGGCACTTCTGGACTGCTGGAATTGCTGCTGTCTCATCCGAAATGTTCCGCTGCAGCTCTGGAAGGCTGTGTGAGTTGTTTCGATACACCTTAATTGTGAAAGTAACTTAAGTCTTTTCCTCCTCCGTTAATGTTGTCACAAATTTATGTCCAATCGTATCCACTCGTCCGGGCCGCTTTCATTTGGGCCACCCTGTATATCCGACACACAGTTTTAATGTGCCAGGAATTTTATATCAGCGCACACTCGGCTGCAGATCCGAGGACACAATCTGGAAAGTATTATTATTGCTGATTAGCAGTTGTCAGGCAAAAGCTCTGGCAGTCTGAAGCCTTCCAATTTCTGCCATTTCAGAAGTAAGAAGTCCAACAATCAAGTAAATTAGAATCAGTAAGTTAAGTACACAAATTTAAACTTGCCTGATTTTAAATAGTGTAGCAGGCAGTGTGTGAGTCTAGCGAGTAACGTTAGGGAGAAGAATGATGCAGAAGAAGCATGTTTGTAAACAAGTTATACAAAACTGCAACCAGCACACCAAAAAAAAGCTATTAACTGCCTGTAATATACAAATAGAAATAAGACATCGTATCACCTGAAATTTGTTCTTATAGTAATTTATTTATTTATTTTATTTTGTGCTCTCATGTTATCGCCAGTCTGACCAAAATATCTGCCCTTATATCGACTTTAATAATGTAAAGAAGAACGAATTACATCTCTGTGTAAAGTAGGCCTATGCCATATCTTTCTGTCAAGATCTTTGTTACAAGCAACAGTTGTAAAGCTCTTGCTGGATGCTGGAAAAGTCGCGCCGTCAGAGTGTAAATTAATATAATTTGTGTGGAAGTGTGTGTGGTGATATAACAACTGGACGTCAAAATTGAGGCAGACAGATGGACACTAACCGAAAAAAGCCTCCTATACTGTCGCAGTAAGTAAAAAACTAAATTTACATCCATATCGACAGATAACCTACAGTCATGGCGATACATTAAAGTGTGTTCCATCTTTTTGTCATAGAACCAGCACCCAGCATTATGCTAGCAATAAAGATGTAACATCCTGAAATCATCTGAAGATGAACCTGAAAAGGTTCGATAACCGGTTCATGGAATAAAACATAATTACACAAAAAAGTGACTGGCTGCAGTTTCGTATAACTTATTTAAATTCAATATACAGTCACGGTTCTAAAATGTCCGTAATGGATCAGCGTAATCAGAAGCATGTTTTGTTTACTCCCTCAATGTGGATAGTAAGCTTTCTTCTGGGAGTTGTAGGTAGCAATCACGGTGCACCGGGAACTATTTCATCTTTCCTTTAAAGACTGGTTCTTAGAAACACCCATTAGTTCATGGATTAATAAAACATCTTTAAAAAGTGTATATGTTTTATCATTTGCCGTTAAAAAAGTGTTCATAGAAAATTATTTTTCGTTCCAAGGTTTAGTTACGTGCTGCTAATGTTGACGATATCTGTGGTGGATTTGGCAAGGGGGGGGGGGGGGGGGGGAAGCTGGTACTATCTAGTATCTGATTGCCCTCAGGGATAATGGCCTCAGAAAGGTTGGGAACCACTGTGCTACGGAATCTTATCATGAATGAGCAGCTTCAGCTAGGTATCACATACCCGAAAGAGCTTGTGGACTTCCTTCCTCCCCTATCATTGAGCAATTATTGAGGCTAGTGGCGGTGTTAGACGGTATCTTCTGGAGGTGACTTTCTTGTTTTCCAGTTTATGAGGTGAAAGGGTCATGAGCGCCGGTGTTACAGGCCACTCGGGTTTGGAAGTTACCGCAAAGCCAGGAAGAGCCCCGCGCCTAATTTTGTGAGCAAAAGGTCGGACCTGCTTCTCGGTTTCCGAGTAACTGCCTGAGGCGTTGTCGACTGGCGTCAACCACAGTCAGGGTTCTGAGAACCGCGTGGGACATGCTGGCCCAGGAGAACGACGGCCCGGGAATCACCGGCTCTCGGACGAAACGGGGACAGCACTGAACTGACTGTCGTTTCACAGAGTAACGCTCAAGCTGTAGGGTCACCCGGACAGTACAAAGTGTAGATCGTTAGTGTAACCGTGGTCATGGTACTGCTGAACCTCCACGGCGTACAAACAAACAGTGCGCTACAGTCTAGTTCAAATTAGTTTCCAACGTACATACAAGGTCCGCAGTTGCGATGTTTTCACGGTAAGTGTTGTGTGCAGGCAGCCACAACAGCGTTACACAGCGATAGGAAATCATTTTAAAGTCATAGTCTCATAAAAAGTCTCAAATTCCCGTGTCGTGCAGATTTCTGTAGTGTCTCTACGCATGTCAGTTTCAAATGACGCCGGTATTACGTTAATTGTTTCGAACTGGGACAATATGAAACTTATCAAGTCGTATCTCTAAACCTATTGAACCCATTGAAATACTGGTAATGTTGTTAATCTATGTATAAGAGGAGTAAACTGATTGGTATGAAAATTTGTAGTAAATGTTAATCTGTTAATTCGGAAGTTATCACTAACTTAATTATAAAGCAGAAACATACACAATTGTTAAGCAACCACGGTAAACATTTATAGCGAAGAATGCTGTACGTAGTGGACAGTGCACCTAAGAACATTCCTGGTCGGTGTTCCAATCTAGTGCGCCATAGAGGAAGCCATAAGCCGTTTATGGCTTTTTCTTCTGTCTTTGTTATCAGACATGAGGCTGTGTTTTGGGTATTTTTTGCAAATTTTTTAGTTCTAGACATCAAAGTGTTGCATAATATAATCTTAAAAAGAAAAAAGCCACGACGCATCACGAAGAATTATCCAAATGGAATGGAAATCGGTAATGGGATGTACATATACAAACAAATTATCACAATTTCAGTAAGTTTGGATCTTTTATTCAAGAGAAAGAGCTTCAAAAATTGAAAAAGGAATTAACGCATTGCTCCACTTCTGGGCCTTATGCAAGCATTGATTGACAGAGCTGCTGCATATCCTCCTCCAGGATATCGTGCCAAATTCTGTGCAACTGGCGCGTTAGGTCATTAAAATCACAAGATGGTTAGAGGGCCCTGAACATAATGCTCCAAACTTCCCCAATTAGATCCGGCGAATTTATGTCCAAGGTAGGGTTTGATAAACACGAAGAGAAGCAGTAGTGACTATCACCAAGTGGGGGTGGGCATTATCTTACGGAAACGTAAGTCCAGGATGGTTTGCCATGAAGAGCAACAAAACGGGGCGCAGGATATCGTCGACCTGTCTTTATGCTGTACGTATGTTGCGGATGATACCAAAGGGGTCCTGATATGAAAAGAAGTGGCACCCCGGATCATCACTCCTGATTGTTGGGCCGTATGGCGGCGAGTCAGGTAGGTATCCCACCAATGTCCGCAATGTCTCCAGACATGTCTTCAGCCTGGAATCTCATTGAATTGTCTTCAGCGATGAGTCCAGTTCCGAACTGAGCCCTGATGATCAGCGAAGACGTGTCTGGAGACGCCCCAGACAGTGGTGGGATACCTACCTGACTTTCGCCCGCCATTTTGAAAGACTGACTCTCCCAAACATAGGCAGAAACGACTGAAAGAAACAACATTCCATATGCTAGCGTAGCCACAGATTGGAGACACAATATCGGTGCTAATTGAAATACCGATAAAATCGAGCGCTCACTTCTCCAGCTTATACTTCATCGAGAGGCATTCATTGGCGTGCAGGCATTCTGTTTTGATCACAGTATCATAGTATCTAGCCTGAAATTCCAGAAGAAGCACTGTTTGTTGTAAAATTTTTTAGTGAGCCCAAGTGCTTTCTCCATTTTTGAGATTGCCTATTATAGCCTTTTGTTGTTCATTATCTCATGGTCTCAAAAAATGGCTCTGAGCACTATGGCACTTAACTTCTGAGGTCATCAGTCCCCTAGAACTTAGAACTACGTAAACCTAACTAACCTAAGGACATCACACACATCAATGCCCGAGGCAGGATTCCAACCTGCGACCGCAGCGGTCGCACGGTTCCAGACTGAAGAGCCTAGAACCGCTCGGCCACAACAGCCGGCACTCCAATTTATTATTTATGTCGTTCACGCTCCACGGAATTACTAATCTTGCTCAAATTACCAGCACAGCCTCAGAACAATGTATGTAATGGTTAATTTCCAAATTTTAACAGTGTTTTGTAGAACCCAGCTGAATCTTTTATGTTCGTCAGTTTGAGTTTGACCTCGAATTCCCTGTTCACCGAGTCAAAACCCTTATTGAAGTCTATGACAGACACCACGATTTTATTGTTCTTACTACCAAAATTCTCTAACTGTTGCACGTTATAAGTGGGACTACCTAATTATATTGGGGGGGGGGGGGCGGCTGGAGAAAATAAAGAAACAGTGACCCAACCCTGGCTGGAAGCCGTGCTGAGCCACACAGCATCGCTCACTGGTCTACAAATGGCGGATGAGTCAGTATAAATCACGCCTAGCGTCGGGTTGCGCATATTGCGAGGAAGATGGACGCCGACAATATGTGCATAGCATCGATGAAAGAAGTCACATACTCTGACTGGTACTGACATGACTACTCTAGCACATACGAGCGTCAAAAACTGGTCTGAGATAAAGAATAGCTTTCAGGCTCACTTAAAAATATGTGTTGGAATCTTCTTCCGTGCCGAATCACAATTCTGTTCCTCCATGAGTCACTGTAGTTACAGGCTCATGAAGTTTAGCTTTGATAAGTAGCATATAGTTAGCAGCTCGATCCCAGAACAACATTCGTATTTGTTTAAACAAATTTCCATTCTTCATTGCATTAGAGCAGTCAGTGTTATTTAGGAAGGTCGTTATTAACAGTAACAGAGTTCTGTGTAAGACTGAGAAATGTGCGTACTGACACGAATGGGAATTTATTATTATTTTCTGCCTCCAAAGTGATTTGATCCTCCTGCATTGGAAAATCCAGCGTTGCTTAGATTCGGCGTCGTTACCACACCATTACGTAATTTCCATTTATTCTTATTGTGTCTCATTTTGAATCACGGTGTTTCTACTTTTTAAATGATTTTTATACGTTTTTTACTGTTTACGTATGTTTTCGTCCATAACAATCAGAGAGTTAAACTTGGCGAGAGTCCAACTGTAGCTGTTAAACTGTAAGTCTATTAAAAGTAAGATTAAAAGGAAAGGAAATAGATAGAAGGGTAAGCTGAAAAGTAATGTTCACAAGCTTGTAGAACGCCACCATTGATCTTGAGAAACGCGGCCAGGTGGTGATATGTGGACGGTAGCATCCCCCTCTGCATGCACGCTCAGTTGCAATGCGCTGCATCCATCCAGTGTATTTGGAGTAGCAGACGTATTCTAGTGCTTTGTCAACCTAAGTTAAACAGCATGCTGTTATTGAATTTTTAATTGCTAAAAAAAGTGGCTCCAAGTGAGATTCATCGTCGTTTAAAGGCTGTTTATGGTGACGGTATTGTTGGTAGATTTACTGTAAATCTATGGATACCAAAATTTTGTGGGTGAGAGCCTACAGAAGCCATAAGTGTTGATGAAACACGTAGTCGACGTACGACCACTGTATCAGACGATAACCATCGCAAGCTCGCCAACGATTTGATTCAAAATGACCAACGAATCACTCAAAAGCGTATCGCTAACCATATTGGAATGTCCAAGGCTTCATTACCGAGCAATTAGGCTATCAACAAATCTGTCCGTGAGGGGTACACTCCGTCTCACAGCGGTCGGAACGCTGCGAACAGATTTTGCAGCGCCACCTGATGAAGGAGACGATCTCCTTTTGAATATTGTGACAGGGGACGAGCCATGGGTCCATCATTATGACCCAGAAGAGAAAAGACAGAGCGCTGATTATCGACATTCGTCTTCTCCTCAGGTGAAAAACTTCAAAACACGCAAAACAGTATGTGTTTTCGGCTGCTCACCTAGTTTATGTGGCGGATTATCTAGCACAAGGGGCAATGGTACATTCTCATTACATACAGACTCTAAAACACCTCTGACGTCGAGTTTGTCGTGTTAGATGCAGCCTGGCGCCAGTAATCTCGCAATGTAACAAAGCTAGTCCAAGTACCTCGGGCACAACTGAGGAGGCTCTGCAAAACCTGACGTTTGAACCGTTTCCACACCCTTCTTACTCTCTCAATCTTACGCCTTGCGTTTTTTATTTTTTTCCCCCTCGACTCATGAGAGACCTCAAGTGTAATAATTACACCTCAGACAATGAGATGGAAGTTGCTGTCAAGTCCTGGATTGGAGAAAAGTTGGAAGAATTTCTCAGTGGTGCACTGAAAAAACTTGCTACACGTTAGCGGAAATGTGTTTGTCTTAACGTTGAAAGATAAACACATGATTTTGAATCTTGAGAATTTTACTGTAATGTACTTTTTGCCTGATCTTCCAAATTGTGTGTGTTCGTGTTCTACAAGCATGTGTCCATTACTTTTCAGTCTATCCTCGTGCATTACCTTTCTTATTGGTTGTACTTGTGTTCGTATTCAGTCCTGGGGCTCTGCTGCTGTTGTCAGTCACAGCATTCACACAGCTGTCTCCTAAATTAACCATTACATACATTGTTCTGAGGTTGTGCTGGTAATTTGAGCAAGATTAGTAATTCCGTGGAGCGTGAACAACATAAATAATAAATTGGAGAGCCGGCTGTTGTGGCCGAGTGGTTCTAGGCTCTTCAGTCTGGAACCGTGCGACCGCTACGGCCGCATGCCCGAATCCTACCTCAGGCATGGATGTGTGTGATGTCCTTAGGTTAGTTAGGTTTACGTAGTTCTAAGTTCTAGGGGACTGATGACCTCGGATGTTAAGTCCCATTGTGCTCAGAGCCACTTTTGAACACACCCACCCATGTCCGAGGGAGGACTTGAACCTCGGACGCGTGGAGCTGCGCCAACCGTGGCAAGGTGCCCAAGACCACGAGGCTCAAATGATCATTCCTGACATGAAACAGAGGAGACTGGACATCTGTCAACAATTTCTTTTCCGTTTCGAACGTGATGATGATGAATTTCTTAATAACACCGTGAAATATGATAAGGCTGGTTCAGCATTTTGGCCTCGGAAAAAAAACCAAAGCATCAATGGAGCTCGGCCACAAAGGATCACCTCGCCACAAAAGTTCAACACCATGTCATCAGCAGGCAAAGTCATGCCCTCAGTTTCCTGGAATGTTCAAGGTGTGGTGCATTAGGAATTCGTGCTCAAAGGCACCACCATAAACTCTGCAAGGTACTGCCAGACCCACAGCAAACTGAAAGCACCAATTGGAAGAGTTCGTCCTCACATGGAGCAATCTCTCCTTCAGCGTCTCAATGTCAGACCACACACGAGCACTGAGAAATCTGCAAAAATCCGGCGTCTTGGGTTCATTGCCATTGGTCAGACCCGACTTGGCATCATCCGATTTTAATCTGTTCCAAAAAATTAAGGAACACCTTCAAGTGATGAAGCGGTGCAAACAGAGACGAAGTTGTAGCTCCCTCAGCAAACATTCTGCAATGACGGCATGAACAGACTGGTCCCTCATTGGGCAAAACGTGTTCATGGCCAGCATGACTATGTTGTGAAATAAATATGTAGACGTAAAGGAAAAAAATACAGAATGTTAATAAAGTCTGTTTCATTTAAAAAGCTTTAAGAGTTTTCACATTAAAAATTCGGAGGCATTGCTTTACAGTACACCCTCGTAAATTACCATTTACCACGTGTGGGCGGACGCAGATCCTTGAGAGATTACGGAAGGAAGGCATCAGGTGCGCTTTAGTTTCGATGTGTGTGCTAGGATTGTGCGTGATAGCTTTATAGGACCATACACTCTACTGGAAAAATTAATAGGTGCCGGTTATCATCAAATTCTGCACGACAAATTACCCTCATTTTCTACATCTCGTGCGACAATACCTAAAACAAACATTTAATGAGCATAAATGAGTGACAACCACGTTAAGCACCTCTTGTGGTCACAACAAGCAGGTGGCTGTCACAACAGAGAATGGCTCACTTGTCAACAGATAGGTTTTTATTAGATTGTTTCTCACCCTGATCAGTACTATGTCCTCTAAGCACTACGTTACTAGTAAACACCATGTACAAAGGGTATTTCGAAATTCCCGATGTGGAAATGTACGGGGCTCTGGGTAGAGGGTGGTTTCAATAGGGACCGGTCAGTGGGCACCTTATCTATTCGTGTGACACAAAGATGTATGAGACAGGAGAAATATGCCCAAACTTCAAACGGAATATAATTATTCAAATTCCAAAGAACGCAGGTGGCGACAGCTGTGAATATTACCGAACTATTAATTTAACAAGTCATGGTTGCGAATTACTAACACAACTCATTTACAGAAGAATGGAAAAAAATTGTAGAAGCCGACCTCGGATTCTGGAGAAATGAGGGGACACATGAGGAACTATTTGACCCTGCGACTTACCTTAGAAGATAGGTTAAGGAAAGGCAAACCTATGTTTATAGCATTTGTAGACTTGGAGAAAGATTTTGACGGTGTTGACTGGAACGGTGTCTGATATTTTGGAGGCAGCAGGGTAAAATACGCAGATCGGAGGGCTATTTACAACATGTAAAGAAACCAGACGGCCTTTATAAGAGTCTAGGGGCATGAAAGAGAAGCAGTGGCTGAAAAGCGAGTCAGGCAGGGCTGTAGCCCAATGTTATTCTACCTGTACATTGAGCATACAGTAAAGGAAACCAAAGAAAAATTTGGATAAGGAATTAAATTCCAGGGAGAAGAAATAAAAACTTTTAGTTTTGCCGATGACACCGTTATTCTGTCAGAGACAGCGAAAGACTTGGGAGAGCACTTGAATGCAACAGAACTGAAGACACAAGAAAGGTGTACTGAAGGAGTACACAACAAGAAAGGTGTACTGAAAGGAGGATACAAGTTGAACATCAAAAAAGCAAAACAAGGATAATTGAATCAAGACGAATTATATCAGGTGCAGTTGATGGTGGCCGAAGTAGAGAGGATATAAAATGCAGACTAAGAATGGCAAGAAAAGAGTTTCTGAAGAAAATAAGTTTGTTATCATCGAATACAGATTTAAGTGATATGAAGTCTTTTCTGAAAGTGTTTGTATGGATTGTAGCCACGTACCGGCGTGAAACATGGATGATAAATAGTACAAGAAGAGAATAGAACCTACTGAAATACGGTGCGTCAGAAGAAGATTGAAGATTGGATGGTAGATCACGAATAGAATTCAAGAGAAAAGAAATTTTTGGAACAACCTGACTAGAACAAGGGATGAAATGAAAACGAAATGATTGTGTGGCGTTGTTGGCCAGGAGGTCGCATCCCGGGAAGTTCGTCCGCCGGGTTGCAAGTCTTATTTCAGGAGACGCCACATTGGGCGACTTGCGTGTTGGTGATGATATGATGACGAGGACAACACACAGCCCACGAGCGGACAAAAACTCCAACCCGGCCCGGAATCGAACCCAGGCCTCCTGCATAGTAGGCAACCACGTAACCACGCAGATAAGCAGACGGAGAGAAGAAGGGACGAGTTGATAGGTCACTTTCCGAGACATTACGGGATCACCAATTTAGTACTGGAGGGAAGCGTGGGGTTAAAATATAGAGGGAGACCAAGTGATGAATGCAGCAAACAGATTCAAAAGGATGTATGTTGCAGTAGTTTTTCGGAGATCAAGAGGATTGCACAAAACAGAGTAGCATGGAGAGCTGCATCAAACCAGTGTCCGGAATGAAGGCCGCAAGTACACAACAAGAAACATTTAAAATCATCTTTTCCACACAAAAGAAAAAAAGGGAAGGGATACTAGGGTTTGATAGAGTTGAAGCACAAGCTCGGACTGTTGCTGAGGAAAGATAGCCGCTGCGCCCTTCAAAGGAAACCACTCCCGCATTCTCCTGGAACGATTTAGGGATATCACAGAAACCTAAATCTGGTTGGCTGCACGCGGATTTGAACAGTCGCTCTCCTGAATGTGTGTCCTGAGAGTTAACCACTGTTGCTCCTCGCTCGGTCATCTTTTCCAGCCTGTCGCATCTACTGAGTGTAAGAACGATAGTAATTGATAATAACACTGGCAATTACTACGTTTGGAGACATCTACGTAATGTGGTTCGAAGACCAGTGTCAATGTCACTTGCACTGACTCACTAGTATACCGTTTATCAGTGGAAAAAGAGACATGTGAGTCGTGCAATAGCTTTACTTTTAGTGCACGTGATAGGGTTCCTCTCTGGACGTACGTACCTTTTCAAAGCATTATTTGCCCGCCGTCCGCAACATGTGATCGACTTTGTAAGCGAACGTTGGAAACACCCGTTTGCGAATGAATCGGTACACAGAATAGAGGGAGGTGTCAAGTAAATATCAATTCTTCTTCTTTTCGTTTTGAAGCTCTACACCGAATTATCCCACGAATTGTAATGTATAAAATGTGATTCTGACAGCAAATGTCTATCTTCGCAATTGGAAGGAAGAAAGGAAAGTTAAATAGACCTCCGAAGGTCAAAGATGGAGAAGAAAATCGGCTGAGGCATGTATAATGTCTCCAACTTGGCAAACTGTATCCAAGTTCTTGGTAGAGTTTTCTTGGAACCACTTTAAGGCTACTTCTCTATCGTTCCACTCTTTAATAGTGCATAGGAAAAATGAACACCTAAATATTTCAGCTCCGATTGCTCTTATTTTATCACGATGGTCATTTCTCCTTATGTAGTTGGATGTCAACAAATACTTTCACATTCGGAGGAAAAAGATGGTAACTTGAAATTTTATGAAAAGGTCGCGCTGCAAGGAAAAATGCCTTTGGTTTAATGATTACCACCCGTGTTCCGTGACACTTTCTCCCCTACTTCGCGATAATACAAAACGAGCTGCGCTTCTTTGAAATTTTTCTATGTCGCCAGTCAATCCTAGCTGGTAAGAACCTCATACCGCACAGCAGTACTCTAGCAGAGGGCGAACAAGCGTAGTGTAGGCAGTCTGTTTTGTAGACAATTGCTTGACGTGATTTTGAGAAAACACTTAACGTATTGAAAGCAATATCATGTAAAAACGAGCAAAATAGGCCAAAGAATCTCCCTGTAAGAGAAGGGAGGTGGGAAAACGTTCCGAGGCAGGCTGTGAGAGGAGCTCAGGAATCACAACTGGTAAAGCGCTGTTTGCGGAACGGAAGGTTCTACTTTCGAGTCCCAGTCCGCCACATTGCTTTTGTCTGTTAAGTGGTTTAAGTACTGGCGGGAATGAAAGTTTCATCAAGAAGCCTGAGGGACGTTTTTCCTGTCGTTTAAACAAAACAATACCTTACAGTTCCAATGATATGGAGACACATTTGCATCGATATTATTTGACTAGTAAATTGTTCTGCGTTCGGCTGATGCATCTCTAGAGTTCGCGGCAAACACGTAACATGAATAGAGCCTTTGGTTCGCTGCAGGAATTAAAATGTCTAGCTCGGGGGATGAAACGACATGTCAGATCTCGTTGCTGAAACTTCCATGCATGCCCTTCTTTGAAATTTTTCGATGTCGCCAGTCACTCCTAGCTGGTAAGAACCCCATACCGCCCAGCAATAATTTAGCAGAGGGCGGACAAGCGTGGAAATTGCCTGACGTGGTTTTGAGAAAACACTTTACGTATTGAGAGCAATACCCTGTAAAAACGTGCAAGATAGGCCAAAGATTATATTATGTCGAGATATTTCGATTTTCTGGAGATGAATTTTGATTTGGAAATCTGTTTGACTGCGTCTTGCTGCTGGCTTTGTTCACTCTTTTGAGGTAAGTTACAGTCGTAATGTTCGCTCTCTGCTATTTTTTTGGCTATCGACGTAATACTACTGACGACTACAAATGTTCAGCTACGTACTGCGAATCATAGTACAGAGCGATGGAAAGGTCCCACACGAAAGAGGCCCCATGGGGTAGCAATTCCGCTGATACTGCGCCGTGAAGTTTGTGACGTATGACGTGGCGACACTGCACTCTGCAACATAGTTCGACGCAACAGTGTGTTTCCGCGCATCGCTGTGGCTCGAGTTCAGTGTTTAGTGACAATTTGTCGCTATTCTTTTGAACAGAGCGTGTTTCTTGCGAAACAATATTGGATTACTGGTTCCATTACGACATGTCAACGAATATTTGTTGAACGGGTTGGTGAGCACCATATACCGTCTAAATGCTGCACACAAAATTTCGTGAACAGGATGGAGAGCAGTGGAACGGTGTTGGATCTTCACGGCGGGGGACGGCCGCTATTATCGGGACAAAAAGTGACCGATGTGAAACAACGATTTTTGGCCTCTCCTGCAAAGTCTATTCGGCGTTTATCCCCGGAATGTGGAATTTCACGGTTCACATGTCACAGAGCTGCGAAGAAAGCCGGCATGTATCCATACATATACAGATTTATTCAGGTACTTAACGTCAATGACAAGGACAAATGCATAACATTTTATAGGTGGTCAGCAGTTTATTGTTCAGAGAGCAGGAATATTGCAGTACACATGGCTGAGTGATGAAGCGTGGTTCCACATCTCTCACTGTGTCAACTCTCAGAATACACGTTTGTGGTGTAATGAAGATCCACATGCCGTGGTCGAACAACCCCAGTATTCACAAAATACTGGTGTGTTCTGTGCAATATTACAGCGTCGCATCGTCGGACAGACGCCTTTCGAATCTACTCTGACAAGTGCAGTTTACATCGAAATGCTCCGAGATTTTATGAACCAGTTGGACATTGAAGAACTAACCCCCGACTTGTACCGAAAGGATGGCGCCACATTCCACACGTCTCGATTGATTATGGCTGAGATCAAATCATATTTCGTCAGTCATTGCGAAAGGACTGTGCCCCCCCCCCCCCCCCCAAGGTCACTTGATTTAACACTACCTGATTCTTCCTGTGGGGTGACCTAAAAGGCAAGGTCTACAGGAACACACCACAAACTTGAAAGCTTTACGAGGGAACATCACGAAATCCAGGTAGTGATACCAGTGGTTATAGCAGAAACATTCGAGAATCTGCAACGTCGTGTTCAACTGTGTTTACTAATCGAGGGCGGTTACTTCCAGCACCTTTTGTAATTCACCTTTATTTACCCATGAACAAGCTACGACATGTTCATTTCATTTCATTTTCTGATTTTTGTGCAAAGCCTTTAAGTGTAATTTAATCAAATGTTTGCTTGTGGGACCTCTTTCGAGTGGGACACCCTGTACTTCTCAAACCGCTCATGTACGGATCATGGGAATAATAATTAATTAAAAACTTTTGTGCGAACTGTCATAATCTAATTTTGTTTTTAGTATCTCTATGAGATCAATACATAGAGGGCTGCAAAATATTTGTACTTTTGACGGTGAAAACCACGTTCTTGGAAAATTCTAAGCAGGTTTTCGCTAAGTATACAGCTCCTAACTTCGAGTGCCAGTCAGTTCATGTATTCAGCATTTCTGTTACATTCAACCGCTAATCAAATACACTTGCCATTCGTGCCCCTCTTCTCTGAGTACCCATCTTTAGCTCAGTCTGGTATGGATTCGACATTCTTCACCAACGTATGGACCACGCAAATGTTTCGAGGCAATCTGTTCCGTAGATGAATAGCAGTTTCCCAGCAGGCTGCCAACAAAGCGAAACGTCCGTCTTTGATTCACGTACATGTGAGCACTCGTGACCACTCTGATTTCGGTCTCTAAAGGTACTCAGGTATAGGTACTGTATCCCAGGTATTTGCGCGACTTTACTGCCTCAAGTTGTGACCCATTAATATTATATCCGGGGGCTTTATATTTTTTAATGTTTAGTGCAGTTTATATTTCCGACATTATGACCGCTTAGGGAGAATTATGAGCACTTGGTCAGCTAAAGGCGTTAATCTGTCATTGCGAGTTTTTTTTTTTAGTTCGTTCGTGAGTGTTGTGTGCTACGTGACGGGTGCGTGACTAGAGATCGTGATGGCGGTGGGTCGAATCCCGAAGGGGTCTGGGTTGTAAACGGAGCGAGGTCACCTGTGAGTAATCAAATGTTGCTTTTATAAACATCCAATAGATGTTTACCACATCGTCATGGATTTCTTAACAGCAGCTACACTAGAAGCAGTTTTTACTGTAACTATTAAATTAGTGGCAATTGGTTAGCCTTATACGTTTTTGATTACTGACATGTAGCACATCTTATAATTTGAAAATTCATTTTAAAGGAATACACCACCTATGTTGAGTTTGTAGTCGAGCGTGAATCTGCGTGGTATTCGACAAAAAGTTTCATTGCAAATGTCTGACACAATGTCTTCATACTTTCAATAATTCTGTACTGAGGTTTTATAAATAACTGAAATACATTTGTAACATTCCCAGAATAAAAATACTATTATTGTTGAGGTGTTTTACTTTCTGACACAGCGCTACCATTTAACTTTCTTTCAATGCAGCATACGTGAAACTGCTCAAACGGCATATCTGGGATTTTGTTAAACTAATGCAGTTCTCGATAGCAAAGAAATAAATAAAATGAAAAGTAAAACTTTTGACTTAATATTTGTGACCGAGGGCTTATTTATTTTAATATAAAGGTGGTTTTCTTTGCGACGAGATCTACACTCCTGGAAATGGAAAAAAGAACACATTAACACCGGTGTGTCAGACCCACCATACTTGCTCCGGACACTGCGAGAGGGCTGTACAAGCAATGATCACACGCACGGCACAGCGGACACACCAGGAACCGCGGTGTTGGCCGTCGAATGGCGTTAGCTGCGCAGCATTTGTGCACCGCCGCCGTCAGTGTCAGCCAGTTTGCCGTGGCATACGGAGCTCCATCGCAGTCTTTAACACTGGTAGCATGCCGCGACAGCGTGGACGTGAACCGTATGTGCAGTTGACGGACTTTGAGCGAGGGCGTATAGTGGGCATGCGGGAGGCTGGGTGGACGTACCGCCGAATTGCTCAACACGTGGGGCGTGAGGTCTCCACAGTACATCGATGTTGTCGCCAATGGTCGGCGGAAGGTGCACGTGCCCGTCGAGCTGGGACCGGACCGCAGCGACGCACGGATGCACGCCAAGACCGTAGGATCCTACACAGTGCCGTAGGGGACCGCACCGCCACTTCCCAGCAAATTAGGGACACTGTTGCTCCTGGGGTATCGGCGAGGACCATTCGCAACCGTCTCCATGAAGCTGGGCTACGGTCCCGCACACCGTTAGGCCGTCTTCCGCTCACGCCCCAACATCGTGCAGCCCGCCTCCAGTGGTGTCGCGACAGGCGTGAATGGAGGGACGAATTGAGACGTGTCGTCTTCAGCTATGAGAGTCGCTTCTGCCTTGGTGAAAATGATGGTCGTATGCGTGTTTGGCGCCGTGCAGGTGAGCGCCACAATCAGGACTGCATACGACGGAGGCACACAGGCCAACACCCGGCATCATGGTGTAGGGAGCGATCTCCTACACTGGCCGTACACCTCTGGTGATCGTCGAGGGGACACTGAATAGTGCACGGTACATCCAAACCGTCATCGAACCCATCGTTCTACCATTCCTAGACCGGCAAGGGAACTTGCTGTTCCAACAGGACAATGCACGTCCGCATGTATCCCGTGCCACCCAACGTGCTCTAGAAGGTGTAAGTCAACTACCCTGGCCAGCAAGATCTCCGGATCTGTCCCCCATTGAGCATGTTTGGGACTGGATGAAGCGTCGTCTCACGCGGTCTGCACGTCCAGCACGAACGCTGGTCCACCTGAGGCGCCAGGTGGAAATGGCATGGCAAGCCGTTCCACAGGACTACATCCAGCATCTCTACGATCGTCTCCATGGGACAATAGCACCCTGCATTGCTGCGAAAGGTGGATATACACTGTACTAGTACCGACATTGTGCATGCTCTGTTGCCTGTGTCTATGTGCCTGTGGTTCTGTCAGTGTGATCATGTGATGTATCTGACCCCAGGTATGTGTCAATAAAGTTTCCCCTTCCTGGGACAATGAATTCACGGTGTTCTTATTTCAATTTCCAGGAGTGTATTTACGAATTTTCAATCACCAACTTTCTCTTCCGAATGCATAAATATTTTGTTGACACCCACCCACGTAGGGAGAAATGATCATCATAATAAAATAAGAGAAATCAGAGCTCGAACGGAAAGATTTAGGTGTTCCCTTTTCCCACGCGCCATTCGAGAGTGGAATGGTAGAGAAGTAGCATGAAAATGGTTCGATGAACCCTCTGCCAGGCACTTAAGTGTGAATTGCAGAGTAACCACGTAGATGTAGATGGTCAATATTCGGGGATATGACAGGCACGATTATTGGAAGCAAAACAAATTTCATATGGACATATGCCCTATTCTGAATAGTTTACGCGATAGAACACATTCAATGCACATTTGTTTCTGGGCTAGAAACGTGCACGCATGCTTCTTACCCACTTAACCTGTTTGACGTTTTATTATACTCCAACCTACCTCGTTGCTTTCAACCTCTGCTCGGGATGTTTTTCCGCCATAGAATAGGTGTTGATCCAAAATCGAAACTTGTGCGATTCCCTTTGTGATTTCTCTCCAGTAACTAAAATTTTCTACCTTTTCAACATTGTCTGAATTCTTCAGCACAACTTCTCGCATCGTGTTTAAGTGTGATTCAAACCAGTTGTGTGTAAAGCCATCAGTTCAAATAACATTAAAGTCGAAAACCATTTGGACTAGGGCATGTGTCTACATGAAGCTTTTTTGCATCAAATTAGTGTTCCTGTCATATCCCTGAATACTGACCATTCCTCCAGGGAAATGCCGTATAGCCACACCTACTGACTTCTTCAAAAATGGATTGCGCAAGGGTACACCAACTTTAATATGTAGGCGAGTCATCATTATTTGATCTTCTTCTTATGACATTTTGGGAGAACCTTGCAGTCACTGTAAAGGCGGACAGGTGATTATTAGTAGTTTTCAGAGAAATTTCACGCAGTTGGGAACAAGGTAAAGGGGATCCCGATTTGCGGTACACACGGCAGCGCCACAATCCCGGATTCAGCCACTGATCTGTACGCTAGCTTTATGGAGAACAGTACTGGAGTTTCCACGGCCTACAGGGACCTATTGCCTACGTTTCCCGCTTTATTGCACTCAGGCAAAATGTTTCGATCTGTCAGTAACTGACTGATTATTTGCTTATTTCTGGATACAAACCGTTTGTCATTGATCACTGTACTATCTGAATCAAAGGACTTTTCGATCAGCTGAAGATTACAGCACTTTTCAGTCACAGCTGCAAAATACTGACACGAATTGTTTACAGACGACTGGAAAAACTAGAAGAAGAAGGCCTCGGTGAAGATCAATTTGGATTCCGTAGAAATGTTGGAACATATGAGGCAATACTGACCTTACGACTTATCTTAGAAGATAGATTAAGGAAAGGCAAATCTACGTTTCTAGCATTTGTAGACTTACAGAAAGCGTATGACAAAGTTGACTTGAATACTCTCTTTCAAATTCTAAAGATGGCAGGGGTAAAATATAGGGAGAGAAAAGCTATTTACAATTTTTACAGAAACGACATGGCAGCTATAAGACTCGAGGGGTATGAAGGGGAAGCAGTGATTGGGAAGGGAGAGACAGGGTTGTTGCCTCTCCCAAATGTTATTCAATCTATATATTGAGCAAGCAGTAACGGGAACAAAAGAAAAATTTGGAGTAAGAATTAAAATCAATGAAGAATAAACAAAAACTTTGAGGTTTACCGATGACATTGTAATTGTGTCGGAGTGAACAAAGGACCTGGAAGAACAGTTGAACGGAATGGACAGTGTCTTGAAAAAAAGATATAAGATAAACAGAAACAAAAGGAAAACGATGATAATGGAATGTAGTCGAATTAAATCAGGTGGTGCTGAGAGAATTAGGTCGATGAGTTCTACTGTTTGGGGAACAAAATAACTGATGACGGTCGAAGTAGAGAGGATATAAAATGTAGACTGGCAATGGCAAGGAAAGCGTTCTCAAGAAGAGAAGTTTGTTAACGTTGAGTATAGATTTAAGTGTCAGGAAGTCTTTTCTGAAAGTATTTGTATGGAATGAAGCCATGTAAGGAAGTGAAACGTGGACGATAAATAGTTTAGACAAGAAGAGAATAGAAGCTTTCCAAATGTGGTGCTACAGAAGAATGCTGAAGATTAGATGGGTAGATCACATAACTAATGATGAAGTACTAAATAGAATTGGGGAGAAGAGGAGTTTGTGGCACAACTTAACGAGGAGAAGGGATCGTTTGGTAGGACATGTACTGAGGCATCAAGGGATCACCAATTTAGTACTGGAGGGCAGCGTGGAGGGTAAAAATCGTAGAGGGAGACCAAGAGATGAATACACTAAGCAGATTCAAAAGGATGTAGGTTGGGGTAGGTACTGGGAGATGAAGAAGCTTGCACAGGATAGAGTAGCATGGGGAGCTACATCATACCAGTCTCTGGACTGAAGACCACAACAACAACAACAACAACAACAACAATAACGCCGTATGACCCCACTCCGCCAAAAGAAAAACAGAATAATTTCTTTCTTCATATAAGTTATGGATGTTACTGTCTCTCTTGTGCCTTTGTTCCTGCAAGCGGCAACAGAAAATTGTTACTAACTTGTTAAATTTAAGTCGTGAAGCCGAATTTACTGTTTGTGTCCTGGAGGAGACAGAAGCATTACTAACACTATTCGTGAAATTCGTTACGTGTTACCTTGTAAACGTTTTCTATTGTCAAATTACACAGAACTCAAAAAAGACACATCCACACAGGTATCGACAGAAATGCAAAATTAGAAACTTTGGGAGCCGATGGATGAATGTGTGACGCTGCAGCTCAGTTTCACTGCTCAGTTGGCAAAGATAAAAAGGGGAGGACTGCCAATACCAGGGCATAAAATCTTTGCGAATATCATTCAATGTACTGAGTTGGACAGTAACTCTACCACACTGCCGACACGTGAACAATATACGCAGATGTCAGCCTTTGAGAGGAAGCGTGTAGTTGGGCTCAAACAAGCCGGTTAGAGTAATCGGTTAATTGCTCGATATTTGAACAGGAGCCATGCCACTATTCATCTACATCTACATCCATACTCCGCAAGCCACCTGACGGTGTGTGTGTATTCGGCGATGTTGGCATGAATGAGTGCACCATCGCCGAATGCAGGCAGCAGCAAGAAGGAAGTGAACCACCTAGAAAGACGACAGAAAGTGACGGCCACAGAGAGGCACTCAGAGCCCCGAATTCACCACTATCATTGTCCGCCCCCGGTAGCTGAATGGTCAGAGCGACATAATGTCAATCCTACGGGCCCGGGTTCGATTCCCGGCTAGGTCGGAGATATTCTCCGCTCAGGGACTGGGTGTTGTGTTGTCCTAATAATCACCATTTCATCCTTATCGACACGCAAGTCACCGAAGTGGCGTCAACTCGAAATACTTGCACCCGGCGGACGGTCTACCCAACGGGAGGCTCAGTCACATGACCACTATCATTGACCCGACGTCCAACTGGTACTTAATTGACCACAAGCACCGTTGACAGACGTTGCTGGTGACGAGATATGGTGCCTTTATGTTACGGTAAGAAAAAGAAAGGAAAGGTTGAGCTCAGACGAAGCAGCATCTCCCCGTACCAAGACCTGCGCACATCCTTTAAAGATAATGTTACGCGTCTTGAGGACCAGCGACGGTGTGATGAATTACGGACTGCTTCCCCGAAGTGTAACTATCACTGCTGACATTTAATGTCAACAACTGGGACGTCTTGCAGACGCAATCCAAGTACAACGACGAGGAAGATTGAGTGAAAGTGATGCTACTCCACGTTAACGCCCGCCCTAATTCTGCTAGACTGATAAAATACACTAGACAGGCGTTGGGATGGGAAGCCATTACGCAGCTTGTGCCCTCAGATTTTCACCTTTTCCGCTCTCTGTCGAACAACCTTCAAGAAACTTCCTTTACGGATGAAACCGCGTTCCGAACATGTCTCGACGAGTTCTTCGCCCCATAACCACGTGATTTCTACAGTCGCGTAGTCGAAAAGTTACGTATGGAAAAACGCTACGAACTTGTGCAGCAGCACAGTATATATGTCATGGGTTTAATTCCAAATGCGTATCAAGTCTTATACTCTGGAAACAAGTATTTCGTTTACTAGTTAGCTAGGCGGACTGGCATCGATGGATTTTCGAAAATTAAGAAATATTTCATGTTACGCTTTTTAAATGAAATTGGCACCATGTTTTTTATTTTTAATTTGTTCACGCTATCGCTATTTTAGATTTATAGCGATTATCAATCGCAAAGATGAAACAGTCATTAAATATTCAGCTTTTTTTGTGCTGAGGTCTTATGGGACCAAACTGCTGAGGTCATCGGTCCCTAAGCTTACACACTACTTAATCTAACTTATACTAACTTACGCTATGGACAACACATACGCCCATGCCCGAGGGAAGACTCGAACCTCCGACGGGGGGAGCCGCAAGGAAAATATCCGACGTTTCTGAATGATATTGTCGGCTATTTAATGACCGTTCCACCTTTGCACTTGGCACTGCCTATAAAACCGAAATCACTATGGTGTGAAATAAATGAATAATAAAAAGACACACACACAGTCAGCGCTGGTTGACTCCGTGTCAATTCTTACAGAGGAGGTGTTCTGTGTCCAAAGCAAGCATCGCGCTCAAAAACATTACACGATCAAATAACAAATTCACGTCATTGGTGTAGGAAAAAAGATAAGGGAATTAAGATTTAACATCCTGTCAACGACGAATTTGTTAGAGTTAGAACAGCGGCTTGGACTGAACAAGACGAGCAGGAAATCGGGCGTGTCAGCATTGAAGTAAACGTCCCGACATTCGTCTTAGGGGAAACGTAGAAACCTGAATCTCGAAGGCCGGACTGTTTTTAGCGTCAGCGATAAAAAGCCTACGGTGCGCGCACCTGTCCCTCGATCGTTCCCCAAAAAACGGGCCGCAACTTGAAATAGTCTAGATATGCTGTAACAGTAGTCCATCTGTTGAGAGATGTTAGTTGCAATAGGTGAGCCGGCTGCGGTGGTTTCGCGGTTCTAGGCACGCAGTCCGGAACCGTGCGACTGCTACGGTCGCAGGTTCGAATCCTGCTTCGGGCATGGATGTGTGTGATGTCCTTAGGTTAGTTAGGTTTAAGTAGTTCTAAGTTCTAGGGGACTAATGACCACAGCAGTTGAGTCCCATAGTGCTCAGAGCCATTTGAACCTTTTTTTTTCTGCAATAGGCGATACAAAAGATAAGAGAATTGAATGTATTGGAAAAAGAAGGGACTTTCCTCAGGAAGACAGTACAGTATGACTGCCGCACAATGTGAATCCTCTTCTATAGTATACATCCCTCTTAACATTGCACCGCCACGCTTGTTTAACGAGTTTAGAAAACACATGGTCTGTCCATACACAATAGAGGATCTGAAGTACCGTAGGAGAGAGATCTTCGCCTCTTGCCAGCCCTGTAATGGAGGTTTAATATTTTGTTTACAGTTTTTAAATGATGGTATTCACTTTTGATGTGCTGCAGTCTTTTTCCTGAAACTACAAAACTTACTCCGGAAAACAGGAGTTTTTCCAAATGTGACAACACGTTCCACGGAAAAACACAACAAGGAACCCAAAATGAAGCAGAAGTGTTACAAAAGACTAGTTACAAATTAAATACATTTTGAAACAGAAGCTATTGGAAACTAGCACAAATTTCCATTTTTGAGACAGGTAAAATTGTTAAGTCATAAGGGGAACTCAGTTCATTTGCAAGTATCACATGTCCCGTGTTAAAAGAGCTTCTTACGTTCCAGGGTACAAGATGGCGGGCGACCGGCGAAGTACTGCTCAACTGTCTCATGTTGTATACATAGTTCCAAATAATAGTTTACTCATCATAACATTCTGTACCTGAAGAATTAACAAAATATGCCAATTAACTTTAATATACCATATAGCACTTAAATGTGTAAAATATTTACAAATGCTGCACGAAACGCAGCCTCATATCGAACAAAAACAAAAACTTTAGAAAATGGCGGGAACTGCTTATGGCTGTCTCTTGTGCACTTTACTTCATGTAATTGCTAGATTCTATTCCCTAGATACAACGCTCTTGAAATAGTATTTCAATCTACTACAACCAAATTTTTTTTACAATCTAATATAACCAAATTATTCTAAGATTTAGTAACAGTTGAATGGGGGGGGGGGGGTATGGAGACGAAAGCCAATGAAATAATTCGAACAACCACAGTGATTCCTATGGAAGACATGAGCATCGGCTTAATTTGTTTCGCCAGCCACGGTGGCCGAGCGGTTCTAGGGGCTTCAGTCCGGAACCGCGCTGCTGCTACGGTCGCAGGTTCGTATCCTACCTCGGGCATGGATGTGTGTGATGTCCTTAGGTTAGTTAGGTTTAAGTAGTTCTAAGTTCTAGGGGACTGATGACCTCAGACGTTAAGTCCCATAGTGGTTAGACCCATTTGAGCCATTTTTTAAAATTTGTTTCGAACACACCAAAGCTAACAAACTGCGAACATAAAACACCCATAAAAACAATTAGCTTGAACATCGCAACAATAAAATATGAGCTCGTTTCAGTAGCCATCTTCTATGTAGCACTGTGTATCGGAGAATATCAGCGAAGAGATTTTCTGACAGCACTGCTTCCGTCGTAAAATTGAGAAAGCAAATTTCTTGAATTTCCTGTGCAAAGAAGCTTTCTGCTGCGGGAATCCCGTCTGTGTTTCGAAAGACCAAAGCAATCTTTTAGACATGTCTCCTTGTGCCGCCTCCGAGATTGTATGTAATGAGAAACTCGGGCTATGCAATTACAAACCCCAACACGGCTCCCGGCTGCCATGCAGATTAATTTCAGGAGATATCTCCTGCGACGCAGCTCGCACAGTTAACAAGGGAACTTACACACTTCTTTAAAGAGAGTCGCCCATCCGCTACGTAAGCCAACTTCTTGGAAATTTTGATTTAAGAAATTAGTTAAAGGCGTGCTTCTTGTAAGACAGTGGTAAGACGGTAGAGTCAGTGTATGTAGAATAAAGAAAAAACCATTCAATACTACATCGATACCTCTTAAAGGAGGTAAATTTCTTCCCGAGATTTTTTTAGAGGAAAAGGGAAAAGTAGCTGTTGGGAAGAACAGGTAAAGGTCGTGAAATAGTTGTAAACTACAAAAACTACTGAGAAAAGTTATTAAAAACTAAGCAACATACGTATTATGTCAGAAATCAATAACTTCGGCGCAGTCTTAAATATACAGGGAATGTACAAATGGCTCTGAGCACTATGGAACTTAACATCTATGGTCATCAGTCCCCTAGAACTTAGAACTACTTAAACCTAACTAACCTAAGGACAGCACACAACACCCAGCCATCACGAGGCAAAGAAAATCCCTGACCCACCGGGAATCGAGAACGCTACCGCACGACCACGAGATGCGGGCAGGGAATGCACACTGAAGCGCCAAAGAAACTGATATAAGCATGCATATTGAAATACAGGGATATGTAAACTACGCAGAACACGGCGCTGCGATCTTCAACGCCTATATAAGACAAGTGCCTGGGGCACTTCTTAGATAGGTTACTGCCGCTAGAATGGCAGGTTATCAAGATTTAAGTGAGTTTGAACGTGGTGTTATAGTCCACGCATTAGCGATGGGACACAGCATCTTCGAGGTAGCTATAAAGTGGGGATTACCCAGTACGACCATTTCACGCGTGTACTGCGAATATCAGGAATCCGGTAAAACATCAAGTCTCCGACATCGCTGCGGCCGGAAAAAAGACCCTGTAAGAACGGGACTAACGACGACTGAAGATAATCGTTCAACGTCAAAGAAGTGCAACCCTTACGCAAACTGCTGCAGATTTCAATGCTGGGTTATCAACAAGTGCAGCGTGCCAACCATTCACCGAAACGTCACCGATGTGGGCTTTCCGAGGTGAATGCCCACTCGTGTACCCTTGGTGACTGCACGACACAAAGCTTTACGCCCCGCCTGGGCCCGTCAACACCCCACTGGACTGTTGGTCACTGGGCACATGTTTCCTGGTCATACGAGTCTCGTTTCAAATTGTATCGATAAGATGGAGGTATACGGGAATGTAGACAACCTCATGAATCCACGGATCCTCCATGTCAGCAGGGGACTGTTCAAGTTGATGGAGGCTGTGTAATGGTGTGGTGCGTGTGCAGTTGGGGTGATATGGGACCCCTGAGACGCCTAGATACGACACTGACAGGTGACATGTACTAAGCATGCTGCCTGATCACCTGCTTCCATTCATGTTGATTGTGCATTGGGACGGACTTGGGGCAATTCCAAAGGAGAGTGAGACTCCACACGTCCGAATTTGCTACAGAGTGGCTCCATGAACACTCTTCCGAGTTTAAACACTTCCGACGGCGACCAAGCTCCCCAGACATGAACGTTATTCAGCATATCAGGGATGCCTTGCAACGTGCTTTTCAGAACAGGTCTCCAAGCCCTCGTACTCTTTACGTATTTATGGAGAGCCATGCAGGATTGATGGTGTCAATTCCCTCCAGCCCTACTTCAGACATTAGTCGAATCCATGCCACTTCTCCATGCTCGCGGGCGTCCTATACAATATTAGGCAGGTGTTCCAGTTTCTTTGGCTCTTCAGTGTAGGTAAACGAGTGACAGCGTGACAAATCACAGAACGGGATAACATCATCATCATCATCATCATCATTTAAGACTGATTATGCCTTTCAGCGTTCAGTCTGGAGCATAGCCCCCTTATAAAATTCCTCCATGATCCCCTATTCAGTGCTAACATTGGTGCCTCTTCTGATGTTAAACCTATTACTTCAAAATCATTCTTAACCGAATCCATGTACCTGCTCCTTGGTCTGCCCCGACTCCTCATACCCCCTACTGATGAACACATAAGTCTCTTGGGTAACCTTGCTTCTCCCATGCGTGTAACATGACCCCACCATCTAAGCCTGTTCATCCTGACTGCTACATCTATAGAGTTCAATCCCAGTTTTTCTTTGATTTTCTTTGATTTCCTCATTGTGGACACCCTCCTGCCATTGTTCCCATCTACTAGTACCAGCAATCATCCTAGCTACTTTCATATCCGTAACCTCAACCTTGTTGATAAGGTAACCTGTATTCACCCAGCTTTCGCTCCCATACAACAAAGTTGGTCGAAAGATTGAACAGTGCACAGATAACTTAGTCTTGGTACTGACTTCCTCCTTGCAGAAGAGAGTAGATCGTAGCTGAGCGCTCACTGCATTAGCTTTGATACACCTCGCTTCCAGTTCTTTCACTATGTTGCCATCCTGTGAGAATATGCATTCTAAGTACTTGAAACCGTCCACCTGTTCTAACTTTGTTCCTTCTATTTGGAAACATCATTACTGATTTAAGTAGAAGGGCTATAAATGCTCAGTCACAGATAACAAATATGTTTAAAAATCATTTCTTAAATATAACAGAAATTATAGGGACAAACATTTCAAGGGAAAAATCCAGGCAGTTTGTTGAAATAACAGCTCCCATAAATTCAGCTGTATGAACATCTTGACAACTTCTCCTTCTGAACTTAAGAAAATCATATTCTCTCAAAAATACTCAACTGGATCTGATTGTGTTTCAAACACACTAAAGACTACATTCCACATAAAAAAATGCTGTCTTTCCTGAAATACGTCATGCACCACTAAATCATGGCAGTTTTCGAGAGAAATTGAAGTCTGCCAATGTTAGACCCCTTTATAAGGAAGGAGATATTAAGCATGGCAATAACCACCGACCCTTCCCACTAATGACACCATTTTTCCCGAATTTGAGATGTTAATGTATTCTAGAACAGTATCCCACCTGAGCAACAATAATATCCTCCGAAAAGGACAGTTTGGATTTCAGGAGAGTTGCTCAACTCAGGATCCTATTTAAATGTTCACTCACGTAATTAAATAACAGAACAGCACCGACTGGTATTTTCTGCGACGTATCGATGGTATTTGACATTCGGAATCACAATGTTCTCCTTCGTAAACTGAGGTTTTATGGATTTGATGGTATGGACAACCTATGGATGTGCGGTATCTAACCAAAACAAAAAAGAAAGCTGTGTTTAATAATTCAACCAATGTAAGCGGGCACTTTCTTTTGAGTGGGTAGAAATCACATATGGTGTTCCACAAGACTCTGTCTTAGGTTCAACATTGTTCCTCATATATGTAAACGACCTTCCGTCTAATATACAACAAGCAGGGTTAGTTCCTTTTGCTGATGACACTCGCACTGTAATCAGTCCAAATATACATACAGCAACATAAGAAATGTTCAGTGATGTTGGTAGAACTATTATTGAGTGGTTTTCTGCGGAATTTTCACCCTCACTTCTAAGCAGACTCAACATATTCAGTTCTGCACATTTATAGGTCCCACACCAATGATAAGTGTGACACATGGCACAGAAATAACAACTGGGGTGAAAACTTTAAAACTTTTAGGTGTCTATATTGATGAGCATTTGAAGAAAAAAACCAATTTGGAAATGGTAAAACAACTTAGGTCACCCCTATTTGAACTTCGAATCATTGAAAATCTTGGGAAGAGACAAATCAGTAAGTTGTCGTATTTTGTGTATTTTCATTCAATAATTTCATGTGAAATAATGTTTCGTGGTAACTCTTCTTTAAGGAAAAAATCTTCATTACTAAAAAATGTGCTGCAAGAACAATATGTGCTGCTCACTAACGAACATCTTGTGGAGATTTTTTTAAGGAGTTACACATTTTGACTACTGCTTCACAGTATATTTATTCCCCCATGAAGTTTATTGTAAATAAACCACCGCAGTTCAAAAGGAACAATGATATACATCATCACAGAAGCAGAAAAGAAGCAAAACTAACATTCATTACTCCACATTAAGGTTTTCTTTAGCCAAAAGAAGTGCACAATGCTGCAACCAAAATATTTACCCACTTACCCAGTTACATAAAATGTATGACACACAGCAAAATTAAATTTGAAAACAAACTGAAACAGTTTCTCATTGACAACTCCTTGTTTGATATAGAAGGATTTCAGTTTTCGTAATCCGTAAAAGGTGGTGCGTAGGAATTAGTAACTCATACCTGTATTTAAAAAAACTTGCAGCTAACTGGCCAGTGTTGTTGTTGTGGTCTTCAGAGACTGACTTGATGCAGCTCTCCATGCTACTCTATCCTGTGCAAGCTTCTTCATCTCTCAGTACCTACTGCAACCTACATCCCTCTGAATCTGCTTAGTGTATTCATCTCTTGGTCTTCCTCTACAATTTTTACCCTCTGCGCTTCCCTACTAAATTGGTGATCTCTTGATGCCTCAGAACATGTCCTACCAACCGATCCCTTCTTCTAGTCAAGTTGTGCCACAAACTCCTCTTCTTTCCAATTCTGTTCAATACCTCCTCATTAGTTATGTGGTCTACCCATCTAATCTTCAGCATTCTTCTCTAACATGACATTTCGAAAGTTTCTATTCTCTTCTTGTCTAAACTATTTATCGTCCACATATCACTTTCATACAAGGCTACACTCCATACAAATACTTTCAGAAACGACTTCCTGACACTTAAATGTATACTCGAAGTTAACAAATTATGAAGTATGAAACCATATTTACAGATGAATGTGTAAAGTGAATGTAAAACGACTTGTTCTACACCATTACGATTAATCGTACAAATGACCCATGCATAGGGCTAGCAGAAAAGCCGGAGTCGGATGGTATATTTAGCCGGACATTTTGTCCTCAAAGTCAGACTACTTATTTTAAATACACTCATGTTCAGAAAAAATGGGACATCTTTTCTGCAGAACGTATTAATATACATGTCCTGTGAATTTGAACGTCTATCTCTAGTCAATCAAGGTGTTTTTTTTTAGCGTGACTGTAGAAATAAAGTCAGTTGGGTATTTTCGATCGTTTATTAGTAGTCTATTTCAGTTAGTGCTTTTAGTGCTCAACTTTAAACGTTCTTAAGCCTAAAAAAGAAGCAGCAATTTCACAGTTAACGAGCTTGGCGGATTGGTATCAGCTGATGGAAATGTAGTACTTGCCTGTTTTTCCAAGCTCGGCGTAGCGTTGTTGTGACAATAAGTGTTAGGATCGTTCGGCGTGACAGAGACATAAGAATAGCACTGGTTGGCGTATCTGTATATGTCCTTACGGTCTATCTTCTTGTTTTCTTATAATTATTCCTTGCCCATACGTCATTAGTCCGGAAGACCTTAGGTATGTGTTTTGTGCTTCATAGCTAAACAATCTAGAGAAAACTAGACAGGCTGCAGTTGTATGTATTTGTGCAGCCACGACCGTAAAAAGCCGGACACCTGGCAACCCTCTCCATGGAAATTAACTACCCAGCACTGTGGATGGATCGAGTATTTCATGGCATGCACAATGTAGCACGATATTCCCAACGAAAAGGCATTCAAGAACAGACGCAGATACTCGTAATTCATTATGTATCCGAGGGAAGCTTAGTATGAACACTACTATACATGTCATACACTAATTACTTAGTTTTTAGTGTTACATGGAGTTTCAACGTTTTCGCTGATGACATTATCTATGAGTGAAATTTCATACAGGTGATAGTGGATCCACAACTGATTATGGTGAACAGGGAACCAGTGGTCGGAAATGGATATTTATTTGTTACGGACATACACAGCCTAACTCAATAACAACAACGTAATTGATAGTAATTGTTCAAAACGATGACTGCCAGTCTCACTGCACGCATCGAACGGTGCATGAAGTTGTCCCACACTCTCACAAAGATCCCTGGTGTCTGTTGTAACAGTAAACTGGCAGCAAGCAGATCTTCAGTCGTTTCTACGGGGGTTTCATACTTCAACGTCTTGACTTAAGAGTCCAGAGGTGTGAGAACCAGCGATCGCGCTGGCCACGGGATAGGACATCCCCTTCCAAACCAACAACGAGAGTACGTGTTGTTCAGATGGTCGCGGACATTAACATCGAATCGGGCTGGTGCATCGTCGTGTTGAAACCGCATCTTTTCGCAGACAAATCAATAAAGAGATTTACAAGCGATCTTGGTGTACCTGATATTTAAGAATAATAAAACGACCTTGTTTTATATTACGATCTTCTGAAGGCTTTAATCGCCGATATTTTGTTAACTGACATTTAAGTAAAACAAATTCTACGAAGAATGAGCGTTTCTGATGAACCTTCAGTGAACCGTTGCCTTAAAAGGGGGTACTTTCACAACACGCTATTTACAACAAGGTAATAACTAAATACAAAACTTCTTTAACTGCCAATAAGACGTTACCCGTCATTTTATTACCACAAATCGTGCTAGTAATGACAAGCTTTCGAGAGATCCTCATTGTGCTGCTGCTTAGAAACAGAAAATATTGATAGGGTGTAAATTATAGTATAAAACCCACCAAAGATAGACTTAACCTGAGAACGGCAAATTAATTATGCTTGTGACTTAGAGAGCGTTCATGTCTCTCATTGGCTCAACCTTTAACACCACGTTGGCGAAATATCGCAGAACTTGTTTTGTGTGTCACGTGAGGCGATGGCTCCTCAGGGTGAAATAACAGGATGTGACGTCACAAATGCCATACAGTTCAACGCTGAAATGCAACAGCTCATTTTTCATACAATTTCGAAGCTAATTTGGATTATATGATTAACTGTTATGTCACTGGCAGGACGCACATAAGTAATTTCGGTTTTTATGCTTTGTAACGTAATTTTCAAAATCTTCACGTCGAAGTACTGATTAATATTACACCTGTCGATTGGTAGGACCAATTCATTTAATTGCAATAACAGCTTTTCATTTAGGACCAATCTAGTAACAAAAGAGCTACCAAATACACTTAATTATAGTGTCAAACTTAACAACTCTGTTTATCATACTGTTAGCCTGCTATGCTACTGGCTATTATAACAACATCTAGCCGAGCGGTCTGAGGCGCTGCAGTCATGGACTGTGCAGCTGGTCCCGGCGGAGGTTCGAGTCCTCCCTCGGGCATGGATATGTGTGTGTGTGTGTGTGTGTGTGTGTGTGTGTGTGTGTGTGTGTGTGTGTGTGTGTGTGTGTCCTTAGGATAATTTAGGTTAAGTAGTGCGTAAGCTTAGGGACTGATAACCTTAGCAGTTGAATCCCATGAGATTTCACACCCATTTGAACATTTTTTGAACAACATCTAATTACCTCGTAATTACTGTAATCCATAAAACACAACCAGATTAACAATGTAAGCAAAATGTTTATTTGGGCTGCTATATCATATACTGAAATTCTGTTCACACTAAAAAATAATTTACTCATATTTCAAACAGGGGACATGGCAGGAATGCTTGGTATAACTTTGTTTCGGTCTATTAACAAAAATGCAGTTACCATTCACTTATTTTTCCACCAGAACAAGACACATGGAATAGTCTTCGTACCACATTCCCTGCATTTTTGTTGTAACCACGGGATGATAATATTTTTTGTAATTTTCAATAACTTCTGCAACTGTAACTAGCGAAATTGCTATACGCAGTTATACGTTAATTGTTAGCAAGAGTATATAAGACCCAAGAGAAATCGTGTGGGTGGCCGAGCATGAGGTATGATCTTGAGCAGCTCTCCGTGACGTAATAAATTGTACAGCTGAAACAGTAACTGACTACTCACGTCTTTTGAGAGCCACGGTGTTCTCTGGCCCGTTTTCGCTTAAGAAACTTACAGGAAGCAATAAGCTGGAGCGAAGCAACGAAATGAAGATACGTTGTGGTCAACGTTTATTATTTTGAACAGACTGAGGTAGACCCACCAGATCCCAAGAATGTATTGATTTCAGCTATTTCTTACAATATTTCGTAAAGATGTATACTTGTCCCCAGCAAGGTGGCTACAGCGCACTGTCGACGTCAGCCATCTCGTCCCGTATGAGGGCGACTCAAGTGAGTGCCTGGGTGTTTCCCCCCGCAGTGTCGCGCCGGGTTCCGGTGACCCCGCGTCTAGACGCCGGCGGGCGACAAGGCAGCCGCGGCCCTCGGCGGTCGATAATGAGCCAGCGGCACAGCCAAGGCGGCCACCACCGAGCTGTCTGTCCCCTGTCTGCCCGCATCACGACATTCCTCGCGACGGCGCACAGTCGGGCGGAATGAAATACCCCTGAGAGTCGACGCTACGACTTCACTCATGTGAGGCTTGCCGCAATCTACTGTAAACAGTATTTACAGGGTGTTTCAAAAATCACTGTAAGCTACAGGGTGTTTCAAAAATGACCTGTATATTTGAAACGGCAATACAAACTAAACGAGCAGCGATAGAAATACACCGTTTGTTGCAATATGCTTGGGACAACAGTACATTTTCAGGCAGACGAACTTTCGAAATTACAGTAGTTACAATTGTCAACAACAGATGGCGATGCGGTCTGGGAAACGCTATAGTACGATATTTTCCATATATCCACCATGCTTACCAATAATATGGCGTAGTCTCTGAATGAAATTACCCGAAACCTTTGACAATGTGTCTGGCGGAATGGCTTCACATGCAGATGAGATGTACTGCTTCAGCTGTTCAATTGTTTCTGGATTCTGGCGGTACACCTGGTCTTTCAAGTGTCCCCACAGAAAGAAGTCACAGGGGTTCATGTCTGGCGAATAGGGAGGCCAATCCACGCCGCCTCCTGTATGTTTCGGATAGCCCAAAGCAATCATACGATCATCTAAATATTCATTCAGGAAATTAAAGACGTGCGATGTGGCCGGGCACCATCTTGCATAAACCACGAGGTGTTCGCAGTGTCGTCTAAGGCAGTGTTTTACCGCCACAAATTCACGAAGAATGTCCAGATAGCGTGATGCAGTAATCGTTTCGGATCTGAAAAATGGGCCAATGATTCCTTCGGAAGAAATGGCGGCCCAGACCAGTACTTTTTGAGGATGCAGGGACGATGGGACTGCAACATGGGGCTTTTAGGTTCCCCATGTGCGCCAGTTCTGTTTATTGACGAAGCCATCCAGGTAAAAATAAGCTTCGTCAGTAAACCAAATGCTGCCCACATGCATATCGCCGTCATCAATCCTGTGCACTATATCGTTAGCGAATGTCTCTCGTGCAGCAATGGTAGCGGCGCTGAGGGGTTGCCGCGTTTGAATTTTGTATGGATAGAGGTGTAAACTCTGGCGCATGAGACGATACGTGGATGTTGGCGTCATTTGGACCACAGCTGCAACACGGCGAACGGAAACCCGAGGCCGCTGTTGGATCACCTGCTGCACTAGCTGCGCGTTGCCCTCTGTGGTTGCCGTACGCGGTCGCCCTACCTTTCCAGCACGTTCATCCGTCACGTTCCCAGTCCGTCGAAATTTTTCAAACAGATCCTTTATTGTATCGCTTTTCGGTCCTTTGGTTACATTAAACCTCCGTTGAAAACTTCGTCTTGTTGCAACAACACTGTGTTCTAGGCGGTGGAATTCCAACACCAGAAAAATCCTCTGTTCTAAGGAATAAACCATGTTGTCTACAGCACACTTGCACGTTGTGAACAGCACAGGCTTACAGCAGAAAGACGACGTACAGAATGGCGCACCCACAGACTGCGTTGTCTTCTGTATCTTTCGCATCACTTGCAGCGCCATCTGTTGTTGACAATTGTAACTACTGTAATTTCGAAAGTTTGTCCGCCTGAAAATGTACTGTTGTCCCAAGCATATTGCAACAAACGATGTATTTCTATCGCTGCTCGTTTAGTTTTTATTGCCGTTTCAAATATACCGGTCTTTTTGAAACACCCTGTAGGTACGAAGGTAAAGCGATATACACTGAAGCGCCAAAGAAACTGGTATAGGCATGCGTATTCAAGTACAGGGATATGTAAACAGGCAGAATATGACGCTGCGGTCGGCAACGCCAATATAAGACACCAAGCGTCTGGCGCACCTGTTAGATCGGTTACCTCTGCTGCATTGGCACGTTACCAAGATTTAAGGTAGTTTGAACGTGGTGTTATAGTCCGTGCACAAGCAATGGTAACAGCATCTCCGAGGTAGCGATGAAGTGGCGATGTTCCCGTACAACCATTTCTCGAGCGTACCGTGAATACAGGAATCCGGTAATACATCAAATCTGCGACACCGCTGCGGCCGGAAAAACGGGTCCGACAAGGACAACGTGACGGGAGTGCAACCCTTCCACAATCTGCTGCAGATTTCAATCCTGGGCCATCAAAAAATGGTTCAAATGACTCTGAGCACTATGGGACTCAACTGCTGTGGTCATTAGTCCCCTAGAACTACTTAAACCTAACTAACCTAAGGACAACACCCAGCCATCACGAGGCAGAGAAAATCCCTGACCCCGCCGGGAATCGAACCCGGGAACCCGGGCGCCGGAAGCGATGGGCACAAACAGCATCAGATGTTTGATTACTGTGAAGGACACAGTGATAGCGCATACTCGTATGACACTGCGTTATCAGATCCTGACAGTGTTTGAGAGGAGCCTCAATGTGTGATTTCATTTTTCCAACTGATCGAATTGTGCAATATGGACTGAATCAAAAAGTATTACGACAAGATGGACGGCGTTGCAATGGGTAGCCCGTTAGCTTCAGGCGTTGCAAACCTTTCCATGAAAAATTTTTAAGGTGTTGTCTCATACACCGTGCTACTAAAGCGAAGCTGTTTCCTTTGATACGTTGACAATACGTTCGCCATTTGGCCCCACGGGTAAAAGAAACTTGACGAGTTCTTGGAACATCCCAGCGATATTAACAGTAACATCTGTAAGTAGGCTGTTTAGGTTTTTTTATTTGTAACACCACCTCTGTTTGAAAAATCACTGGCTGTGCTGTGTGCAGTCAGTGGCTGGTTGGCATTATTGTCTGCCATTGTAGTGTTGGGCAGCGGCAGCTGGATGTGAACAGCGCGCAGCGTTGCGCAGTTGGAGGTGAGCCGCCAGCAGTGGTGGACGTGGGGAGAGAGATGGCGGAGTTTTGAAATTTGTAAGAATTGGTGTCATGAACTGCTATATATATTATGACTAGTGAGGTAAATACATTGTTTGTTCTCTATTAAAATCTTTCATTTGCTAACTATGCCTATCAGTAGTTAGTGCCTTCAGTAGTTTGAATCTTTTATTTAGCTGGCAGTAGTGGCGCTCGCTGTATTGCAGTAGCTTGAGTAACGAAGATTTTTGTGAGGTAAGTGATTTGCGAAACGTATAGGTTAATGTTAGTCAGGGTCAGTCTTTCGTAGGGATTTTTGAAAGTCAGATTGCGTTGCGCTAAAAATATTGTGTGTCAGTTTAAGCACAGTCTTGTATAATTTTTCTAAGGGGACGTTTCACATCCAGTTCACCATGGAGGTAGAAAAAGAGGGCGCATTGGCCTTCTTCGACGTCCTCGTCCGCCGCAGACGAAATGGATGTTTAGCCCAATCTGTACTTGCACGCCATCAGCCATTATAACCGGCACAGAATCTCACTGTGTTGCAAACACTGGGCATCGTGCAAGAATATCAGATGCTGATAACCTGCCCTATGAGCTGGGCCACCTGTGCATGGTCTTCAGGAAAAACGGCTATAACGCTCATCAAATGACTGAAGTGATTTCAAGCAAGAATCACAATGAAACCAGTTACTAGGAGCGGTAGAAGAAACCCGCTTTCTTGCCGTTCTGTGGATCCGTGTCGGCAAGATACGCCGCCTGCTGAAAAGACACAAGATCATATCGAACTTCAGACCTCCGACAAAAATTCGTCAATTAGTGAGACCAGCTAAACACACTGTCGGTGTCAGAACACCTACAGTCTACAAGATACCTTGCGAATGTGACCAGTCTAAATGTCAGATAGACATTATCCACTGTGGAACAACGCAGGAACGAGCATGAGAGGTTTTATCGCCTACGCTACCCCGAGAATCTGCTTTAACTTAACGTGTTTTAGAAAGTGACCAACAGATAATATTAGACAAAACTTCCGTCGTGGTTCGGACAAACCACTTCTGGGACTGTGTAATTAAAGAAACCATCACCTATAACACCCTACTTACAGACGGTGGCCTACAGTACAACACGGCGTGGGATCCAGCGATCTCGCGGCAGAAGCGAGCACATCAAACGCTAAGCAATGTATGCCCATATTTAGCGATGCCGCGAGCACCAGTGACGTCACAGCCGGTAGCTGTATATAATCCCACTAGCAGTCGTACCACTTGACAATGGCAGAAAATTCGAGTAATTTAAATGACCTGAGGCGGCTGGATACCCGAGAACTTATTATTCAATGTTACCGCCGCGAACCTCTGCATTCTTACACTGTGCGATATCCCGATTAGTGGGGCATTCGGGTGTGACAGTGGGTCATGTTCAACTGCATGAGAACGCGATAGCAGGTATACTCCTTGTCAATGTTCCTGTGGACCACGGCTGACCACTAAAAGGGAGGGTCCCCGTATTTTGGACCAGGCACATCGTAACCGCTTCTCATCTGCGCCTACTGGCTGAAAACAAGCAATGAAATATCTGCAACCTTCTGTGTCTTCCCGCAGCACTGGCTGGAGACAAGCAGCCACCAGGCTAGGCAATTACAGTCCAATGCATAGGGTGGCATTAACGCCTCAACAAATGGTTGCGTTTGGAGAAGTGCCCTGCCTGGGCAGGTCAGACTGATGAGTGACGTCGCATTGTGTTCAGCGAGTAATCATGGTTCTGCGCTACCCTGGATGATCATCGTCGGTGACTACGGAAGAGGTTTGTGAAGAGATCCTGTTCTTCCAACGTTTTGGAGAGACGCATCTGTGTTACTACTGGCGTCACGGTGTGAGGAGTCGTAGGGTCCGACTTCAGAGCAGAGCTGGTACTGGCTGAGGAACGTCGACGGCACAATAGTAAATCACGGACATCCTTCTATCCACGTGTTACATCTCTTGAGACAATATTGTGGTGCCATTTTTCAACAGGACAGTGCTCGTCACACGTGGAACGTGTCTCCATGAACTGTCTACGTGATACTGGAGTACTCCCGTGCCCAGCTATATCCCCATGTCTGTCCCCAGTAGAATATGTGTGGGACCATCTCTGGTCGTCAGCTCCATTCCAGTGCCAACATACAGGATATCAAGCGGCAGTTGCAACAGTTGTAGGCTAGCTTGCCTCAGGAAAGGATAGAACCGCTTTCTGAGTCTCTTCCAACCAAATCAGTGCATGCATCCCGCACTGAATGGGTGCAATGTCATACTGATAAGTGGGCTCATATTGCCAAGTCCTTTCTTTAATTTGACTCGTTTTTTTAATCACTTCAGTAACACCAAATACTATCACAAAACCCATCAGCGTCTGATGTCATATCCAGCGGCTATTGATCAGCGTTTATTCACCTAGTTGAGGCAGCTGCTAGGAATATGACCTGTTCCCAACAAATAAGTCTTACAATTTCGTGACCTCCAGCGAAGATTGCCAAAAACACTATTCAGCTTGAAGGAAAGATGGCAGAATAGCATGAAAGAGTTCATCTACCTCAGGCCCCAGTCAGTAAATTGGATACCCATTCTGTTCGTAGGATACTGGAGGACCAGGAATAACATATGGAGAAGGATCGGAACTTACTAAAACATCTTCGAACAAAACAAAAATTTTACGTAGGTGTAAAGAACGTAAATACTCTGTTGAACCCAGGGAAGCTGAAACATCTAAAGAATGCACCAGAAACATTCAGCATCAAAATTCCAGCACTGCAAGGAACCCGCTTCACGGGTGAAAATTACTTCTACTCTGAACATTACAGGTTCTATAAAGGAAAACCTGCAGTGGACATGAACACAGGACCGAAACAGTTTGTAAAGGTTTTGCGATTTACAACTCCATCACAGATTCAGACACTGATTTTAGGCTGTCTCTAGAAATCAGTAAACACGCTTGCACAGTGATTAGCGTGTACTCTCAAATAAATTACTACGACAGAAAAGATCCAAGAGTGATAGAAGACTTCTGGAAGAAGAATGAACAAAATTCCTAAACATCACATTAAGATTCTCCTAAGAGAGTCCAATGAGCAGTCAGGAAAAAAATAAACAAAGGAGAATCACTGGACCGTAGCCGGCCAGAGTGGCCGAGCGCTTTTAGGCGCTACAGTCTGGAACCGCGCGACCGATACGGTCGCAGGTTCGAATCCTGCCTCGGGCATGGATGTGTGTGATGTCCTTACGTTAGTTAGGTTTAAGTAGTTTTACGTTCTAGGGGACTGATGACCACAGATGTTAAGTCCCATAGTGCTCAGAGCCATTTGAACCATTTGAACTGGACCGTATACTGCTCATAATAGTACCACTAAATATGGAGAACGTCTCATGCGCTTGTGCCAAAATTTTAAAACCAAAATTATGTCAATAAAATTTCAGAAACCCACCGAACAAGGAAGACACGGAAATCCACAACTGAAACACTCTGAGGATCCCAGATTGAGAATATTGCTATCTGCAAGAGTACCACCAAAGAAGTCCTCAGTGCAAAACCCAGCAAAGGATCCATAAAATTAGACCACCATTTACTTCAAATCAAAGTAAAATTTCATTCCAACAGAAAACAGACAAGAATAAGCCAGAGTTTCTGGACTGGTGCCGAATACCTAGAACCCAGCAAGAAGAAAATTACTGAAAATTAGGTCAGTCATTGAGAAGGAGAAAACGGGTGGTGGAACTTCACATGAGATGAAACTGTCGAATATAAGATTAAAACATAGAATAATTTCAATAGTCATAAAACAATATAAAAGTAACAGGTATTCGTAGAGGTAAAATTATTCGACGAGAGATAGGCAATTACGATAATAAGAGGTTGAACAAAACACCCGTTATCAAGAACAACACCCGCAATTTTTGCAAGACTTTCGGAGAAAATTTAGCTGGCTACCAGTCTTCCAGTCAATGATTCCAACGACCTGATGGATCCCTGGAAAGTAATATAAAAAACTGTGCGACTCTAGACAAATATTTCAGTACACGGTTCAACTACGGAGAGCCATCTAAATAACTCCGATTGGCAGAACCAACACCAAATCCTGACTCGCTCCCATCTCCAAACGAAGAAGTAGTTAAAATAATCGAATCATTAAAACACAATAAATTACCTGGTGAAGTTGTTGATAATTCTTCCGGGGTATAAGGCCGTGGTCCATGGAATTCTTCTAGTCCTAACGTTTCGTCCAATACTACGTTGGACATCCTCAGAGGTATGGCTGGTCCTGCTGAGTCCTGCCGACTGACGAGTCGGGCGTCGGAGAGCGGTCTATATAACGAGGAAAGTGGGCGTTGTCTAGCTTGCACATAGTAGCAGAGAGAAAACTAGTCTAAGATAATAGCCCTTCATAGATAAAAATCAGTTATCGATTCTGTAACGCCACTGTCCATATCTCGCTTAATTTCAAGGCCTCTTCTTTTCTATTAAAATTATCTTCATGTTTATAAATTTCAATAGCCTCCCTATACAGCCGTGGATACTAGTTCGTGGTAGCACTTAAAACTGTAGTTTCAGAAAACTTAACTATATGGTCACCTGACTGAAATGCATGTTCCGCAACAGCCGATTTATCTATTTTTCCCAGGCGGCAAAAACTTTTATGCTCCTTTACCCTCGTATTCGCACTTCTTTTCGTAGTACCAATATAGACTTTGCCACAAGTACACGGAATTTTGTACACACCGCTGGATGAAAATGATAGCCTTCTGTCTTTAACAGAACGAATTGCTTGTCCAATTTTTCTGGTAGGTTTGAATACCGGTTTCACTTTATGTTTCAGCAAAATTTTGCCGATTCGATCTGTAATCTTACTAATGAAAGGTAAAGACACCGTGTTCTTCCATTGCTGTGTACCATCCTCTTCCTTTGGCCTGCTGTAATTAGGTCTTAAAACTCTATTAATTTCTTTGTTTGAGTACCCATTCTTTTCGAAGGCCTGTTTCAGATGATTCAGTTCCATATCCAGATATTCCGGCGTACAAATCCGTTTTGCCCTGTCCACTAAACTTTTGATTGCGCCTCTTTTTTGTTGTGGGCGATGATTGGAGTTCTTATGTAAGTATCTATCAGTATGTGTGCTCTTCCGAAACACTTTATGTTTTAGACTGCCATCGGTCTGTCTCATGACTAACACATCGAGAAAGCTTTCATTGTTTGATAACCTGGTGAAGATTGAATTATTGCAGAATTATGTAAATTGGACCATAAAAACATAACACCAAAAAAAAGTATTCGGCGAATGATAGTACGTCAAGGGCTCATACTATGTGTGTGATAGAGAATCTCAGCTCTTGTACCGATCAATAAATTGAAACAAGTGTGGTTTTCTTTAAATAGAAAGGTATACTTTCTTTAACGGTCATCGAAAACTCTTGTAAAGAGTAGTACAGTGACATAATGATTGTTAATTTTGAGGTTGAAACTATTCGCAAAAGAAATATTCTGAAATTGAAAGGAGAGTCGACCAGAATCGGCCATTGGTAATGCTGTTGAAACGGTACGACTGTATAGGTATGTCTATCCCGACGGTCGCTCTCCGACACCCAAGGCACTGGCACCTTTTATTAGGTCACTACTGCAAAAAGGCAGCTTCAACGTCAAACAGAGGACGAGGAAGACGAGTGTGAAACGACAGAGCACCTGAGGATAGTGTTCTGGCTGCGATACTTATCAGTCCGTATGGTGACAACACAGCAATGCAGGATAGGCCGGACGAATGTCATACGCATCATGCATCGACATAAATTCCACTCTCATCATCTGTCACTACGTCAAGGACTCGGAAGACACAATTTCGAATGTCATATAGAGTTTTGTCGGTTTGATCTGCAGCACCTGGAAGACAACACTACATATTTCCATCGTCTGCTCTATACCGTCGAATCAACGTTTACAATCCACTGTAATGCAAATTTACGTAAGATGCTCTACTAGGCAGCTGAAAATCCACGCTGGATTCGTCAGGTACAACATCAATGACTGTAGGAAGCAAACATATGGTGCGGTATCAAAGGGAATTCCATTGTAAGTCCTTGCTTCATACTAGAAGTGTTACATGGAAATGTTTATCAGTATGAAGTATTAACGACTAACGTCTCTGTTTTGGATTTGACAAGAAAGCAGCAAGGCGGAGAGTTTAAATGGAAAACTGGCAGACGAAACTATAGTTGTTCCTTCAAAAACCTGCGAACGACACACATTTCATATAGTTCTTCTAATCGGATATCGGATGAGCCAGGAGCTAAGATATGCCGTAGTTCCATATACAAAAATTATAGCGGATGCTGTATCTATGTCGTATAGGAAATGAAATTTGGTCTTATTAGCGTAGGCCTGTTTTGCTGCATATAACGACGGAGCCTGGCATGAAAGCTCTGCTTGTCGATGTTTACAACGCAATAGCCGACTGTGGCCGCATTGCTTTCCTATTTTAGTAGATTTCTCGGTATGTTTTACGATAGGCTTCAACGTCAATATTAAAAACCGCTAAATCGCTATAACTGCCTTTCCAAGAGCTATTAAATGCAGCTATGAAAAGTATACGGTACCCCTTGTTTCAACATCTCGGTTGCCCTTTAGAATACTATCAACTGCAGAAAACAGCGTTTAGATATCGTTCACGAAATGAGTGTTGTGCCTTATGTGACTCACCCTGTATAAGGTGGCACAAAATGAAAATTAGACAGATGTGAAAAAAAGTAATTACACTGTTTATTGTTTCAAAATTAATTGCCATAACTGTTAATACATTTATCTCGCTGTGACACAAGACACAAGACGGACCCCAAAAATATGGAAATAGTAAGGGGTGAGGTCAACACTGTATGAAGGTGGCGTAAGGGCGTCACCAGAGAAACTTCTGCAGCGTAGTGGAAAAACCTTGGCAACATCCTGCTTACAGTCCCGATGTCTCACTGCTTGATTTCCATACTTTTGGAGCGCTGAAGAAAGACATTCAAGGTCATCATTTGCTTCGGATGAAGAGATGCAAGCTGGGTACAATATGGTTCCGTAGCCTAGTGAAAATATTTTCTCTATAAAGGCATACTCACAGTAGAATAAAATGTGTTGACAGTTCTGGCACTTGTTTTTGAAAAAAATAAGCAGTTTACTTACTTTCCATCTGTCTCTTTTCATTTGACTACCGCTTAGAGAATGGTTTCAGTGGTTGCAGTGATATCCTTCGTAGACGTTCTCATGTTCTCGTTGTTACCCCTAATTCATGAGCCACCTAACTGCAGCTTTTTTAACCAGTTACAAGAGTGACTAACACAAAGCGTTGCATTAATGTCTGTTTATCATAAAATACACACAGTTTTTTAATTTTTATGTGTAAAAAACTAGTTATTGAATTTAAGAGTGTGTTCTTTTTCTAACTGCAACCAACTACACACGATTTTCGTTTTTTTCATCCTTGGTAAGAATTATCGACCCTCTTTTCAATTTTCATGTGCACCAAAATGCTCTTCGAAGACTTTTCTATCGCGTAAAACAGATATTCGGAATCTATATCGCAGATTTGGTGATTAATGAACAGCGCCTTAAATGTCGAGCGAACGTAGAGCTGTGGCTAAGCTACTCAAAAGTTTATTACCACAGCATTTATTCCGTATTTAGATTCATTAGCTTCACCAATTCACAACCATAATGCCACTTTCGAACATTAGATCTCGGGCTACACTACAATCGATCTGTCACCACAACCATGATATAACTTTGGACAAGAGACTCTTAAAGAGATGGACAAAGTTTCTTATCTCGTCAGTAGAACAGACGAAGGCGAAAATGCAAGACATAGTATAAAGTACTGTACAAGACGGAAGGGTTTTCTGTGAAAAAGAATCTGCTAACGTCTAGAAATATGAGCTTTGAAAACAGTCGAAGACTCATGAAAACCTATGTTTGGGAGCAAATTACTCCATGGTGTGGATCGTAGGCAGTAAGGAAGACAGAAAAGGAGCGATTAGGAATCTCGGAAACGTAGTGTCACAGGAGAGCAGGATATTGTTGGAGTTCAGTTGGAGCGACCGAGGAGCAAAACTGGACAAAATGGCTAGTAAAGAACATAATGGTCTGAACGGAGAGGGTGGTTGGGTAGGTATTATGAAGCAAGTCATTGCTGTACTTGAAGATATGGACACAGCGTCACATCTAAAAATGCATACAGAAGGTAGATGGCAGGAGATATACGGTGCAACAGTTACACTGAAATAAAGAGAATACCTTGCTAGCGACAGCACTGGATAACTGCGTAAAATTAGCGTTACGGTTGATGACCGAACCAAGTGGATGGAAGGACAAACTTTCCAAAAAGAGATCTATAGCATGCTAGACTAGAATTAACTAAAAGTGTACAGTCTATTTCTGTCTGGTGCAAAATAAACAGAGTAGCTGAAGCAGGAAACTGATGTTATTGTATACTATCAAATCAATCGCAACGTTCAACAAACAGCTCTCTAAGGACGAAGTGTATTGTCCAAAAGTTTGTGTTTTCCATGCCCGAGAGAACCCATTTAACACTGTGGCTCTTAATCCGAGGACATCCCATTCTAATCCTGGTGGCGGACGGAATTTTTGCCATCGGAATTAAGCGAATAAGGGCTGATTGTATAAACATCACTGATTGGAGATCAAATTTGGCATTAGATGAGAAAGTGAACTATGTTCAGACTCAGCTCTATTATATAACGTTAAATGTGGATCCATCGAAGCAGGTTCAGATTTAATGTTAGGTAGCACATGACATGCTTGGCAACACGTCTAAAATCGATTATCGAAACGATTACTGTGCTTCGATCGCAGATATTTATCGTACATCGAAGGTAGTCATCATCGAAGGTATTGTATAAGTGAGGGAGTAAGTAAACAGAAAAAGGAGTGATCGTCAAACTTTTCTCAATACGAGAAAGACTTGCTGCTAGAAACTTTGTTGGACCGTATAACGATACAATTGAGTTAAAAAAAAAAAGAAAAAAAAAAGATGAGGTCAATAAGGTAAATGAATGGAGAGAATAAGTTGACCTATGGCCAGCTCTACAAGCTGTAGCTGTGTTTGCTTTAAACAGATCGCCAACCGCTATTTGAAAGGTTCTTGCGTCGTAAAATATGAAAGTTAACAGTAACATGGACATTGCAGTCAGTGACTGATTTCTTTTGACTGGTTTCATCAGATATTCTGAGCCTTAGTTCCAATTGCTGAACAGAACATTCTTCCAAATGAAATCTCAGTTTAAACGACGTGTTATTTAATTCCTTTTACGGAACGAGCGAGGATCTCGTTGGACCTCGTCATCGTCGTCCACTGTGGACACATCTGAATGCTCAGATATTTGTAAAGTAAACGGCAGGAAACAATGTAATTCACACCGCGTATGGTTGTTGCACACAGAAATTTGCCCAACAGTGGTGCAGAACGCTCGGAAAATGGAGAGTATCGTATGGTTTCAATGGTATGTACAGTATGGTAATGCTGCTATGATTATATTTACGACCAATAACACAGAGAAAGTAGTAACAAACGGAAAAATATGGAATTGATAGAGGTTCGAAATGCGATCTTCTGCACTGCAGTCCACAATGCAAACTCTGACCCACCGAAATGTATGAAACGAAGTTTATATTCTCTTTATCAATGCACCTGGAGTTGTCATAGTAGTTTAAGGACGCGTTCGATAGTCAACAATTTAATACGAATTGCATGGTTACTGCTCCTCGGGTCGAAAGAGAACATACATAAGTGATGAATCGTTATTGGTTGCGGTCTAAATTCCCTTACTTTGATGTTCACTGCAAATATTTCGCATTTTCCTTTCCGACGCTGCTGCGAAATGTGTATAAAATTCCTTTGAATTAATCAAAAAAATTATGAATTGTCTCCCAAGAGCTGTTGTGAGATTGATCGTAAAGAACACACAGTAGCTGGTAATATACTTAGCTTAACCTTCCAGATTAAAAAAAAAAGTCTTTTGAGCATCAGCGACGTGAGGATGCTGTAGTCACATATTTACTTGTCATTTTTTGTGTTGTCGGGCGACTAGTGTTGCTTTTCTCTTGACAGTGACAGCTCTACGCAAACGTCATTTCTCTCGGCAGCTAAGTGAAAGCCGTCAATCACTTTGCTAACCGTGGCGAGAGGTAATGCAGCAAATTTGGTATTCTCGGCACACTGTTGACGCTTTGGATCTCGGAATATTTGAATTACCTAACGATTTCTGAAATGGAATGTCCCATGCGTCTAGCTCCAACTATCATTTGGCGTTAAGAGTCTGTTAATTCCCACCGTGGAGCCATAATCACGTTGGAACCTTTTCACGCGTCTCCGCCGATGCCCTGCCGTTGTATGCCTTGTGTATGCGATACTACTGCCATATGTCTACGAGCATATCGCTATCCCACGGATTTTATCAGCTCAGTTTACGTTGCTCCTGGAGATTCCTTCTAACTAATTTGTTGTATTTGCTATTTCTAGTGATCTGTCACCTTAATTTAATAGAACATTAATGGATTTCGTCGCCTACTTATGTGCAATACGTTACATTTTTATATATAAACTGGCAGTCCCTGAACCAGCCATTGATCCCCTGCATGTCACCCTGCAGTTCGCTACAATCTTCTGACCTTTCTACAGACAACTGTGTGAGGTAACGGGCGAGTTGTGGCGCCCTGAAAATATCCTAAGTTCGGAGTTGGCGTGGCCCCGCTGGCCGCTCGGCAAGCCGGGGCTCGACAGCGACCGCATAGTGCCGAACGTTAGCTGGGGTCCAGGCCGACCACGTGGCTGGGAAACCCATGTTGACGCTGTGTCGATGGAGACATGCCGGGAGTGCACAAAGATGGCGGACTTTGTGAAGCCATAATGGCAGGCATTTCACAGTTCATATTAGAAATTGATAATATCCAGGGGAATCATGATATCTCAAAAAGAAACATGTTCATTACCATTATTTGCACGATGATTCTGATGGTGTAATCAGATTCTCTATATTTTTATTAGTTTAAAGTTGTTATCGGATTGTAAATTATACAAGTAACACCGAGCAACGAATTTCCAAAATCTAAACGTTTCATCCGATTTCGATGATCGACGTGTCCTTAGAAAGCTATTAGTGTAAAACTAAATTGGTATGAATGTCAGGAATGTAACTTGAATAGTACATGAGTTATTGGAGGTCAAAGTGGCCGATTACTATTGATCACGTCAGGCCATAAGTACTCCACAATTGCACGAAAAACGGTAGCAACATGCTTATAAATATATTTATTCATCTATGTCTGTTTATAGCCGATATATATTATTCAGGAAGAAATTGGTTAATTATTTACTGTGTTTTAGAAAGCACAGAGACTTTAGGCTACTGGCTTACTGCTGTTTTATTCCTTTGATATATGTTTATTTAATTTGTTTATGTATTTAATAGTGTGTGTTGGAGCGTGTTTGTGGTCCAGCCGTAGGAGTATTTATTTAATTTCAAGTTATTTAAATGTAAGTCAAGTCTTTTCTATGATCGTCATTCTTAACTGTTTTCCGTCTTGTCCTTTGTTGCTTTAAATTCGTGGAGGTATGTGCCGTCTATGCAACAAAATGAAGGCAGTTTGTTTGTTGCCATGCGCGTTTCGCTTCATTTATTTGGGAAGCATCATCAGTGGCCTGAAATACATGTTTCTTTTTATATATACAGTAAGCGTATTATCTGCTAGATATAATCTGTTGATATACAACATTTTGTCGGTTTTTTTTAGGTTAGAAGCAACTTTTGTAGCACAAGTTCCATAAAATGATGTATCTTTCGTTTTACTTACGATTTCTATGAGTTTCATTATGTTTGTGGCTGTGCGTTAGCTTGGAGTTAGGGTGTGAGTGCTCTAGCCAATCACAGCGATCATTCCAAAAAGGACAGTGGAGAGACTGTATGAAGGTGGGGGAGGAGTATCGTTTCGAGAGAGGACAGAGGAGTTCTGGGCAGTACGGTAGAGGACACGAAAGAGTTCTGAACAGTACGGCGCGACGGAAGCACAGTCGCGGGAAAGACTTTGAGCGTGAAGCAGTTTGTGCGTGGTCGCGGGAGGTAGAAATATTTCGGAGTGCCGACTTGTGCTTTTGTGTGATTTCAGTGGCTTCTGCAATGAAGACGTAGTGTGCGTTTTGAAGTGAATATCTCGCGAGCTAAGTTGTTGTTCATAATTAATTATGTATAGTATTAATCTATTGTTTCCCTGTTATTCAACTAATATTTTATTTAATTGCTGGACGATCGACACCAATAAGTATTTTACAGTAATAAAGGGCATTCTTAAAGGTACTTCTACTATCGTACCCATCATTTAAAGTCGTTAAAATAGTACCTGCAGAATTAACTTAATTGCAATCTTTCATTTATAAATTACTATGTTGCATTAAAACTTCGTAATTGCCTAGTGATAGGAACCTCGGACCATTCGATTCATTTGTTTATTCATAACGTATACTGTAGACTCAGCAGTATTTGGCTTGTAATGCGGCAGCTACGTATCCCAGCCCCTAGACAACGAAACTAGCCAAAACTTTTAATATTTCAACTCGAAGTTTGAGGGTACGTAGTTGAGGGCCACCATTTCATCAAATTTTATATTTGAAAAACCGCTACTGCATTGTCTGCGAACGAAGAGAAACAAAACCATTCGGGAAAACTCAACAGATAAGTGCTACAATCTCATCGAGAGTTTATCACTTTCCTGAATGAGATGCGCTGTTAATGTTTTCGGTTTCCTTGTCTTATCGCACGCGTTATCTGAGATAATATACCACGGAAATCTTGCAGATTGAATAGCGGAAACAGCGGAAAGGATGGTTCGATCCGAGCTGTAATACAGGTCGATTACTCGAGGCGGCTGCACACACAGAAATAGACTTTCACAATAGGGAAGCCATCTGTTAAGTTCTTCTGATCCAGCAGCTACGGACTTTCTCTTGTTTCCGCTGATACATCCCCTTTCCTGCGCTTGCTTCTTAATGCTGGCGAGGAGGATCTGAGAACGAAGTCAATTTAAACGAACAATAGACACGGGAATCGAAGCTAACACTTGAAATCGCTTCGCTTCCAGAAGAAGCGCAGTACACCTTAAGTTACACGGGATACGATTTTCTCGCTACGATAAACCCTCGCCCTTTTTCAGAAATCTTTTTCTTTTTAAACGTTTCCTGATAATAACGGCTTTATCACATAACTACTACCAGAAAAGTAGGAATTCGTCTTAGAGGTTACGCAGATACACTAACTAAACTGGTAATTCTGTGATGCTTACGTTACAGAAATTAATTATTTACTAGCGATATGTGGACAAGGTGACAATTTCTCGACCTGGCAATGCAAGACTGTCTTTTTCGGCCAAGAAAGCCCTAATTTTTTGACGTAGTTTGTTTTCGGTGCATAAATTTTGCTAGCCGTTTCTCCATTTAGCAGATTACGTCGCTGAAGAGCAATTCTGGAAGGTCTGAAAAATACCCAGTTATAGATGCAATATCATCTCCATTGGACTCATAACGTTTCCAGACACTAATTTCATAAAATATGAAAGTTATAGGAAGCCAAATCTAATAAATGGGTTGCATATTCGAGCGATATATACTTCACATCTCTCATCTGTGCCAATTCAAGACTCTTTTCATAGAATTTATTTTCGTACAATCATCTTTTGGATATCATAGCTCTTATTAAGGGAATTCCCCTCTTCCTCGACACACAATTTTTCGATTTTTCTTTTATCTCTACTTATCTCAGCGCTTTATTTGCTATCTTCGGTTATCATCGTTAGGTTTTAGCGCAAAATCGGTATGCAATGTCAGACGTCGGTTAAAAAACCTTTCTAATTATACCTCATTCGTTACTATGTAGTTATTATGCGTTGAGAAAAGGGGATGCTGGCTTGAGAAATATTGTATATGACCGGTCGAATGAATGTTTTATAAGCTACCGAATCCTTAAGTTAATAACATTTTCTTTGGAGTCTTCGGTTACCCCTCAGTCTAGCATCTGTTTATGCTACAATCTAGCGTTACATGGTCGTTCCACATTAGATCTCTCCGTTTTTGCTAGATATTTTACGGTTGTTATTGCTTCAGTAGATTTATGTCCGAACGTTTTAATCAACTAATAATGGGTCCACCATCTTACTTATACGCGCGCATTACATTCGTTTGTGTTGTCATACCAGGCGTTGATCCTCTGAAGTTCTTCCTGCAGTGTAATTTTCTCGCATTGCAACCTCCCTGCATGCGCCCGCATCACGCTCCAACAGCGTCACAGAAGAACCGACATTAAGCGTGTGACCAAGAATATTGCGTATGTTGTGTTCAGAATAGCAGGACGATTGCACTAAACCTACTAACATCAGCCCCTTAGTAGAAAACTTGCACTGAAGCACCAAATAAACTGGTATAGGCAAGCGTATTCAAATACAGAGATATGTAAACAGAATATGGCGCTGCGTTCGACGATGCCTGCATAACACAAATGTCTGGCACAGTTGTTAGATCGGTCACTGCTGTTAGACTGACAGGTTATCAAGATTTAAATGAGTTTGAACGTAGTGTTATAATCAGCGTACGAGTATTGGGACACAGCATCTCCGAGATAGCGATGAAGATGGGATTATCCAGTGAGACTATTTCCAGCGTGTACCGTGGATATCAGGAATCCGGTAAAACATAAAATCTCCGACATCGCTGCGGCCGGAAAAATATCTTGCAAGAAAGGGACCAACGACGACTGAAGAGAATCATTCAATGTGACAGAAGTGCAACCCTTCCGCAAATTTCTGCAGATTTCAATACTGGGCCATCAACAAGTGTTAGCGCGCGAACCTTTCAACGAAACATCATCGATATGGGCTTTCAGAGCCGAAGGCCCACTCGTGTTTCCTTGATGATTGCACAACACAAGGCTCTACGCCTCCCATGAGCCCGTCAACACCAACGTTGAACTGTTGATGACTGGAAACATGTTGCCTGGTCTCGTTTCAAATCGTATCGAGCGACTGGACATGTATGAGTATGAAGACAACCTCGTGACTCCATAGACCCTGCATGTCAGCAGGGGATTGTTCAAGCTGGTGGAGGCTCTGTAATGATGTGGTGCGCTTGCAGTTGAACTGATATGGGACCCCTAACACGTCTAGATACGACTCTGACAGGTGACACCATGTAAGCATCCTGTCTGATCACCTGCATCCATTCATGTCCAATGTGCATTCCGACAGACTTGGGCAGTCCCAGCAGGACAATACGACACCCCACACGTCCAGAATTGCTACAGAGTGACTTCAGGAACACTGTTCTGAGTTTAAACACTTCCGCTGGCCACCAAACTCCCCAGACATGGACATCATTGAAAAATCTGCAACGTCCTGTTCAGAAGAGATCTCCGCCCCTCGTACTCTTACGGATTTATGGACTGTCCTGCAGGAGTCATGGTGTCAGTTCCCTCCAGCACTACTTCAGACATTATTCGAGTTCATACCACGTGGTCTCCCCCCCCCCCCCCCCCCCCTTAAACCATGATGGACCTTGCCGTTGGTGGGGAGGCTTGCGTGCCTCAGCGATACAGATGGCCGTACCGTAGGTGCAACCACAACGGAGGGGTATCTATTGAGAGGCCATACAAACGTGTGGTTCCTGAAGAGGGGCAGCAGCCTTTTTAGTAGCTGCAGGTGCAACAGTCTGGGTGATTGACTGATCTGGCCTTGTAACAATAACCAAAACGGCCTTGCTGTGCTGGTACTACGAATGGCTGAAAGCAAGGGGAAACTACAGCCGTAATTTTTCCCAAGGGCATGCAGCTTTACCGTATGATTAAATGATGATGGCGTCCTCTTGGGTAAAATATTCCGGAGGTAAAATAGCCCCCCATTCGGATCTCCTGGTGGGGACTACTCAAGAGGATGTCGTTATCAGCAGAAAGAAAACTGGCGTTCTACAGATCGGAGCGTGGAATGTCAGATCCCTTAATCGGGCAGGTAGGTTAGAAAATTTAAAAAGGGAAATGGATAGGTTAAAGTTAGATATAGTGGGTATTAGTGAAGTTCGGTTGCAGGGGCAACAAGACATTTGGTCAGGTGAATACAGGGTTATAAATACAAAATCAAATAGGTGTAATGCAGGAGTAGGTTTAATAGTGAATACAAAATAGGAGTATGGGTAAGCTACTACAAACAGCACAGTGAACGCATTATTGTGGCCAAGATAGACACGAAGCCGACGCCTACTACAGTAGTACAAGTTTATATGCCAACTAGCTCTGCAGGTGACGAAGAAATTGATGAAATGTATGACGAGATAAAAGAAATTATTCAGGTAGTGAAGGGAGACGAAAATTTAATAGTCATGGGTGACTGGAATTCAAGCGTAGGAAAAGGGAGACAAGGAAACATAGTAGATGAATGTGGATTGGGGGGAAGAAATGAAAGAGGAAGCCATCTGGTAGAATTTTGCACAGAGAATAACTTAATCATAGCTAATACTTGGTTCAAGAATCATAAAAGAAGGTTGTGTACATGGAAGAATCCTGGAGATACTAAAAGGTATCAGATGGATTATATAATGGTAAGACAGAGATATAGGAACCAGGTTTTAAATTGTAAGACATTTCCAGGGGCAGATGTGGACTCTGACCACAATCTATTGGTTATGAACTGTACATTAAAACTGAAGAAACTACAAAAAGGTGGAAAATTAAGGAGATGAGACCTGGATTAACTGAAAGAACCAGAGGTTGTAAAGAGTTTCAGGGAGAGCATAAGGGAACAATTGACAGGAATGGGGGAAAGAAATACATTAGAAGAAGAATGGGTAGCTCTGAGGGATGAAGTAGTGAAGGCAGCAGACGATCAAATAGGTAAAAAGACGAGGGCTAATAGAAATCCTTGGGTAACAGAAGAAATATTGAATTTAATTGAGGAAAGGAGAAAATATAAAAAATGCAGTAAATGAAGTAGGCAAAAAGGAATGCAAACGTCTCAAAAATGAGATCGACAGGAAGTGCAAAATGGCCAAGCAGGGATGGCTAGAGGACAAACGTAAGAATGTAGAGGCTTATCTTACTAGGGGTAAGATAGATACTGCCTACAGGAAAATTAAAGAGACCTTTGGAGAGAAAAGAACCACTTGTATGAATATCAAGAGCTCAGATGGAAACCCAGTTCTAAGCAAAGACGGGAAGGCGGAAAGATGGAAGGAGTGTATAGAGGGTTTATACAAGGGCGATGTAATTGAGGACAATATTATGGAAATGAACGAGGATGTATATGAAATCGAAATGGGAGATAAGATACTGCGTGAAGAGTTTGACAGAGCACTGAAAGACCTCAGTCGAAACAAGGCCCCAGTCGTAGACAACATTCCATTAGAACTACTGACAGCCTTGGGAGAGCCAGTCATGACAAAAGTCTACCATCTGGTGAGCAAGATGTATGAGACAGGTGAAATACCATCAGACTTCAAGAAGAATATAATAATTCCAATCCCGAAGAAAGCAAGTGTTGACAGATGTGAAAATTACCGAACTATCAGTTTAATAAGTCACAGCTGCAAAATTCTAACGCGAATTCTTTACAGACGAATGGAAAAACTGGTAGAAGCGGACCTCGGGGAAGATCAGTTTTGATTCCGTAGAAATGTTGGAACACGTGAGGCAATACTAACCTTACGACTTATCTTAGAAGAAAGATTAAGAAAAGGCAAACCTACGTTCGTAGCATTTGTAGACTTAGAGAAAGCTTTTGACAATGTTAACTGGAATACTCTCTTTCAAATTCTGAAGGTGGCAGGGGTAAAATACAGGGAGCGTAAGGCTATTTACAATTTGTACAGAAGCCAGATGGCAGTTATAAGAGTCGAGGGACATGAAAGGGAAGCAGCGGTTGGGAAGAGAGTGAGTGAGGGCTGTAGCCTATCCCCGATGTTATTCGATCTGTATATTGATCAAGCAGTGAAGGAAACAAAAGAAAAATTCGGAGTAGGTATTAAAATTCAAGGAGAAGAAATAAAAACTTTGAGGTTCGCCGATGACATTGTAATTGTCAGACACAGCAAAGGACTTGAGAGCAGTTGAACGGAATGGACAGTGTCTTGAAAGGAGGATATAAGATGAACATCAACAAAAGCAAAACGAGGATAATGGAATGTAGTCAAATTAAAACGGGTGATGCTCAGGGAATTAGATTAGGAAATGAGACACTTAAAGTAGTAAAGGATTTTTGCTATTTAGGGAGTAAAATAACTGATGATGGTCGAAGTAGAGAGGATATAAAATGTAGACTGGCAATGGCAAGGAAAGTGTTTCTGAAGAGAAATTTGTTAACATCGAGTATAGATTTAAGTGTCAGGAAGTCGTTTCTGAAAGTATTTGTATGGAGTGTAGCCATGTATGGAAGTGAAACATGGACGACAAATAGTTTAGACAAAAAGAGAATAGAAGCTTTCGAAATGTGGTGCTACAGAAGAATGCTGAAGATTAGATGGGTCGATCACATAACTAATGAGGAGGTATTGAATAGGATTGGGGAGAAGAGGAGTTCGTGGTACAACTTGACAAAAAGAAGGGATCGGTTGGTAGGACATGTTCTGAGGCACCAAGGGATCACCAGTTTGGTACTGGAGGGCAGCGTGGATGGTAAAAATCGTAGAGGGAGACCAAGAGATGAATACACTAAGCAGATTCAGAAGGATGTAGGCTGCATTAGGTACTGGGAGATGAAGAGGCTTGCACAGGATAGAGTAACATGGAGAGCTGCATCAAACCAGACTCAGGACTGAAGACCACAACAACAACACCAACGTGGTGTTGCAGCACTTCTGCATGCTCACTGGCGCCCTACACGATATTAGTTAGGTGTAATAGTTTCTTTGGCTCTTCAGTGTAGTTATTCTCTTGTTATATTATTAACTATAGCATTTTACAGTAAAATTGCGTACAGCACACTAGTGATGTTTACTGTCAAGCATGAGATAGAGCATCGTCGACATTCCAGGAAGTGCAGAAAATGACATCCATATTATATTATCGGTGAATAACTGCTAGTCTATTGATTAAACTATAGAAGGAGCCGCATGACCCCATAACAGAAAGATAATCAATCTAACAAGCATCCCCTTGAGCGCGTGGTCGTGAAAAGTCAATGATGCTTATGCCATTCTACGGTACACAGATTTACTACCATGTAACCACAATATTGGTCGCTAATGGCTGCAAGGAACGGCACTGGAGGTATCCAATGGTGGGCACACCGCGAACCCCAGGAGCGTAGTTGAACTGCTTAGTCGAGGGTTAACACACGACAGTGCTACAGTGCTAGCGGTGTTGATACAAAGCAGAGCAACGGCAACGATGAACAAAGCAAACATTACATTATGTCTACAACAACAATTTCCGAAGCTGACACTTCGACTGAACGGAGTCAAGGAAATTAGCAGAATGAGAAAGAAGTGGCAGATGAGTGAGTAGAATGTGTGGTGCCGTGTAAGCTCGACTGTGTGTACAACAGGAGTGCAGTGATGAACATACGTGCTTAACAAGTGAGAGTGATATTAAAGCAGGTGTCGAATAATGTAGGTCATCATTCTTATCGGACAGGGAACCAAAAGTACCGTCTCCAGTGAAATGTAGTAAAGGACAATCGTTGCCTGTGGAGCTGGTACTAACACAATTATATACATCTACGTGATTACTCTGCTATTTACAATAAAGTGCCTGGCAGAGGGGTCAATGAAACACCTTCAAGCTGTCTCTCTAACGTTCCACTCTCGAACGACACTCGGGGAAAACGAGTACTTAAATTTTTCTGTGCGAGCCCTGATTTCTCTTATTTTATCGCGATGATAATTTCTCCCTATGTATGTGGGTTTCAACAGAATGTTTTCGCAATCGGAGGAGAAAATTGGTGATTGAAATTTCATGAGAAGATCCCGTCGCAGCGAAAAACGCCTTTGTTTTAATGATTGCCACGCCAATCCACGTATCATGTCTGTGACACTATCGCCCCTATTTCGGGATAGTACAAAACGACCTGCCCTTCTTTGTACTTTTTCGATGTCATCCGTCAGTCTTACCTGATGCGGATCCCACACCTCACAGCAATACTCGAAATAGGGCGGAAAACGTGGTGTAAACAGTCTCTTTAGTAGACCTGTTGCACCTTCTAAGTGTTCTGCCAATGAATCGCAGTCTTTGGTTTGCTCTACCCACAGTATTATCTATGTGATAGTTCAAATTTAGGTTATTTGTAATTGTAGTCCCTAAGTATTTAGCTGAATTTGTGTGACTTATGGCGTAATCGAAATGAAGCCAATTTCTTTTAGTACTCATGCGAATATCTTCGCCCTTTTCTTTATTCAGGGTCGATTGCCACTTTTCGCACGATACTGATACCTTATCTAAATCATTTTGCAAGTCGTTTTTATCATCTGATGACTTTACAAGACGGTAAATGATTGCATCATCTGCAAACAATCTAAGACGACTACCCAGATATGCGCGGTAGATAATCCGCGGCGTGGTAAAAAAACAATTACAAACATATTTCCAGTAAGTCCTCAGCAATACGACCGTGTCGTGCATAAGAAAAATTGAGAATACTCAAGGTAGGACAAAGCGCAGTTGTTACAAAGACTGGTGTTCGCGCTTTTCAAGGATGCTCGGTGCAATGTACATACAGGATGTGCATGTTGGTGACCTAGTACGTTATGCACATCAAACTGTGCACGACATAGCTTACAGTGGCTTCGAGGGAAGCAGTGGATGGTTGCATAACTTCAGACAGTGTTACAAAATTGGAAGAAATTTCAAAGTGTCTACTTGACAATGCACAGCACACTGCGGAATCGGCCCAAAATTTGTAGATGAGATAAACAAACTTATATCATTATTCAGCGAGGAATTTGTTTTCACCTCCGACCAGATGGGTTTTCAAAAGGAAGAGCTTTTGAAAGAAACGCGGGAAACTAGAGATACAAAGAGAATTTTATCAAGATAAACTAACATAATGCCTTAACGCATTCGTATGCAATTATGCCAACTGTAAATCTCGACTGGAAAGATTTATTATGCAGCGTGAAGTTGGACGTGCTCTACCCCCTGTGATTCTTTTCCGAGTGGGTGAGCTTGCAAGGGTAGTGGGGAATATTTACGTCACAGCAAATGTGATGTGGGCACTGCTTTTGGCCAATAGCTGGTGAAAATAACTTGCTTTTGCTTGATTCCTGGTCTGCACATAAAAATTACACTTCTTTGGAGTAAACTATCCCCCTGAAAAGTATGTGACTTTCCAATTCTAACCACCTGGAACTATTGAACTAATTCCATCCCTGGGTGCCTTTTCCCGTGCCTACAAAACATATTATCGTTCTACTTCCAGCTACACTTTAAAGGATAGCCAGTTTCCCGTTAAGTTCCACGACAGACTGTTTCGCATTCGGTTAGATACCATCGCATTCCATTAATTCTCGTCAGTCCGTTGCGGCAATATAATTCTATATGCATTCTTTAATAATGAATACCTAGCTCAACGTCCTGCACAGTCTGTAACTCCCAAGGAGTTCACCGTAAACGCGAACCTTTGCGATCAATGTGGCGCGCCACTTTTCATTCTATATTCATGGTGTAGGTAGAAGCCGACCTCGGGCAAGACCAGTTTGGATTCCGTTGAAACGTGGGAACACGTGAGGCAATACTGACCCTACGGCTTATCTTAGAAGCTAGATTAAGAAAAGGCAAACCTACATTATAGCATTTGTAGACTTAGAGAAAGCTTTTGAGAATGTTGACTGGAATACTCTCTTTCAAATTCTGAAGGTGGCAGGGGTAAAATACAGTGAGCGAAAGGCTATTTACAATTTGAACAGAAAGCAGATGGCAGTGGTTGGGAAGGGAGTGAGGCAGGGTTGTAGCCATCTCCGATGTTATTCAAACTGTATATTGAACAAGCAATAAAGGAACCAAAAGAAAAATTCGGAGTAGGTATTAAGATCCATGGAGAAAAAGTAAAAACTTTAAGGTTCGCCGATGACATTGTAATTCTGTCAGAGACAGCAAAGGACTTACGACTTGAGAGCAGTTGAACGGAATGGACAGTGTCTTGACCAAAAAAGAGGATATAAGATGAATATAAACAAAATCAAAACGAGGATAATGGAATGTAGTCGAATTAAGTCGGGTGATGCTGCGGGAATTAGATTAGGAAATGATACACTTAAAGTAGTAAAGGAGTTTTGCTATTTGGGGAGCAAAGTAACTGATGATGGTCGAAGTAGAGACGATGTAAAATGTAGACGCAATGGCAAGGAAAGCGTTTCTGAAGAAGAGAAATTTGTTAACATCGAGTATAGATTTAAGTGTCAGGAAGTCATTTCTGAAAGTATTTGTATGGAGTGTAGCCATGTATGAAAGTGAAACATGGACGATAAATAGTTTGGACAATAAGAGAATAGAAGCTTTCGAAACGTGGTGCTACAGAAGAATGCTGAAGATTAGATGGGTAAATCACATAACTAATGAGGAGGTATTGGATAGGATTGGGGAGAAGAGGAGTTTGTGGCACAACTTGACTAGAAGAAGGGTTCGGTTGGTAGGACATGTTCTGAGGCATCAAGGGATCACCAATTTAGTATTGTAGGGCAGCGTAGAGGGTAAAAATCGTAGAGGGAGACCAAGGGATGAATACACCAAGCAGATTCAGAAGAATGTAGGCTGCAGTAGGTACTAGGAGATGAAGCAGCTTGCACAGGATAGAGTAGCATGGAGAGCTGATTAGAGATTAGATTAGATTAGTTTTTCGTTCCATAGATCCGTGCTGAGGAGATCCTCGTGGATGTGGAACATGTCAATTTTTTAAAGCTGAAATAACAATACTAATAGTATGAATATTTGTTTCTGTTAAAAAATTCGTCAATGGAGTGGAAGGAGTTGGCCACTAGTAAGTCTTTGAGGCTCCCTTTAAACTGATCTTTATTTGTAACAAATTTTTTTATATTTGCTGGCAGATGATTGAAGATAAGTGTTCCTGAGTAGTGGACCCCTTTTTAACTAAAGTAAGTGCTTTTACGTCCTTGTGCAGATCATTTTTGTTCCTGGTATTGTATGTATGAACTGATCTGTTTGTTGGAAAAACAGATATATTATTTAGGACAAATTTCATTGAGAAGTAAATATATTGAGAGGCAGTAGTTAGTATACACAGTTCTTTGCAGAGGTTTCTACAGGACGTCCGTGAATTTACTCCACAAATAATAAGTGTTACACGCTTTTGGACTCGGAAAACGTTTGTTTGACTTGAAGAGTTACCCCAAAATATTATACCACATGACATTATGGAATGAAAGTAGGCAAAGTATTCAAACTTTTTCATTTTTATGTCGCCTATGTCTGCTAACACTCGAATTGCAAATACAGATTTGTTAAGGCGTTTCTGAAGTTCTGTGGTGTGCTCACCACAAATAAATTTATTATCAAGTTATAATCCCAGGAATTTAAGACTGTCAACCTCTTCTATCTGCTCTTCTTCGTACTTTACATATTCTGCGTGGGAACCTCTTACAGGTTCTGAATTGCATATAGTGAGTCTTTTCGAAGTTTAATGTCAGTGAGTTGGCTTTAAACCATTTATTAATATCCATGAAAATATCATTAGCAGATCTTTCTAGAACTACACTCGAAATACTATTTATTGCAATACTTGTGTCATCTGCAAACGAAACGAACTCTGCGTCTGGCAGTGTAACTGATGAGAGATCATTATGTACACAAGAAAAAGCAATGGCACTAAGATGGATCCTTGTGGGACACCACATGTAATTTCTTCCCATTCTGATGATGACTGATGACTTAATTCACTAGTCCCTTGCATTGACACCCTTTGTTTCCTGTTAGCGAGGTATGACTTGAACCGTTTTGCAGCACTGTCAGTGACACCATAGAATCCTAATTTATTTAAAAGGATGTTGCGGTTCACACAATCGAGTGCCTTTGACAAATTATAGAAAATACCAGCTGCTTGTAACTTGTTATTTAATGAATTAAGTATATTTTCACTGTAGGTTAAACAGCCTTCTCGATATCAGAACCCTTCAGAAATCCAAACTGTGTTCAGTCAGATGGTTGAGAAGCTGCCTGTACATTACTTTTTCTAAAATTTTTGAGAATGCTCGCAAAAGTGAGATCGGTCTGTAGTTTGATGGTACCTCTTTAGCCCCTTTCTTGAATAGAGGCTTAACATCTGCATATTTTAGCCAGTCAGGAAATGCCCCAGTTATAATTGATTGGTTACACAAGTAACTTAGAATTGTACTAAACTCACAAAAACATGCCTTAATTAACTTTGTTGATATTTCTTCGTAACCACTAGAATGGCTTGTTTTTAAAGATTTTATCATGGAAGTTATTTCTTTTGGTGAAGTGAGTGACATATTCATGTACCTGAAGCTGTTTGTAAAGGCTAATTTCAGATATTCAGGGGCATTATTTACTGATCCTGTCAGTCCCATTCTATCAGTAACGGATATAAAGTACTTGTTAAATAGATTTGCCACACTATGCCCAAAGGTTACTAATGTGTCATCTACCCTTAGTGCTATTTTCTCCTGTTCCTTTCTGGTTCTACCAGTCTCCTCTTTCACTATATCCCATATTGTTTTTATTTTGCTCCCTGGCATTGCTATCTTCTTCTCGTAGTGCATTTGTCTAGATATCTGACTTACTTTTTTTAATATTTTTCAGTATTCCTTGTATTTAGCTAAATCATCAGCATTCGAGCTATTCTTGGTAGACAGATACATTTTCCTTTTTGTCTTACAGGAAATCTTTATTTCTTGTGTAATCTATGGTTTATTATAGACTTCTGTTTAATTTGCACCAAACCAGTCTCAGGACTGAAGACCATAACAACAAAGAACAACAAACAACAACAACAACATTCATGGTGCAAGTTAATGGTTTGTTTTGAATATTTATTAAATTTCAACGATTTTCTTTTTGTGAAGCGTAATACATACACCCTGTAGAAGATTGATGTCAGCACCTCCCGGACACTCATTTTCTGTCGCCCTCCTGATGCATGTGGAGAGTCAGTAGCATCTAATATTTTTCCTGTCACAACTGTTAACACTACACCTTTACACGAGCCTTATTAAAAACCAAACTTGCGACCACGCACTCAAGGAACCGGCCGTTGTGACCGAACGGTTCTAGGCGCTTCAGTCTAGAACTGCGCTGTTGCAACAGTTGCAGGTTCGAATCCTGCCTCGGGCATGGACGTGTGTGATGTCTTTAGGTTAGTTTGGTTTAAGTAGTTCTAAGTCTTGGGGACTGATGACCTCAGATGGTAAGTCTGATAGTGTTCAGAGCCATTTGAGCCAAGCACTCAAGGAGTTCCATGTAAGTGTCAAGAAATGAGATGACAACACAAAAGGCCTAGAGGGCAAAGAGTAGATTCAAATTTATTTGTCCCTCTAATGAGACCGTGCCTAAGCCTGTTGCACACCTACTCTTTCGTACATCTCTAGCGTTTAAGAACATCACCTCGTCTAATTAGAGAAGGCGATGGGAGGAGCACAGACAAATAATGCTAGATTTGTAACCAGCCTGTTAAGTCAGTATGAAATTCTCGCGAAGGTTCTCATAAATCTTATTTAAGTAAGCAACTTTTCTCGTAGCACTGCTGGAAACGTTCAGGAAACCAGTATTCGAGACAAACCGTTAAATGTTTCCGTTGTTTCTGTGGAATGTTGTGGAATTAGCAGGGTGTTCAGGAAAAGTGTCGAATACTCTGAGAAGCGGTACTTCTCGTCGAAACAAGAAGAATAAGTCCAATAAACATGGGTTTGGAAATGCATATTTTCTGCGGAAAACAAGTGTTTATATGAGGTGTTCAGCGTGGCGTCCATTTATATCAATGCACCTCTCTGCCCTCCGGTGTAAGGAGCGACTCACCATTTGAATTATACAAGGTTGTTGTAGTCGTACCGCAGGCCAATGTGGCCGACTGGTTCTAGGCGCTTCAGTCTGGAACCGCGCGACCGCTACGGTCGCAGGCTCGACTCCTGCCTCGGGTATAGATGTGTGTGATGTCCTTAGGTTAGTCAGGTTTAAGTAGTTCTAAGTTCTAGGGGACTGATGACCTCAGATGTTAACTCCCATAGCGCTCAAAGCCTGACCAATTCCTTCAAGTGTCCCTACAACCAAAAGTCTAGGGGATTAAGATCTGGGAAACGAGCAGCTAAAGGTGTGCCCACCCCCCCCCCCCCCCTTCTAGCCCATCTCCGATCAATTCAGCGGGCCTGAAATGTCTGAGCCAGATGGTCGCGCACATTGAGACGAAAGTGTGCTGGTGAGCCATAATGCATGAACCTCATTTTTATTCGTTGCTGCAATGGCACAGGCTCCAGAAAGGTACGCAATACATTAATGAAGTCCTGATAATGCACCCCAGTTAACCTTTGTGGTAGCAGGTATGGCCCTACAAGTACATCTGCCCATACGTTGATTGAGAATCGGTGTTGATGTCCTCTTTCCTGAATTGCTGGGGAATTTACAACTGCCCATTCATGCTGGTTATGGAAATTCACAACATCATCTTTTATGAAACCTGCCTAATCGGTAAATAAAATCTTGGATGTGAAAAGTGGATCTGCGGCACACTTCTGTAACACCCATTGAAAGAACCACCATCAGCCATGACGACGCTGTGGCCTTAGGGCTTGGAGGCTGTGGATGATATGCTTACAGCAATTGTTCATGAAGTAATCCCCAGATAAAAGTGTGAGCCGCGCCTCCTTCTGATGCTAATCGTCACACACTGGTCCCAGGGATTTCTTCCACCGCACGTAGTACATGGTTCTCCATGTCAGGCGCACCAACAGTGCGTGCCCATCCACTGTCAGTCTTCTTAGGTGCAAGGATACGTTTGTCCCTCATACGCTGGAAAAGTCTGTGCAGAATAGTTTATCAGAGGGCACTATGCACTGTGGATATTTTTCAGCATAGAGGGCACAGGCTCGCAGGCTACGTCAATTTGCTAAATCACAACAGAATATACGCTACTGGCCATTAAAATTGCTACATCACGAAGATGACGTGCTACAGACGCGAAATTTAACGGACAGGAAGACCATGCTGTGATATGCAAATGTTTAGCTTTTTAGACCATTCAGACAAGGTAGGCGCCGGTAGCGACACCTACAACGTGCTGACATGAGGAAATGCTGACATGAAGAAACTTTCCAAACGATTTCTCAAACACAAGCAGCAGTTGATCGACGTTGCCTGGTGAAACGTTGTTGTGATGCCTCGTGTAAGGAGGAGAAATGCGTACCATCACGTTTCCGACTTTGATAAAGGTCGGATGGTAGCCTATCGCGATTGCGGTTTATCGTATCGCGACATTGCTGCTCGCGTTGGTCGAGATCCTATGACTGTTAGCAGAGTATGGAATCGGTGGGTTCAGGAGGGTAATACGGAACGCCGTGCTGGATCCCAACGTCCTCGTATCACTAGCAGTCGAGATGACAGGCATCTTATCCGTATGGCTGTAACGGATGGTGCAGCCATGCCTCGAGTCCTGAGTCAACAGATGGGGACGTATGCAAGACAACCACCATTTGCACGACCAGTTCGACGACGTTTGCAGCAGCATGGACTATCAACTGCGGTTACGCTTGACGCTGCATCACAGACAGGAGCGCCTGCGATGGTGTACTCATCGACAAACCTGGCTGCACAAATGGCAAAACGTCATTTTTTCGGGTGAATCCAGGTTCTGTTTACAGCATCATGATAGTCGCACCCGTGTTTGACGACATCGCGGTGAACGCACATTGGAAGCGGGTATTCGTCATCGCCATTTTGGCGTATCACCCGGCGTGATGATATGGGGTGCCATTGGTTACACGTCTCGGTCACCTCTTGTTCGCATGGACGGCACTTTGAACAGTGAATGTTACATTTCAGATGTGTTACGACCCGTGGCTCTACCCTTCATTCGATTCTTGCGAAACCCTACATTTCAGCAGGATAATGCACGACCACATAAGCAACTGGCTCGTCAAAATACGCCAGTCACTACTCTTGATGAACTGTGGTATCGTGTTGAAACTGCATGAGCAGCTGCACCTGTACACGCCATCCAAGCTCTGATTGCATCAATGCCCAGGCGTATCAAGGTCGTTATTACGGCCAGAAGTGGTTGTTCTGGGTACTGATATCTCAGGATCTATGCACCCAAATTGCGTGTCAGTTCTAGTATATTATATTTGTCCAATGAATACCCGTTTATCATCTGCATTTCTTCTTGGCGTAGCACTTATAATGGCCAGTAGTGTAACAACCGCCATTTCACTTGTCGGGTGGTAGGATCCCATTGCCAACAACTGGTGGAAGATAAAAAATCTGAATGAACTACACCATTTGTACGTACAAACGGCGCGATAACACTAAACGCATAAGCGATTCCGCGTTCGGAAGCAGGTAAAACAGCATAATATGCATCCAGGTTTGACAATACTGGACAATAAGGCACACAATCGCGACGAAAATTAGCGTAGGCTATAACAGGGCTCGAACCGCACAACTGACGGCAGACCACCTAACGGCAGGTAGAGCACTGTGAGTAAAACATCACGACATCACAATAGCACAATCGCCTGTCGACACATTTGAGTCGCGCGGCATTAGCCGAGCGGTGTAAGGCGCTGCAGTCATGGACAGTGCGGCTGGTCCCGGCGGAGGTTCGAGTCCTCCTTCGGGCGTGGGTGTGTGTCTTTGTCCTTCGGTTAATTTAGGTTAAGTAGTGTGTAGGCTTAGGGACTGATGACCTTAGCAGTTAAGTCCCATAAGATTTCACACACATTTGAACATTTGACACATTTGACGGAGCGCCAATGCAATGATTGTGTTAATATACGCAACTAAGCGTCGCGCTGCGGTTGCTATAAACGCGTGTTTATCTCGGAAAGTATGCATTTCTGGATCCATGTTTATTGGACTTAATATTTTTTTTCGATGAGTACTACCACCTCTCAACGTATTCGATTCTTTTCTTTGAATACAGTGTATAATGGGATGAAAGTACTAGAAAAGACAAGTTAGACATTACATTCAGAAGCAGAACAGGAATTGATACGAAGGTACCGGTACGAAGCACTCTGCTGTACTAGATCGTAGAGTATTTGTGTGTCAGATGTCGAAAGCAGTTCGCCGCTCGCCGATATACTTTTGAACAATAGCGATGCTCCATAAAAACAACTGTTGGGTGTTTCTGTTGCGGTCATGCCGCACTTTGAAATAAAAATTGCAATGGACCTTCAGCAGATAACGGTGAGCTGGAAAAGGACATTCGCCGAACACCCGCGACGGAGCAAAAAGGCAGCAGCGGCCGTAGCACGCGGCTTCACGCGCTACTTCACAAGTGGCTGCCTCCAACCACCGCCGCCTGTGATTCGCTTCTGTGTGCGACCGCTCGCGTTTCCAACGTAAACATCTCCGCTAAATCCAGCCAGTAGCTTTACAGCGTTTGTGTAACAAGCGGAAATCACGGGAAACTCAGAGTTCGTCTGAACGCTACCACAGTATTTTCTACCACAGAATCCAACAGTAGAACAAACTGAAAAGAAAATGAAAGAGATAACTAAAACCCACATGTCCAAAGACGTTACAGAATACGTAATAAATATGACATAGTATGCAGTATACAAACCGCCAAGTGAAATTCCCCATCGCACCCCCTTCAGATTTAGCGGTGAAATGGACACAGATCATGCATGAGAAGAGGAAGACCGTGCACTGACTGTCAAAAAAGGTGAAAGCTAGGAGCTTTTATCGATATGATGTGGAACAAGTCAGATAATAAGATATATGTACACGCAAGAATACTGTTAATATTAATATTACTGAAATTATTAGTTCTACACATGCAACTACATGTAGAGATACAATTTTTCTTTTCTGTTTTTTACAGGTTCTGAAACAGAAACGCGTCCATGGAATAGAAAGAGTTGTCCAAAAGAAATGATTTTAAGCTTGATTTAAAACTTGATCAGCTACCTGCCAGTCACTTTATGTTTTGGGCAAATGATCAAAGATTTTTGTTGCTGAATAATGCACTCCTTTTTGAGTAACTGACAGCTTCAATAATGGATAGGAAAGGTCATTTTTCCCTCTAGTCTTGTACGTATGAACAGCAATGTTCTTCGCGAATTGAGATGGATTATTTATAACGAATTTCATTAGCGAATATATGAACTCTAATGGTGCAGTTAAAATACCTAACTCCTTGAATAGGTGCCTACATGACGCCCTTGGGTGAACACCACTAATTATTCTTACTGTTCTCTTTTGTGCAATCAATACTTTATGTGTAAGTGGCCCATATCTTACATCTCGCTGTTGCAAACGCATGTTACACCACGACACAGACACAAATTTGAATACAGTGAACAAACTCGTCAATGACCGGACGGTCAGTTCATACTTGTGTGTGTGTGTGTGTGTGTGTGTGTGTGTGTGTGTGTGAGAGAGAGAGAGAGAGAGAGAGAGAGAGAGAGAGAGAGAGAATGGGTCACGAGGGAGATTTGAACATGGGTCTCCCACTTCCCAAAGCAACGCCGTGATCACATAATCACGACGCCTTGACTATTCAACTTTGCTCGATGTTGCACATATTAAGTGTGGACAGTTCACTGTTTCTCTTTTGCTTCTTTTTTCACAGTTCAGTACACCTTCATCCTGTTTTCATGTTTGATCAGTGTTTTTTTGACGGGCTTTTGACGGGCTTTTGACGGGCTATACACTGGACCATCTTACCACTAAATCGAAGGATGTGTGATGGGCTGATTCCCTTGTGAGTAGGTTGGTGAAAAATGTTAAAGGGTTGGTAAATAAATTTTAAAAAGTAAAATGTTTCTGTCACTACACAAGTATTGAGTGTATAATACATGTTATTGGAAAATTGTGTGCCCAATATCTGTAATGGAAAATTCTGACTTGCTTTCAGCTTCCTGAGTTCAGTACTTTCTTCATTGTGGAGGGATGCTGATTCCGATTTTTTTCTGACAAATAGGAAAGCACAAAAAATTTAATGAAGACGCTGGGGACACCGCCGTGGTCTTGATGAGAGACGGAAGTTTGTGTGTATAGTGTGATAGTGTGTGCTATACTAGCATGTGTGCAATGGCGAGTGATGAGGTGTGAATGAAGAGTGTAACATTGATTTCATAATTGTCGACACCTGTAAATAGATAAAAGCGTGGATGTTCGTTAAGTTTTAATTCTGTTTTACTATTGTATTACGCAGGTATGTCTAACATCATGTGGAGAAATAAACAACTCACTAACTAGTTCAGCGTCTTCACCACTGCATGACACCATTGGGTCTGTGATTGGGACCAACGGCAATGAACAAGTGTGAATCGTAGTTCAGTTTGTGGCAAGAGAATATGTAGCCGTTTATCGGTCATAGATCTACGAACACTTGTCTTAGGAACATTTGATTTAATATAACATTTTCCACAATTTAAAATACGAAAGACCCATTTCCAAATCGTCCAAATCGTCTGCGGCAGTCTGCGCATTTACAAATAGCTATAATTAGCCACGTCATATGTGTCTTTGAAATTATGCACACAGCCAGGCCACGAAAACAACCTGCACGTAACATTCGGCGTCAGGTGTCCTCGTATAAAATTGATACGCCTACAGTTATACTTCGCAAACCGCTGTGAAGCGCATGGCAAAGGGTATTTCACATGATACCAGGCATTAGTGTTTCTTCCCGATCCATGCGATTATGGAGCGTTTGAGGAATGGCTCCTTAAATACATATGTGAGCACAATAATAAGTCCAGTCCACTGCCCGTACGGGAGTGTTACGTAAGGCCTTTGGTATATTGTTAGAGTCTTCACTTAATATTGGCTTTTGAAGTTTTTGTAAATTGATGTATGTCTTCAAATGTCAGCTAGTTCAGTTTTTTCAGCATATTCGTGACACTTTCACATGGATCAAACAAACCTGTGACTATTTGTGGCGCCTTCTTTCAATATTCTGTGTTAAACCTACTTGGTGCGTGTCACTCGAACTATATTCTAGGATGGATAACACGAGTGGCTTTTAAGCAATCTCGTTCGTAGATTCCTTGCATTTTTGCGGTATTCCACCAACGAACTGAAGACTGCTACCTCCTTTACCTATGACTGAGCCCATATCGTCATTCTATTTCGTATCTGTATCAACTGTTACATCGAGATGCGATCATTTGCTATTTGACGCAATGCATTGCAGTGATTCTTTAATTTATTTATATGACGACGCCACTCCGCCAAAAAGAGTAATTACAAAAATAATGTGCGACCTAGACAGAAAAATTTGTGCATCTGTTCATACTGCATAATGTTCTTGTCCAGAGTGTGACGAATATGTGCTGGAAGCTTGGCTCGTACCTTTTTTCTAAGCTCTGTGTATCAAAATGGCCTAGACTTAGAACTACTTAAACGCAACTAACCTAAGGACATCATACAAATCCATGCCCGAGGCAGGATTCGAACCTGCGACCGTAGCAGTAGTGTGGTTCCGGACTGAAGCGCTTAGAGCCGCTCGGCCACAACGGCCGGCGTCTCTGTGTATCGGAGGTCCTAAATCATACAGAATATACCAGCGGGGAGAGCTTGTTTTCGTACTGAATACCACAAAAACAACAACAACAGGCCTCCGCATTCGCTATGCAGTAATTTGACCGTAAACATTGAATGTATCCCTATACTTAATAAAGGCTTAAAACTGACCAACGTCAAATTAAGCGAACACATTTACTCTCTGCGCATTTCGGGTTCTTGCGTGTGCTGTGGCGTCTGCTGTGTCAAGTTTGGAAACCGGTCCGTCTTCTTACATCCTTGCAGAACTTTTTTTTTTTTTTCATCTGTTCCGTCGCTACTCGGCGCTACTGCCGTGTTTGTGAGTTCTTCTCAGGACTCTCCATGTCGATGCAAATTTTCGGGAAGGCGATTGAGTTCAGACTGTACAGAGAGAAACTTGGACTTTTCTGTTCTCACTAAACTTGGAGTGAACAGGGAAATGAATAGCTGCCGCTCGCGCAGCATTGCTCTTCCACGTCCGCACGCTGCGAAGCGCAAAGCGAACCCGTGATAGGTTACCGGCTGGTCAGGAACTTCCCGGTCGCAAGACGGCAGCGCGCTATCTTGGCTGGACAGTCATCCGCAAAGGAAATCGGGTAAGCGCGAGTATGTCTCGCCCATCCTTGGAAACGAGAATCTCAACTGTTTTTGCCTGTTATCGACATCGTTGGTGACAAGTCCTGTGAAGTCCGAAACTTTTGAGATCAGTTCGAAGAGTTTAGGATTTTTTTCCCTTAATTGTATTGTATAACCTTGATTCTTGCCACATTTCATTTTTCTAGTTCCATGAGAAGTAGCCTATTGGTTTTGATGAATAAATTTGCATCAATTTGTGATATAAATGGCCGTGTCTTATGGTTGCAATTACTTAGAAAATTAAATTTTTATACACCACCCAAGTATCGTAGACCTTAATAAGTGACATACATTTCAACCTGATGCCTCTACCTGTTCTTGAGAAAAAGGGGTTCTAACAGACCAAAAGACAGACAGACAGACAGGAAAACAAATGAAAAAAAGTGTATTATAATTACAAATTACCCATTTCTGGATTTTTTCTTTACTTGTACTGTGAAATCTACGTTCTTGCCAAATTACATGGTTCTAGATCAGTGTAAATTACCCTATAGCTTTTCATGAGTGAATTTCCGAATATAAATGCCACAAATAGCCATATATTATGATTGCATTGACTTAGAAGTTTGTATTTTTTGTATCGCCAAGGGACTATACACCTTAAGATGTGACATAAATTTCAACTTCATACGGACACCCGTTGATGAGAAAAAAAGGAGTCTTAGCACATGGACAGTCAGACAATATTTTTTCGTGTAACGACGTACAAATTATGAATTTTCGGATCTTTCGTTTACTTGTACTGTGATCCATTGGTTCCTGCCAAATAATATGATTCTAGGTCAGCGGTAAGTACCCTATAGGTTTTGTTGAGCTCGAAGCATCATAATATGTAACATAAATAGTAGTATCTTTTGATTGCATGACTTAGAAAATGGCTCTGAGCACTACGCGACTTAACTTCTGAGGTCATCAGTCCCCTAGAACTTAGAACTACTTAAACCTAACTAACCTAAGGACATCACACACATCCATGCCTGAGGCAGGATTCGAACATGCGACCGTAGCAGTCACGTGGTTCCAGACTGTAGAGTCCAGAACGCTCGGTCTCCCCGGCCGGCATAATTTAGAAGTTTATATATTTGTCATCGCTAAAGAACCATAGACGTTAATATGTGACATAAATTTCAACTTGATACGTCTAACCATTCTTCAGAGAAAGGTGTTTAAACAGTCGGACGGACGGAGAGAGGGACAAGACAGTGATGCTATAAGCATTCTGTTTTAACAGACTGAGATTCGGAACCCCAAAAGTAATTACGGGGAAACATGATAGCACCATAACTTCGCTTCTGACAGCCATACTGGGCTTCATTTGACGTTGCCCCGACTTACTACCATCGCAGGCTCTTACTGTGTGTATATGATCTCTAAAAGTTTTTAAAACACAATATACCTCAAATATCCTTTATTGTTGACAGTTCTCAAAACAAAACTTTACAAACAAGAACACTGCAGAAACTTTTTGTGTCAAATATACTTCGAAATGAAGAACAGCACACAGTTCAATCTAAAGCCTTTCGTCCTATTTTTTGTTCTTCCTGCATAGGTCATGTCTTCTTACAGGTTTATTCTACTGAAAGTTAAATTCTACTGAAAATTAAACAGCGCATGGAATGTGGTTTTATCGAAGTCGAAACATTTTCCCTCGCCTGATGGACGACCTCCTGATGGTTTCCTATTTTAGAGGAATTTATCAATAATGAATGAGACAAAGAAAACATTCGGCGATTGGAGTATTCTTTCCGGTTCAAATGGCTCTTATCACTATGGGACTTAACATCTGAGGCCATCAGTCCCCTAGAACTTAGAACTACTTAAACCTAACTAACCCAAGGAAATCACACACATCCACGCCCGAGACAGGATTCGAACCTGCTACCGTAGTAGCAGCGTGGTTCCGGACTGAAGCGCCTAGAACCGCTCGTCCACAGCTGCCGGCTATTCTTTCCGGTATGAACCTTGAGAACAACTTGGGAATTCAGTATGCACATGTGTAAGGCGCTGGAAAGGTTGTTTTGTACTATTTCAACGTATTGCGAACACGTTCAGTTGAGCTGAGTAACATATCTCATTTCCCCAATGCAGCAATGGTCTCGTACGGGAAACCGTTTGTTGTACTTATAGGATAGTGTCGCTAAGAACACCTGCTGTTTTTTGGTCTGTACTCAGCCTGGTGACTGATTTTTTAATCATATGAAGGTGTACCCACTAGACACCCCTATCAGCGGTTTCCGCCATTTTCTACAGTTTTTGTTATTGTTGGCTATGAGGTTTAGTTCTGTGCAACATTTCTAAACATTTTGAGTTCTACACATTTAAATGCTGTGTGATATACACTGAAATATCAAAAATCATGGAATAGCGATATGCACATACACAGATGATGGCGGTATCCTCGACACAATGTATTAAAGGGCAGTGCATTGGCGGAGCTGTCATTTGCACTCGGTTGATTCACGTGAAAAGGTCTCCGACGTGATTATGGCCGCCGACGGGAATTAACAGATTTTTGGCTGGCAATCGATAGCGTTACAAACGTGTTCCATTTTGTTCAGCTCGGGCGGATTTGATGCACAAGATGTCAACGTGAGTTCACTGTATGCTCCTGAAACAGCTGTACCACAATTCTGAGCATGTGAGACCGACTGTTATCCTGTTGCAAGATACCATCCGCCATAATGTCCTCAGAGCCCGCAGCTTCCATGGTGGCTTTGCTAAGTGCCATACGTCTCACGAAATTCCAGGCGTACGTCCTCCGTAGCAAAGTACTGCCGCCACAGGCCACAGGCGCGGACCGTATTTCGGGCGGCCGGTCGACAGGATGGCGGTGTTTCCGGGCACGACCAACGGCCTGGTGTCACAAGAAGCTTGATTCATCGAACCAGGAGACACGTTTCCTTTGATCCAAGGTCCAATAACGACGATCCCGTCTTCACTGCAATCCAAATTGATGATGTCATTGGGTCGACATGGGAGCACGTAGGGGTTGCCTGCTGTGGAGTCCCTTGTTCAAAAATTATCACTGAACGGTGTGCTCCGAAACGCTTATGATGCACCAGCATTGTACTCCGTCCTCAGATCTGCCACAGATCGCTACCCAGCCTGCTTTACACAGAGCGAAGGCCTGTGGCCTCCAAGTTCTGTGCTGAGGCGCGAACATCCAAAACCTTGTCGTCTATTCGTAGTTCTTCACTGTCCATAGATACGAGCACGTGAACAGTCGCCAAGCTATGCCAATCCCAAGATGCTCGTTCCCAGACACCGGGCGATACCAATCTGTCCTCTGTCAAAATCGCTTACGTCGGTGGAGTTCCCCATTTCCGAACTGTATAGTCGCTTGAATGGTTCCCCGTTCATCTCTGCCCCCCCCCCCCCCTGTATACAAGGCCATACTGAAAGTAATTATCAACAACTTTCAAAAGTTTAAATCTTTATTTTTTAGATAAACCAAGTAAACCATCTTAATCTACATGTTTTCCGTAATTTAATCTGCATTTCTTTGCACACATTTTTCCAATCGTTCTGCAAATTTGATAATGTCCTTTCGATGGAAATGGAAATGTTGTGTGACGAGACCCTCCCGTCGGGTAGACCGTACGCCGGATGCAAGTCTTTCGATTTGACGCACTTCGGCGACTTGCCCGTCGATGAGGATGAAATGATGATTAAGACAACACAGCACCCAGTTTCTGAGCGGAGAAAATCTCCGACCCAGCCGGGAATCGAACCCGGTCCCTTAGAATTGACATTCTGTCGCGCTGACCACTCAGCTACTGGGAGCGGACGTCCTTTTGATGAAACCACGTTTCAGTTTCCCGAAAGACATCGGCGAACTACTTGCTGAACATCGTCCACCAACTTGTACCTTTGGCCTCACATCTGTTCCTTAACAGAACCGAAAAAATAGTAGTCGGAGGCAGCCAAGTCGGCACTGTAGGGAGGATGTGAAAGAGTTTCGCACCCAAATGTCCTGATGTTATCCACAGCGACACGAACTGTGTTAATCGTGTTGCAAGATGGTCATTTCCGGACGTTTGCCCCGCAGTTCACAACGGAGCTTCAAAAGTGTTTCGATATGGCGGGCATCACTTACGGTTTGACCACGTTCAAGAAAATCTATCAGAATACAATCGTTTGCACCCCAGAAGATAGTACCTCTAACTTTCCTAGTAAATGGCACTGTCTTCGCACTCTTCTTATATGACAAATTCAAGAGATGCCATTGCATTCTCTGGCGTCCTACTTCAAGCTCGTAATAAAGGAATCAGCACTCAACGCCTGACGTAATGCTAGTCAAAAAATCATGACCATTTTGACGTCTCTGAAGTAGTTTTGGGCGATGATTCTTCTCTGGAGTTTGTGGCCTTTGGACCATAAAAGTGTGACTTAACGGGCATAAACGTTTCGACAACCTAAGCTTTGAATCATTTCTTTCACTGCACTATGTCCTACAGCAACTTTTGCAGCGATTTCATCTGCTGTGACGCGCCTGTCTTCTCTGGTACGGCTCGTGAAGTCTTTCTTTGTTGCGCTCCGTGGAGGCAGTCCGCGGGAGACCGCTACGAACCTCATATTTGATACTCGTGTTTCCACCTTTTGAATGTTTCACTCACCTCTTAGCACTGTTGTTACTCTTCCAGACTTCTCCATAGGCACGCTGAAGTCAGCGGTGAATTCCAGCTACACATTTCCCTTTTTAATAAGGAATTCAATGAGAGCACGCTGCCGAAACGAAACATGATGACAGCCATTTTGGAAGTACTGTCTCTGGTCACGTGATAAATGATAATGACGTCATAATATGGCAACATCAGTGTAATCTCTATAGATTACGATGGTGGCATCATTTTTGTTACATTTTTGATATTGGAATTTTAACAATGGATTCCTCATGACTGAGTGTGACCTACGTACTTTTCTGGCCACTTCGTGTGTCCGCATCGCTACCAGACGGATTTCAACACCAAAATGTGCAGGGATGATAGTGTTTTGTCTCTTCGGTGTATGATGAATCAATACCTCGCTACTCAAAGGCAGTTCGTTGTAATCAACTTAAACGCTTTCTCAAATCTATGAATGCTAAACAGGGTGGCAATCTATACTGATTGCTCTCTCCTATAATTTCATTCATGACTTGCAAATGGTCTATTGTGTCATATCCAGCTTGTTCCTTTGCCTGACTAAAATCTTTTCTACAAGCCTTCACACTCCATGGACTATCAGGAACAGCAACCGTGGGTACTACTTTGAAAAGAAAACAGCCGTGGTTGCGAGGGACATAATACTTTCACTAAAGCGTATCGGCCTTCTGGAGCAACATCAGAATTTTTTTAAAGAGGGGCAAAATTTGGTGCATATTAAATTTTTCTGAAGATGTCCCATCAAGGCGAAACGCCTCAGTAAATGCATTGCTTCTCCTGCAACCAAGACTTTTTTTTCTAAATTATTTTTTTCTATCTGGGAAGTGATAATTTTAGTGTAAGTTGTACGTTATGGAGGTGAGGCTGAAAGGTGTATATCTAATATTTTATGTTTTGCCTGTCCTCTTATATGACACGCCACGAAGACCAAGACAATTTTATTTAATGGTTTCGTGGCTAGAAACTTCTTTCCCAAATTCTGTAACTAATTTCCCATAATCTATAATTAATTTTGAAAGTCATTTTTATGCTTTTTCCTCCAGTTCTTATCATTTCCTTCGAAACTTCGTTCTCTCCCAGTTTTTAGAACTACGTGGTACCTGTCCAAGAGTAAACGAACACCCAGTGAGATATTTAAAAATGGACCTTGCATTACATAAAAACATCCACATGAAATCTACAAGTAACTTAAGAGGTTGTACAAGCACACGATACATCATTCCAGACCGTCTAAAGTATGATATGGTTTGACTCCTTTTAAAGGAACTTATTGAGACATATTAATTATTATTTGAGAGTTCACGGTTAACGTCCAGCTGAAAATTCTGAGAAAAGATAATGTACTGAAGAATAGATGAGCACTTGTAAATCAAATGGTTCAAATGGCTCTGAGCACTATGGGACTTAACATCTGAGGTCATCAGTCCCCAAGAACTTAGAACTACTTAAACCTAACTAACCTAAGGACATCACACACATAAATTCCCGAGGCAGGATTCGAACCTGCGATCGTAGCGGTCGCGCGGTTCCAGACTGAAGAGCCTAGAACTGCTCGGCCACTCCGGCCTTGTAGATGTATGAACTTGTGAGTCAGTTAAAATTTTTGATTCCAGAACGACCTCTTCACTGAGCAGTCCAACATCTCATAGAATATGACAATTTCACCTATTGGGATTTTTATGATTCATAAAACTCGCTTGACCAAGAAAATCACAACATCCAATTGGAGAAACGAAAATTTATGGGTTAGAAGACACAGTAACTGATGGTGACGAAGCTACTTCAAAGAAAAATGACATAGTAGGCCGCGCAGGCAGTTTCCATACCGAATTACATTTTAATTGGGAAATTAGCACTACTGGTGGCCCACAAGGCTGAGTATTGTGTCCACTATTGTTCTTGTTTTCTGCAAGTGACCTCTCATCTTTTATCGATAAAGCACAGGTACTTTTCTTTACTGTTGATGTAAGCATCATATCAACCAGCAATAGAAGGTATGATAATTGAAAGTTTCATAAAAAAATATTTATTTTTCTTCTGTAATATCGTATAGAATAATCCTGTAGGTGAATTCCACACTTAGGCACAACGTAAACACTTTGGAGAGACATGGTGGAAGGATAATATTTATTTTATATCCCCAGATCTCATGTAAGCAAACGTTTAAAATACTAGATATGTTAACAGTACACAATACATTACTCTATTTGAAGTTGGAAATTTGCTTTGGAGAGGCGCCCACAATCTGAAAATAACAGTAGATGCCAAAGTCTAAAACTGGGTGCAAAAGTTGTGCCAAATGTCCCTAACTTAATCTTACTACTGAACAGAGGGGAACAGAGTACTACCCATAAAATTCTTACAGTAATTGTATCACACCTCTGCTTTGCACAGACTGCTTAGTGCGTGGTCGTCATCATCTCTGTGACACGTTTTTCGTTTAACGAGTGACTGAAGAACTTTTGTCCTGCTTGAAAATCTGTTTCTGAGGCATTAAATGCACCGTGGACGTCGAGCTGCTGTTTAATTACTTAAACGTATACAGCAGCGGAACGCCTTTGTTGCTTCATCAAATACGGATGAAACAAATAAGAGGATCCGGACACTTTCCTCGAGAACTGCAAGGCATAGATACACAGTGAAAGCGGTGTGAATTAAAAATACCTTCGAGTAACAACTCCTTTTGACTCACAGATTAATTTATGAATATACAGAGTTACTAAATGTAAATTAAGATTAACGTACAAGGATAACATTTAAATGGCCAACATATAGATACGAGGGTAATCCCAAAAGAAAGGTCTATTTTTTATAAGTACATAGACCTGTTTATTTCTACAATGGTTTGCATCAGAGTACAACTTAAGGAAATAGCTATTTTTCGACATAATCACCATTTCTGTCGATGCATTTTTGCAGACGCTGTGGCAGTTTTCGTATGTCCATGTCATACCAGCTCGCCGCCATGCTGTTCAGAAAGTTATGAACCTCTTCTTTCACCTCGTCGTCGGAGCTGAATCGCTTTCTGCCCAAATGTTCTTTTAACCTAGGAAACTGGGCGCCAAGTCAGGACTTTGGGTGGGTGGGTGATTATGTTCCACTGAAACTGTTCCAGGAGAGCAACGGTTTGCCGGGCGATGTGTGGGCGAGCGTTGTCATAGAGAATGCGTACGCCCTTGCTCAACATTCCTCTTCCCCGGTTCTGAATTGCCCATTTGAGTTTTCTGAGTCTCACAGTACCTGTCAGCGTTCATTGTGGTCCCAGCGATTCAGCTCCGACGACAAGGTGAAAGACGAGGTTCATAACTTTCTGAACAGCATGGCGGCGAGCTGGTATGACATGAGCACACAAAAACTGCCACAGCGTCTACAAAATGGATCGACAGAAATGGTGATTATGTCGAAAAACAGCTAAATGTTGAAGCTGTAAACTGGTGTAAACCATTGCAGAAATGAACAGGTCTATGTACTTATAAAAAAATAGAAGTCCTTACTTTTGGGATTGTTGTTGTTGCTGTTGTTGTTGTGGTCTTCAGTCCTGAGTCTGGTTTGATGCAGCTCTCTCTGCTACTCTATCCTGTGCAAGCTTCTTCGTCTCCCAGTAACTACTGCAACCTACATCCTTCTGAATCTGCTTAGTGTATCCATCTCTTGGTCTCCTTCTACGATTTTTACCCTCCACGCTGCCCTCCAGTACTAAATTGGTGATCCTTTGATGCCTCAGAACATGACCTAACAAGCGATCCCTTCTTCTAGTCAAGTTGTGCCAGAAACTTCTCCCCAGTCCTACTCAATACCTCGTCATTAGTTATGTGATCTACCCATCTAATCTTCATCATTCTTCTGTAGCACCACATCTCAAAAGCTTCTATTCTCTTCTTGTCCAAACTATTTATCGTCCATGTTTCACTTCCATACATGGCTACACTCCATACAAATACTTTCAGAAACGACTTCCTGACACTTAAGTCTACACTCGATGCTAACAAATTTCTCTTCTTCAGAAATGCCTTCCTTGCCATTGCCAGTCTACATTTTATATCCTCTCTACTTCGACCATCATCAGTTATTTTGCTCCCTAAATAGCAAAACTCCTTTACCACTTTATGTGTCTCATTTCATAATGTAATTACCTGAGCATCACCCGACTTAATTAGACTACATTACATTAGCCTCGTTTTGCTTTTGTTGATGTTCATCTTTTATCCTCCTTTCAAGACACTGTCCATACTGTTCAACGTCTCTTCCAAGTCCGTTGCTGTCTCTGACAGAATTACAATGTCATCGGCGAACCTCAAAGTTTTGATTTCTCCTCCATGGATTGGGATTACCCTCGTATATTTTCTCTAAGTAAATGCACTATTTCTACTACCCCATTGGCATATTCCCCAACATAGCGAGATATTACCTTTTTAAAAGAAAGAAAAAGACAGAGACAGAGAATTGCATAATTTCTAACAAGGTAAGAGATAGCAGGATGTACAGAGATGCTGCAGTGAAGTTTAGAGCAAGCCATAGCAAAGTTGGAAATGCTGAGAAAACAGCCCCCGGCTGGAGTGCTGTGACTTACATATAAGTGTGGTGGCCTCGAAGTAGACGGGGACGAAGTCGAGTGGCGTTGCTTCCAGTCTGTGACCCGAATGAGGAGCTGTGGAGTGGCAGTGCCTCTACCTGCTGGCTGACGTGGACGGGGTCACGTGATGGACCTCGGACACGGGGAAGTCTCTCGCGAATCTGCAACCGTAGGTAGTGTTGCACAATTAGGCCACGTGGTCTGGCGGACGCTGTTCGGCTCAGGCGCAGTCTGCATGGGTGTCAACCACTCTCGTCAGTACACTGTCACTAGGATGATAATTACTCACAGGAGCAGTCGTGTGGAGCCGTGGTACTGTTTAAAAAAAGATTCATCCGATTTCATAAGACTACACTACTGGCTATTAAAATTGCTACATCACAAAGATGTCGTGCTACAGACGCGAAATTTAACTGACAGGAAGAGGCGCTGTGATATACAAATGATTAGCTTTTCAGAGCATTCACACAAGGTTGGCGCCGGTGGCGACACTTATAACGTGACACGAGGAAAGTTTCCAAACGATTTCTCATAGCAGTTGACCGGCGTTGCCTGGTGAAACGCTGTTGTGATGCCTTCTGTAAGGCGAAAAAATTCGTACCATCACGTTTCCGACTTTGATAAAGGTCGGATTGTAGCCTATCGCGATTGCGGTTTATCGTATCGCGATACTGCTGTTCGCGTTGGTCGAGATCCAATGACTGTTAGCAGAATATGGAATCGGTGAGTTCTGGAGGGTAATACGGAACGCCGTGCTGGATCCCAACGGCCTCGTATCACTAGCAGTCGAGGTGACAGGCATCCGCATGGCTGTAACGGATCGTGCAGCCACGTCTCGATCCCTGAGTCAACAGATGGGGACGTTTGAAAGGCAACAACTGTCTGCACGAACAGTTCGGTGACGTTTGAAACAGCATGGACTATCAGCTCGGAGATCATGTCTGCGGTTACCTTTGACTCTGCATCACAGACAGGAGCACCTGCGATGCTGTACTCAACGACGAACCTGGGTGCACGAACGGCAAATCATTTTTTCGGATGAATTCAGTTTCTCTTTACAGCATCATGATGGTCGCATCCGTGTTTGGCGACATCGCGGTGAACGCACATTGGAAGAGTGTATGCGTCATCGCCATAGTGGGGTATCAGCCGGCGAGATGGTATGGGGTGCCATTGGTTACACGTCTCGGTCACCTCTTGTTCGCATTGACGGCACTTTGAACAGTGGACGTTACTTTTCAGATGCGTTATGATGCGTGGCTCTACCCCTCATTCGATCCCTGTGAAACCCTACATTTCAGCAGGATAATGCACGACCGCAGGGCCTTTCTGGATACAGAAAATGTTCGACTGCTGCCCTGGCCAGCACATTCTCCAGATCTCTCACCATCTGAAAACGTCTGGTCAATGGTGGCCGAGCAACTGGCTCGTCACAATACGCCAGTCACTACTCTTGATGAACTGTGGTATCGTGTTGAAGCTGTATGGGCAGGTGTACTTGTACACGCCATCCAAGCTCTGTTTGACTCAATGCCCAGGCGTATCAAGGCTGTTATTTCGGCCAGAGTTGGTTGTTCTGGGTATTGATTTCTCAGGATCTAAGCACCACAAATGGGTGAAAATGTAATCATATGTATAATATATTTGTCCAATGAATACATGTCTATCATCTGCATTTCTTTTGGTGTAGCAATTTTAATGGCCAGTAGTGTATATCTTCTACGCGAATGAAGATAAAACTTGTAGTAAACATTAACTTACGTTTGGGACTAAATAGTGTTCATTTTCAAAAGGGAATTTTTTAAAAATTTGTGGTAATTTCCTATTGTACAAAACTGCTGAGGTCATCGGTCCATAGGCTTACACACCACTTAATATAACTTAAACTAACTTACGCTAAGGGCAACAGACGCAACCATGCCCGAGGGAGGACTCGAACCTCGGTCGGTGGCAAGGCGGCTCAGACCAGGCGGCTATCATGCGTGGCTTTCAAAGGAACCATGCGATTGTACAGGGGAGTGTCTTGTACATTCACACATGCATGCATGCACATAAAACCTTGTGGTAGTTTTTACGGTTACGTTTAGAATCAAAGTTTTCATTTACGTTTCACAAACGTTCAGTGTGCTGCAGTCGTCAGGCTGCGACTTCTGGTTTTATGTGTGTGTCATAAAAGAATATGATGAGCGCGGTATGTACTACGTGACACATTAAGTGTGCTTGATAATGGCTCACGGGTGAAATTATTTAATAGCACGATTTTAATAAAGCACAATACAGTCTGCAACGGACAATGTATTCTTTTATTAAACACTTAGATGCTGTGGATCCCCACGGAAGCAAAATCTTCATAAAAATGGAGTTACGGTCAAATACACCCCTGAAATGACGCATATGGAGGAGGGAGCACAATGTCACCATAACATTGACCGCTGAATGAACCGTGTTCAAAGTTTTGGAGCACTGTATGCCCATGCAGCATAATCCGATAACATGCAAATCACAAAAGCGATCATGTTCGACAATACTGGACGTCCCCTCATATGGCGAGTGGTGCGAACATATGTAAGTAGGCTGTTTAGGTTTTTATGTTGGTAACGCCACGTAGCGCTCTGCACGAAAATCGTTGACTGCGCTGTGTGCAGTCTGTGGCTGGTTGGACTCATTGTTGGATTATTCGCTTGTGTAGTGCTGGGCAGTTGGATGTGAGCAGCCCGTAGCGTTGGGCAGTTGGCATATCACTTTTGAACTCTATTAAGGTAAATACATTGTTTGTTCTCTATAAAAATCTTTCGTTTGCTAACTATGCCTATCAGTAGTTAATGCCTTCACTGGTTAGAATCTTTTATTTAGCTGGCAGTATTGGCGCTCGCTGTATTGCAGTAGTTCGAGTAACAAAGATTCTTGTGAGGTAAGTGATTCATGAAAGGTATAAGTTATTGTTAATCAGGGCTATTCTTCTGTAGGGATTATTGAAAGCCAGATTGCGTTGCGCTAGAATATTGTGTGTCATTTTGGTGATCAGAATAAGTAAAGAGAAAACTATCTGAGTACGTTGAGTTTTACTCAGCTGTTTCGGTATCAAATAACGTAAGAGTTTTTCCAGCACTTCCTTAATTTTCAAAGGGGAAGTTTCACATGTAATGCACACAGGAATAGCGTCTAACAATATTGTTTTGATGGTCCAGGTGTTATGGTGTGGGGAGGTGGAGAACTGCACGGGAATGTTGAGGTCTAAACCTTTGAACACGGTACATTCAGCAGTCAACGTTACCGTCACGCTGTACTCCTCCTCACGTGCGGTTTCCAAGGGCGCTTTCGACTCCCACTTCATTTACGTGGATGGCAATGCGCGTGATATCCCTGGCACAGCGGGACAGAGCGGCCAAAATAAGTTACTGTCAGTGCACTAAACATATAAACTTTATTTATTACACAAGCAAGAATAAAAACTCTCAAGGTTTTAGCGAAAGACCACCTCTGATTTAATTTGGATCGGCTGAAGGTCACATCGAAAATCCAAGGCACAGGGCCTAAGCAAGGAATTGAGGTACAGGAGTTCTCCTGGAGGCTTCACTTCTTTAGAAAAAATTCTTTATCTTTAATATAAATGGGCTGAAAGCTTCGCTTAAATTTTTTCCATAGAAGTCGGTTTGAGAGCCACACATTAATCAAGAACAGTTTAGAGATTCAGCCCGAGACAAAGCTTTTTAATAGTTAATCTATATAGGCTGAAAACTCGGCTGAAGGCCGCATATCAGCAAAACAATTTAACAAGGCCTAGGAAGAAGAGCTTTCAATATGAAAAAGCTGAAGGCCTTATCTTAAAATATTTCGTATAAAACTCGGATGAAGGCCTCATACTAAAGAAGAACAATCTTATGACTTATGGGTCAGACAAGGATTTTGGATTTTTAAATTAAGAGAATTAAAACTTGGCCACACAGAGTACTTAAGACTAAAAAGGAAATCACTATGTAAAACACAAGGAGCGGCGCTCAGAAGGTTCCAAGGGTCAGCCTGGGAAAGTAATACTAACGCACGCTTAGGTGACACAGGCAGCCAGACTGACAACCTCTTAATCAGAAGGCAACCCAACCGAAAGCCAGCCGACAAATCAATCAACAAGATCAGTTCCGCTCCGCCCTACCAGCGAAACGACACCAAGATGTCACTAGCACAACGTCCCGTATACAGGTACTCAATCCAGCCAAGTCAGAATAAACGCCCAAGACTACCAACAGCACCTCAGCTGTCGAACTACACGCTGTGGTGGACAGCATCAACACAACGAGGAACACTGCCGAAAACTATGTCAACGACCAGGCAGGTAACCGGAACGTCAACAGCCACAAGGTAGAAGATAACACTGGTACACTTCATTAATGAAGGCACAAATTAAATTAGGTTAAACACCACACAGGAAGATGGCTGCAATTCTAGCCAACTTCAATGCACACACGTTGTTGCTCGCAGGGATCTCCCAGAAAGCGAGAACCGGGATCAAACGACGAGATGTGATAGCAGTTGAAGCTTGATATTAGGTTGAGTACTCAACTTTAGTGTCCAGGATCGGTGGGCGACGAACTTTGTAACACTCAAAAGAAGCACCTCACAAATCCAACCACGCATGCACGCCGGCAGCGGCTCCGGCCTGACTACACGCCACGGATACTTCTCTGTCCCAACTGACCCACCGCCTAGGCCCGGAAACAGACAAAGGACCAAATACACGTCGGCCAATGAGACGACCAACCGAACGACCAACGAACGGTCGTCCTGCTCCAACCTCCTGCTCTGCCCCAACCGACCGACAGCCTAGGCCCGGAAACAGACAAAGGACCAAATACACGTCGGCCAATGAGACGACCAACCGAACGACCAACGAACGGTCGTCCTGCTCCAACCTCCTGCTCTGCCCCAACCGACCGACCGCCTAGGCCCGGAAACAGACAAAGGACCAAATACACGTCGGCCAATGAGACGACCAACCGAACGACCAACGAACGGTCGTCCTGCTCCAACCTCCTGCTCTGCCCCAACCGACCGACCGCCTAGGCCCGGAAACAGACAAAGGACCAAATACACGTCGGCCAATGAGACGACCAACCGAACGACCAACGAACGGTCGTCCTGCTCCAACCTCCTGCTCTGCCCCAACCGACCGACCGCCTAAGCCCGGAAACAGACAAAGGACCAAATACACGTCGGCCGATGAGACGACCAACCGAACGACCAACGAACAGTCGTCCGCTCCAACCTCCTTCCGTCGGCGAGCACTGGTTGTCCGCGCCTCACTGGCGCTCCATCCTGGACTTCACTGCTGCTGCATCCTGACTGAGATCTCAACTGAATCCCAGACACACGACGACCCGGAAATACCATCGGTCGCTCCAGAGATGGTACGACAGTGCACTTATCGATCAGTGCTGCTGCTGCCACTCACGAGCAGGTAAGGCAGCAACTTAGTGACGCCAGTAATTCAAATAAAATAAAAAAAGGAGGCGGCAGTACCGTAAAAACAAGATGACAAGTAATGAACGGCATGAACGCGAGCCACACACGGCTCAGCGCGACTGCAGCGAACAGCACGGGTGGACTAGCTCTTGTAACGAGAGGATAATAGGCGATTTAAATCTGATCGAGCGCGTGTGGGATGCGTTTGAGAGATGTACTGCACCAACGACCATCCAGAAGCTGTCAGCCACGCTGTTGGAGGTATGGAACGTCCTACCACAAGAAATCCTTACCAGCCGACACGCAAGATGAGTGCCTGTTGCAGAGCATGCACTGCTGTCAGTGGTGATCAGACACCCTATTAAGAGTCCTGCCATGCCTATTGTAATGTTCAGGGGCCGTCATGAATCGAGGTGACTTCATTTTTATTGCTGTCTTACAAGGAGACGGCACGAGCGTGGGATCGGGGAGTTGTCCGAAATTTTGTGTGGTGAAAGAGGACCCCTAACACCTCACGTGGCTAAAATATTAGGACGCACTACTTCGAAAATCCCGGGAAAAATCGATCCAAAGTTTCTTAGGTAGCCGTCACGGTAGCTCAGTGTGTTCGGTCAGAGAGCTGGTTGGCCTCTGTAATAAAAAACAGAGTGGAAGGATCGACCTCCGAACTTGAACAGAATGTCTTGCGACGTCCGCAACGACCAAACACAACGATCAATAACGAACAAAATGCAAATAAAAAAAATAAAAAAATAAAAGGTGTTTAGGGCTCGGACTCTTACGCCAGAGAGGTCTCGGGTTCTATTCCTCCTCTGGCACTTTTTTCTTCTGTTTCATTTTATTTTTTTATTTCATCAATTATTCAGAAAGTTTCCCAAACCTACATTATCTTTAACAAATTAGTTACACTATTGAATAAAAATTATTTTCTTTTTGTCCAACAACACAATTCATGGCGGTGGGTTTTCCATTTTTCATTGTAAAGTATATAAGGAGAATCACTGGGTTTTTAATCAAAATAACAAATTCGATTGGGAAACATTCAATTTTTATACACATACTAATTATGAACAAGAACCGCAGTGGTATTATCGTAAAAACAAACAAAGCAATAATTTTTGCGACATCTTACGCAACATATAAAAGCGGATGTTTTTTACAATTACAGGGCGTTTGCAATAAATTTGTACAAAAATATGCCCCATTAACATTTACGAAAATGTTTAGAGTTTCTGATAATTTTGAGGCAAACCAGGCATATTGAATCATGTCTCGTAATATTGGTGAGGATAACTGATGGTGAATTACAGAATGAATTTTTATACAGTCTTCCCGAGATTTATTTCACGATTCTCCTGTAACAATGCGCTGCAAATTTGGGGGTAACAGAAGGATAAAAAAAGTGCCAGAGGAGGAATCGAACCCGAGACCTCTGGCGTAAGTGTCCGACCGCTAACCAGGTAGGCCAGACGGCGACTCAGCAGTAGACTAACATTTTACACTCATCAGGCACCTAAGAAACTTTGGATCGATTTTTCTCGGGATTTTCCGAGTAGTGCGTCCTAATATTTTAACCACGTGAGGTGTTAGGGGTCCTCTTTCACCACACAAAATTTCGGACAAATCTCGGACCCACGGTCATGACGTCTCCTTGTTAGAATAAAAGTGCCTTTTCTGTTCGTCTCATTAGACTCTTAGGTTATTTTCAGATGACGCTGTCATTTATCGACTAATAGAATCATGAGAAGATCAAAACAAATTGCAAAACGATTTAGAAAGGATATCTGTATGGTGCGAAAATTGGCAAGTGGTCCTAAATAACGAAAAGTGTAAAGTCATCCACATGAGTGCTGAAAGGAATCCGTTAAACTTCGGTTACAGGACAAATCAGTCAAATCTTAAGGCCGTAAATTCAACTAAATACCTAGGAATTGCAATTACGAACAACTTAAATTGGAATGAACACACAGAAAATGTTGTGGGGAAGGCTTTCCAAACACTGCGTTTTATTGGCAAGTATTGACTTCTTAAGTAACACACTCCTGGAAATTGAAATAAGAACACCGTGAATTCATTGTCCAGGAAGGGGAAAATTTATTGACACATTCCTGGGGTCAGATACATCACATGATCACACTGACAGAACCACAGGCACATAGACACAGGCAACAGCGCATGCACAATGTCGGCACTAGTACAGTGTATATCCACCTTTCGCAGCAATGCAGGCTGCTATTCTCCCATGGAGACGATCGTAGAGATGCTGGATGTAGTCCTGTGGAACGGCTTGCCATGCCATTTCCACCTGGCGCCTCAGTTGGACCAGCGTTCGTGCTGGACGTGCAGACCGCGTGAGACGACGCTTCATCCAGTCCCAAACATGCTCAATGGGGGACAGATCCGGAGATCTTGCTGACCAGGGTAGTTGACTTACACCTTCTAGAGCACGTTGGGTGGCACGGATTACATGCGGATGTGCATTGTCCTGTTGGAACAGCAAGTTCCCTTGCCGGTCTAGGAATGGTAGAACGATGGGTTCGATGACGGTTTGGATGTACCGTGCACTATTCAGTATCCCCTCGACGATCACCAGAGGTGTACGGCCAGTGTAGGAGATCGCTCCCCACACCATGATGCCGGGTGTTGGCCCTGTGTGCCTCGGTCGTATGCAGTCCTGATTGTGGCGCTCACCTGCACGGCGCCAAACACGCATACGACCATCATTGGCACCAAGGCAGAAGCGACTCTCATCGCTGAAGACGACACGTCTCCATTCGTCCCTCCATTCACGCCTGTCGCGACACCACTGGAGGCGGGCTGCACGATGTTGGCGCGTGAGCGGAAGACGGCCTAACGGTGTGCGGGATCGTAGCCCAGCTTCATGGAGACGGTTGCGAATGGTCCTCGCCGATACCCCAGGAGCAACAGTGTCCCTAATTTGCTGGGAAGTGGCGGTGCGGTCCCCTACGGCACTGCGTAGGATCCTACGGTCTTGGCGTGCATCCGTGCGGCGCTGCGGTCCAGTCCCAGGTCGACGGGCACGTGCACCTTCCGCCGACCACTGGCGACAACATCGATGTACTGTGGAGACCTCACGCCCCACGTGTTGAGCAATTCGGCGGTACGTCCACCCGGCCTCCCGCTTGCCCACTATACGCCCTCGCTAAAAGTCCGTCAACTGCACATACGGTTCACGTCCACGCTGTCGCTGCATGCTACCAGTGTTAAAGACTGCGATGGAGCTCCGTATGCCACGGCAAACTGGCTGACACTGACGGCGGCGGTGCACAAATGCTGAGCAGCTAGCGCCATTAGACGGCCAACACCGCGGTTCCTGGTGTGTCCGATGTGCCGTGCGTGTGATCATTGCTTGTAGAGCCCTCTCGCAGTGTCCGGAGCAAGTATGGTGGGTCTGACACACCGGTGTCAATGTGTTCTTTTTTCCATTTCCAGGAGTGTAGAACCCAGTACGTTGTCCTCGATGGTGAGTGTATCATCTGGAGTGCCCCAGGGAAGAGTGGTAGGTCCGCTGTTGTTTTCTATCTACATAAATGATCTTTTTGATAGAACAGATAGCAATTTGCGGCTGTTTGCTGATGATGCTGTGGTGTACGGAAAGGTTTCGTCGTTGAGTGACTGTAGGAGGATACAAGATGATTTGGACAGCATTTGTGATTGATGTAAAGAACGACAGCTAACTCCAAATATAGATCAATGTAAATTAATGCACATGATTACGAAAAAGAATCCCGTGATGTTTAAATACTCCATTAGCAGCGTAGCGCTTCACACAGCCATGTCGATTAAATGTTTGGGCGTAACATTGCAGAGCGATATGAAGTGGGACAAGCGTGTAATGGCAGTTGTGGGCGAAGGCGGATAATAGTTTTCGGTTCATTGGTAGAATTTTGGGAAGATATAGTTCATCTGTAAAGGAGACCCCTTATAAAACACTAATACGGCCTGTTCTTGAGTACTGCTCGAGCGTTTGGGATCCCTATCAGGTAGGATTGAGGAAGGACATAGAAGCAATTCAGTGGCGGGCAGCTAGATTTTATCATCAAGCGAGTGTTACGGAAATGCTTCAGGAATTCGGGTGGGAGTCTCTGGAGGAAAGGAGGCGTTCTTTTCGTGAATCGCTGCTGAGGAAATTTAGAGAACCAGCATTTGAGGCTGACTGCGGTACAATTTTACTGCCGCCAACTTACATTTCGCGGAAAGACCACAAAGATAAGAGAGATTAGGGCTCGTACAGAGGCATGTAGGGAGTCATTTTTCCCTCGTTCTGTTTGGGAGTGGAACAGGGAGAGAAGATGCTAGTTGTGGTACGTGGTACCCTCCGCCACGCACCATATGGTGGATTGCGGAGTATGTATGTAGATGTAGATGTAGACACTTAGGAAACGTAACAGATCTACTGAGGAGACTGCCTACACTAAACTTGTCCGTCCTCTTTTGGAATACTGCTGCGAGGTGTGGAATCCTTACCATACGGGACGGAGTACATCGAAAAAGTTCAAATAAGGCTGGCACGTTTTGTATTATCGCGAAATAGGGGAGAGAGTGTAACTGAAATGATACAGGATTTGAGGTGGGCATCATTAAACAAATGCGTTTTTCGTTGCGGCAGAATCTTCTCGCCAGCTTCCTCCTCCGAATGCGAAAATATTTTGTTGACCTACATAGGGAGAAACGATTACCAATATAAAATCAGGGAAATCAGAGATCGTACGGAAAGATATAGGTGTTCGTTCTTTCCGTACGCTATACGAGATTTGGAATAACAGAATTGTGAAGTTGGTTCGATGAACCCTCTGCCAGGCACTTAAATGTGATTTGCAGATTAACCTTGTAGATTTAGATGTAGTTGTAGATTGCGTACTTTGCAGTTATCTTCCTTACTATAGTGTCGCAGTTTCTTCTATAGTATATGGTCGAAGTTTCATAGAGCTATGTCACTTGGTAGTTACACATCATGCAGAAGTCACTTTCGTCCTTAACTTTTACACACCGGTGTGTTACAAACGAGTGTTCTTTATTTACAACAAAACGCAATTCTACTGAAAAAAAACACTCACACGTCATGAAATTTTACATGATCGTTTGCTTGAGCACTGCATTAGACTGAAACTTCGTGGCAGATTAAAACTGTTTGCCGGACCGAGACTCGAACTCGGGAAGATAGGAGACGAGTTACTGGCAGGCGTAAAGCTTTCACGGTAGTTCGTCAGTCGTACTTAAGTAGTTCAGCCGGTACAGCACTTGCCCGCAAAAGGCAATGGTACACAGGAATTGAAACGTGTGCTTAGTTCAAATGTTCGTGAATTCCTAAGGGACCAACCTGCTGAGTCCATTGGTCCCTAGACTTACACACTACTTTCAACTAACTGAAACTAACTTCCGCGAAGGGCAACCCACACACCTCTGCCCCAGGGAGGACACGAACGTCCGGCGGGAGAGGCCGCGCAGTTCGCCCCTAACCGCACGGCCACTCTGCGCAGCCATGTCTTTACAAGGGAACATCCCCAAAGCACCCCCCTCAGATTTAGTTATAAGTTGGCACAGTGGATAGGCCTTGAAAAACTGAACACAGATCAATCGAGAAAACAGGAAGAAGTTGGTTGGAACTATGAAAAGATAAGCAAAATATAGACACTGAGTAGTCGATGCCCAAGATAGGCAATATCAAGGACAATGTGAGCTCACGAGCGCAGTGGTCCCTTGGTTAGCGTGAGCAGCTGCGGAACGAGAGTCTTTAGTTCAAATCTTCCCTCGAGTGAAAAGTTTACATTCTTTATTTTCGCAGAGTTATGATCTGTCCGTTCGTTCATTGACGTCTCTGATCACTGTAATAAGTTTAGTTTCTGTGTTTTGCGACCGCACCGCAAAACCGTGCGATTACTTGACGAAAGGACGTGCCTCTCCAATGGGAACCGAAAACATTTTATCGCAAGGTCATAGGTCAACCGATTCCTCCACAGGAAAACACGTCTGATATATTCAATAGGACACTGGTGACAGTATGTGCGTCACATGACAGGAATATGTTGTCTACCCACCTAACTAGTACACTTGGCGAATGGCTAAAAAGATTCTTCTACCTTGCCCGATTTAGGTTTTCTTGTCGATGTGATAATCACTCCAAAAAAGTGATGAAAACATGAGATTTTGTCACATAAACTGAAAATAAAAAGTTAAACTTTTCACTCGAGGGAAAAGTTGAACCAAGGTCTTCTCGTTCCGTAGCTGGTCACGCAACCACGGGACCACGGCGCTTCTAAGCTCACATTGTCCTTGATATTGCATATCTTGCGCATGGACTACTGAGTTTGTATATTTTGCTTATTTTTTCATAGTTCCGCACAACTTCTTCCGGTTTTCTCGATCGATGTGTGTTCAGTTTTTCAAGGCCTAGCAACTGTGCTGCTGCTTTCACTAATATTTGGCCTCATATTTGAGAGCCGGTTTTGTGGAGGGTATTGTCTGTAGACACTTCCTCCTGCCTAGAGTGGAGTTTGTGTGACTAGTGTTGGCCTATTTTAGATATGTCCTGTGTGTGCAGTGAACACGATTTTTTGCCTAGCCACTGTGCCAACTTATAACTAAATCTGAGGAGGGTGCGATGGGGAGGTCCCCTTGTTAGTGAAATGGAACGACTGCCATTAATACACACATAAACAAAAAATAAATCTGTGGTAATGGTCTGCGCAGCAAGTGCATGTGCTGGTTTGCTAAATGTTAATTTGCACAAGAGACTCATTAAGAGACAAAAGAGTTTTCTATATTGTAAGAAGTAAAGGTAAAAAACGAAGATGCGGTAGTTTCTCGTAAATAGCTGGGGCAACGAAGGGTCCTAACGACTGGAAAAGAAGGCTGGTCATCCCCGTTTTCAAGAAGGGGACACATAATTATAGGCCTATATCGTTGACATTAGTCTGCTGTAGAATTTTGGAACATGTTTTATGCTCGAGAATTATGACATTTTTTGGGGAACGAAAACCCCCTTAAAAATAAACACGGGTTCCGCAAAAAGAAATCTTGAGAAACTCAGCACGCTCTGTACCTCGATGACCTTCAGCGCTGTAGATAACGGCACTCAGGTTAAAACCGTGCTCCTTGACATCAGGAAGGCATCTGACACCGTCCCGCACTGCCGTTTAGCGAAAAAATAGGAGCTTATCGAGTATCGGAACATATTTGCATTGGATTCAAGACTTCCTTCCAGCTAGAACTCAATACTCTCTTAACGGAACAAAACTGACAGATGTAAAAGTAATTTCCGAAGTACACCAAGCAACTGTGACAGGAGCCGGCCGCGGTGGTCTCGCGGTTGTAGGCGCGCAGTCCGGAACCGTGCGACTGCTACGGTCGCAGGTTCGAATCCTGCCTCGGGTATGGATGTGTGTGATGTCCTTAGGTTAGTTAGGTTTAAGTGGTTCTAAGTTCTAGGGGACTGATGACCACAGCAGTTGAGTCCCATAGTGCTAAGAGCCATTTGAACCAACTGTGACAGGACCATTGTTGTTTAAAATGTATACTGTGTTAACAGTAACAAAATCGAGAAAGTGAAGGGACGAATTCCTGATTGGATGTGGAGGAAGAAAGGTCCTATGAACTTATGTCCGGAAACGCCTCGTTTCCACGGTAGATGGCGCTGATTAATGAAAATTCTTCTGACGACATGGCGTGTGTTCCTTGCGTGTTGCAGACTGTGTGATTGACGCAACGTACTGTAAGGTACAGAATGGTTCGGTATTCATGCAGGGAACCACCTAAGATGGTGTTGGTGAGTACGGCCAGAGAGTTGGAAACGGTCGAGAGGCAGCACGACTATATCAAAATAAGTACCGTCACAGACACCAACCATATCACACAACTAATAATTTTTTCATAGTGCGGGTCCACAGTCTTTATATATTTCTTTAAAGTCAGCACCGTCATTAGACTGTTGTCTATTTCCAGTGTTGCATTTACACTTGCACAGTAATGATCCTGCAAGAACGGGACCAACGACGACTGATGGGAATCGTTCAACGTGACAGAACTACAACCCCTCCGCAAATTGCTGCAGATTTCAATGCTGGGCCACCAACAAGTGTCAGCGTGAGAACCATTCAACGAAACATCATCGATATAGGCTTTCGGAGCCGAAGGCCCACTCGTGCACTCTCGATGACTGCACGACACAAAGTTTACGTGATACATGGAACTTACTGGAATTAAGGAAAACGTGGAAGGGAGCACCCACCAATGTAAGTTTCTTATTAGACAACATGTTTATTTAACAATATATAACCATATTTTCTTTAAAAAATTGTACAAATTTGCAAAATTCTTTTGATTTTAAACCTTCAATTGAATAAGCTTTTGCAAAGTAATCTGAAGTGATGTGTAGCAAACAATATGAAATAATTACAAGACCGCCGGACCTGCAGCCCTCCCGTTATCGGGTGAAACAGTGGTGTTTACTACCGCGCTGGGCACAAAAAATGGTTTAAGTGGCTCTGAGCACTATGGGACTTAACTTCTGAAGCCATCTGTCCCCTACAACTTAGAACTACTTAATCCTAACTAACCTAAGGACATCACAAATATCCATGCCCGAGGCAGGATTCGAACCTGCGACCGTAGCGGTCGCGCGGTTACAGACTGTACCGCTTAGAACCGCTCGGCCACGGACTGGGCACAGTCTGTCTTATTAAATGCCCTTTTGCAACACACGAAAAATTATATAAGCACCATAGATGACAAAAAAGATTCAATTACTCAAAACAGATGACGTAACTTTTAATATGAAAGCTGTATGTCGAAAGGTTCGAGGTTAAGACGCGCACCTGTGCTTTAAGGTTAAACAGATCAGGAAACAATATGACAATGAAAAGGCTTACTTCAAAGCAACCAACCTCTTAATTTCAATCAGCAACCAAGGTGCGACTGGATTCCAACCGTCCCTTCTGGCAATTTCATTTTGGCTAAAGCCCTGGTAACAGTTGGCTGTTAATATTTTCAAAGTTAAACTGATTGTCAGTTATTAAGACCGCTCTGACGGAACATCTTAAAACATTACTTGTGAACACTTATTACAAGAGAACTCACTCGGCGGAACCACAAGGTACAGTTAAAATACACCAATAATGACCCGGTCTTTCAACCACAGCAACGCACAGCTTAGTACAACAGGTTGTTCAGATTATAACTAATGACTGAGAAATGCAATTACAGTCAAAGAATTAAACTGGTTAACATCTAAATCTAGCCACATGGTCCCTCTTTTGTTTAACGGCAACCTGTGCCTTAGTATTATTGTTCCGACTGTATTTACGACCAGTAGCTGATTCATTAGAACATTAATGATCGAGTACAAACCGCAAAGGAAAGACAATATAATAGCGGGACAAATTTTCGAACGACAACTAGTGTCTTAGTACAATACTGCGGCCTATATTTACGACCAAAGAGTCGACCGAGTAAAACTCTGAGCGTCGGATACAAACCAGAAAATAATAAGAAGAGCAGGCAGACAATGACACAAATAGCTACGAGGATTACAGAATGTTACCCCCCTTTATCAGCTAGCAGTTCCATGGATCCACGGTGCGTCGCAGCTGTTACTGAGTGTTGCTAATGAAAGCCGGGTAGAAGAGGGCAGGGAGGCCACGAGAGGCCGTCCGACACGAATGTTGCCAACCAACAGACGGGATGTCGGCCTGCTGTTTGTAGTTGACGCTGATCCCGGTGAATTATTCCGGTTATCTTAGCTCTGCGCAAGCCCTCCTTGCGCACCTCGTGGCTTCGGCTTCTCGGACCTCGTGACCACCTCTTGTCGCGACGCTACCGCCAATTCCCAAACTTAATGCCTCCCACTAGGGCGTGCGAACCCCGTACATACAGGGTGGTCAGAAAATGTGTGAAATGCTTGTAGGGATGTTACAGGGCAGGTTGTACTGAGACATAAATGTTAAGAAAGAAATTCAATACGTTGCTCCGTTTCCGAGCTATTTAGCATAGAATTTAACCAATCGGGACGTCGCGCGCTCACATTCAAGCGGCCTGCCAGGGGCGGTTTGCCCAACGAGTGCTGTGACTCGTTAGCTGAAACTTGAATTTACGCGCTCGACGATCTGATTGGCTAACTTCAATGCTAAAAAAACTCGGAAGCGGCGCAACGTATAGAAATTTTTTTGTAACATTCATATCTCAGTACAATCTGCCCTGCAACATCCCTACAAGCGTTTCAGACATTTTCTGACTACACTGTATATCGGCAAGCAAAGACCTTCTAAGGGCACAAACCACAGATACCAACTCTTCCTCGTAGATATTGTCAATGGAGCCGCAAGAGGGATAGTCGATACTACACCTAAGCCAGTGGCGACAGACAGAACAGTCCACTAACTCAATGGCGCCATGGCTCATTACGCTTCGCCTGGGCCCATCAACATTGACATTCGACTGTTGATGACTGGAAACATGCTGCCTGGTCGGCTGAAATTCGTTTCCAACTATATCGAGCGGATGGCCGTGTACGGGTATGGAGACAACCTCATGAATCCATGGACCCTGCATGTCAGCAGGGGACTGTTCAAGCTGATGTAGGCTCTTAATGGTGTGGGGCGTGTGCAGTTGGAGTGATATAGGACCCCTGAAACGTCTAGATACGACTCTGACGGGTGACACGTACGTAAGCATCCTGTCTTATCACCTACATCCATTCATGTCCACTGTGCATTCCGACGGACTAGGGAACTTCTAGCAGGACAATTGCTACAGACTGGCTCCAGGAACACTCTTCTTGGTTTAAGGATACTGGTACTTTCCCATCTCAATATTATGTAAAAATCAACACCTACTTCTTTCAGGCACTGTTTATAATGTATATGTCTTACAGATTTTTTGTTGATATAAGGTAATGCAGCACAATTTCTAAACAAATTAGAAATATTTTGAATATTTTTGAACCTGCATAGGGTTATTAAAAAATTACAAAGAAATTGATGCAATTTTTTTCCAAATTACTTCCTCAAATTGAGGTACCATTTAATCCAAAGTTAAACATTTGAAGGAGACCAAATTTTTATCAAATTTGCATGACATGATGGCTGAGGTACTAGACCTATTTAATTCCACCTATTGTGTATATTACAAGAATAAAAAAAATAATCACATCTTACTTTTTAATTTTTAAAATTTTTCCTAATAAAAATGTTATTTTTTCTATAATTTAACTGATTCCTCAATAAAGCTTAGGTCTACTACATAAGTATGGACTATTACAAGTTACATTAAAAATTAGAGGAATGCTTTATAAACTTTAGGAAATATTTGTACCTGAATTCTGAAAATACAACTTGCGGGAATTTGCGAATGAAGATATGAGACCAATTAAACTGTTCCTCAGAACATTCCTGATCATAGTCTTCATCCTGCAGCATTTCTTCATCTTCAACCTTTCTCTTGGCATTCCTTTTAGCACGTCTTGCTTCTTTGGTAACTTGAAGAGCGAATCTTTCAGCTTCATGCACCCGTTGCCTGTCACACGCAAGCAATTGATCTTCCATATTAGAGCAACATTTTATGCATAAATTTCTCAAGACTTCCAACCTTCCTATCACTCAATCATTGAAACATATCACTGCGTCTGTTACACCAACTTTTAATGTATTTAGTCCTACAAAAACATTCTTGAGTAATCTTTCCCATATGCCATGGTCGAAACTTTCCTTTGTATACTGAGTGCCCCCATTAAAGACATTTACCAAGCAAAACAGGGTCACTCAGTTCTCTAAAAACTGGTTTTATTTCATTCATAACAGGCTCAGGAAAAGAATGCTTATAATGTTAAATTTTGCTTTTTGGTAACCACACCAAGAATCTGCTCCTTTAGGACAAAGTCCGTGAACAGGCTGGTTATCTGTGGACAACTTATGAAAGTAGGTGGTCCATACACCTTTTCTCATTTCTATAACATCATTCAGAGGTGCAGTTCGTCTAATGGCCAGTCCATAATGACTCTGAAGAAGGTCTATTTCAGTTTTTGTCGATCTGCCGTGTCCAGACAGAGATGTTCTGTCAGATAGCAACTTTCCTTACATTTCTGTTCGTAGCTTCCTCAATCTAGCACCCATTCTCTTTTGAAGATGTCCACAACACTCCAGTTTTATTACTAAGGTATCGCCATAAACATTGAACTCATTAATTTTATTGAAAGCTTTAGAGTCCCCATCGCCTAGGTACTTCGTATACCTAATGTTATAAACGGGCAACGACCTCTAAAATATTTCCAGAGCTCCATCACACTCCAGACCTCCGCTGTAACTGTCATAATTTTTAGAACACTGATGTTCAATATGTCCTTCAGTGTTACCATGGAAGATGTGAGAGTACTTAGATAAGCACTGAACATCAAGAACGTTTCCATTCTCCAGAGAAGTAGCACTTAAACACCATTCAAGGAACGATGTCGTTAACGTTGCCATGCCCCATCAAGTGCAACAGCAATATCCCTGGTTCCACTAATATTTACAGTTTCTTCTACTGCACGTTTCATAGATGCTTTAGACACAATCTACAAAGCACCTAAAAGTATTTGCATGTACTTGCTGAACCTACTGGGAGGAGGAGGAAATTCCATCAAACCACAAAATGTTTGAGCAGCATTTTTTTTTCCTTTTCCTGTTGCACGCATTGCATACACTAAGTTCAAATTCACATCATTTGAATTATGCACAAGGTTCGAAGTCATTTTCGAGGTAGATTTATTGCAGGATCTACACAGAACCACTAATTTTGACGCTGATCCCTTCCTGCTACTTTCTTGTTCAGTTATTTCCAGACAGCCTACACCATCACATTGTTTACATTTCGCCATTTCTTTTATTAAAGGAGATAAGATGCACACATCAACAACAACAAATCCACAACAAACAACGTCATTGTTAACACAACAATTTGAATCACCAGGAGGCGTGCCATGTGGGAGTTTCTTCCCTGAAGAACTGATACATAGGTTACTTTCAACAGTGTGGCTTGCTTTGTTTGTGAACTGGTTACCACGGAATTTCCTATTATTGAATCTCTTGATGCGTGGCATAGTTCGTATTTATGGCACACTAAAGGATATGTATTTCCACAAATATATGTAGTACTTGGGGAACAAACATTAAGTAACACGTGAACAAACTGCTTCAGCGCAACAGAAGTAGAAACCAGCAAAGATAATCATTTACAGACACCATAGAGTAAATATCTCTGGAGTGAGCTTTGCGTTCTGCGCATGTTGTCAACATTAAACCAGGACTGTCACGTGTTTTCGGGACTTCGCTGTCCCTGTGTACTTTCCGCAGCGTTTGAAGTTTATATCAAGAGTTTTTGTTGTGTTTCACCGTTTGTTGATAGTGTATAGCGATGGTGAATTACTGTTGTTGTTACGGTTGCAAAGAAAAATATGTGAAAGGAGGGATAGTAACTTTTCATGGGCACATACCATATAGCTCTAATTATACACTCCTGGAAATGGAAAAAAGAACACATTAACACCGGTGTGTCAGACCCACCATACTTGCTCCGGACACTGCGAGAGGGCTGTACAAGCAATGATCACACGCAAGGCACAGCGGACACACCAGGAACCGCGGTGTTGGCCGTCGAATGGCGCTAGCTGCGCAGCATTTGTGCACCGCCGCCGTCAGTGTCAGCCAGTTTGCCGTGGCATACGGAGCTCCATCGCAGTCTTTAACACTGGTAGCATGCCGCGACAGCGTGGACGTGAACCGTATGTGCAGTTGACGTACTTTGAGCGAGGGCGTATACTGGGCATGCGGGAGGCCGGGTGGACGTACCGCCGAATTGCTCAACACGTGGGGCGTGAGGTCTCCACAGTACATCGATGTTGTCGCCAGTGGTCGGCGGAAGGTGCACGTGCCCGTCGACCTGGGACCGGACCGCAGCGACGCACGGATGCACGCCAAGACCGTAGGATCCTACGCAGTGCCGTAGGGGACCGTACCGCCACTTCCCAGCAAATTAGGGACACTGTTGCTCCTGGGGTATCGGCGAGGACCATTCGCAACCGTCTCCATGAAGCTGGGCTGCGGTCCCGCACACCGTTAGGCCGTCTTCCGCTCACGCGCCAACATCATGCAGCCCGCCTCCAGGGGTGTCGCGACAGGCGTGAATGGAGGGACGAATGGAGACGTGTCGTCTTCAGCGATGAGAGTCGCTTGTGCCTTGGTGCCAATGATGGTCGTATGCGTGTTTGGCGCCGTGCAGGTGAGCGCCACAATCAGGACTGCATACGACCGAGGCATCATGGTGTGGGGAGCGATCTCCTACACTGGCCGTACACCTCTGGTGATCGTCGAGGGGACACTGAATAGTGCACGGTACATCCAAACCGTCATCGAACCCATCGTTCTACCATTCCTAGACCGGCAAGGGAACTTGCTGTTCCAACAGGACAATGCACGTCCGCATGTATCCCGTGCCACCCAACGTGCTCTAGAAGGTGTAAGTCAACTACCCTGGCCAGCAAGATCTCCGGATCTGTCCCCCATTGAGCATGTTTGGGACTGGATGAAGCGTCGTCTCACGCGGTCTGCACGTCCAGCACGAACGCTGGTCCAACTGAGGCGCCAGGTGGAAATGGCATGGCAAGCCGTTCCACAGGACTACACCCAGCATCTCTACGATCGTCTCCATGGGAGAATAGCAGCCTGCATTGCTGCGAAAGGTGGATGTACACTGTACTAGTGCCGACATTGTGCATGCTCTGTTGCCTGTGTCTATGTGCCTGTGGTTCTGTCAGTGTGATCATGTGATGTATCTGACCCCAGGAATGTGTCAATAAAGTTTCCCCTTCCTGGGACAATGAATTCATGGTGTTCTTATTTCAATTTCCAGGAGTGTAGTTATCATATTAGCAAGAGACACTGTATATGTTTAAAAATTTCAAGACGCATTATAATTGCTTGGTTCTGTAGACCTATTTTCTACGATTTTATGACTATATAATAGATATTACGGCTCGTACAAAAGCTTACAAACAATCGCGTCCTCTCGTAAATTTGCTAGTGGAACAGGAAAGGGAATGGTTAGTTGTTTCAGCAAATACTATCCTCCATGCATTTATGAGTGACTTGTCGATTGTGTATATAGTTTACTCGGTCTACTATTTGTTTAATAAACTGGAAGCAAGTACGTAAAATGCGTTAAATAAATACTTGAAAGTGTCACCAGCAAGAAAAATTGTGCTTTAGATTGCTAAAACGAGAAAATAAATACACAGAAATAGCAGAAAAAAAGGACGAATTAGAAGGGATATAACGCTAATGTGTGGCAAATTCGGTGGTTTTCGGACACTTGCAAAAGTACTAGCGTACTGTCAAGTCGTTTTGCAAGACTTTCAGTGCAAAAATGTACGTCAGGCTCTGTAACACTATAAAGTGCCGTATCGTACCGAAAACTACCAAAAATCGAGTGCATCTGAGCTGTGACACGTATTGCAAAGAAGCAGAATGCAATATCACTTGCCCTTAAAAGTTACGTAGCTAGTTTATTCCCGTAATCAAATGGATACTGTTACAATGTCTGTGCAACATAGATAAATAATCCCCGACACGTACGAAAAGAATCCGTCTGTATTAGGGATGTAGTGACATTCTAAATATACAGGGCTCTATACGGACAAACACGCGTCGTCCCGAGATCACGTGACCAGGCCGGCAATATATGTTGACAACACGAAATCTGTTCTGCGCATGTGAATGATCACTCCAGAGATATTTACTCTATGACAGACACTAGAAACCTGCACTGTTACCAACATATTCAGTGTATCATACGTATAATCGCTGGAAACAGGAAGTTCACGGTTCTTTTCGAAAGAATATGGTTTCTGTAACAGAAATAAAAGAGGGGTGGTGGCATACAAGACTGTAACTTTAAAATTTGGTATATATAGGTCATAAAGTGATAAAAAATTTATGTTTTTCCCCCATTTATAAGTACCCTGTATCCTCAAGCAGACCGCAACTGCTGGTCTCGCGGTAGCGTTGTCGCTTCCCGAGCACGGGGTCCCGGGTTCGATTCCCGGCGGGGTCAGGGATTTTTCCTATCTCGAGATGACTGGGTGTTGTTGTGTCGTCTTCATCATCATCATCATTCATCCCCATTACGGTCGGAGGAAGGCAATGGCAAACCACCTCCACTAGTACTTTGGCGGTGCGGGTCTCCTGTAAAGGAGTATGGGACTCACCATCATCATCCTTAAACATTCCAACTGGCCACCAAACTCTGCAGACATGAACATTATTGAGCATTTCTGGCTTGCCTTGCAACACGCTGTTCAGAAGAGATCTCCACCCCTCTTACTCTGACGGATTTATGGGCAGCCCTGCAGCCCTGGAGCCAGTTCCCCCGCACAACTTCAGACATTAGTCGAGTCCATACCACGTAACAGCTCGCGGGGGCCCTACCAAAACCAAGGAAGGCCTCTGCGCTTGTTCGTGACGTCACGTCAGCTAGGCACGGCGAACGCCAGGTCTGTTGCAAGCATATTCATAATGGTGGTGTCTCCCTCCCTGACAAAGGAAAATGTGAAACTATTGGCGATAGCTGACCAACACACATTGTTCTGAGAGATTTCTGCAATCAATTAATTGTGCAATTCATTACACTTCTTAACAAATAGTGTACTCCTGAACTTAAACTTCCACCTGTTTTAAGGATTGACATACAAAAACAACTTCATGGTCCAGCAGCAAGAGAATTCGTGCTTCTTTACCTTATTTGTATATCTGAGGAAGTTACGTTTGTACTGGGTTGCTTTTACAAGAAACTGTGAATATATTGGTGCTCTTCTTTAGGTATCTTGGTTGACTATGGAGTGAGGAGCACTGAATGTTAATGAAATATCTTGCGATTGTACACGTTGGGGGATGGGGTGGGGGACAGAAGCAGAGGCAAAAGAGAGACACTTGTTTTATCAAATAATTTTTTTTATCTTATAAAGTTTCTCCTTTATGTTGCAAGAGGGGAATATTTATCTTTTCTAACGAGCATGTTTAAAAAAGTTTAAGCTCAGCAGTGTTTTCGATGTATGAAGCTATTTTGTTACCTGTTTAGAATTCCTTTCGTTGAAAACGACTGTAATCTAATGACTGGCAACAGATGGACATTTACACATGTAAATTAGTTCACATTTCCAGTGGCGATGTCAAACGAAAATAAATAGATAAGTAAAAGAAACGAGTTAATTGTAAGGGGGTTGGGGTAAGATTCGATAACAAAATGGATGAAGTAAATATAGTTACTTGAATGTAAAATTTTCGAAGCTTGCAATGGGGCAAAGCATCTCATATTGATCTACGTTTGTTTCGACAGGATTCAGTTATACAGAACTATGAGCTTCATTTGTAGCTTTACGATAGTAAGAAAATCTTCCATCTAATTAAAACTGCAGTATCCAAAACAATACCAAACATTTTGTCCAAAAATAAGAGATTTATAGTGATAAGCACGCCCAGGAGTTTCTTCCTGCAACAGATCTGGCGATCGCCGTGCCTAGCTGACGTGATGTCACCAACAAGCGCCGAGGGCTTCCTTTTAGTCGGTGTTGGTCCTACACGATATTAGACAGGTGTACCAGTTTCTTTGGCTCTTCAGTGTATATACCGAAATACGAGAGAAAACCGTACTGACGACTCTTAGGACGGGCTTCCGGTATATATTGTGTCTTGTATATTCGTGGAAGCTCCATGGAAATAACATAAGAGAGATTAGGTCGCGCAAGGAGTCATTTTTGCTTATCTGGCAAGAATGTGGCAAATAATGATATGAAACACCATGCACAGTATAAAAGGTTATGGAGTACGTTAACTTCGGATTTCGTTTCAGACTGATGTTCCGCGGTGCGGCGAGCCTGCTCTGACACGCACCGCTGCCGTTGCGTAACTGTCGCACGTGTCATCGCATTGCGCGAGACTCCCATGCTGCAACGGCAGTCACGCGACGACGTGTTGTTTTGCTCACATCCTGACTGAGTCACCCGCATTCACAAATCTACTCATTCTTTTAGTTGTCGGACGTCCTCGTGCGCTGATATCACTGAATGAAATGCTCACGGATATGGAGAAACCAAAGCCGTTGCTAGGTGTTTTGCCGCCCCTGGCGAGAACTGAAAAATGACGCCTCGATATCCACCCTCCCTTCACCACCACCATCCAACGGCGTAACAATACAAATCTCCTATTATACTTTGTCGTTAATCTAAGATGAACAGCCGGCCGGAGTGGCCGTGCGGTTCTAGGCGCTACAGTCTGGAACCGAAAGACCGCTAAGGTCACAAGGTTCGAATCCTGCCTCGGGCATGGATGTGTGTGATGTCCTTAGGTTAGTTAGGTTTAATTAGTTCTAAGTTCTAGGCGACTGATGACCTCAGAAGTTAAGTCGCATAATGCTCAGAGCCATTTTTTTAAGATGAGCAGAGGTCTTCGTTTTCTGGGGATAGTCCTCCATTTTCATGCTTTGTGCTCTATCCCTTTAAAATAGATCGAGGAGTACAAATGTCCTCAGTTTCTTATTTTTTGTCCTCAACTTCTGAAATTTCCCAGAATAACTGAAACGGAAAAAATGTGCTGAACATTTTAAACTGGCACTAAACTGGTTCAAAATGGTTCAAATGGCTCTGAGCACTATGGAACTTAACTTCTGAGGTTATCAGTCTACTATAACTTAGAACTACTTAAACCTTACTAACCTAAGGACGCCACAAACATCCATGCCCGAGGCAGGATTCGAACCTGCGACCGTAGCGGTCGCGCGGTTCCAGATTGTAGCACCTAGAACTGCTCGGCCACCGCGGCCAGCGACTAAACTGGATATACCAGTACAATCAAATTTGGAATCAGTTACTCACTTTACGTAACTGAAAGAAAATGAACTAATAACGGTGTTTAGCTACTTTCCGGTGTGAATGGATTTTTCTTTAAATACATAAATTATTCTACACTGATGGCAGACATAACGAAGCACCAACCTAGGTCACCTGGACAATCGTCGTATTGTAAAGTGTCTGTTTTTGTTTAAATATGTTTGGAATTGAGAATAAATCTTTTTTTGAACAACCACTTTCTTGCGATTAAATAAATAAATGCCTTGTTTGAAGTTTGTATTGAGAGTTCTATAGATTTCATTAGCCACCCTGGTGGCGCAGTAGTGCAGGTGATTGGGTTCTGATAATTCGTCTGAGTTGGGTCCAGATTCGAATACTGGTGCGGCATGGATGTTGTGTTTATAAACGCACTGGCTCTTTCCCTTCCCTGGAGTCAGCGGTCCTAAATTAAGGATGGGCGACTGATTGTAGCCCGTTGAGTTGCTCAAGGCACATGCCAAATCCAAAAATTCTTACATTTTTCTGATATTTGTATTTTAACACAGGTTATGTTCCACTTAAATTGTAATTTAAACTGTAATTTAATGATTAAATTATAAAATGTACAGGACTCGTTTCTACGATGTTATCGCACCAGGCGAATTTGCTTGAAACTTTACTAATCAGTCAATAACTTCATCAAATTTTTGATGATGTGACGAACTCAAACTCGAACTTTATCACGAAAGACATCATCATTGTTAGTAATAATATGTTTCAGTGTTCAAGATTATGAATGCTTGTACGAGTTCTTATCCTGACAGTGTCCACCACCGGTAGCTGAGTGGTGCCGACATGGTAGCTCATCGTGTTCGGTCAGAGGGTTAATTACCCTCTGAAATAAAAAAAAAAGACTGAATTAATCGATCAACAACGAACTTAAACGGATGTCTTACGACGTCCTCCCTGAGCAGATGCAATAAACAAAAGCGAACAAAATGAGATTTAAACCGGCCGGAGTGGCCGAGCGGTTCTAGGCGCTACAGTCTGGAACCGCGAGATCGCTAAGGTCGCAGGTTCGAACCCTGCCTCGGGCATGGATGTGTGTGATGTCTTTAGGTTAGTTAGGTTTGAGTAGTACTGAGTTCTAGGGGACTGATGACCTCAGAAGTTAAGTCCCATAGTGCTCAGAGCCATTTTTTTGAGATTTAAAAAAAGAAAAGAAAGTGGTCAGCGCAACAGAATGCCAATCCTAAGGGCCCGGGTTCAATTCCCGGGTGGGTCGGAGATTTTTCTCTGCTCAGGGACAGGGTGTTGTGTTGTCAATATCATCACATCCTATCACCCTCATCTAATCATCATCATCATCATCATCATCATTTCATCCCCATCGATGCGCAAGTCGCCGAAGTGGCGTCAAATCCAAATACTTGCACCCTGCGAACTGTTTATCCGACGGGAGGCCCTAGTCGCACGACATTTACATTTGTTTGTCCTGACAGTGCACCAAGCCTATGCAAAATTTCTTTTGGACCTTACTTGTGTGAATGCAACCGTCAGTAAAGTGTAATATGCAACATAGAGATTGGATTATGCTCTAATGTGTAAAATATATTGAGACAACAGCTTGCAGTCACGAGGTACACAATTTCTACAATTAAATGTTGTCGATAAACAAGTCATGACACTTTCTTCCTGATTATTACTTCCAAATACGTCAGATTTTAAGAAAACGACAGCTAATTTGTTACAGAAATGACAGTGCAGTTTTTTTTTCTCTTGCTGCGAGCCTCAGACACTCAGAGACACTTAGTCAGACAAAGACTCATTCTTATGTATGAGTATCATGAAACGCACTTACCTTTTACTCCTTTGAGATAAACTGATGGAGAAGTACGAAGCCTAGCTTGTGAATACGTGGTCGATTATCCACAGATAATAATAGCAGAACTTAAAGAAATCAACAGAATCACTAGACACAACAGATTGACAAATGATTTGCGGTAGCAAAAAACAAAGAGAGGAGGAGGGAGGTGTGGTATCGAGCCGCAACATGACCGCAAGCCAGCGAAGCAGTTACGCTCAATCGCTCGAAAGAGATGAGTCAGGGTCATGTTTATTTCCGTTTCGTACTCACAAGCGAAATTTCTCATCGCACCCCCCCCCCCTCCCCCCTCCCCTCAGATTTAGTGGTAAAATGGCCTACTGGAAAGCCCGTCAAGAACTGAACACTGACCAAGCGTGAAAACAGAAGAAAGTGTACTCAACTGTAGAAAAATAGAAGTAGTGAACGGTCCATATTTAATGTGCGTAATATCGAGCGACGTTAATGACAGCTGTGTCGTAGTTTGAGCAATCACAGTGTAAGACTGCGGGGGAGGGAGCAGGGCGTGGGGAGGTCCGGGTACTAATGTCCCTCGTGCACCATATTTTTTTCACATAATTACTAACTGTCCGTCCGATCATTGATGTCTCTTCGCTGTATTCCATTTGTGTGTGTGTCAAGGCGCAATGTCCGTCTGCAACAGCGACGTGTAACGAATGGACCTCCAGACGTGCACACCTCCTATTTGTTCCACACAGTTACCATACGTTATGCCACTTGCGTTCCGTTTTGAAAGTTATGACTCTAATTCCTTCGTTGCATCATAGTCCACACCCATTTATTTCTTGTTTTCATTTCTATGAGAGATCTAGGTGGCATCCCGACTGCTCGAGCTATTCATAACATTTACTTGCGGAGGCAATATATCGTTACCACATGACTCATATTCTGTGATGTCTAGCGAGATGCCGCATAGACCTATCACAGAAATGATAACAAATAAACGGCTGTGAACTATGTTACAGCCAAGGAATTAAAGAGTCAAAACTTCCAAAAACAGAACGCAAGAGCATAATATGTGGTACCTCTGTAGAACAAATAGGAGGTATATACGTCTGTACGTCCCTTCATTACATGTCTCTGCAAATGGATATTACGCCACGATACATACGCAAATCTGAATACAGCGAACAGACAAGTCAATGACCGGACAGACAGTTCGTAATTTTGCGGGAAAAAAATGAGGCTCGAGGGAGATTAGAACCTGGATCTCCCCTTCCACAGTCTAAAACCGTGACCCATTTTTTTTTATTTTGTTCGGGAGTGTTCGTTGCATTTGGTCTGGGCGGACGTCACATGGCATCCGTTCAAGTTGATCGTCGATTCCTTTACTCGGTATTTTTTATTACAGAGGACAATCGGCCCCAACCATAAGAACCACACAAACGACGAAACGGGTGCCATTAATACCGTTCGATATTGCATATATTACATTTGAACCATTCGCCTTTTTTTTCTACAGTTCAGTACACCTTCTTCCTCTTTTCATGGTTGATCTGTATTCAGTTTTTGACGGGCCATCCAGTGGGCCATTTTACCAGTGGGCCACTTTACCACAAAATCTGAGGGGGGGGGGGGGGGGGGTAGAGAGTTTGCCTTGTCAGTAGCGGCTGCTTCAGTTTTAAGGTAGGTTGAGGCATTGTCTTTCCTTTCGTCAAAGTAAGTAAAGACTTATTATGTAACTGTAAGTAGGCTGTTTAGGTTTTTATGTCCGTATCGCCACGTAGCGCTCTATATGAAAATCACTGACTGTGCTCTGTGCAGTCTGTGGCTGGTTTGCATTATAGTTTGGACAAGAAAGGAATAGAAGCTTTTGAAATGTGGCGCTACAGAAGAATGCTGAAGATTAATGAGGAAGTATTGAATAGGATTGGGGAGAAGAGAAGTTTGTGGCACAACTTGACAAGAAGAAGGGATCGGTTGGTAGGACATGTGTTGAGGCATCAAGCGATCACCAATTTAGTTGGAGGGCAGTGTGGAGGGTAAAAAGAGATGAATACACTAAGGAAATTCAGAAGGATATAGGTTGCAGTAGGTACTGGGAGATGAAGGAGCTTGCTCAAAATAGAGTAGTATGGAGAGCTGCATCAAACCAATCTTAGGACTGAAGACAACAACAACTACATATCTTTTGAAAACTATTAAGATAAATACACTTTTGTTCTCTATCAAAATCTTTCATCTGCTAAGTATGCCTATCAGTAGTTAGTGCCCTCAGTAGTTAGACTCCTTTATTTAGCTGGCAGTAGTGGCGCACGCAGTATTGCAGTAGTTCGAGTAACGAAGATTTTTGTGAGGTAAGTGATTCATGAAAGGTATAGGTTATTGTTAGTCAAGACCACTCTTTTGTCAGATTGCGTTGCGCTAAAAATATTGTGTGTCAGTTTAGAGATGATCAGAATAAGTAAAGAGAGAAATATCTGAGTACGTTCGGTTTTGCTCAGCTGTTTGAAAATCAAATTATTTAAGCGGTTTGTCGGCACAGTAATACATAAAGTTTTCTAAGGGGACGTTTCATATAACTGTTCCGCCTGCTTCTGAAAAACCATACGGTGACTAATTTTTCTTCTTTTTCAATTTTCTTCTCATTCGCTCAGTTTTTTCGCTGTTTGATTTGGAATTAATTTTTTCCACCCTTCGATGCCCTAAGGAATTTACCGTCCTAGGCGACCGCCCAGTCTTTCCTAATGGCACGAGAGAAACCCGCGGCGTTTTGGTAGGAGCGGACGGCTGTGCTTAAAGGACTGAGCAAGGCTGCGCTGGCGGCGGAACATTCCAGGGCCGTGAGTCACACCGCACTGTGGCTGCTAGCGGCCGCTTGCCGGTCCGCCCCGCTGCATCATCGCTGCTGTTCCGTGGAATCAGCCGCCGACGTGGCCCGCTCTCTGCTTGCCGGCTGTGGTGTAATTCTAAGGCCAACTGAAAGCATTCGACTGCTTCAGACGGGACGCCCTTCGGTCAGCGTATCCTAAATTTTCACGTACACTACTGGCCATTAAAATTGCTACACCAGGGAGAAATGCAGATGATGAACGGGTATTCATTGGACAAATATATTATACTAGAACTGACATGTGACTACATTTTCACGCAATTTGGGCGCATAGATCCTGAGAAATCAGTACCCAGGAAGACCACGCCTGGGCATTGAGTCAAACAGAGCTTGGATGGCGTGTACAGGTACAGCTGCCCATGCAGCTTCAACACGATACCCCAGTTTACCAACAGTAGTGACTGGCGTATTGTGACGAACCAGTTGCTCGGCCACCGTTGACCAGACGTTTTCAATTGGTGAGAGATCTGGAGGATGTGCTGGCCAGGGCAGCAGTCGAACATTTTCTGTATCCAGAAAGACCCGTACAGGACATGCAACATGCGATCGTGCCTTATACTGCTGAAATGTAGGGATTCGCAGGGATCGAATGAAGGGTAGAGCCACGGGTCGTAACACATCTGAAATGTAACGTCCATTGTTCAAAGAGCCGTCAGTGCGAACAAGATGTGACCGAGACGTGTGACTAATGGCACCCCATACCATCACGCCGGGTGATACGCCAGTATGGCGATGACGAATACACGCTTCCAATGTGCGTTCACCGCGATGTCACCAAACATGGATGCGACCATCATGATGCTGTAAACAGAACCTGGATTCATCCGAAAAAATGACGTTTTGCCATTCGTGCACCCAGGTTCGTCGTCGAGTACACCATCGCAGGCGCTCCTGTCTGTGATGCAGCGTCAAGGGTAACCGCAGCCATGGTCTCCGAGCTGATAGTGCATGCTGCTGCAAACATCGTCGAACTGTTCGCGCAGATGGTTGCTGTCTTGCAAACGTCCCCATCCGTTGACTCAGGGATCGAGACCTGGCTGCACGATCCGTTACAGCCATGTGGATAAGATGCCTGTCATCTCGACTGCTAGTGATACGAGGACGTTGGGATAGAGCACGGCGTTCCGTATTACCGTCCCGAACCCAACGATTCCATATTCTGCTAACAGTCATTGGATCTCGACCAACGCGAGCAGCAATGTCACGATACGATAAACCGCAATCGCGATAGGCTACAATCCGACCTTTATCAATGTCAGAAACGTGATAGTACGCATTTCTCTTCCTTACACGAAGCATCACAACAACGTTTCACCAGGCAACGCCGGTCAACTGCTGTTTGTGTATGGGAAATCGGTTGGAAACTTCCCTCATGTCAGCACGTTGTAGGTGTCGCCACCAGCGCCAACCTTGTGTGAATGCTGTGAGAAGCTAATCATTTGCATATCACAGCATCTTCTTCCTGTCGGTTAAATTTCGCGTCTGTTGAACGTCATCTTCGTAGGGTAGCAATTTTAATGGCCAGTAGTGTACAATGAGGTGACAAGTCATGGTATACTTCCTAATATCGTGTCGGACCTACTTTTGCCCAGCGTAGTGCAGCAGTTCGATCAGGCATGGACTCAACAAGTCTTTGGAAGTTCCCTTGCAGAAATCTTGACCCATACCGTCTCTATAGCAGCCCATAATTGTGAAACAGTTGCCGCCGCAGGATTTTGTCCACGAACTGACCTCTCAATTACTTGATGGGATTCATGTCGGACGATTCGCCCGAATTGTCCAAAACCAATCGCGAAAAACTGTGGCCAAGTGACGTGTCACATTATCATTCACAAAAAAATCCATCGTAGTTTTATATCATGAAGCCCACGACTGGCAGCAAATTGTCTCCAAGTTGCCGAAAACAACCATTCCATTAAATGATTCTGCCAGTTCGATGTAAACACTGCTCACGGATTTATGGAGCCACCATCAGTTTGCACAGTGCCTGGTTGACAACTTGGACACATCGCTTCATGGGGCCTGCGTCACACGCCAACCCTACCATCAGCTCTTACGAACTGAAATCGGGAATGATCCGACCAAGCCACGGTTTTCCAGTAGTCTAGGATCCAACCGATATGGTCACGAGCCCAGGAGACGCGTTTTAGGCGATGTCATGCTGTTAGCAAAGGCAATAGCGTCGGTCGTCTACCGCCATAGCCCGAACACGACGAATTATGCCTCACTGTTGAAACTTCCCCATAGAAAAATTTATGAATTACTGTGCTGGTAAACCCCTTACGTTATTTGATTTTCAAACAGCTGAGCAAAACCGAACGTACTCAGATATTTCTCTCTTTACTTATTCTGATCATCTCTAAACTGACACACAATATTTTTAGCGCAACGCAATCTGACAAAAGAGTGGTCCTGACTAACAATAACCTATACCTTTCATGAATCACTTACCTCACAAAAATCTTCGTTACACGAACTACTGCAATACAGCGAGCGCCAATACTGCCTGATAAATAAAGGAGTCTAACTACTGAAGGCACTAACTACCGATAGATATAGTTAGCAAATGAAAGATTTTGGTAGAGAACAAACAATGTATTTAGCTTAATAGTGTTCAAAAGTCATTATTATATATATATATATATATATATATATATATATATAAGGTTCATAACATCCAGTCTTACAAATTTGCTTTTTCTGGCGGACACACGTCCAGATCATCCCCTCCCAAAACTCCGCCGTCTCTCTCCCCACATCCACCACTGTTGGCGGCTCACCTCCAACTGCGCAACGCTACGCGCTGTTCACATCCAACTGCCCAACACTACAATAGCGAATATTCCAACAATGCCAACCAGCCACAAACTGCACATAGCACAGCCAGTAATTTTCAAACAGGGCGCTACGTGACGTTACCAACATAAAAAACTAAACAGCCTACTTACACTGTGTTTACGCATACAAATGGTTCAAATGGCTCTGAGTACTATGTGACTTAACATCTGAGGTCATCAGTCCCCTAGAACTTGTACCTACTTAAAACTAACTAACTTAAGGACATCACACACATCCATGCCCGAGGCAGGATTCGAATCTGCGTCCGTAGCGGTCGTGCGGTTCCAGACTGAAGCGCCTAGAACCGCTCTGCCACAGTGGCCGACCTCTTAACGCATACGTTCGTCGTACATCCCACATTGATTTCTGTGGCTTTTTCACGCAGTGTTGCTTGTCTGTTAGCACAGACAAGTCTACGCAAATTCTGCTTCTCTCGGTCGTTAAGTGAAGGCCGTTGGGCTCTGCGTTCTCCGTGGTGAGAGGCAATGCCGGAACGGGGTATTCTTGACACTGTGGATCTCAGAATATTGAATTCCTTAGCGATTTCCGAAACTGAATGTCCCACGCGTCTAGCTCCAAGTACCATTCCCCGTTCAAAGTCTGTTAATTCTCATCGTGCGACCATAATCACGTCGGGAACTTTTTCATACGAAGCACCTGCGCACAAATGATAGCTCTGTATTGCACTGCCCTTTTATACCTTCTACATGCGATACTACCGCCTTCTGTACATGTGCATATTGCTATCCCATCACTTCTATCTCCTCTCTGTATTTATCAGATCAAACTGTGTAATTAAATTTTTTCCTTTTGGTTCCCCTTTTAGAAAATGCGCCCTACATTAGCAACAATTGTTTGAAGGCAGAACTGCCCGTTATTTGCAATTTTTTTGGAGAGGCGGGAAAGCTTCCATGAACGAGAGCATTGGTTAACTTATTTTTCGGCATTTTCTTTAAATAAAATTTGAAAGACGCTGATTTATCTCAGTCGAATTACGAGGTCAAAATACCGCGATTGACATTGACTTAAATATGCATCGAAAACTTTGGAAATTCTAACTTTAAGTCAGATTTCAGATAAGTACTCCTCTGATCAAATTGGACCATTTCATATAGAGTAAAACAGGGATAGGTAGCCATTTGGAGGAGATGGCCAACGTCCTTGGATCTCCATCCGCCCGCTTTACAGTACTGCCAATCAGTTGACAGTGAGTCTTTGATGGTTCCCCTGACTCTTTATTTGGAGAAAAAAATTTCATGATTTTTGTTTTCAACACTCTGTAATAATACATAGCTTGTCAATGCTTTTCCGTCTTTCCATAAATTAGACAACGAATAGTTACGGAAATTTACATTTCAGGGCTGCTTAGGCCTAGGTGTACATCGTTACGTTATTTCTCATTGCGTTCTCGTCCACCATATTTGATAAGGCGTTATGGCCATCTCTCTCTGCCGATTGGGATAAATGGGTGTACCATCTTGGGATTCGTTAGCCACCCCGCAAAGTTTTGTTTATTTTTTAGTTTTGACGGGAATTCATCCCTCTTACAGATGCAAACTAAGTATGTTCCCAAAAATTGTTCTATTGAAGACAGATGGAGCGAGAGACACTTCAGATTGCTATTAATGAAGTAAAAAATTATAGTTATTCACTCAGAAAAGGTTCTACAGCATTTAATATGCCAATGAAAACCCTATAGCGAAATATGAAAACCGGCTCTGATTCACAAACTGCAGCAGGTTTAAGCAGTTAGGGACGACTTGTGTAATTTCCTATAACAGTCTGTAAAAAACTTTCCTGTAACAAGTAGTTCAATAATAACATGTTAAGATTATTGGATACTCTTTTAGTACAATTTCCTCTTTGTTTTTAAACTGTTTTACCAGCTGGCCATCTAATCCTGTTGTGTGGGCGAGATGGCCAAACGTTACATAATTTTAAAAATATTCGTAGTTAGTTTGAAATTTCGTCTAAATTCGCGAACCAAGTGTTATTTTTTTACGAGTATGTAAAGCAATATAAGTAAACTTCCCAGCGTCTTTTGTATGTTAGAATTTGATATTTTCATTTGAAAATAATTATGTACAGCTATCTGTGTTTTATCCCACGTAACCACATTGTGTTAAATTTTAATGTCGGAATTTTATACTGATTTTATTGTGTGTTTTTAGACCTATCACCATGACAACATGTTTAATCAGTGTGTCATGAATGGGATCTCCAGGTGAACTGAAATGGAAATCTGTGGGTGTCCCAGAATTCTATTTTGATGCAGTGAAACTTGCATAAAGTTGGCCCATAGTGTAACTGTACATTGTAGAGTAGATAATTGAAGACTTTGGCCGTAAAGAATGATAAGTGGCAACTCGATCGTTTTGAAAAGTTGTGCAATAAATTTTCAATGAACTCTCGTAAATACGATATTTCAAGCACATCCATTGTGATTTTTGTTGTTCAGATGACTCATTGTTTTCAAATATTTAGAGAATAGTGATATATTTTTAAAATCGCAAATACTATCCAAAATTTTACTCTTAAAAATACGTCATTGTTTATTGAGTGCACTTAATACGAGTTTGCATTGACCTACCACAATTTAGTTGCCGCGCAAGTTTACGAAACGTTACTGTGACACCTCTCAAAAACACAAATTTCAAAGATCTAAATTTTTTCATTTTATGATGCTGAGGTTTGCATTACCAGTTTTTGCAGTAATAAAGTATTACAATCTCGGAGGTTAATCTATGATTCAGCAAAATATAAAATTAGTTTTATTGTCGCCTTACTACAGTACGCATGCCAAGTTAAGGGTGGTCCTTAACATTTCTGCCATCACACTGTCACATAAATTCACGTAACCTACTTTACATTGTTTACTTGCCTAAAGAATTATTGAACAGACATTTTGTAATTAAGAGCTTGGCTTACGACATAAAATCGTCGTCATGAGCTGCCATAACACCAGAAGCTGGCTCAGCTGGCAGTGGGCAGTTACCGCCAGCATGGAGGGATAACTATTGCCACCAAGAATAACTCCGAAAGTATGATAGTAGTTGAACATTTTGTGGGACAAAAGTTGCATGGGACAACGGGGGCCATAATATGATGTTGGTTCTTTGTTGCTAGGTGGGGTCGCGTCAGAGATATTAATTTCAACTTTTTTTATGGGATGCTGTTGTTTGGCGCTTATTTTCTGACAGCGGCTATCGAGATGAATCCAATGATGTGTAACAGTAAGGTCTTTGAAGGTCAACCATCAGCCAAAAATATGCCCGACACCCATCGTGTTGATACCACATTCTGTTCCTTGTTTCTAAAGGTATTTCTTCCAGTAACAGACCTAATTTTTCTTGCAGGAATGTGGTGCACTTCCTAGCATTAAGATTTCCTTTGATGAAATAGGGCCTATAATTCTGTCCTCCAGAATCCTACGCCATACATTCACCGACCACGGTTTTTGGTGTGCAACTTGCCGCAGCCAACATGGATTTTCAGTTGCCCAATTATGCATGTTATACAAATTAACATTTCTATGGTTCGCAAATGTAGCCTCGTCAGTAAATAAAATCAAATTAATAAATGTGTCATCCCTCTGAATCTGAAGTTGAGCCCAACGGCAGAATTCAATGCGACGCATACAATCCGTACCAGTCAATTCTTGGTGGAGACTGATATGGTAAGGATGATATTTATGGCGACGCAGAACACGAACAACACTACTCTGGCTCATGTGAGATTCCCTTTCGATTTGCCGCGAACTAACACAAGGATCTCGAACCACAGTGGCAATAGTACCAATTTCCGTTTCCTCGTTAGTAACTTTTCTTTGTCGGATATGTTTCCGATGTGTTAAAGATGCAGTTGTTCTCAATTTATCATACACATATTTAAATGTACGACTTTAGGGTGAATACGTTGAGGATATCTTTCTACGTATAAGTCCCTAGCTCTCACTGAATTTCGTTGGCATTCTCCGTAAATGAGAGGCATATCGACTTGTTCTTCGAAGGAATATCTACATCTACATGGATACTCTGCAAATCATATTTAAGTGCCTGGCAGAGGGTTCATCGTACCACCTTCACAATTCTCTATTACTCCAATTTCGTATAGCGCGCGGAAAGAATGAACACCTATATCTTTCCGTAGGAGCTCTGAATTCTCTTATTTTATCGTGGTGATCGTTCCTCCACATGTACATCTACATCTACATGACTACTCTGCAATTCACATTTAAGTGCTTGGCAGAAGGTTCATCATTCACATTCGCTTGATTCGACGATACTACTCTTACCGTTCCTATTACTGTTGCATTGCGAAACCGTCGAATGGTGTTTACATGTCAATGGCACGTTAGATGGATACACCGTATTCGGCGAATATTTACTATTTGCACGATATACGAGAGAGAATTGTCGGAGCATGTGCTTCGATAAGTGCCGCAGTGTTAAAGAATACCACTCAGTCCACGATAAGATTACAGCACTGCATTGATACCAATGTTCATCACTTCGAACACCTTCCATAAATGGACGTTCATGCCACCTTTCTGACCTTCGTTGACCTTCAAAGACCTTACTGTTAACATCATTGGATTCGTCTCGATAGCCGCTATCAGAAAATAAGCACCAAACTATAACATCCCATTTAAAAAAACAAAGTCGACCTTCATGTCTCTGAAACGACCCCACGTAGCATCAAAAAACAACGTCATATTATGGCCTCCGTTGTCCCATGCAACATTTGTTCCACAGACTTCTCAGCTACTATCATAGTTTCGGAGTTATTCTTGGTGGCAATAATTACTGACTCACCCTGTATTTCAGGTCGGCCCAATATGGGGGCGAATCGTACCACCGCCAAGGACGGCAGGTTTTTAGGGGCGACAAAAATTTTAATATTGTTCCAAAAGGATAAATGAAACAAGACAGTCGAAGTTCTATATAAATGAAGAAGTGTAAGAACAAGTCATACAAAGGAATAATTCATAAAATCTAGTGTTTTACTGGGAATGTTCAAAGGAAGCGTTAGAGTTGGTCAACTTGATTACGTCCTTCAAAACAGTGTTGGAAACAGTATTTCTACCATGCTCTTACACAGCACTTGAAATGTACCTCCAGCGCTTGAATGCCCCTACAAAAGCGCATAACTTTGTAATAAGGAATGAAGATAAATGTCAGCATATAATGGTCTACACATCCTCAACTACCTATAGGAGTACCGCTGAGAAAAACAGTTTGCAATAAATAAAGAAACAATAAGCACTGCTCATCATATGTCACACTCTTTTTGAATTCAGGCATTCAGGAGCGTTTACACGTGGAACAAAGTGTGACATAAACTGGCGTAATTGATGTAAAAATGAGGATGTACAAAAAAACTACTTCATAGGTTTACTGTGTTCTGATAATGTTAATAAAAAGCATAGTACAACATCAAATGCCATAGTTTACCTTGCTTCTTAAGTAAATAGTTCAGTAACACAAACTGACTTACCAATTTATTTCACAACAGAAGTCTTACCTCATTTTAATAGTTTTAGATCATATTTTTTATGTCACTGACCGTATTTTTGTAAGTTTGTGGATGCTAACAGCATAATTTTGGTACATATTATGGTGACCATAGGGATTTGATGCGGTTATCATTAATAGATAGACTAATCACGAGGAAGGTCTGTGCAAATAATTAATTACTACTAAGAAAGGATGACTCTGTGATATGTATACTGTTACCTGCTCCATATTTAATTGGCTTTTGGAATGAAATCTGGCGGCATCGATGGGTACTACGAACTGGTGAGCTACAGGGCAGGAACTATCTGCCGGGAAAAGCAGCAAAGCAAGCAGCCGCTGCAGCTCGAGACAATAGCGAAGATTGGCCAGAAACTATACGGAGTGTGGCAGCCTACCGGTAAAGTGCGTGCCTGGAAACTGCGTGGTCTCGATATCGAATCACGGATCACGAATTTTTCAGTCTGCTTTTTAACCTAATACTGACCTCTCAGTAACATGGAGATTCGCCACAAACCACCAGGCCACTGAATCGCACGAAACCATTATTACCAGAGTCTATAGATTATACATATTTTCTTCTCCTACACATACAATGTGCAACAAACTTTTTCTAAACCCCGCATTTGTCTTCCATTCCGGTGCAAAAGCGTGGCGACCTCCGACATCATTCGAGGACCCGGAGACTCTTCAGACAGCAAGGTGTCAACACATGAGGTATAAGGTGGATTAATAACGACACAATGGCACCAAATTTCACCACAATCCTGCCCAGCGCCACTGTGGACGAGTCACACAGTCAAAAGCGCCTCTTATCCACATTTCACCCCTTCTTTTGACATCTCTGCGATGTACGTCAGAATCGCAACACATAGTGTTTAAGTCAGAGTGTTTTGTTATGGGTGGTCGAGGATAACATTTCAGATGCGCCGCCGCTCAGAATCGACACGAAAGGTGTCAGTTGATGGGATGAAGTGATCGTACCCTTTGGAGTGCAGCGCGACCGCAGTGATGGAACAACTAGGAGCCGTTCAAAACCGTTCGATGAAGTTTGAACGAGATCCGAAGCCGAAAAGCCTTTTTGTGCTTTTTCATCCTTCCTTTTTCGCGCCTTTTGTGCCGTGATTACAGGGAGATGCAACATTAACATGTGCATATGCAAACAGCGACGACGGATCCCATTAAGACCCACCCGTTTGGCAACACCCTCAATGCTATCGTCGCACTTCTGTTGAGCGCGTTATACGAGGGTTATTCGGAAAGTAAGGAATGAAAACCTGATGAAGCTTTGCACAGATGTGTTGGACACTGTGTATAGTACGCCCATCGGTCGCACAATGTCGCTCTTTTCAGTTCTGAGCTCACAGTGAGAACGTAAAGATGGCTAGAAATTATCGTCTCCCGTCAAGTATGAGGGCCTGGGGAAATATTTCGCCTGAATGTACGCAATCCACATAACATAACTGCCATGCAGTTCTTTCTACACGACAATTCTCGGCCGCACTCTGCAGGAGCAATGAAGATGTTCCTTCAGCGTTTACGATGGGAAGTGTTTGATCACTCACAATACAGCCTGTGATTGGCCACCCCTGGGGTTCATCTCTGCTCAAATGAACCGCTGGCTATGAAGACAATATTTTGACACTGACAACGCGCTGCAGTGCAGAATATAAAATTGTCGAAAAGCACCGGTGGCTGTCTTCTATAACGAGGTATTGAAAAGTTGTCACAACGCTACGACAGATGTCTAAGTCTGAGCGGCGACTGTATAGAGAAGTAGCAGGAAGATGTAGCTAACAGTTGCAAATAAAACAGTTTTGATTTACACTGTGGTTTCTATTTCGCGACTTATCGTTCCTTACTTTCTGAATATCCCTCGTAAACGTACCTATCTGAAACTTCGACACGCATTCAGCCTCACGATCGCTCTAGCGCTGGAGGGTGTGACAACCCCTTCGACACCCCTCAGATGGGGTTTGCCTGCCTTCAGGCGTTAAAGCAGACGTGAGACCCAATGTGTACCAAAGTTTCGACAGGTACATTTGGAACGTGGCCAAGGAAGGGTCGTGTACAGCGCCGAGAGTGCTGCAGATTCAAATTCGTCGAATGGTTTTAAATTGCCCCTAGTGTTTCCACCCCGTATACTAGAGCAAAAATTGCGTTCGCGATACACTCCAAAGGGGTCAAATCACATTCAATGTGACTTCAGACCCACTACGTTCTTACAGTTCGTCTGAAAGGCCCATGGGTTGACAGCAATGTCCAACGTTGGCAAGAAAATCCTCCTTCTGAACATCACCTGCGAACTGTCGTTTTCGACCGCGAGGCATGTGGGAATCAAAGCACCCAGGGAAGGGGTGGTTTCAGTGGCGACATATACAACCCCCCCCCCCCCCTATCCGATGTCTCTTCGTGTCGGTTCTGAGAGGCAATGTATCTGAGATGTTTCTCTCGGCCGCCAATAAGAAAAACCACGTGATTTCAAGGCTGGGTGTCGCGGTTCTGACTTCCATCCCAGATGCGGTAGAAGTAGGGGTGAAACGCGGGTAAGAGGGAGTGTGACGAGCTTCATTCATCTGACACGTCCATGGTGGCGTCGGACAGAATTGTAGTAAAATTTGGTGCCAATGTGACATCATTAACCCACCTCACACCTCAAATAAAGTTCTGAACTTTGTCGGTTTTTGCGTGTGTCGCCTAGCCCAAGGGTGACGTTGCAGGACACCACGCTTTTGCATCATTACAGAGGAAGGTTGTAGTCACATTGAGCCATATATCAAACCTATGCGTCGCCGTGGGAGACAATCACAGGGTTTCGAGAGAATGATCCGTTAATTTATAATGTATTAAAGTTCCCCACCGTCTTTTCTAGTACATATGAAAGTTAACTACTGTCAGGATTTTGATATAGTTTTCACTAGTAAACTGATTCACGAATAACATTTGTGTGTACAAGTTGTCTGGCCAAGATTAGTGCTACCTGTGTGAAGCCAGAGTGGGTGTATCCACAAGAGTTGTGGATTTGGGTATCTAGTGGTGGGGGCTCGATCAAACCAGTAAATAAACTTAGGTAGATCTGAAGAATGTGTCAAGGAAGTATCTATAGACATTTCTGCACTCATAATTTCATTGGAAGCTACACTAAAATACCTGTTATGGTGAATCAGCTCCAACGAATAATTTGATGCAATGTTTAAGGTATTTTATTGTTTAGTAGCAGCATTCACATCCCCACAGTTCATTTTCTAAATGTTGTTTATTAGACCTTTGGTTTTTGAACCATGCGAACATCTACAGTCACAAATTCACTCTCCTAGGTGAACACTGACATTAACAATTACAGTGGTTTAAGATATATATTTTTCCACACTTTATATAAGTCTGTTCAAACTTGACAGTCACGTACAATTGAAACACTCGTTGAAATACTGCGAGTAGTTTAGTTTCAAAAAATGATTCAAATGGCTCTGAGCACTATGGGACTTAACATCTGTGGTCATCAGTCCCCCAGAAATTAGAACTACTTAAACCTAACTAACCTAAGGACATCACACACATCCATGCCCGAGGCAGGATTCGAACCTGCGACTGTAGCAGTCGCGCGGTTCCGGACTGAGCGCCTAGAACCGCTAGACCATCGCGGCCGGCTGGTTTAGTTTAACACAAGCCGTTTTCAAGTGGCTTGTGTTGTCGCCTACAAGGAGTCGTTACTGCATCTTTTGCATTGTGTAGGGTCTTCCGTAAAACTGTTCTCCTCGGAAGTGCTGTACTTCATGGCAGGCCGATGTGGCCAAGCGGTTCTAGGCGCTTTAGTCTGGAACCGCGCGGCCGCTACGGTAGCAGGTACGAATCCTACCTCGGCATGGATGTGTGTGGTGTCCTTAGGTTAGATAGGTTTAAGTAGTTCTAAGTTCTAGGGGACTGATGACCTTAGCTGCTAAGTCCCATAGTGCTCGGAGCCATTCTTTGTACTTCATGGTTCTGTTCCGACCGGCGTCATACGAACCCCTCGATGAAAAATCTTATGCTGCTGTAGGGAGTGGTAACCGGGAAGGGGCTCCTGAAAACGAAATTGTGTAGCTGTTTCAGGAGGTTGTGTTCATTTTCTTCAGTGTGCTCCCAAAAACAAATTGATTATTGCCCCATGTCCATTTTAAACTTCATTCGAGCAATTATTGCATATGATCTTGAAAAACACCGACCCTTGAATCAGGTTTTGCGAACACTTCAGGATGTACTTGTATTTATGTCTGCCGCTAATCATCGATAACATTTTCAATTTGCAATTCTGTCCCGCTCTCTGTTGTTCACTGCGACAGCCGTAGGGCTGCAATATGAGATCGCTAGTGTTCTTGAAGATCCACTGTTATCGCATCCTTTGTAAATTTATCTCCTAGTACAGTTTCATAAAGGCTGCAGTACCTCGTTATCAAAATAATCGACTTCCAGGGTGGCCGAGCGGTTCTAGACACTACAGCCTAGAACCGCGCGACGGCTACGGTCGCAGGTTCGAATCCTGCCTCGGGCATGGATGTGTGTGATGTCCTTAGGTTAGTTAGGTTTAAGTAGTTCTAAGTTCTAGGGGACTGATAACCTCAGCAGTTAAGTCCCATAGTGCTCAGAGCCATTTGAACCATTTTCAAAATAATCGTAATGGCTATCATTCTGCACAGCTTATTCTTTTTTAGCTTGGAAACACTAACAATTTTTTTAAAACACCAAAATAAATATATGAATCATTTACTTCTTGCGGAAAAATGTTCGACGGTCAGTGTACATCAATAATAGAGTTATACGAGGGTCGTTTGAAAAGTCCATGCAAAAATAAAAGTTACTTACGTGTTTGGGTTAAACCTCTTTTTTATTTTTCCTTTTAGACTTATACACTTCGTCCAACGTGTTCTAATTTGTTGTTCCCTTCCGAATAATAGGAATTGTCCAAGTCTGCAGAATAGTTGTTAGTTGCTGCAATCACGTCCTCGTTTGAATGAAATCATTGTCCTGCCAGCCATTTCTTCAAATTGGGGAACAAATAGTAGCCCAACGAAGCCAAGTCTGGAGAATTGGGGGGATGTGAAACGAGTTGTAATCCTATTTCCATTAATTTTGCGACCACAACTCCTGAGGTGTATGCTGGTGCAGTGTCGTGATGGAAAAGGACTTTTTTGCGATCCAGTCGCCGGCGTTTTTCTCGCAGCTCCGTTTCCAAACGGTCCAAGAACGATAAAATAATATGGACCTGTAATAGTTTTACCCTTTTCCACATAGTCGATGAGGATTATCCTTTGCGAATCCCAAAAGACAGTCGTCATAACCTTTCTGGCTGAAGGAATGGTCTTCGCCTTTTTTGGTGCAGACTCTCCCTTGCTAACCCATTGTTTAGATTGTTGTTTGGTCTCAGGAGTATAGTAATGTATCCATGTTTCATCCACAGTGAAGAAACGACGCTTAAAGTCCTGAGGATTCTTCCTGGATGGCTGCAAACAATCCTTGCAGCACTTCACACGATTCCGCTCTTGGTCAAGCGTGAGCAATCGCGAATTCCATCTTGCGGATAGATTTCTCATGTCTAAATGTTATGCAAAATATTATGTACCCGTTCATTCGAAATGCCCACAGCACTATCAATGTCACGCACCTTAACTCTTCTGTCATCCATCGCCATATCATGGATTTTATTAACGATTTCTGGAGTCGTACCGCCAAAGGGCGTCCAGAACGTTCAGCATCAGTTGTGCCCATATGACCACTCCGAAAATTTTGAAACCACTTCTAAACTGTTCTAATCGAAGGTGCAGAGTCACCGTAATGTTTATCAAGCTTCTCTTTAATCTCCTGAAGCGTTTTACCTTTCATAAGGTAATGTTTAGTCACCACATAAAATTCTTTTTCATCCATTTTTTGACAATCACTCGACTTCCTTAATTCACACGAATGCCAAACACAAAGACATAGACCAATATGGCTGAAACTTGGTGTGCGTTCTTTCAAAGGATGCTACTAACTAAAAATGACCTCAATGTGAGCTGGTGGTGCCATCTCTCGGACTTATCAAACGCTTCTCATAAAACTACTGTATACTACCACAGATTATCAGAAGTAAGTGTCGTTTTGCATGTAACTTTGGCCAGTTAAGGTCGTAACCATGTTACCTGTATGTTAGATGTGTTGCATTCTTATCGGGCGTTACCTCATTTCGACCACTTTTTTTGCGTATGCGATTAGTGTCTCAGTACACTCTCTTAAAAACCGGCAGCGTTGAACCGTCTAGAAACTAAGTGAGGGCATATAAAGGGTCGCGTAACGTACAGAGAAACTTTGTTCTACCTACTTGTCCTCCTGTCTGTTACTTATAAATAAACAATATTTATCGCAAAACTGAAATTGTCAACGTTTAATTCAGATTTTATTCGAAAATTAATTTGCAACGTGAAAGAGAGGTTAGTCTTAGAAAAAATAAAAAGAAACAGTATATTCTATCATGTAACACTATAAAACGCAAATTCATCAAAAAAGAGTAAAATTAAAAAAACACAAAACAAAAAATATCAAACATTGCTTCAATACTTCGTCAAGATTACATAAAACATGTTCATCTCATTCGTAAACAACTTTCGCACTTATCAATAAAAACAGGAAATTCTTTCCTATGATCATGATGAAGAATGTCCGTTGACTACAAAATAACAACAATAAATATATTGTTCTTTATGTTTGTGCATGTAAACTGCCCTTGCATCAATTGTCTTTGCTTTGGTTCGATAGAAGCGCAGTAGTTACGTGATCAACTATTTTTTTTACTTACAAAATTCAATTTGTATTTTGTAAGTATATAAAATACACAATGGACTAAAACTGAACACTTCGTGGTTCTGATTATGTGCAAAACAAACAAAAAATACAAAGAAGTCGTCGGATCGTAGTTTCTGTCAAGCGTTCATTTATGTTTCTTACCCTGCTGATGCTATCAATACTATCGGTAATCTTACTATTCACTACATCATCAACTCTCATCAGTAACACTAAAATATGATGCCGAGTCGCTTTCCATCGCAGTATCTGTTTACATCAACACAACTACGGAATTTCCAGCTAAAATGTGGTAGTGGGTAACATTTACACATCAAAAATGACCAGCACGATCTCACAACGTGTTAATAGATTGTAGAAAGCTGGCAACACAGCAAAAAAATTCTTCTGCAAGTATTCAGTGTTCACCAACACATCATCACATGAGGCGTCAGCCACAGGATGACATAGATGATAATATAATCGATGCATTGCCTTCATTGCCATAGTCAGTAACTCTGTGCAGTATTAACCACTAAGAAAACATATTTACTATACACCAGACTAACATTATCAGCATATTTTGAAGAAGATTATAAAATTCTAGGCAGAGTCACACTGATATTCACATTACACCAAAAGAATCGTTGACTACTTTCTGCTTCCTGCTTAATTCTTCCCTTATGGTAATGGATCAACTGTTAGATAGTACATGCTACTTTTACAACAGCAGTTTACAGATTATGTATTTGGATGCAAATAACATTAATAACTCGTAAGACATGTGACGTACACAATCCGCATGAACCAAGGACCTCACCAAGGTACAGCAGCTTGTGTGCCTCGACGATACGTGTTTGCGTTCTTGAAGAGGGCTATACCTTTTTCAGTAATTGCAAGGCAATAGTCTAGCTGACTGACTGATGTGGCTCTGTAAGATCAGCCAACATGACCTTCCTGTGCTGGTGCTGCGAACAGCTGACAGCAAGTGGAAACTACAGCCGTTATTTTTCCCGAGGGCATGGAGTTCTGATGATGGCATCCTCAGATGCAAAACAGTCCTCCGTTCAGACCGTCGGGAAAAGACCTCTCAGGAGGATATCGTCGTCAGGAAAAGTAAAAAGTGGTATTTTATGGATCAAAGCGTGAACTGTTACATCTGGGTAGGTAGGTTAGAAAATTTAAATATGGAAATGGACGCGTGAAGTTAGACATGATGGGATTAGTATAGTTCAGTGGCAGGATGATCAGGACTCACGGTCATATGGGTATACGGTTGTAAATACAAAATTAGAGGTAATGCAGGAGTAGGTCTAATATTGAACAAGAAAATAAATATGTGGGTAAGCTACAATTAACAGTCTAGCGAATGCATTACCTCAGCCAACTGGACAAATAGCCAACTCCCACCACAATACTATAGATTTATATGTCAATTAGCTCCGCAGATGAAGTGATTGAAAGAATGTATAGTGAGATAAAACAAATTACTCAGATAGTGAAGGGAGAGAAAAACTTAATTTTGATAAGTAAGTGGAGCTCGGTAACAGGGAGAGGAAGAGAAGGAAAAATAGTAGGGGGATATGGACTACGATCAATGTAATGAAAGAGGAATCTGCCTGCTAGAATTTTGCACAGATCATAATTTAATCATAGCCGACGATTCAAGAATCGTGAAAGAATGTTGTATACGTGGAATCAGACTTAAGACTGTAAATCATTTTCAGTGGCGGATGTGGACCCTAATTATAATTCATTGGTTATCATGAAGAAAGATTGAAACTGAAGAATTTACAGAAAGATAGGAAATTTAGAAGGTGGGACTGGTATAAATTGAAAGAGCCAGAAGTTGTCGAGACTTCCTAAAGGATCATTAGGCAAAGATTAAGTGAAACGCAGGAAAAGAACACAGTAGAAGACGAAATGGTAGCTTTGAAAGATGTAATAGTGAAGGCAGCAGAGGATCAAACAGGCAGAAACACAAAGCCTAATAGAAATTCCTCGATAACATAGGAGATACTGACGTTCACTGACGAAAGGAGAAAATATATGGAAGCAGCTAATTCAGCTAGTAAAAAGGAATACAGACGTCTAAATACCAGACTGACAGAAAGCCCAAAATGGCTACGTAGGAATGTCCAGGGGACAACAGCAATGCTGTAGAAGCACTCATGAATGGAGGAAAGATATATGTTGTATATAGGAAAATTCAAGAGACCTTTGGAGAAAAGAAGCAGCTGTATTAACATCAGGAACTCGTATGACAACCAGTACTTAGCAAAGAACGAAAAGCTGAAAGGTGGAAGGAATACACAGAAGGGAAACACATGGGAAGGTAATTTTATATAAAAGAGAGAAGTAGTAGATGAAGATGATCTGAAAAAAGATGACCTGATAAAAACTTTTCCACCTGGTGTGCAAAGCCGCCCGCAGTGGCCAAGCGGTTCTAGGCGCTTCAGTCGGGAACCACGCTGCTGCTACGGTCACAGTTTCGAACCCTGCCTCGGGCATGGATGTGTGTGATGTCCTTAGGTTAGTTAGGTTTAAGTAGTTCTAAGTCTAGGGGACTGATGACCTCAGATGTTAAGTCCCATAGTGCTCAGAGCCATTTGAACCATTTGGTGTGCAAAATATATAAGACAGGCGAAATACCATCAGACTTCAAGAAGAATTTACTAATTCCAATTGCAAAGAAGGCAGAAGCTGAAAGGTGTAAATACACCCAATTTTCAGTTTATAAAGTCATGGTTGCAAAATATTGACAAGAATTATTTACAGAAGAATGGAAAAACTGGTAGAAGCTGACCTCAGAGAAGATCAGCTTATGTTACGAGAGATATATGAAGAAGCGAGACAATACTGTGCCCACGACTTATCTCAGAAGATAGGCTGAAGAAATGCACACCTACATTCACACAATTTGTACATTTAGATAAAGCTTTTGACAATGTTGATTGGAATACTTGCTTTGGAAGTGTGAAGCTAACCAAGATAAAATACAGGGAACGTATGTTTATTTATATCTTGTATAGAAGTCAAACTACTGTTGCAAGACCCGACAGATATGAAAGAGAAGCAGCAGTTGAGAAAAACGTGAGACAGGTCTGCGGCCTATCCCAGATGTAATTCAATCTGTACATTACGCACGCAGTGAAGGAAACCAAGGAGAAATTTGGAAAGCATATCAGAGTTCAGGAAGAAAAAATGAAAACTTTAGGTTTTCCGGTGACACTGTAATTCTGTCAGAGACAACAAACGACTAGGAAGAACAGCTGATGAGTTGAATGCAACGGATACTGTCTTGAAAAGAGGTTATAAGATCATCAACAAAAGTAAAGAAAGGCAATGAATTTTGTAGAAATAAGTCAAAGGGTGCTGACAAAATTAGATTAGGAAATGAGATACAAATAGATGAATTTTGCTATTTGGGCAGCAAAATAAATGACTGCCGAAGTAGTATAAAGTACAAATCCACTGTAGCTAGGAAACCATTTCTGAAAAAACGGACTTTATTAACTTAAAATACAAAGTACCAGGAAGCCCGAACCTAAATATATATGTTAGGAAGTCTTTTCTGAACGTATTTGTCTGGAGTGTAACCATGTGTAGGTGAGAAACGTGGACAATAAGCAGTTTACACAGGAAGAAAATAGAAACTTTTGAAATGTGGTGTACAGTAGAAAACTGAGGATTAGATGGGATGAATAACTAATGAGGGGTTACTAAATTTAACTTTAAGCAACTACAAGTACCACCAACACCCATCACAGAAATTAATATAACTATAATTCTAAAAAGCAGTTCATATGGTGTTGATGGAATTTTAAAAGAATTCTGGAAAATTATTCTAACTTAATAAGTAATGTCGTTAGTGATATACGTAATACATCACTGGCATAGTGAATTTTTCCAGACCGATTAAAATATGCAATTGTTAAACCCCTTCATGAAAAAGGTGACAAGAAAGACTTAAATAATCATCAAATTTCCTTATTGAGATCTTTTCCAAAATATTCGAAAAAGTAATGTATTCAAGAGTAGTCTCACATTTAACTAAAAGCAATTTACATAGTATATCACAGTTTGGATTCCAGAATGGTAGCTCGGCTGAAAATGCTGTTTGTACATTCATTCATCAAATATTGCAAGTCTTGTATAATAAAACATCGCCTGTTGGTATCTTCTGTGATCTTTCCAAGGCGATTGATTGTTTATCCCATGTCACACTCTTAGAAAAACTCAGATTTTAAGGAACTGGTGGCCTAAACACAACTGGTTTAAACCACACATAACAAACATAAAGCAAAATTGTGCTGAACAATTCAAACGGTGTTGGAAGGGTAGAATATTTAATGAGTGACAGGGGAGAAATAAGAAAGAAACTCCCACAGGGCTCAATTTTGGGACCAATCTTATTATTTATGTATTTGAGTGAGGTCCTACTTAAGATTCAGAATGAAAATTTGGTACTTTTCACAGAAGTACTAGTGTTATAACAAGACCCATTAGAGAGGAAGCCACATAAGATGTTTTTCAAAGAAGTTTTAGGTGTTTTTCTGCAAATGGGCTCTTCCTAAATTTTGAGAAGACTGTATTCGGTTCTCTACAACAAATAGTCATATCATCAGTTGATGTAGCACATGAATTGCATGCTTCTTGACAGAGTGTAGGGGGAACGATGCGGGAGACCCGCACCACCATACTAGGCAAGGTCCTAATGGAGGTGATTTACCGTGCCTTCCTCCGAACGCAATGGGAATGGCTGATGATGATGAAGACGACACAACAACACCCAGTCATCTCGGGGCAGGTGAAAATCCATGACCCCGCCGGAAATCGAATCCAGAACCCCGTGCTCGGGAAGCGAGAACACTACCGCGAGACCACGAGCTGCGGGCAGCACATGAACAGCAGTTAGTAAACTGGTAGAATGCGTCAAATTTTTTAGTGCACGTATCGATGAAAACTTGAACTGGAAAAAAGTATATCATCGCGTTTTTCAAACAATTGAGTTCAGCTACTTTTGCTCTTCATATAATTACTAGTTTTGGAAGCAAACGAATGAATGAATAAACCTCCTGATGTATTCTGCATTTTTCCACAATAATGTCTTATGGAATAATTTTCTGGGGTAGCTCCTCACTTAGAAGATACTGATGCGCAAAAGCGAGCAGTAAGACTAATATAAGTGAGTATCCACAGTCGTCACGTATATATCTCTTCAAGGATTTTGCCATTTTAGCTGATCGTCTCAATTCATATATTCGCTAGCAAAATACGCCGTAAATAATTCGTTTTAGTTTCAGAAGAACAGCAATGTCCACACCTACAGCACTAGAGGAAAATGACTTTTATTACCCGTTGCTGAAGCTCTCAGTGGCTCAGAAAAAAGTTCAGTAAGCAGCAACAAAAGTTTTTGGTCATTTGCCCTATGACATAAAATGTCTGACAAGCAGCAGAGCATGTTTTAAATCTAACATAAAATCGTTTCTCCTGGACATCTCCTATTCTGTAAACGAATTTTTGTTTAAAATCTAGCAGTCTGAAAATATCCTGTTTTTGTGTGTACTTACATGAGCAGGATTAGAAAGAATGTGTTCATTAATGATAATACTAATCAAGTATACATATACTGTAAACTGACTCGTTCCACATCATTTCGATAAGAAGAATCGTTCAAATGATATCTGGAACATCTAATTAACTACCTAACTGATCGGGGAAGACTGAAGTTTATTGTTCAGCTTCAGTAAAAGAAGGGACTGGTTGATAAGTCACATTCTGAGACATCAAGGAATCTTCGGTTTGGCAATGAAATGTGGAAGTGGGGGGGGGGGGGGGGTGTAATTGTTCAATGAGATCAAGGGATGAACACAGTAAGTGGGTTCAAATGCATACAGGTTGCAGTAGATATTCGGAGATGAACATACGTGCAGGGAATGGAATGTCCTGGAGAGCTGCATCAAGTGTTCTTTTGAAGAGCAGTACCACAAGGAACTACACAAGTATTATTTTACCTCATGCACATTTGTTAACGTGTATGGACTTACATTTTAGGGGAGAAAATAATGGTCTAATCCGTGCGGAACTAGAAAAATAAGTAAATCAATAACCAAAATAAAGGAATCTGTGAAATCGAACGGCACACAGGACAATGCTTAGCACCACGTCGCCCCACACCATGTATTGTAACATAACTGGATCTTCATCGGACTGTATTCCATAGGTTGGTTGAGGATGCGGCTCTCCTTAAATCTTGCAAGCGTGTGGGGAAGATTCCTGCAACGCAGCACTGCTTGTTTCAAAACCGAGTCCAAATACTCTCAGTCAGGGTAATTTAAACAGATACCGCAGACAACAGCACCGTTATTGTCGGTTCCTGGTGAAAGGTTTTCACGAAATGGACACTGTTTCATAGACAATTATCGGCTTTAACCTTGTGACACTGGTTAATGTATAGAGCATATGTCTAAAATATTTCTTATTACTTTAGTTACTTCAAACAATGGATGTTACTGGTGTTGATACACCTGCGTAGCGTAGCGGTAGCGTTACCGCCTATCACTCCCGAGACGGGAGACTGGGTTTTGTGTGTTTTATATGCATATATATATTTATACATATTTGTCGTTGTTCATTGATCCTTAGATGTATGCCATAGTCAGTAAGCTAAAACTACAAACAACTCTTAAGAGATGCCACCTTATGGCACCAGATCAGTTGTCTCCCTGATGGTAGCAATTTGAAATGACAGCATTAACGAACACAAAATGTCAAAACAGAACAAAAACAGAAAGAAAAATTCTGTGTCGCTACGCCATAAACACCTAAAGGATTAGAACTAAAATACTATCACAGTACCTTTATAAATCAATTTGCAAGCGAACAAAACGTAACAAAATAATTATTTTAATGCCAAATTCGTAAATCAGAAAGCAACCACAGTGAAAACGAAAGAAAAAGACTCTCGAACTATACGGAAAATGTACACAAGAAACTTAAAGATATTTTTATCTGTACAAGTGTATTGTTGATTTGTAAATAAAAGTTTATTACGTCACAAAAAAAAAAGGACTTGCAACACGGCGGCCGAACTCCCCAGCATGGGGCCCCCCGGCCAACACTGCCACACGATCATTTCCATTTCACAGTAATTTCTGTGATAAATATGAATACCATTTGTATATTTCGATGTTAGTAGGATTGAGATATCAGCGAACAGGTGAGTAATGGTACGATTATTTACCGATGGTCTTTGAGGCATTCGTCTTCGTGTTCCGCTAGCATTTGTCGCCTGTGTAATTACTCTTCTGACATTAACGACGGCAAATTTAATTCACAGTAGCATTTCCTACATTAAAGAAGCACAAAACCAATACGGGAGACGTGTGTAAATAAATTTACAGCTTGTTTAAGCATATTTATAGATCACTTTCTTCTGCGCTGTACATGTGAATAAATAGATTGCCTTCAGTTCAGTTCCCAGTTAAATCAAATTTTACTGATTATAAGCTGTGCAGTGCTGCTTACAATAAAGAAGGGACACTGCAGGTGATATAGTTTCACAAACTATCTCGAAAATGTTACCCGCTGAGATAATATAAATTATTTGCGCTGTCAGTTACAACAAACCAAGGCTTTCTCGTTATTCTAAATCGTTCAATACTTTTTATGATCGAATTCTCACGTTCTTCAGTTTTTGTTCATTTCTTTGGCCTGGTTTGTTATTTCACCACCCATTTGATAAATTCTGAGAATATATGCGTTATTTATATAAAAATAGGTCAATTCTGAAAAGGTATCATCCTCATATTTATCACGATCAGTTCAAATAAAAATAAACAGAATGATATTGTACAAAGCAAAAATATTTTAATGCAACGAACATTTACATGAAATTAGAAGTTCATCGATGTCGTTAACAACACAAAGAATATTTATTTTACTGAAAATACTCAAATACAAATCTGTAACTTGTGGTCTCCTTGTAGTTGTTATTCGCGCCGTTACTGCAGGTAGTTAGTTGGAAGCTTTTGGTTTTGAGAAGAAAAGGTCGGATATATTACTCCGAAATTTTTAATTGGTTGTCATAAAACCGCGAGATCAAGGGTCAGTTTATATGGAGTTGTATTTTAAAATGTTGGTAAATACTGGTGCCGAAACAAGGAGCTGGTAGTGAATCAGCAGTATTAAAACGACATTAGTGTTTTCAGCATTTCCAGATGGGATCCGCATTATCTAATTTCAGATCTTGAAGAAATTTAGTCTATTCTTGAACGACTGCAGCCAGTCCAACAGCTACGTACTAACATAAACATATAACACTCACATGTTGTTTTTATTATTATTATTAATGTCGCAAAAATAGTGAAATGCGCATTGTGATTTTATTCGTTTATTGGTTGGTCGTGCATTGTGTGTTCATTTTATACGGTGCACATATAGGATGGTTACTGAAGATATGCAAGATGACAGAAATACTTTACGCACCTGTATGAATGTAGTAGCCATATTTCTTACCCATATTTGGTTGGTTTTATGGTTGCAGGGATCACACTGATGTTCATGAGTATTTCCTTTGGGATCTATAAGAACAACTGCACGGAGGTGACACAGTTATATGTGGGCTGAAGTTGTCACTGATCGTGAAATGAACTGCTGGGAAGTGGTTACATAGGAAACATGCAGAAGATTGAGAAATTGGAGAAGTCTCTGATGCAGATAATCTAACTAATGTTTCTACAGTAACTGATAGTAGTTGGAGTAACACAGTGTCAAGTGGACCAGTGGGTAAAACACATCTGTACGATGCAGCATGTGGGGTAGACAGTTATCTTGTGATTGAAGAAACTGATTGTGGATTTATTTGCATGGTTCCCAGTCCTTTGGGGAACGTCTTCCTCCTGAGGGCATTTGTTTACGAAGCCGAAATCGATAATTTCGTGCAGACTTTCTTCAAACATTTTCACCACAGATTTTGTGCTCTTGGTTCAATGGTATGAATTTTTACACCCCATAACTCAAGGTGGACTTAGAAATACATAATAATTGAGCAGTTTCATTGATTACTATTCCCAAAGAGCAAACACTAACAGTTACTTCATTGGTTTGCTGGATAGGCCATTTTGTCATTTAGAGGTTAAAGACGAATCCATCGCAAAATGTTGGCTCCAGGGTTGAGCGTTAGGTTAGAGGGTCCTGTCCTGCACTGCGCAGCCCTCGAAAAACTCGGAACAGCGATGAGAGGCATACATTTCGTGCAGACTTTCTTCAGACATTTTCACCACAGATTTTGTGCTCTTGATTCATTGGTATGAATTTTTACACCTCATGACTCAGGGTTCTATAAAGACCATCGAGCCTCAGGCCAATCCTGCAGTCTCCAGTGGAGAGAAACCGACGCCTCTGATCCACGTTCCATTCAAGGTATTTCCCTTGTACACATCCTTTGCGCACCACATCTCTGGGGATTAGTACAATTTATCGTAATGGATGTGTAGAGCCCAAATAGACCCTGTGGAGACGGCTGCGTACTGTCTGGGACGACGTCGCCTTCCCAGTGGCCTCAAAAAAGCATCGCTCAATTCTGTAGATTCTCCTCCAGTTACAAAAGTGATATAATTTGTAGTTAGCTGTCGTCAGCTGAAGACGATTGCGGCAACCACTACTACGCAGATCTTCTATGTTTTGTATATAATGTAAGCAGCTCAACGTTCGAACCACCTAACTGTTGTGTACGCCAGTTCGGCGTGGAATTACCGATGCTGACAACCCTCCTTGCCGAAAAGTGACGATTCGCTTACGGTGTAACCTTGAAATGACCCTCCGTGTCACGCTGACACTCAACAGCGTACACAAGCTTCACTGCCTCTTTCAAGACTGGACACAGCATGCTTTACTGTGCTGCACTGATAAATCATGTTTAATTTCAGATACATTACAGCGGTAGATATATGTAACGACTTTCTGTTACTAAAAAAATATCGAAAAAGGAGGTTCCGACAAAAGTTGAGAGCGCCGCGTGAAACGATAGCACTTCGTGGAAAATTTTTTTAGATTACAAAGCCACATTTTGTGGACGAACGATTTTATTTCAATAAACCTCTGTGTACTAAAAATTGCTCATAATATGGCACTTACCTGCGCTCTTCCCCTTAATGTCCAAGGATTGGACAAAAATATGGAAACACCAAAAATACGACATGCCTAATACGTTGTAGGAAAACCGTTGGAATTCAACTCCCAGTCGTGTCGGAAAGGATAAGTATAGATCCTCTATGGTTTTCAAGGGAATCTTATACCATTCTTCCTGAAAAATATTGAGAAGCTCAGGTAATGATGATGGAGCTGGATAGGGATCACCAATCCTCCTCTACAAAGTAGACGACAAAAGCTCAAAAACATTGAGGTCTTCTGATGTGATGGCCTGGAGAGAAGCAACACTTCATCCGCGAGCTGGCAGAACCAGTCGTGGCCGATGCGAGCTGTGTGAACAGGCGCCCTCTCTTTCTGGAACACAGTATCGCCATTGAAAAACATTATAACATGGGACTGATCTGATCAGCCAAACCGGTCACATAATGCCTGGCAGTAATGCGTCCTTGCAGAGGAACTATGGTGCCCAACCAATATCGCTATACAGCTGCTCAAATCATCACCGAATCCCCGTCATGTTCCACTCTTGGGACGTAAACACGGCCAGAAGTTGGAAATAGTGTGAAACGACACTCATCCAACTAAATGAGTTTCTTTTATTGCTCTGTAGTCCAGATTTTATGCTTCGGCACCCTGTTTTTCTCTTATGGGCAATTGCATCACCGAAGTGCGGTTCTGCATATCCAGCTCGCCCTGGTATTTCCTGCCTATGGAGCTCCCTTAGAGTTGTTTTGGTTCCGACAGGGTCCGCGAGTGCAACGTTCATTTCTGTAGGGACTTTTGCTGCCGTTTTCTTCTTAGTTTTCGTCACACTCCTCTTCAATGACCTTCTGTCACGATCGCTCAACACACACTTTCGTCCACGTCGTGACTTAGCGGATGACGTTTGGCCGCTTGCGCTGTATGCGGTATAAATCTTCGTTACTTCTTGAAACATCAAATGCTTCTGCTCCTTCGGTTACGGATGTATCCATCATACGAAAATCACGTTCAAATTTACTTAGCTCCTGCATAATGCGGCCGGAACTACACACAAGACTGTTCTGGCGACGATTGGCACATATGACGTATTGAAAACGTTACACAGGTGACGTTCGCGATCAGATACAACAGTGCTACCTGCAGACTTGACCAGCATCTGCATTTATGTCCAAGCATAAGTCTGTCGTAGTGTTTCCATATTTTTGTCCAATCCTTGCACTTCGATATTTCTCCTAAAGAGCCTCTCCTACGCAGTCTTAGTAGAACATATAAATTAAAGTTTTTCATACGACGCTATAGTATGCTCTTTAAATATCACCTCCACAATCACGCCGTTTTTCCTACATACACAAACGCAGCGCGTTATCTTGGTTGTAGAGTCATGTAACGGATAAAATCAGAAAAGTTACATCGGTTATGGTGCAGGGAAGCGGTAAGATCACTACTGTGCATGCCACATATTACTGGTTTACCAGAAGTGTTCTACATCTATATTTAGATGGCTAGGTTGCAATTCACAGTTTAGAGGTTAGCAGAGACACCATAGAACTACCTTCAGTCTATTTCTCTACTGTTCCACTGTCCCACAAAGCGCGGGCAGCACGAACGCTTAAATCTTTCCGTGCGCGCTCTGATTTCTGTTACATTATTACGATGATTATTTCTTGCTACGAGGCGGGCATCAACAAATGTTTTCGCACTCGGAGGAGAAAGTGACTGATTGAAATTTCTTGAAAGGATCTCGCCGTAACGAGAAACACCTTTGTTTTAATGACTAACACCCCAACACGAGTATCACATCCCTGAAGTTCTCTGCCTTCTTTAGCTATAATACAAAACGAGCTGCCCTACTTTTTCGACTTTTTCGATGTTCTCCATCAGTCCTATCCGGTAAGGCTCACATATCACACAGTACTACTTTAGCAGACGACAGACAAGTGTAGTGCTGGCAACATTTTTAGTAGAGCTCTTACATTTTCTAAGTGTTCTGGCAATAAAACGCAGTCTTGTGCTCTTCTCCTCCGTCACATTATCTATATGATCGTTCCAATTTAAGTTGTTTGTAATTTTACGCCCTAAGTATTTAGCTGGATTTACAGCTTTCAGATTTGGGTTATTTATCATGCAACCGCATGACCTCATGCTTTCCATTATTCAATTGCCAATTTTTCGCACCATACAGACATCTCATCTAAATCATTTTGCAGTTTGTTTTGACCTTCTGATGAATTTACTAGACTGTAGACGACAGCATCATCTGCAAACAACCTAAATCGTTTATATAGATTACGAAGGGCTAAGGGCCTATAACACTTTCTTGGCGGAACACAAGATATCATTTGGTGTGAATTGTCACCTTTCTGATAGGAAACCACTATACCGTCGCACAGCTGAATGATACGCTGTAGGCACGCAAATTCATTAGAAGCGAATAATTGTTAGTTCTAGCCACAAGTTTTTCGAATGCGATATGTTTATTGCTCGCTAAAATTGTAATAATTTGTAATTAACGTATTAAACAAGCACATTATTATTATTGTTGCTCATTGCATTATTACTTTCTCACTTCATGTGTTTTTCGTCTTCACGAATTGTTTGCCTATCTCCTCTTACGACTTGGCGACTTATATGCCACTGCTAATTTGAGACGTTGTGTGTTGTCTGTCCTCTGCACGTATTCGTACCATATGTTAAGGTACTCCGTTTTCTTTGTAGGTACTCTTCCTAATATCTCTCCTTTGCGTGTAAAGCGGAATTCCTATTGGGCTCTTAACGTTGATGCCTTTGCTTTTAATTTCATCTAAGGTTTTTCGTTTTATTTATGCTTCCCAGAGTCATTTCTTTTTCTAGTTCTTCGCAATCTTCCTGCGACCATTTCACCTTGGCTTTCCTGCACTTCCTATTTATTTCGCTCCTAAGCAACTTCACTACTGTAGTCCTGTCTTTTCCTTAACATTTTTGTACGTGCTTATTTCGCCAATCAACTGAAGAATTCCTTCTATTACCAGTGGTTTCTGAGGAGTTATCTTCCATGTATTTCTTGTTGTCTGTCCAACTTACGTTATTGTCCTTTTTACAGAAGTCAATTTCTCTTCAGCTGAATTGCCTATTTTGGTATTTATTATCACAGTATCTAAAACCTTAGAGAACTTTAAACGCACATCATTATTCCACAGCACTTCAGTATCGTTCTTCTTTCCAAATTGATTCTTTCGACCGGTTCTATTCTTCATCATTAATACACCGGAATCTGAGTCTACCTCAGCTCCTGGGTACGTCGTACAGCTCAGTACATGATTTTGGACTCTGTCTCTCCATGATGTAATCCAGTAGGAATTTTCCCTTATCTATGAAATCATTTCCAAGTATATCTTCACCTCCTGCGGAAACTGAAGAATCTTTTCGCCGTTACTACTTGAAATGTATTCCAAAACTCAATTATTCTTTTCTCTCACTCGTACTATTGAGCCTATATTGTCACCTAACTCTTTCTTTCATTCCTTCCCCTACTATGGTGTTCCAGTCGCCCATAATTATTAGATATTCATCTCTCTTTACATACGGAATTCAGTATTTCAGTATTCTCATATACGTTCTCCATCTCTTCATCTTCTACTTGTCACGTCGGCAGACAGTAAGTCACTGTCTACCCTACTTCTTAATGATGACGAATTCTACTCCCGTTATACCATTTACTGTTTCTGATGATATTAACCATTTATTCATATCACCAGATATCCTTATCTTCTATTCATTTCACTTAAATTACCCCACTATATGTAGATTGAGCCTTTGCATTTTCCTTTTCAAATTTTCTAGCTTCCGAGCCACATTCAAAACTCTGCCATTCCACACCCCAACTCATAGAATTGGCATTCCTCTCCCAAAGATCTGACTGGGTGACTAATACAGAGTGTTTCGCCAATGGGGAGATCATCAGGCATTTTCAGTTAAAGGCCTCTTGTCCTGCAGATACACATTATGTGAACTTAATCAAGCGCTTTCCATTGCCTTCGATAATTGCTGACCTTTCCGCCTTTTAATGACAGTTTCACACCCCGAGGGCAAGAAAGCGCCCCGGAAATGTCTTTGGCAAGGCCGTTGGCAGAGCAAGGGTGGTCCCTTATACCGAAAGTCTTCGACCCCATTTCTAATCATTTTTATTCCAAATTTAAGCAATTGCTGCCATTTCACCTGGGACGCAGAAGGTTTCTGATTACTGCTCAAAGACGGTTCCCCTAATCCACGGTGACCCTGCCTAAATAAGAGAGCTACCCGGAAAGTAAGGTCCGATCGACTGAGGAATGGAAACCACAGTGAAAATGCGATGAAGCTTTGCATTGGCGTGTCGGACAGTGTCTATAGTACGCCAGTCGATCGGGTCTGAGTGCACAGTGAGCACGTAAAGATGCTTAGAAAATAGTCTCCAGCCAAGTGTGAGTGCCTGAAAGGGATTTCCCCTGATTTAATGAAGCTCACACAACGTAATTGTCATGCATTTCTTTCTTCAATTGTCGACCGCATATTCCACGGCCAATGAGGACGCCTCTGCAGCATTTTCGATGGGAAGTATTTGATCGTGCACCACACAGTCAGAACTTGGTTCACTCGGATTTTCACATGTGCTCACATGAACCGTTGGCTATGTGGACAACGTTTTGGCGCAGACAACAAGTTCCAAAATTGCGTAGACAGTTGACGGAAAGCCTTCTATGACGAGGGTATTCGAAAGTTGGTACAAAGCTACGACAAATGTCTCGGTCGGAGCGGCGACTTTGTAGAGAAGTAGCTGGAAGGTGTAGCTAACTGTTGCAAATAAATCATTTTTGAAACTTCCTGGCAGATTAAAACTGTGTGCCGGACCGAGACTCGAACTCGGCACCTTTGCCTTTTTCGTCTCCTACCTGTGAGGACGGGGCGTGAGTCGTGCTTGCGCAGCTCAGATGGTAGAGCACTTGCCCGCGAAAGGTAAAGGTCCCGAGTTCGAGTCTCGATCCAGCACACAGTTTTAATCTGCCAGGAAGTTTCATATCAGCGCACATTCCGCTGCAGAGTGAAAATCTCATTCTGGAAACATCCCCTAGGCTGTGGCTAAGCCATGTCTCCGCAATATCCTTTCTTTCAGGAGTGCTAGTCTTGCATGGTTCGCAGGATAGCTTCTGTAAAGTTTGGAAGGTAGGAGACGAGGTACTGGCGTAAGTAAAGCTGTGAGGACGGGATGTCAGTCGTGCTTGGGTAGCTCAGTTGGTAGAGCACTTGCCCGCGAAAGGCAAAGGTCTCGAATTCGAGTCTCGGTCCGGCACACAGTTTTAATCTGCCAGGAAGTTTCATATCGGCGCACACTCCGCTGCAGAGTGAAAATCTCATTCTGTAAATCAGTTTTGATTTTCACTGTGCTTTCCGTTTCGCGACGATCGGACCTTACTTTCCGAATAGCCCTCGTGTACCGCACAGTAAACAGTTCTCCCTGTCATGTACTTTACAAAATATGAAAATAAGATGTTTATCAGAACGAGAGCATAAAAAATATATTCAGATGGTTATCGACCGTGAAGTATTACTGTGTATCTGTTTATCTGGATTACGCGTAACAGAACTTTACAAGGTGCAGCAGAGTCAGCATGTTTTTAGTTGCAAAAACTTTATTATTTTGCTTAAACCCATCTACAAGTTTTCCTACTACGTGGCTGAAATATTACATTAAGATTTCTTCCGCTGTACTTGAACCAGTGACCTTTGTTCCCTGCCATAATTTAGGGCAACACTTTGCCGCCGACAAAACGTGTGGGTGTTTAGCACAACCTATTTACCTGCTTTCATCGTCAGATTTTAGCGGTGTCCACGTCTTCCTTTGGTTCCCCTGTTTGCAGTAATAATTGCACACAGTCCGTTACAGAACAACGGACGAACCAACACGCGTACTCCCCAACATGCTATTGTGATACTCTCATACAGTTTCTTATAGTTACGTGCAATACAGAATTTTCAGAAGGAACACAAGAAAATGAATGTAGAACAAACTATTTCGGATTGCCTTAACTAGCTGAGAGGCAGTGGTTAGTTGAACATTTTGTACTTCCCTATCGGACTGTATTCTAGGGTAACTCCATACATTTCCAACGAATATTCGTAAACTACGATAGGGTAATCAGGATGACTATGCGTTCGCTAATTAAGTTTAGGCTGCGCCTTAGGAATTCTTCTTCTGACATTTCCGTACACACACTCCCCTGTGGAGGACTTACCTTACAGTAAGGAACTGCAAATTTTTAGCGAAAAAAAAAACAGACTCTAATACGGTTTGAGATCACTTCTTTAACCACTGCGAAGAATATTTCGCATTTTTCTGTAGCTTCCATTTTAAGTCTGCTTCTAAAAGAAATGAAAAATGATACTTTCAAACGTTGGACATTGACACATAAATTAAAAAGCATCAATGCAGGTTCTGAAACTTTCGCTGTAATGTAGTATTCATATTTGGAGCCTGCTGACGAAAGTCTCTAAAGTTTTACATTTTTTTTATCTCAATATTGTTCGTAAGTCGGTATGCTATGCATTACACGACGTCCGAATAAGCTATGGCTCGTACAATATTCTGCTCCTTTAACAAACTGAAAAAGATTAGTAGCTTTTTTGGGAAGGAGGACATTAATAATACATGTAGACAGCTCAAGGATCAAGATCTGTTAAAGACTGATGGGAAACCGCAGTAGCCCCACTAGTGAAGAGTACTCATATTTTAAGAGGAAGTTATAGACAAATTGATCATTATGTAGTGAGACTGACTCGCTGGTGCTAAAACACGTACTCCAAACATCTAGCTGTTTTACCAAGTAACCGTGAACCAGAAGATATTAAAAAAAAGTACAGACTGCGTTTGTTACTAAAGGAGAGAACACACCTGTTGTATAAGAGCAGGTGTACACAACACCTCAATGTAAAAACTAAGGGAGACACAGACTTAAATACAGTGGAATAACGTTAAACAATTTGTATTTAAAGCAGCTTCAAAAGTTCTGGGAGCAATAAAGCCAAAAAAGACTGTTTTAAGAATATGGAATGAGAACATCTTGTTGGGACATGGTTTATTTAGTTCATTTAAAATAGCAAATAGAAGAATCTAAATTTCGATATCAGAAAAGCAAAGAATAGTAAAAACAGACGTTAGTAGTGCACTGGGAGAGGACTGAAACATACTCATTAATAATATGGAGATTGATGTGGTTGGACATAAAATTATGAAAGGACATAATAAAAGTGTGGCGAGCATATACTAATAAACTTTATTGAAGAAAAAACTTGGAAAATAACAGAAACGCATGGTGTAATAACGATATACATGCCAAGAGATGGAACAGTTCATTATTGACTTGAGGGAGCATACTCTTTGACAATGTCAGAGATGAAACACCTTCAGGAAGTCTATGAACAGGAAGCTAGCGCGTATGAAAATATTAGTTCAAAATTGGTAAAGTATTCTGAATCACAAATGAAAGAGTTTGTTTAATATTTGTCGGTGTCAAGGAAGAATCGCACAAATACGAAAAGTAGCCAGAGTCGACCCATAAAAAAAAAAATGAAACGATAGTCAATTAAAGAAGCATAAGTGTACTAAACTCTGAGTAAAAATTATACCAAAGAATGTTAAACAACAGTACGAAGGTTTTGAGGGAAATAAAACATAGTGAAGTGTATCAAGCTTTTATGAGAAGACATTCATGAATTAGTAATGTTTTTCTATTAATTTAATTAATTGGAAAGTGCATAAAATTCAGTATAGCTACTCGTATGGTATTTCTAGATATTTAAAAAGGCTTTAGCTTGACTGAAGAGGAAACTCCTATGGAAGTAGTGAAGGAGTAATTGACTTCTGAAAACCAAGTGGTGAGCAGTTACGAATCAAGTCATCCTACAGGAACGCAGGCTCTGTCCTAAGCTTTTTAATACATATCTAGACGAGGTAATATGAAGTTGGAAAGAAGATGTTTAAACCCAAGGGCGCAGAGACTGACATTAGGATATCATGGTTCATTCTTTTTGGTAGTAACCTTTTAGTTGTATATTACACAGCAGACAGTCTGCATTTCGCAGTTCATAAACCGAATCAGATCTGCCATGGGTAAAATTATGAATGGCATTGACAGAAAAATACCCTGGTAGATCAGAAACAACTGCCGATGATACGCCAGCTATTTTAGCTATTACGACTGGATGCCAATTACAACTATGACAGAAAGGGGAACAATTAGACGCATTCTGACAGGAAAAACAAGAATAGAAACACGACTCAAATTTTACGAAGTTATGGAAGTAGCAGAATTGATGCATGGAAACAAAAAATGGTAGTGGCCAAAAACGACAAAAGCCATATACAGGCAGCATAGATCAAATTTTTTGACTTATACGACTCAGACACCTCATAAGATACGAAAAAATGTACTTATAAAGGGATTAAATTTTTAAGTGTCATATAAATAGGATGGAAAATATCAGAATACCGACCACAAGTCAGTGGGTAGAAAGGAGTACTAGAAGAGGTAGAAAGTGTTGGGAAAGGTATCGAGTCATGTTGCTTAAAATTTTTTGGAATATGAGAAAGAGAAAGAAAGAACACACGCTTTGCTGTTATCGACTTGGGGGCTGTTTAGCTCTGGAAGTCATCTTTCGTCACGGTATTCACGTTTCGCTCCGCTGCAGATACGTGTATTAAACTGAGCCATGTATTTTGATATCACAAGGAACACGGACCGAACTCGTAGACTGGTGTACCTCGTCAAAAAGCCAGCAATAAATCAGCATGGGGAATTTGGCGCTAGTTGTTAACAGGTGTTACACAAAGCTAATGCCTTTTCAGTAGCAACCAAACTTGACTTCATAGGTTTTCCTTGCAAACTACGTCTATTTTAACGGCGAAGTCCAGTAGAATTTAGTCTTATGCTGCTGCTTAGAAAAAGCGGAATTCAGTCAGTTAAATTTCGCCGCCAGCAAAATCTGCTATAACCGGAGAGATGGTAGTGGTATTTCTATCTAGCAGTCGTGGTTTGATATGTGACAACATTTTAGGCCAATTAATGTCACACATCCGAGTTTACACAAGGAGGAATGAGCAATTAGAGGAAACACAGCGGCAGACAGCACCGAGGGTTTTCCCCGCCTGTTAGTCACCAGCAGTTGCTTCGACCACGGACTAAATTTCGTAATGCAACCGCTGTAAACACCTTGTAGTCCGATTTTCCTCGTGTTACCAACATCATCATCATCATTTAAGACTGATTATGACTTTCAGCGTTCAATCTGGAGTCTCCCTTATAAAATTCCTCCATGATCCCCTGTTCAGTGCTAACATTGGTGCTTTTCTGAAGTTAAGCCTATTACATCAAAATCACTCTTAACCGAATCCAGGTATCTTCTCCTTGGTGTATCCCGACTCCTCCTACCCTCTACTGCTGAACCCATGAGTCTCTTGGGTAACCTTGCTTCTCCCATGTGTGTAACATGAGCCCACCATCTAAACCTGTTCGCCCTGACTGCTAAACCTATAGAGTTCATTCCCAGTTCATTCCCGTAACCTCAACCTTATTGATAAGGTAACCTGAATGCACCCAGCTTTCGCTCCCATGCAACAAAGTTGGTCGAAAGATTGAACGGTGCACAGATAACTCAGTCTTGGTACTGACTTCTTTCTTGCCGGCCAGGGTGGCCGAGCGGTTCTAGGCGCTACGGTCTGGAACCACGCAACCGCTACGGTGGCAGGTTCGAATCCTGCCTCGGGCATGGATGTGTGTGATGTCCTTAGGTTAGTTAGGTTTAGGTAGTTCTAAGTTATAGGGGACTGATGACCTCAGAAGTTAAGTCCCATAGTGCTCAGAGCCATTTGAACCATTGTTTGAACTTCATTCTTGCAGAAGAGAGTAGTTCGTAGCTGAGCGCTCACTGCATTAGCTTTGATACACCTCGCTTCCAGTTCTTTCAATATGTTGCCATCCTGTGAGAATATGCATCGTAACTACTTGAAGCCGTTCCTCCTATTTGGCACTCAATCCGTTTGTATCTCTTTCCCACTGACATTACTTTCGTTTTGGAAACGCTAATCGTCATACCATAGTCCTTACATTTCTGATCTAGCTCTGAAATATTGCTTTGCAAAGTTTCAATCGAATCTGCCATCACAAGTAAGTCATCTGCATATGCGAGACTGCTTATTTTGTGTTCTCACCCAGTCAGTCTATTGTTTTCAACATATGATCCATAAATAATATGAACAACAGTGGAGACAGGTTGCAGTCTTGTCTTACCCCTGAAACTACTCTGAACCATGAACTCAATTTACCATCAACTCTAACTGCTGCCTGACTATCTGTCGAAAGACCTTTAACTGCTTGCAAAAGTTTGCCTCCTATTCCATAATCTCCTAGAACAGACAATAACTTCCTCCTAGGATCCCGGTCATATGTCACCAACTTGTAACAAAAAACAGTATCTATAAAGCAAGAACTTCCGTGAAAAGAGGGTTCTACACAGGAGGTGTGCAAAATGAAATGCGTTAGAGAAGCGTGTGGTGGCAGGGAAGAGCGTGCGAACGTTAGAGTAGGGCGCGGGGTGGACTTACCACTCTTTCTCAATTGGAGACGCAGGGAGGCAGCTCACTGTATTGACAGTCGCATCCCGACTGAATCACACAGACGCACGCACGCACGCACACAGACGCAGATGCGCGCGGACTCGCACGCACCCTCCCCCGCCCGCTACGTCACTTCCTGCTGTCTGTCACTCGACACTTGTTGCTCTCCGTCGCGTCTGCGCTCGTTTCTTCCGCCTCGCCTCGAGAGATCTCGCTTCCCCGCCCTGCTACACGAGTCGTCTTTATTTCGCGAGTCGCGCCGTGTACTCGGATACCTGCAGTGAGTAGGGAACAGCCGTGCCGATCTGCAACCGGCAACTGTCCTTCCTGCAGCCAACCCGCCGCCACTGGCTTGCGCACGCCGGCTACGCTTGTCTGACGGCCTCGCCCCGCCTGGGATGGACCTCCGTCACTGGCGCGCTCTGTGAGCAGGACGGCCAACTAACCCGTTTGCGCGCATCGATTAGTTGGCAGACGGGGCACGTGGCGGCGCGCTACGTTTAACTTTGGACACTTCGTTTGCTGTCTGTTTTATTGCTAACAAGGGAACCTCCCCATCGCACCCCTCTCAGATGTAGTTATAAGTTGGCACAGTGGATAGGCCTTGAAAAACTGAACACAGTTCAATCGAGAGAACAGGAAGAAGTAGTGTGGAACTGTGATAAAAATAAGCAAAATACAGAAACTGAGTTGTCCATGAGCATGATAGGCAACATAAAGGCTATTGTAAACTTTTGAGCGCCGTAGTCCCGTTGTTACCGTGGGCAACTGCAGAGCGAGAGGTCCTTGGTTCAAGTCTTCCCTCGAGTGGAAAGTTTACCTTCTTTATTTTCGCAAAGTTATGATGAGTCCGTTCGTTCATTGACGTCTCTGTTCACTGTAATAAGTTTAGTGTCTGTGTTTTGCGACCGCACCGCAAAACCGTGCGATTAGTAGACGAAAGGACGTGCCTCTCCAATGGGAACCGAAAACATTTGATCGCAAGGTGATAGGTCAACCGATTCCTCCACAGGAAAACACGTTTGATATATTCTATTCGACACTGGTGACGGCATGTGCGTCACATGACAGGAATATGTTGTCGACCCACCTAACTTGTACACATGGCAAATGGGTAAAAAGATTCTTCTACCTCGACAGATGTAGGTTTTCTTGTGGATGTGATAATCATTCCCAAAAAAGTGATGAAAACATAAGATTTTGTCACATGAACTGCAATAAATGAATGCAACAGTTTCACTGTCGCACAGTTTTCCCTGTGCTGTGTCAAAACATATGTTTTTAACGTTTTCAAATTTTTCCGTGTGTAGACCGTCAAATCCTGCACATGTCCAAGCAAATCTAAACATGTCCTGGAACTTTGGAGAGTGAAGTTGATTATGTGAGAGTGTCTGAACTTTGATGATTGTCTGAAAATAAAAAATTAAAGTTCTCATCCGAGGGAAGACTTGAACTTTCTCGATTGACCTGTGTTCAGTTTTTCAAGGCCTATCCACTGCGCCAACTTATAACTAAATCTGAGAGGGGTGCGATGGGGAGGTTCTCTTGTAATAGGATATTTCTTATTATTTCAACTAAGAGAATTTGTACCAGCACTGAGAGACCAATAATCCATTAGTAATAAACAAAACACGTCGTTAGTGACTATCTGTCACCACTTAGCTGTTTGACAAGCTGTTACCTATTTGCTTCCTACCGCAGGTGTGCTCTCACCTCTTCTAAACATTCTGTACAGCAGTGAGTCGCAGCGTAGCAGTAATTACCCCCCTGAGGAGTAAAATGAAGATGAATTTTGTTCTGGGATTTGTGTATCTTCCATACCTTACTTTTAAATCCTCCATAGTATAGCGACATCTGTTCTTATGATATATCTCGCTACCACGAGGGCATCGTTTAATTGCACAAGCCGATGTAGGTAACAAGATAAATTTTGTTCTGGGCTTTGTGTATTTTCCGTGTTTGCAGCGTTATCTAGCAAACAAAGTTTTCTGAGGAATGAGCGACTATAAAATGTTTATGCAAATTACGTACATCAATATTATTTCAGCAGACTTAAATATTTAGTAGTTCATCATAACATACATATATATCCGATACACATTTTCGCCTGTCACAGCTGATTCATGTATGTGGTCCATGCATCGTGACAGGGCCAAATTAGCGTCAAACGAAAAAACTACAAAGAACGTAACTTGTCTAGCTTGAAGGGGGAAACCAGATGGCACTATGATTGGCCCACTAGATGGCGCTGCCATAGGTCAAACGGATATCAACTGCGGTTTTTTTTTTAACAGGAACGCCCATTTTTTGACATATTCGTATAGTACGTAAGGAAATATGAATATTTTAGTTGGACCACTTTTTCGCTTTGTGATAGATGGCGCTGTAATAGTCACAAACATATGGCTCACAATTTTAGACAAACAGTTGGTAACAGATAGGTTTTTTAAATTAAAATACAGAACGTATGTACGTTTGAACATTTTATTTCGGTTGTTCCAATGTGATACATGTACCTTTGTGAACTTATCATTTCTAAGAATGCATGTTGTTACAGCGTGATTATCTGTAAATACCACAATGCAATAAATGCTCAAAATGATGTCCGTCAACCTCAATGCATTTGGCAATACGTGTAACGACATTCCTCTCAACAGTGAGTAGTTCGCCTTCCGTAATGTCCGCACATGCATCAACAATGCGCTGACGCATGTTGTCATGCGTTGTCGGTGGATCACGATAGCAAATATCCTTCAACTTTACCCACAGGAAGAAATCCGGGGACGTCAGATCCGGTGAACGTGCATGCCATGGTATGGTGCTTCAACAACGAATCCACCTGTCATGAAATATGCTGTTCCATACCGCTTCAACCGCACGCGAGCTATGTGCCGGACGTCCATCAAGTTGGAAGTACATCTCCAGTCTGTCATGCAGTGAAAGATCTTGTAATAACATCGGTAGAACATTGCGTAGGAAATCAGCATACATTGCACCATATAGATTGCCATCGATAAAATGGGGGTCAATTATCCTTCCTCCCATAATGCTGCACCATACACTAACCCGCCGAGGTCGCTGATGTTCCACGTGTCGCAGCCATCGTGGATTTTCCGTTGCCAAATAGTGCACATTATGCCGGTTTACGTTACCGCCGTTGGTGAATGACGCGCTTCGTCGCTAAATAGAACGCGTGCAAAAAATCTGTCATAGTCCCGTAATTTCTATTGTGCCCAGAGGGAGAACTGTACACGACGTTCAAAGTCGTCGCCATGCAAATCCTGGTGCGTAGAAATATGGTACGGGTGCAATCGATGTTGATGTAGCATTCTCAACACCGTCGTTTTTGAGATTCCCGACTCTCGCGCAATTTGTCTGCTACCGATGTGCTGACTAGCCGCGACAGCAGCTAAAACACCTACTTGGGCATCATCATTTGTTGCAGGTCGTGGTTGACGCTTCACATGTGGCTGAACACTTCCTGTATCCTTAAATAACGTAACTATCCGGCGAACGGTCCGGACACTTGGGTGATGTCGTCCAGGATACCGAGCACCACACGTAGCACACGCCCGTTGGGCATTTTGATCACAATAGCCATACATCAACACGATATCGACCTTTCCCGCAATTGGTAAGCGGTTCATTTTAACACGGGTAATGTATCACGAAGCAAATACCGTCTCACTGGCGGAATGTTACGTGATACCACGTACTTACACGTTTGGGATTATTACAGCGCCATCTATCACCAAGCGAAAAAAGTGGTCCAGCTCAAACGTTCATATTTCTTTACGTACTGCACCAATATGTAATAAAAAATGGGGGTTCCTATTTTAATAAAACGTAATTGATATCCGTTTGACCTATGGCAGCGCCATCTAGCGAACCAACCATAGCGCCACCTGGTTTCCCTCTTCAAGCTAGACAAGCTTCGTTCTTTGTAGTCTTTTCGTTTGATGCTTATTTCATGATATATATATATATATATATATATATATATATATATATATATATATATATATATATATATATATGTGGTGTTTCAAAAATGACCGGTATATTTGAAACAGCAATACAAACTAAACGAGCAGCGATAGAAATACACCGTTTGTTGCAATATGCTTGGGACAACAGTACATTTTCAGGCAGACAAACTTTCGAAATTACAGTAGTTACAATTGTCAACAACAGATGGCGCTGTGGTCTGGGAAACTCTATAGTACGATATTTTCCACATATCCACCATGCGTAGCAATAATATGGCGTAGTCTCTGAATGAAATTACCCGTGTCTGGCTTCACATGCAGATGAGATGTACTGCTTCAGCTGTTCAATTGTTTCTGGATTTTGGCGGTACACCTGGTCTTTCAAGTGTCCCCACAGAAAGAAGTCACAGGGGTTCATGTTTGGCGAATAGGGATTCCAATCCACGCCGCCTCCTGTATGTTTCGGATAGCCCAAAGCAATCACACAATCATCGAAATATTCATTCAGGAAATTAAAGACGTCGGCCGTGCGATGTGGCCAGGTACCATCTTGCATAAACCACGAGGTGTTCGCAGCGTCGTCTAAGGCAGTTTTTACCGCCACAAATTCACGAAGAATGTCCAGATAGCGTGATGCAGTAATCGTTTCGGATCTGAAAAATGGGCCAATGATTCCTTTGGAAGAAATGGCGGCCCAGACCAGTACTTTTTGAGGATGCAGGGGCGATGGGACTTTAACATGGGGCTTTTCGGTTCCCCATATGCGCCAGTTCTGTTTATTGACGTCCAGGTAAAAATAAGCTTCGTCAGTAAACCAAATGCTGCCCACATGCATATCGCCGTCATCAATCCTGTGCACTATATCGTTAGCGAATGTCTCTCGTGCAGCAATGGTAGCGGCGCTGAGGGGTTGCCGCGTTTGAATTTTGTATGGGTAGAGGTGTAAACTCTGGCGCATGAGACGATACGTGGACATTGGCATCATTTGGACCGCAGCTGCAACACGGCGAACGGAAACCCGAGGCCGCTGTTGGATCACCTGCTGCACTAGCTACGCGTTGCCCTCTGTGGTTGCCGTACGCGGTCGCCCTACCTTTCCAGCACGTTCATCCGTCACGTTCCCAGTCCGTTGAAATTTTTCAAACAGATCCTTTATTGTATCGCTTTTCGGTCCTTTGGTTACATTAAACCTCCGTTGAAAACTTCGTCTTGTTACAACAACACTGTGTTCTAGGCGGTGGAATTCCAACACCAGAAAAATCCTCTGTTCTAAGGAATAAACCATGTTGTCCACAGCACACTTGCCCGTTGTGAACAGCACAGGCTTACAGCAGAAAGACGACGTACAGAATGGCGCACCCACAGACTGCGTTGTCTTCTATATCTTTCACAGCAGCGCCATCTGTTGTTGAAAATTGTAACTACTGTAATTTCGAAAGTTTGCCCACCTGAAAATGTACTGTTGTCCCAAGCATATTGCAACAAACGGTGTATTTCTATCGCTGCTCGTTTAGTTTGTATTGCCGTTTCAAATATATCGGTCATTTTTGAAACACCATATATATATATATATATATATATATATATATATATATATATATATATATATATATATATATACCGCTTCATGTCCCAGTGCATAGTATATATGACGCAGAATCAGCACTGACAGGCGAAAATGTGTATCGGACTGGCATTTGCACCCAGGATCTCCTGGTTACAAGTCAGGCGCGATAACCACTGCACCATCCAGGACACAATGTTACCGCATCTGCGAGGACTATCTCAGCACGCGTCACGGCCGACCCACATACTGCCGAGCGCACCTGTCCACCGTCCCTGTCTGTTTCCGTCATGCTCACCACTTTGAGATTCCTGCAGGAGGTCCGATGTATTTTCACATCTGCACTGAAGAAGGTGGGTCCATCGCCCGTCTAGGAAAATCTGTTACGTAAATGCGTGGTGTCTGTCCTTTCAGAGATGTCTGAAAGAGCAGACACAACTCGGAATTCGCAGCAGCCGTACATTAAACGCAAACTGAGGATGAAGGGGAGAGGAACTAGAAGGAATTACTGATGGCACCGTAGCGTTCTCGCTTCCCACGCCCGGATTCCCGGGTTCGATTCCCGGTGGGGTCAGGGATTTTCTCTGCCTCGTGACGGCTGGGTGTTGTGTGATGTCCTTAGGTTAGTTAGGTTTAAGTAGTTCTAAGTTCTAGGGGACTGATGACCATAGATGTTAAGTCCCATAGTGCTCAGAGCCATTTGAACCATTTGAACTGATAGCACCTGTATTTGGGCATGATACGGAGACAGCGGACACCATGCATTCATTTAACACTAGAACCGCTGTTATTTGGACATACCTAGAACCGTGGCTGGGTCACTGACCCGCGATCTTTTCCTTTATTTCCCCTATGTCAGTGGGTTATTGTTACTGCCAATGAATCTATTGTTAGAAGCACTAGGAAATTTAGAATGAAATTAACAAAAATAAACAAGGTTTAGACAGATTATAATTTTATATTTTAAAACTTACACGTATTTGCTGAGTGTTTTTACTGGCTACCGTTGCATAATGAACATACATAACAGTCTTTTGATGTACATTTGTTCAAAAATGGCTCTGAGCACTATGGGACTTAACAGCTGTGGTCATCAGTCCCCTAGAACTTAGAACTACTTGAACCTAACTAACCTAAGGACACCACACACATACATGCCCGAGGCAGGATTCGAACCTGCGACCGTAGCAGCCGCGCGGTTCCGGACTGAGCGCCTAGAACCGCGAGACCCCCGCGGCCGGCGTACATTTGTTGCACACAGTTTTCTTGAGATGTGACACTTTACAAATGATTTGTTTCCTTCACAGTTAGCCTTCACAAGGCAACGTGTTCCCTTTTTCGTCCGTCAGGAATATCTTCACGTCTGACAGGGCCGCTTGTCTCTCTAGTCGCTGCGTACTCCTCACGAAGCTCCTCCCCCAGCTGCAGGATGAAATCCCTGCGTTTCAATTTTTTATCATTTACAGAATTGAACAATACCCACGCATTTATCCCAGCCAAATCCAGCAATTTGTAAAATGTGTGAACAGGCCAACGACTCGATGGTGCTTTGACAGAGTATTTGCGAGCCATTTGGTCGACCACGTCCACTCCATATTTAGAGCAGTTATAAAACGTAGCTGTGTCTGGCTTCTTTTTTTATACCATCCTCAATCGTCACATACGGACGCACATTGCTGTGAATCAGGACATTCCTGTTACTCTTACCCTGATAAACAGTCAGTGTGATATCATCTTTTTTCAGCAACACTGTGCTGTATAACTGTTCTCTTGCCTTCTTGATACAGACTGCTATTTCCCTGCGAGATCGATTTATTGTGCCCACAAGTCTCGTAGAATTAGCTTTCAGTATCTCAGAGAGCGCTAAGGAGGTGAAAAAATTGTCGCATGTGACATTTATTCCTTTGTTTAGGTAAGGTTGCATCATTTTTTTTTTACAACGAGGTCACCAAGACGCTCATCAGTCCGCCTAGTGTCATCCTTTCCTAGATAAGGGATAACATTCACAATATATCCGGCATAGACAAATGTTAAACTTTTTGCCGGAGTTATGGACTTCTGCCGGGCGAGGGAAGGAGGGACTGTGTTGACTGTGGTGCTGCGAAGTCTGTGAAACTGCGTAAGACGAGTGTGGGCTCTGAGATGCCGTCGCAATTTCATTGCGGACTTTGCGGAAAGCGAACCAGCATCAGGAAAACTACGTGGTTCGAGTACTCCAAATTATCGATTCAGACCAGCGTAATCCTTGTGTCGTGCTGGATTCGAGATTACACCTTGGAAGCCACAGCATCAGCAACTGAGTTATCGGCAAATACCGTGTGTGACTACTTCGGGTATTGCCGAGATGTGTGCTACGTGATAGTGACAAATGACAGTGTGCCAATTGGTGGACCGAAAAAAGTAGTAGAAGTAAACGAATCTCATATTGCTAGACGAAGGAATCAGAGAGGACGACCTTGTAAAACTGAAGTACATCACATTTGGATTTTTGCTGGGATAGAAAGGGAGTCACGGAAGTGTTTAGTTTTGAAGGTATTGTCCCGAGACAAGGTGACATTTCATACTGCCTGGAACAAAAGTCATCACAGATGGGTTTCAGTTGTACCAGACTCTCAAAGCTGAAGGGTTAGAGCACAAATTCTTGAACCACTCTGTGGAGTTTGTCTCTTCAGATGACGCCAGTGTCCATGTCCAGAATACAGAACGGCTGTGGAAGTCTGTCATGTCTACCATAAAAAGAGAAGGGCGACCAGGACAGAGGGATGAACTGTATTTGTTCCAGTACCTATACTTTCACAACTTGCGTTTGCAGGGGAAAGTCGACGCATGCGACACTCTGCCGATATTCCTGCGCGATATTGTCAGAGTTTACCCTGGGTACGGAAAAAAGGAATTGACCCTGCAGCTAATACATCACGCAGACTATCACAAGGCGATAACACCGACGACGAGTAAGGTAAGTCGTCTCCTTTCAGTTTACAAGTGCTTCTCTAACGCTTCTCTTTTGGCGTTTCTGTAGTGACAACTTGAAACATACTCGTAACGCGCGCCACGAGATCTCCATAATCGATTTACTATTGCAACTTCGGTTAGTATCGTTTGGAGCCCTCCAACTTCGATAGGCAGTCATTCTTGGAAATTACCCTTGAGTGCACAGGAGATCCGTAACAACGTTATGGAAACATTAGGGGAGGATTCCCCTTCCTATTCCACTGTGGGAAAAGTGGGTGGCGGAATTCAAGCGGGGCAGGGCTTCCTTTCTAAGACTAACCTCGCAATGGGAGACCAGTATCAGCCATTACGATACGAATAAAGTGGTGTACGGAAGGAGGATGCACAGGGTCTCACGTCGATTCGCCCCAAGAACGTTAACAGGAGAAAAACAGACACCGAAGATACGTCCTGTCAGCCGAAAATTCTACCCTTTTTGAGGCAGACCCTGTGACATTTTTAAAACGTTTTGTGACAATGAATGAAGTAAGGGTTCACCAGTTTCAAACCGAATAAATAGTTCAATCGAAACAGTGGAAACACCCCTCCTCACCGACCCCCCACGAACTTCAAATCACTCACATAAGTTTGCAAGTTAATGGTCTCTGTGCTTTGGGATTAGAGGGGTTTTGACTGGTTGAACACCTCAGACAAGGTGAAGCAGTAAGCGGAGCATGTTATGATGCTCAACTAATGCGTTTGAGGGGGCCATCAACGTAAAGCGCGCCGGCCGCGGTGGTCTCGCGGTTCTAGGCGCGCAGTCCGGAACCGTGCGACTACTACGGTCGCAGGTTCGAATCCTGCCTCGGGCATGGATGTATGTGATATCCTTAGGTTAGTTAGGTTTAAGTAGTTCTAAGTTCTAGGGGACTGATGACCACAGCAGTTGAGTCCCATAGTGCTCAGAGCCATTTGAACCATTTGAACCAACGTAAAGCGCGTCGCGATGTTAGAAAAAGGAGTAGTGTTTCATCAAGACAATGTACCCGTGGACACATACATCATTGCGATGTCTGCCATCGAGACCTATGGCTTTCAACTGCTTCGGCTCCCACTTTACGCATCCGATTTGGTCCTCTCCGACTCTGTCTCTTCCCTAAGCAAAAGAAACATCTAGCTGGAACCAATTTTCGATTAGAAGATGACGTTATGACTGCGTTGGTGCTCCACTGGCACCAGTCTCCATCGATAGTCATCTCGATCGTTGTGCGTCGATTTTCGATGCCTGCTTGTCTTCTTCGTATCTTTGGCGGATGGCTATTTAACTGCGGCGCGCGCGCTCTGCAGGGGCTTGAGTTCGGGTGTCAGCTGTGTGAGCAACAGTGACGTGTGGCGCTGTGGATGTATGCAACGTGGCGAGTGACCGAGTCGGTACGACAGAGGAGAGTGGGCACCTGCTGTGGCGTGTTCAGCCGTCGGAATTAGAAACGGGCAAACTCGTTCATCCTTGGAAACTAGTTCACTGCTGATCGTTCTTTTTTGGGAACCGTCCAATTTTACTCGTTCACCGTTCATTTGTGCTTGGTATATGGTTCTTATGAAAAACTGAAAACTAGTAGTGTAGGTGACTGAAGGATGGAGGGCACCAAGAGGGGGCACTTGCCTCCCCCTGGAGTATAGAGTTTTTATTCATTACAGAATTCTTACACACTTTTAGAAGTAATTGCTGTGATTCTGCAGAACGTCTTGTTTAGCCAACCGTAGCCTTGTGTGGCTGATCGCAGGAAAATTATACAGGGTGGCGCACGGAAAACCGGCCCCGAGTACAGACTGCTCGCCAATTACGGACGATGTGTTACCCGTTACGAGCAGATACAACAAACGGACAAACATGAAATAATCAGACAGTGAAGAAATAACAAGCTAATGCAAGCAACAATTGCGAAACAATCGATGACAATGTGTAGAGAGCTGGAGAAGAGAACATGAAAATCTCACGCGACGCGCATGGGCTATAGCACATGTAGTCTTGAAAACCAGTTGGTGGCTGTTTCCCAACTTAATAGACCACAAGTGTCTTGTATAAAATTCTTCGTTTCGACTTCCACTACATAGCTATGCTACGTTGTTAACAATAATCGTTTACACCCTATATATACTTCACGTTCCCTGAGTTCGTAGGCGAAGTAGAGACTTTAATGGAAGCATAAAATTAAATGTGGTTTTCTCATACTTGCGTCACTTAGTAAAAATAAGGTTTTTATGTTGCATTATTAACGTTACTGCAACAATAATAATAATTAAGTTCGCAGTAATAAAGTTTTTGGTTTGAAAGCTCCTTCTGAACAAATGGTTTTGAGATAGTAAGTAATTATGATCTTATGGCAATCTATGTCTTTTCAAATGGAGAGGCACCGCTTTTCCTACTGAGCCAAAATGACCCTAAACCCACTTTTTTTTCCAAAGAAATCAAACTAGCAGCTAATGCAAATTGGAAACAACCGAACTTAAACATAATTAGAGCCTTCCTAAATGTAATGTTTTGTATATGAAAGATACACGAAAATCGTTTTATATGAATTTTCTTATACTAAAAATTAAGCAAATTATTGAAAGTTAGCTGCTAAATCAAGTCGATGAAACCAAAAAATATATGAATAACAAAAAAACTTGCCTTGTTATAAGTATATCTTCTGTTGTTAATCGATATAATGAAATGAGCTGATATGCCCTTTTTTGCCTAAAAATACGTACCTATTACATACAACGTAATTTTTATGTAATTTTCGTAACTATAAAATACTTCTTGATTATCGGTCGTGGACGCTGAATAGCCAGAACCAAGAGCAAGAACAGTTTGGAACACATGTAAAATAGGCGAGCGCAGTGAACGAAACGAACAACTGGATGCTGAACTAACTAAAGCAGTCGGCAGTGGAACAGAGACAGGTGGTCATGCGAAGAACGACGAGTGCAGCCGAGGGAGATCGAGACTGAGACGAGCACGCGGCCGAGGCTGGAACGAGAACTGCCGAAGTGACCGCCGCGACCGAAGTGAACTATGAACCGATCGTTCCTCGTTCCCGGGAACTATAAGTAGTTAGTCGTGACCGAAGTGAACTATGAACCGATCGTTCCTTGGAATTCGTTCCTCGGTCCTTTCGTTCATCTTGGTGAACCGTTCCTTTGCATCCGTTCGTTCGCGAACTACACATCTCTAGTTGGAATACAGATTCGCTGCCGACGGTGATTGGGTTTTCCTTGAGATCTGGAGGACAGATTTCCTTTGCGTCTGTTACATGTTACTCAAAGTGAATGAATTGGAGTCATCGAATTGTTGCTTGGTGACTTCTGTCCATGTTAATTGAATACCCGAGTGCACTGAAAACTATCTTGATTGTTTCAGTTACTTGTCTCTGTATTTGGTCTGGCCGCCTGATATGTTGACGGCATTTAAGGGAATGCTAGCTACGCACAACAAATAAACATGAAGCCGTGCTTAAGGCGTAGCTAGAAGTCAGACCAGGTAGTGCGTCAGTCTGTGCCTGGCGTTCGAGAGCGGGCTGAAATAATTTTCCCTATTTCCTTTTTCTATGTTATTATTTTATTTGTTTGTTCTAGAGAATTGGCTAATCAAAGTTTAAGAGCCGTTACTGGGCAAGTGGTCACGTAGGTTAGTTCTGTTTGGGTTCATTTTGTGCCGTGTATAATTAAAAATTTATTTATAACCAGTTGGGTAGATATGCTTTGTGTATCTGATGCACCAGATTGTTGTCTGCCGTTGATGTATTTATGTTTCAGGTAATTGGCAGTCATCGACGAGAGCAAACTCCGATCAGGGTATCACGGAGGAAGAGGAGAATTTAAGGACCTGGATCGGTGTCTATGGTTAAATTGTTAGTGTCCTGCAATTCCATCTTTCCGGTGGAGTATTGTGGTTTTCCGGAAGCTTAATTGTAGCTGAAAGTTGAGTATAGTTCTACTTCACCTTCTGGTCCGTGAATCTCCTGCATCTGTTAGAAGCTTTGGGTCTGCTCGCGCCCATCACTAATTTTCAACGTAAAATTGAAACGGCCCCATTTTAAGACTATTTAATATGCTATTAGCATATTCTGGGGATGAAATGTATGTGAACCTCGTACCTCTATGTAATACTAAAGAAAGGCCTAGTTGAATGTATTAATCTGACAATACTTTTAATTTGTTAAAGTTGCTTAATATCAGTCCATGGAAGATGTCTTGGTTGTTGGAAGTCGTTTTAGAATTTTATATGAGTTATGTGAAAGCCAGTTCCTATGTAAGTAATGAAGTATGTTAAAGGTATGTGAGAGTCAGTTATTTCAGTTAAACTTGACTGTTTCATGAACATTGTTTTAATTAGTGAAAACTGGGTGAGAAAATTTTGAAAGATCTGTGTTTATCGGACTTAAATGTATTAGTGTTTTAATCTGAGTCCTGCTGGTGATTCTGTAGGGAAGGTGCCTTTTATTATAATCGTTATTACTGTTAATTTCATTAAGAGCATATGTTTGCAATAAAGTGTATGGCTACTACAGACTGGTTATGTGTTTAATTGCGAATTGTCAAAAGAATAACACATCAGTTGGAGGCCTTTTTTCCTTGCAGGAAGAAATGTTCTGCAATGAAGGTATAATGGGCCTACAGACTGGTGATAAAAGTGTGTGGCTGTAAAAGGGGAATACGTTGAAAAACAGCCGTAAACAGTTGGACTACTGTCAACATTTATTGATTGGGCCGAGAACGTTTCAGTCATCCCTCGTACTTAACAGTAACGTTCGTAATTGTTAGGTAACGCTCTCTTTCCACATGCTAAAAAGCATACGTACGACCCCAAGTCCTGCTAGCTCTGTGCCTGATAGTTATGTCCATGTCAACTCTGCCTTAGAGAACCCCTTTATTCTGCAAATATTTCGCTACAGCCAACAAAACGCATTGGGTTCACGATTGGTCGCTCATGCAATAGCGCCTGACCGACAAACTCAGCCCTTGCCTCCAGACTAGAAAGCTACAGGACATCGACTGTGTCAGGGCGGCTGGCTGCTCCTGCCCAACGCATCGCCTGTTTATTTCTTTTGCTTTCCGTCATGTCATACTAGCGATCACTTATCACCATCATTACATTCGCACAACGGTTTTCATGACGTTATCCACATTTGGGCATTGGAACGTATCAGTGGTAACAGGTGAAAATTTTATCTTGACCGGAACTCGAACCCGGATTTCGTGCTTCATGTGAGCGGTCGTCTTAACAGACTCGTCCACCCAAGCACGCCTCTCTAGCGACTCGCTGGCCGCCGTGGCCGAGCAGTTGTAGGCGCTGCAGTCTGGAACCGCGCGACCGCTACGGTCGCAGGTTCGATTCCTGCCTCGGGCATGGATGTGTGTGATGTCGTCAGGTTAGTTAGGTTTTAGTAGTTCTAAGTTCTAGGGGACTGATGACCTCAAATGTTACCTCCCATAGTGCTCAGAGCCATTTTTTTTTTTTTCATGCGACTCAAAATTGCCACAGTTACCGCCGACGTAGTGAAGCCTACCCGTGAACCCCTTACTCACAGTGCCTGATTCCCGCAAAAGATCGGGCACGGTGTGCATCCACGCTTAAAGAAAAGATCATCGGTCTTCGTCACCTTATTGATAAACATGGTGTATCAAAAAGAATCATTAGATTTGGCACGTCTGTATTTCTGAAACTAATAAACATGTACAATGAATTTTGTTTACTGATGAACAAGGAAGTAAAAAGGCTTTCTTTCACACATTTTCATAGGTGTTTAATATGCCCCTCTTGAGATGCATGGCATACGTCAATGCGGCATGCAGGTTGTTCCCACACTGCAACGAGCAAGACTTGAGTTACAGCTTCCACAGTTGCTGTTATGCGATGTCTCCGTTCATTCATTGTTCTTGGTAATAGAGGCAAATAGTCTTTATAAACCTCCACAAGAAATAATCACATACAGTCAGGTCAGGTAACCTCAGAAGGCAGCAATGTAACATTGAATCATTTGGTTCAGTGTGACCGATCTGTCTTTCAGTAATCCTTCGATTTAAAAATTCCCACATTTCCAGATGCTAGTGTGGCGATGCCCCATCCTGTTGGTAAATGAAGTCGTTCGAATCAGTCTCCAACCTTTGGAAAGAAAGTCCTCAAGCACATCGAGATATGTACTTCCTGTAACAGTATTCTCGGCAAAGAAAAACGGACCACACACCTTTTCCCGTGAAAATGCACAAAACACATTAAATTTTGGAGAGTCCCTCTCATGTTGTACAACTTCATGTGGTTGTTCCCTACGCCATATTCTCACATTATGATGGTTCACCTTTCCATTTAAATGGAGTGGTGCCTCGTCACTTAACACTAAGCGTGAAAGAAAACTGTCATCCTGCATCTTGCCAAGAACGAAATTACAGACCTCCACACGCTGTTGTTTGTCACCTTCACGAAGAGCTTTCAGTATGGTGTCACGTGTAAACGTCGACGCAACACACGCCAAGCGGACATCAGGGGTATGCTGAGCTGTCGAGCTGCACGGCGAATGGATTTCTGCGGAATCCTTGTGAAACGATGTGTCAGACACTCGGGACGGCCCAGCGATTTGCTTTTACACAAACAACCTCTTTCTTGGAATTGTTTATCCCATCGTCTAATGCTCCTTGCTGCAGGAAGATCCACAGCATAACTAGTACGAAAGTCGCGTTGAACAGTTATTACTGACCCGCACTGCTCAAAACGAAGAACACAAAACGCTTTCCGTTGTCCCCGACACCATTTTTACTAGAACTTAAGTGGACGTAACTGCTGCTACCTAGTGACAACCATGTAAAACTCGATAGATTGCTCTTTCCAACAGTACGCTGTTCACACACATATCTCAAATAATATAATAGTTAGGATTATTAAATCTGATGATTCTTATTGATACACCCTGTATATCAACAGTATATAAGTTGACCACAATCTATTGATTAAGAACTTCAAACCTGAAGAAACTGCAAAAAGTTGGGAATTTAAGGAGATGGGACCTGGATAAACTGACTAAACCAGAGGTTGTACAGAGTTTCAGGGAGAGCATAATGGAACAATTGACAGGAATGGGGGAAAGAAGTACAGTAGAAGAAGAATGGGTAGCTCTGAGGGATGAAGTAGTGAAGACAGCAGAGGATCAAGTAGGTAAAACGACGGGGGCTAGTAGAAATCCTACGGGGTAACAGAATAAATATTGAATTTAACTGATGAAAGGAGAAAATACAAAAATGCAGTAAATGAAGCAGATAAAAAGGAATACAAACGTCTCAAAAATGAGATGGACAGGAAGTGCAAAATGGCTAAGCTGGGATGGCTAGAGGACAAATGTAAGGATGTAGCGGCTTATCTCACTAGGGGTAAGATAGACACAGACTACAGAAAAATTAAAGAGAACTTTGGAGAAAAGAGAACCACTTGCATGAACATCAAGAGCTCTTATGGAAACCCAGTTCTAAGCAAAGAAGGGAAAGCAGAAAGGTGGAGGGAGTATATAGAGGGTCTATACAAGGGGGATGTACTTGAGCACAATATTATGGAAATGGAAGAGGATGTAGATGAAGATGAAATGGGAGATACGATACTGCGTGAAGAGACTGACAGACCACTGAAGGACCTGAGTCGAAACAAGGCCCCGGGAGTAGACAACATACCGTTACAACAACTAACAGCCTTCGGAGAGCCAGTCCCAACAAAACTCTACCATCTTGTGAGCATGATGTATGAGACAGGCGAAATATCGTCAGACTTCAAGAAGAATTTAATAATTCAAATCCCAAGGAAAGCAGGTGTTGACAGATGTGAAAATTACCGAATTATCAGTTTAATAAGTCACGGCTGCAAAATACTAACACGAATTCTTTACAGACGAATTGAAAAACTTGTAGAAGCAGACCTCGGGGAAGATCAGTTCGGATTCCGTAGAAATATTGGAAGACGTGAGGCAATACTGACCCTACGACTTATCTTAGAATCTAGATTAAGGAAAGGCAAACCTACGTTTCTAGCATTTGTAGACTTAGAGAAAGCTATTGACAATGTTGACTGGAGTAAGGAGTTCTGCTATTTGGGGAGCAAAATAACTGATGATGGTTGAAGTGGAGAGGATATAAAATGTAGACTGGCAATGGCAAGGAAAGCGTTGCTGAAGAAGAAAAATTTGTTAACATTGAGTATAGATATAAATGTCAGGAAGTCGTTTCTGAAAGTATTTGTATGGAGTGTAGCCATGCATGGAAGCGAAACGTGGACGATGAATAGTTTAGACAAGAAGAGAATAGAAGCTTTCGAAATGTGGTGCTACCGAAGAATTTTGGAGATTAGATGGATAGATCACATAACTAATGAGGAGGTATTGAATAGAATTGGGGAGAAGCGAAATTTGTGGCACAACTTGACTAGAAGAAGGGATCGGTTGGTAGGACACGTTGTGAGGCATCAAGGGATCACAAATTTAGTTTTGGAAGGCAGCTTGGATATCAAAAATCGTAGAGAGAGACCAAGAGATGAATACAGCAAGAAGATTCAGAAGGATGTAGTTGGCAGTAGGTACTGTGAGATGAAGAAGCTTGCACAGGATAGAGTAGCATGGAGAGCTGCATGAAACTAGTCTCTGGACTGAAGACCGCAACAACATATTGTATAATCTGGCCACTGTACGCAAAGGATAATGCTCAAACGACAAAGCACAATTTGGTAGTATAACAGGTTATACGTATTGAGCCGCCTAAACAGGAAAGTTGTAGAACGAGTTAAGAATCTTGAAATTGAGGTCAAGTATACTTTTAACAATATTTAATTACTCTTAAGTTCTATAGAGGTTAAATAAAAATTATCTAAGAAAATAAGTAATTGAATTGCCAATTACGTTAATAAAAAGGGTGGCTGAGCGGTTCTGGGCACTACACTCTGGAACCGCGCGACCGCTACGGTCGCAGATTCGAATCCTGCCTGGGGCATGGATATGTGTGATGTCCTAAGATTAGTTGGTTTAAGTAGTTCTAAGTTCTAGGGGGTCCCATAGTGCTCAGAGCCAATAGAAAAGGTGCTAATACCGTGAGAAGTATCAAATGAAAGGAGACTGCCTGAAAAATGAAGTGCCAAAAAAATATCCTCATCTGTGCGGATCATGGAGACAAGGTAAAGAAACAAAATACAAATTGGAATTAAATGAGCGACTCCACTTGCGTACCCGAAACATATCAGTTGCGGGGCCTCCTAATACTGAGGAAGCCGCCACAAATTGGAATAATTTACATCTCCTCAATAGCAGCTAAGTGTGCCAAATCAGTCCCATGTGGCGGTCAGCCACTTCGGTGTTCTGTTCCCAAATGCCCAAAAATTACTTCTTCTGTCGAACTTCCAACAGTCCAAAATTTCAACGCGAAGGTTACGGCTCCAAGCTATTGACAATGTGACAAAGGAAAAATGCAACAAAATTTCCACCGTTAAATGCAGAGGAGAGAGCAGATAGGTGGAAAGAGTAAACTGAAGGTCTCTATGAGGGGGAAGATTTGTCTGATGTGACAGAAGAAGAAAGAGGAGACAATTTAGAGAAGATAGCGGATTAGAATCAGAATATAAGAGAGCTTTGGAGGACTTATGATCAAATAAGGCAGAAGAGGTAGACAGCATTCCATCTGAATTTCTAAAATCATTTGGGAAAGTGGCAACATGACTATTCACGTTCGTGTGTAGAATGTATGAGTCTGACGACATACCATCTGGCTTTAGGAAAAATGCCATCCACGCAATTCCGAGCTGACATGTGCGAGAATTATCGCACAATGAGCTTAACAGCTCATGAGTCCAAGTTTATGACAAGAATGACAAGAATGATACACAGAAAAATGGAAAAATAACTGAGGATGTGTTAGATGATCATTTAGGCTTTAGGAAAGGTAAAGGCACCAGAGAGGCAATTCTGACGTTGCGGTTAATAATGGAAGCAAGGTTGAAGAAAAATAACAGACACGTTCTTAGGATTTGTCGACCTGGAAAAAGCGTTCGACAATGTAAAATAGTGCCAGATGTTCGAAACTCTGAGAAAAATAGTGGTAATCTACAGGGCGAGAATGGTAATATACAATATATACAAGAGCCAAGAGGGAATAATAAGAGTGGACGACCAAGGACGAAGTGCTCGAATTAAAAAAGGCGTAAGACAGGGAGGCGGTGTTTCGCCCCCTATTGTTCAATCTGTACATCGAATAAGTAATGATGGAAATCAGGAGTGTAATTAAAATTCAAGGTGAAAGGATATAAATGATATGATTCGATGATGACATTGCTATCCTGAGTGAAAGTGACGAAGAATTACATGATCTGATAAATGGAATGAACAGTCTAATGAGTACATGATATGGACTGAGAGTAAATCGAAGAAAGACAAATTAATGAGAAATAGAAGAAATAAGAACAGCGAGAAAGCTAACATCAGGATTGATGGTCACGAAGTAGATGAAGTTAAGGAATTCTACTATCTAGGCAGCAAACTAACCAATGACTGATGGAGCAAGGAGACCATCAAAAACAGACTAGCACTGGCAAAAAGGGCGTACCTGGCCCAGAGAAGTCTACTAGCATCAAGAAATTTCCAAGAATGTACTTCTGGAGCACAGAATTGTATGGTAGTGAAACATGGACTGTGGGAAACGGGAATAGAAGACAATCGAAGCATTTGCGATGTGGTGCTACAGACGAATGTTGAAAATTAAGTGGACTGATAAGATAAGGAGCGAAGTTCTGCGCAGTATCGGAGAGGAAAGGAATATATGGAAAAGGGACAGGATGATAGGACATCTGTTAAGACCTCAGGGAGTGATTTGCATGGTATTAGAGGGAGATGTGGGTTAGAATACAACCAACAAATAATTGAGGACGAAGGTTGAAAGAGTTACTGTGATTGAAAAAGTTGGCATAGGGGAGAAATTCGTGGCGGGCCCCATTAAAGCAGTCAGAACACTGATGAAAAAAAAAAAAAACGAGATCTCGGGGAAAGGACTGCAAAATTCCCACATTTTAGCATCACGAGGTTTGCGGTTGTTTTTGTCGGCCCGTGTCTGCCGCACGGTAGGCGGTACAATGCAGTCTCATTAGGTAGCCCAAATTTTTGGTGCAATACGAAACCGATGCTTCCATGCTAGACGGGTGACCCTGCACTGTTTGGGCCTTTGAGAGTAGCATAGAAAGACAAAAATGTCGTGCTGAAATTATCACAAAGGTGTGGCACGACAGGCATAGCGTTCATTATACAGCATGCGGAAAGTTACCGGCTGTTGTTGACACAAAAACAGTGGAGCACGCCACAGCCTGGCTTCTATGTAGGTTGCTCAACATCCCAAGAAGGCATATTCGGCTTAATAAGATTCAGAGACCCTTCTCCTAACAAAGGAGACCTGGGACCATACTGAAATGCTACAAGGGTGCGAAGCTTCCTCTCCAAGTACAAATTTCCAGTGCCCACAAATGTAACCGCAAAATAGTGTCTGAAAAATGAACTGATATCACATAGCTATACGACTCAGTACGGTCACGTCACCTCCACAAACTTCTCAAAGTGAATAAAAAAAACTCTCAAATAGCAATATCTGTTCATCTCATGGGTTTGGCATGTCAGAAAATTAACTAACTCAATCACAGAGCCCACAAAACGACTCCTGACAAGTCTATCTTTAAGATCAGAGACATAGAAAATCATAATATTGCCTGACTGGTTATTAAATAATAAATTTCGTACTAGGAATCTGTGTTTCATAACAATGATTACAAAACTAACTCTTCTTTTTAATTTAGTCTGCGTACAGTGCAGGCCTGTTTCAGTGAACATGGTCTTAATTTAACTAACTTAACAAAATTCCAAGTTTCGTAAAAGAGTTTATACGTACAATCCAAACAGATTTAAGGGAACTCGGCAAATAGACTGATTTTGTTTACAAGATTAAAAAAATTCTTTCCCTACATTGGGTAAGGCTAGCAGAAATGGCTCATACGTTAAACTGATAGTAAAGGAAATGAAGTTAACTGAATTAGAATCTTGGAACCACGAAGTATTTAGTACAGAGTTTGTGAACGTGGTCCAGATTAATTTATGTAAACAAAATGTCCTTTTTCTCTTAACAAAAACTGTGTGCATAACTCCCTTCCCAACATCCACCCAAAAATTACAATAATAATAATAACAATAATAAAACCCGTGGAGGCCCGGGAAAAGAATAGGCCACCGGTATGTTCTGCCAGTCGTAAAAGGCGCCGAAAAGAACAAACCACTAATAGGGCTAACCCCCCTTTTAGAGTGATTAGTTGGTCCAGGACAGAACTAATGAAGCCTCGGAGAAGCACTAACATGGTCGGGGGCGACGCTTGAACCCTATGTCCGTCCACAATGGTAACGACACTGCTAGCTACAAGGAAAATGATTTAAATCCAAATAGAGGTGTTTTGCAGGATATGCTTCCTGCAACCACTCTAGAAGGAAAACAAAGACAGAGGATGAGATGGTCAGATGAAGTTAACCGACACGTCATGTTCTGTTATTACCAAGCAACGAACTTAGGAGCCAACACAACTGGCTACTGATCAGAAGTATACACAACATTTACTACCAGATACCCAGAATTAAAATTTTTAACAGAACAACGACTAGCTGATCAGATCCGTGTGTTGTTGTTGTTGTTGTTGTTGTCTTCAGTCCCGAGACTGGTTTGATGCAGCTCTCCATACTACTCTATCCTGTGCAAGCTTCTTCATCTCCCAGTACTTACTGCAACCTACATCCTTCTGAATCTGCTTAGTGTATTCATCTCTTGGTCTCCCTCTACGATTTTTACCCTCCACGCTGCCCTCCATTGCTAAATTTGTGATCCCTTGATGCCTCAAAACATGTCCTACCAACCGATCCCTTCTTCTAGTCAAGTTGTGCCACAAACTTCTCTTCTCCCCAATCCTATTCAATACCTCCTCATTAGTTATGTGATCTAACCACCTTATCTTCAGCATTCTTCTGTAGCACCACATTTCGAAAGCTTCTATTCTCTTCTTGTCTAAAGTATTTATTGTCCATGTTTCACTTCCATACATGGCTACACTCCAAACAAATACTTTCAGAAACGACTTCCTGATACATAAATCTATATTCGATGTTAACAAATTTCTCTTCTTCAGAAACGCTTTCCTTGCCATTGCCAGTCTACATTTTATATCCTCTCTACTTCGACATTATCAGTTATTTTACTTCCTAAATAGCAAAACTCCTTTACTACTTCAAGTGTCTCATTTCCTAATCTAATTCCCTCAGCAGCACCCTATTTAATTCGACTACATTCCATTATCCTCTGTTTGCTTTTGTTGATGTTCATCTTATAACCTCCTTTCAAGACACTGTCCATTCCGTTCAACTGCTCTTCCAAGCCCTTTGCCGTCTCTGACAGAATTACAATATCATCGGCGAACCTGAAAGTTTTTACATCTTCTCCATGAATTTTAATACCTACTCCAAATATTTCTTTTGTTTCCTTTACTTCTGGCTCAATATACAGATTGAATAACATCGGGGAGAGGCTACAACCCTGTCTCACTACTTTCCCAACCACTGCTTCCCTTTCATACCCATCGACTCTTATGACTGCCATCTGGTTTCTGTACAAATTGTAAATAGCCTTTCGCTCCCTGTATTTTACCCTGGCCACCTTCAGAATTTGAAAGAGAGTATTCCAGTCAACATTGTCAAAAGCTTTCTCTAAGTCTACAAATGCTAGAAACGTAGGTTTGCCTTTTCTTAATCTTTCGTCTAAGATAACTCGTAAGGTCAGTATCGCCTCACGTGGTCCAACATTTCTACGGAATCCAAACTGATCCTCCCCAAGGTCCGCATCTACCAGTTTTTCCATTTGTCTCTAAAGAATTCGCGTTAGTATTTTGCAGCTGTGACTTATTAAAATGATACTTCGGTAATTTTCACATCTGTCAGCACCTGCTTTCTTTGGGATTGGAATTATTATATTCTTCTTGAAGTCTGAGGGTATTTCGCCTGCCTCATACATCTTGCTCACCAGCTGGTAGAGTTTTGTCATGGCCGGCTCTCCCAAGGCCGTCAGTAGTTCTAATGGAATGTTGTCTACTCCGGGGGCCTTGTTTCGACTCAGGTCATTCAGTGGTCTGTCAAACTCTTCACGTAGTATCTTATCTCCCATTTCGTCTTCATCTACATCCTCTTCCATTTCCATAATATTGTCCTCAAGTAAATCGCCGTTGTATAAACCTTCTATATATTCTTTCCACCTTTCTGCTTTCTCTTCTTTGCTTCGAACTGGGTTTCCATCTGAGCTCTTGATATTCATACATCTGGTTCTCTTATCTCCAAAGGTCTCTTTAATTTTCCTGTAGGCAGTATCTATCTTACCCCTAGTGAGATAAGCCTCTACATCCTTACATTTGTCCTCTAACGATCCCTGCTTAGCCATTTTGCACTTCCTGTCGATCTCATTTTTGAGACGTTTGTATTCCTTTTTGCCTGCTTCATTTACTGCATTTTTATATTTTCTTCTTTCATCAATTAAATTCAATATTTCTTCTGCTATCCAAGGATTTCTAGCAGCCTTCGTCTTTTTTACCTACTTTATCCTCTGCTGCCTTCACGACTTCATCCCTCAGAGCTACCCATTCTTCTTCTACTGTGTTTCTTTCTCCCATTCCTGTCAATTGTTCCCTTATGCTCTCCTTGAAACTCTGTAAAACCTCTGGTTCTTTCAGCTTATCCAGATCCCATGTCCTTAAATTCCCACCTTTTTGCAGTTTCTTCAGTTTTAACCTACAGGTCATAACCAATAGATTGTGGTAAGAGTCCACATCTGCCCCTGGAAATGTCCTGCAATTTAAAACCTGATTCCTAAATCTCTGCCTAACCATTATATAATCTATTTGATACCTTTTAGTATATCCAGGATTCTTCCATGTATACAACCTTCTTTTATGATTCTTGAACCAAGTGTTAGCTATGATTAAGTTATGCTCTGTGCAAAATTCTACCAGACGGCTTCCTCTTTCATTTCTTAGCCCCAATCCATAATCACCCACTATGTTTCCTTCTCTCCCTTTTCCTACTGACGAATTCCAGTCGCCCATGACTATTAAATTTTCGTCTCCCTTCACTACCTGAATAATTTCTTTTATCTCATCATACATTTCATCAATTTCTTCATCATCTGCAGAGCTAGTTGGCATATAAACTTGTACTACTGTAGTAGGCATGGGCTTTGTGTCTATCCTGGCCACAATAATGCGTTCACTATGCTGTTTGTAGTAGCTTATCCGCACTCCTATTTTAATATTCATTATTAAACCTACTCCTGCATTACCCCTATTTGATTTTGTATTTATAACCTTGTATTCACCTGACCAAAAGTCTTGTTCCTCCTGCCACTGAACTTCACTAATTCCCACTATATCTAACTTTAACCTATCCATTTCCCTTTTTAAATTTTCTAACCTACCTGCCCGATTAAGGGATCTGACATTCCACGCTCCGATCCGTAGAACGCCAGTTTTCTTTCTCCTGGTAACGACGTCCTCCTGAGTAGTCCCCGCCCGGAGATCCGAATGGGGGACTACACTCCTGGAAATTGAAAAAGAACACAGTGACACCGGTGTGTCAGACCCACCATACTTGCTCTGGACACTGCGAGAGGGCTGTACAAGCAATGATCACACGCACGGCACAGCGGACACACCAGGAACCGCGGTGTTGGTCGTCGAATGGCGCTAGCTGCGCAGCATTTGTGCACCGCCGCCGTCAGTGTCAGCCAGTTTGCCGTGGCATACGGAGCTCCATCGCAGTCTTTAACACTGGTAGCATGCCGCGACAGCGTGGACGTGAACCCTATGTGCAGTTGACGGACTTTGAGCGAGGGCGTATAGTGGGCATGCGGGAGGCCGGGTGGACGTACCGCCGAATTGCTCAACACGTGAGGCGTGAGGTCTCCACAGTACATCGATGTTGTCGCCAGAGGTCGGCGGAAGGTGCACGTGCCCGTCGACCTGGGACCGTACCGCAGCGACGCACGGATGCACGCCAAGACCGTAGGGTCCTACGCAGTGCCGTAGGGGACCGCACCGCCACTTACCAGCAAATTAGGGACACTGTTGCTCCTGGGGTATCGGCGAGGACCATTTGCAACCGTCTCCATGAAGCTGGGCTACGGTCCCGCACACCGTTAGGCCGTCTTCCGCTCACGCCCCAACATTGTGCAGCCCGCCTCCAGTGGTGTCGCGACAGGCGTGAATGGAGGGACGAATGGAGACGTGTCGTCTTCAGCGATGAGAGTCGCTTCTGCCTTGGTGCCAATGATGGTCGTATGTGTGTTTGGCGCCGTGCAGGTGTGCGCCACAATCAGGACTGCATACGACCGAGGCACACAGGGCCAACACCCAGCACCATGGTGTGGGGGGCGATCTCCTACACTGGCCGTACACCTCTGGTGATCGTCGAGGGGACACTGAATAGTGCACGGTACATCCAAACCGTCATCGAACCTATCTTTCTACCATTCCTAGACCGGCAAGGGAACTTGCTGTTCCAACAGCACAATGCACGTCCACGTGTATCCCGTGCCACCCAACGTGCTCTAGAAGGTGTAAGTCAACTACTCTGGCCAGCAAGATCTCCGGATCTGTCCCCCATTGAGCATGTTTGGGACTGGATGAAGCGTCGTCTCACGCGGTCTGCACGTCCAGCACGAACGCTGGTCCAACTGAGGCGCCAGGTGGAAATGGCATGGCAAGCCTTTCCACAGGACTACATCCAGCATCTCTACGATCGTCTCCATGGGAGAATAGCAGCCTGCATTGCTGCGAAAGGCGGATATACACTGTACTAGTGCCGACATTGTGCATGCTCTGTTGCCTGTGTCTATGTGCCTGTGGTTCTGTCAGTGTGATCATGTGATGTATCTGACCCCAGGAATGTGTCAATAAAGTTTCCCCTTCCTGGGACAATGAATTCACGGTGTTCTTATTTCATTTTCCAGGAGTGTATTTTACCTCCGGAATATTTTACCCAAGAGGACGCTATCATCATTTAATCATATAGTAAAGCTGCATGTCCTCGGGAAAAATTACGGCTGTAGTTTCCCCTTGCTTTCAGCCGTTCGCAGTACCAGCACAGCAAGGCCGTTTTCGTTAATGTTGCAAGGCCAGATCAGTCAATCATCCAGACTGTTGCCCCTGCAACTACTGAAAAGGCTGCTGCCCCTCTTCAGGAACCACATGTTTGTCTGGCCCCTCAACAGATACCCCTCCGTTGTTTGCACCCACGGTGCGGCCATCTGTATCGCTAGTAAGGCACACAAGCCTCTCCACAAACGGCAAGGTCCATGGTTCATGGGGGGCAGATCCGTGTAATAATAAAAAATAACAGGAAACCCAGTCAGAATTAGAAAATATCAAACAACAAGTACAACAAATACTGGAACAAAATAATGTGCAATCAGAAGAAGAAGAATATACAGTAATGGACTAAAACATCGCAGAGCAAACAAACAAAGAATAACGCGCATCAATTAAATTATCAGAGGAAACCGAAATCTCAAGACAGCCACCAGAACAATCACAATTAGAACACGAAGTGGCACACATGATGGATATATAAGAAAAATTTCAGCTGACATATATAGAATACAAAGACACAAATACAGATACTAGACCATTCTTTCATAGACCACCAAATAACCCACAAGTTGAAACCACAATAACAACTATCAACAGAATCATACACAACAAAATAAATGAAAATACAACTATGGAAGAGTTACAACTACTGATTTATATAGGAGCACTCACTACACTAAATATACACACTAGGCAGAGATCAGAACCTACCAACACACAGAAGAAACCCACAAAACCAGCACGGCAACACAGGCTACAGATCAGAATAGAAAAACTGAGAAAAGACGTCGCACAGCTAACACAATTTATAAGAAATGAAATATCAGACAAAAATCGAAAAACGTTAGGTAAAATCTCACAACATGAAGCGATAGAGCAATTAGATGAAAAGAAGCAGAAATTACAAGCATTGTCCACATGACTTAGAAAATAAAAAAAAAGTGAAAATAGAAGGAAACAAAACCAAACAATCAACACAAACCAAAAGAAATTTTACCAGACAGTAGATAACACACACATTAAAATAGACAATCCACCAAACATAACAGACATGGAACACTTCTGGAGCAACATATGGACAAACCTGGTACACCATAACAGACAAGCAGAAACAGACACATACAAGATAATACCACAAATGCCTGAAGTGATAATTTTGCAACATGAAGTCACCTGAGCAATTAATTCTATGCACAATTGGAAAGCCCTTGGAAAAGATAAAACAGCAAATTTCTGGCTAAAGAAGTTCACCTCAACACATTCACATGTAACTAAATTATTACAGAAGTATTCAGGAATGATATAAATATGACTTTTGGAACAGACAAAATTAAGAAAAATAGCATAGTCAAGGGAAAACACACTAAACAAGAAGATTACATATTGGATAACCACAGCGACTGCATAGAAGCGATGGCAAAAACAGATGCCTATATTTATCTAGGATACAGACAAAAATAGGAATAGATAATACAAATATTAAAGAAGAACTAAAAGAAAAATATAGACAAAGACTAACAAAAATACTGAAAACAGAATTGACAGCAAGAAACAAAACAAAAGCTACAAATACTTATGCTATACCGATATTGACCTACTCATTTGGAGTAGTGAAATGGAGTAACACAGACCTAGAAGCACTCAATACACTTACACGATCACAATGCCACGAATATAAAATATATCACATACACTGAGCAACAGGAAGATTCACATTAAACAGAAAGGAAGGAGGAAGGGGATTTATCGACATAATAAACCTGTATTATGGACAGGTAGACAATATAAGAAAATTCCTTCTAGAACGAGCAGAAACTAGCAAAATACACAAAGCAATCACTCATATACATAAATCGACTACACCATTGCAATTTTATAACCACTTCTACAACCCTTTAGATCACATAACTACAACAGATACAAAGAAAGTAAATTGGAAAAAGAAAACACGACATGGCAAGCACCCGTATCATCTAACACAGCCACACATCGACCAAGATGCACCCAATACATGGCTAAGAAAAGGCAATATATACAGTGAGACGGAAGGATTCATGATTGTAATACAAGATCAAACAATAATCACCAGACATTACAGCAAGCAAATTATTAAAGATCCCAATACCACAACAGATAAATGCAGACTTTGCAAACAACAAACAGAAACAGTAGATCACATCACAAGCGGATGTACAATACTAGCAAATACAGAATACCCCAGAAGACATGACGCTGTAGCAAAAATAATACATCAACAACTTTCGATACAACATAAACTAATTAAACAACATGTTCCCACATACAAGTATACACCACAAAATGTACTGGAGAATGATGAATACAAATTATACTGGAACAGAACCATTATAACAGATAAAACACCACCACATAACAAACCTGACCTCATACTCACCAATAAATAGAGGAAATTAACACAACTAATCGAAATATCCATACCCAATGCAACAAATACACAGAAGAAAACAGGAGAAAAAATTGAAAAATACATCAAACTGGCTGAGGAAGTCAAGGACATATGGCATCAGGATAAAGTTGACATTGTACCAATTATACTATCAACTACAGGAGTCACACCACACCATATCCACGAGTACATCAACGCAATACAGCTACAGAAATATGTAATTATTAATACATGTTCAATTACGCAAAAGTTCATAAATGCAATGTAACATATACCATACAGCTAAAAGGAAGTCACGCTTGATCAAGGTTCGCGTCACTTTCCATTTTTAACCAGACATAACCTCTGAGAAAGGAAAGATACTAATATTAATGACTTAGCATTTATTTTTGTTATGACAATGAAAAACAAGTGAATGGTGGGCTCCATGTGGTCCCCAAGTCGTGCAGCGACCGTAAACCATAAAATTACCAAATATGCAGCAACCAGTCGCCAAATCATGTTTTATTTATTCACGTTTGCAAATCGATTTTAACTGATTAACAGCCATCATCGGTGCTTTCAACCAATATGTGCCCTGAGTAGTAATACTGTCTTAAGCAGAGGTCAAGAGTGGGATTAAAACTCAGGGTGAAAAGATATCAGTGGTTACTATCCTGAGTGAAAAGTGAAGAAGAGTAAAGCCGTCGGCACACGGAACGTGCTGTCGAACGTTAACGTTGAGCGTGCCAAGTGCAACGTGCTGCTGAACGCTCAGAAACGATGCGACTTGTGCATACGTTGCGTGGGGCCCAACAGGGTACACGCGATCGCAACACACTCCAGCGGCAGTTGAGGGATGCTTCTAGTTCGTAATCACACTTTTTACTCAACGGGCTTGCTTAAAATTTCCACGCTAGCTCTATTAAAACGCACATTTCCACCATCGTCCACGAAAAGGAAAGTAACATGTACAATTAATAAGGACACAGACTTATAAAAGTTCCATTACAAAGAGTGCATTACAAATTTGGAATACTTTTCCGTATAAGATAAACATTATTTCATCATTCCCACATTTAAGTAAAACTCCAAGGTCAGTGTTACTTGATCACTGTTCCTACGCAGCAGCAGAATCTTTGCAACATGTGAATTACGAGGCGCAAAAGAAAAAGGAATATCTTTATAAAAAAAAGTAGCGCAAGCTGTCCTGCGGCTTAAGCCAATCCAACAAAGTCACCTCTCAAAAAAAAGGTGAACTTATATTTACATAACATAAAATATTATAGTATATGCTTGTATTAAACTAATAATAAAGTATCAGAACCTAATAAAAACGCGAATGTTAGGAAAAAAAATTTGGAAGGGCCAAGACGCAAACCACTGCCCCCCCTCAGTGACTCTACTCATTACGCTAAACCAATATTACAACCTAATCATCTAATCATGTTATGATACCCTTGCTGAAAACCTTAGATATGTTGTTGTTGTTATTGTGGTCTTCAGTCCTGAGACTGGTTTGATGCAGCTCTCCATGCTACTCTATCCTGTGCAAGCTTCTTCATCTCCCAGTACCTACTGCAACCTACATCCTTCTGAATCTGCTTAATGTATTCATCTCTTGATCTCCCTCTACGATTTTTACCCTCCACACTGCCCTCCAATGCTAAATTGGTGATCCCTTGATGCCTCAGAATATGTCCTACCAACCGATCACTTCTTCTGGTCAAGTTGTGCCACAAGCTCCTCTTCTCCCCAATACTATTCAATACCTCCTCATTAGTCATGTGATCTACCCATCTAATCTTCAGCATTCTTCTGTAGCACCACATTTCGAAAACTTCTATCCTCTTCTTGTCCAAACTATTTACCGTCCATGTTTCACTTCCATACATGGCTACACTCCATACAAATACTTTCAGAAATGACTTCCTGACACTTAAATCTATACTCGATGTTAACAAATTTCTCTTCTTCAGAAACGCTTTCCTTGCCATTGCCAGTCTACATTTTATATCCTCTCTACTTCGACCATCATCAGTTATTTTGCTCCCCAAATAGCAAAACTCCTTTACTAATTTAAGTGTCTCATTTCCTAATCTAATTCCCTCAGCATCACCCGATATAATTTGACTACATTCCATTATCCTCGTTTTGCTTTTGTTAATGTTCATCTTATATCCTCCTTTCAGGACACTGTCCATTCCATTCAGGTGCTCTTCCAAGTCCTTTGCTTTCTCTGACAGAATTACAATGTCATCGGCCAACCTCAAAGTTTTTATTTCTTCTCCGTGGACTTTGATACCTACTCCGAAATTTTCTTTTGTTTCCTTTACTGCTTGCTCAATATACAGATTGAATAACACCGGGGAGAGGTTACAACCCTGTCTCACTCCCTTCCCAACCACTGCCTCCCTTTTCATGTCCCTCGACTCTTATAACTGCCATCTGGTTTCTGTACAAATTGTAAATAGCCTTTCGCTCCCTGTATTTTACCCCTGCCACCTTTAGAATTTGAAAGAGAGTATTCCAGTCAACATTGTCAAAAGCTTTCTCTAAGTCTACAAATGCTAGAAACGTAGGTTTGCCTTTCCTTAATCTTTCTTCTAAGATAAGTCGTAAGGTCAGTATTGCCTCACGTGTTGCAGTGTTTCTACGGAATCCAAACTGATCTTCCCCGAGGTCGGCTTCTACTAGTTTCTAGTGTAAAGAATTCGTGTTAATATTTTGCAGCTGTGGCTTATTAAACGTTCGGTAATTTTCACATCTGTCAACGCCTGCTTTCTTTGGGATTGGAATTACCATATTCTTCTTGAAGTCTGAGGGTATTTCGCCTGTTTCATACATCTTGCTCACCAGATGGTAGAGTTTTGTCAGGACTGGCTCTCCTAAGGCTGTCAGTAGTTCCAATGGAATGTTGTCTAGTCCCGGGGCCTTGTTTCGACTCAGATCTTTCAGTACTCTGTCAAATTCTTCACGCAATATCATATCTCCCATTTCATCTTCATCTACATCCTCTTCCATTTCCATAATATTGTGCTCAAGTACATCGCCCTTCTATAGACCCTCTATATACTCCTTCCACCTTTCTGCTTTTCCTTCTTTGCTTAGAGCTGGGTTTCCATCTGAGCTCTTGATGTTCATACAAGTGGTTCTCTTATCTCCAAAGGTCTCTTTAATTTTCCTGTAGGCAGTATCTGTCTTACCCCTAGTGAGATAAGCCTCTATATCCTTACATTTGTCCTCTAGCCATCCCTGCTTAGCCATTTTGCACTTCCTGTCGATCTCATTTTTGACACGTTTCTATTCCATTTTGCCTGCTTCATTTACTGCATTTTTATATTTTATCCTTTCATCAATTAAATTCAATATTTCTTCTGTTATCCAAGGATTTCTAGCAGCCTTCGTCTTTTTTACCTACTTTATCCTCTGCTGCCTTCACTACTTCATCCCTCAAAGCTACCCATTCTTCTTCTACTGTATTTCTTTCCCCCATTCCTGTCAATTGTTCCCTTATGCTCTCCCTGAAACCCTCTACAACCTCTGGTTCTTTCAGTTTATCCAGGTCCCATCTCCTTAATTTCCCACCTTTTTGCAGTTTCTTCAGTTTTAATCTGCAGGTCATAACCAATAGATTGTGGTCAGAGTCCACATCTGCCCCTGGGAATGACTTACAATTTAAAACCTGGTTCCTAAATCTCTGTCTTACCATTATATAATCTATCTGGTACCTTTTAGTATGTTACTAATTGAAATTTAATTATAACAAATTGTACCAAGAACAATATGTTTTGGGTGGATATTCAGTTTGTCGCTGCCTTCAAATAGCCTACTCTCATAACACCAAAAGTTACAATAATTCTTTTGCCACGAATATGGTGTTTCTCATTATTTTATTGGAACGAATCACACAGTTAACAACGAGTTTTCCAGTGATTCTGAATTTGCTGGTGCTCAGAAACAGCATATACACGTGTAGGCATGAAATGAATGCCAATATGGCGCCTCACATCTCTGTACTGAAGGGAGCCGGCGTGCGTGTGACGTAGGAGGCGTTGTGCCATCTCATTGGTCAACGCTCGGACGCACGCTCAGAATATCTGACATGCCAGATATTGCTCTGCACGTTCGGAAAGGCTGCCGAGCGTGCTATTCCACGCTATGACGTCAGACTCGGCACGCTCAACGCTCAACGTTCGGATGCACGGTCCGTGTGCAGACTGCTTTACAGGGTATTTTGAATGGAATTAACAGTCTAATGAGTACATAGTATGGTTTGAGTGTAAATCGCGGAAATGCGAAATTAATGAGAAGTACCAGAAATGAGAACAGCGGGAAACTTAACATCATAATTGGATTTCGCGAAATAGACGAAGTTAAGGAATTCTGATAACTAGGCAGCAAAATAATCCATAACGCACAGAGGAAGAAGGACATAAAAACCAGACTAGGACTGCTAAAAATGGCATTCGTGGCCAAAAGAAATCTACTAGTATCAATTTAAGGATGAAATTTCAAAGAATTTACGTTTGGATCACAGCATTGTATGGTAGTGAAACTTAGACTATGGGGAAAATGGAAAGGAATAGAATCGAAACCATTGAGATGTGATGCTACAGAAGAATGTTGGAAATTAGATAGATTGATAAGGTAAGGATTGAGGAAATTGTCCGCAGAATCGGTGAGGAAATGAATATGTGGAAAGCACTGACAAGAAGAAGGCACAGGATTACAGAACATTTGTTAAGACGTCAGGGAGTAACCTCCACGCTGTAGAAGGTAAAAACTGTAGAGGAAGACAGAGATTGGAATATATGCACCAAATAATTAAGGACATAGCTTGCAAGAGTTACTCTGAGCTGAAAAGGTCGGAACAGGATAGTAACTCGTGGTGGAACGCATCAAACCAGTCAAAAGACTGAGAAAGCTTCTGTTTCCGACGCCCTGTGCATCTAGGCATTTATGATTTATCTAAAGAAAACGTCATACACATAAACACACAAAAGTAGTAGCCATTATAAAACAGATAATTATACGCAAAAAAAACAAAATAAACTTAATGTTAATCACTAATAGTACTTTAGTATACTTAGACTGACATGATCCTTGCCTGCATTCGCTTCCCTGTATAAGCAAATTTATTAACGATGATCTTGGGCAGGGTTTCACCGCAATTATTTCTTCTCCCCTGTTGTCCTAACCCTCGGTGGTCTTTGCACGTCGTTTACCGCATGGGGCCTCTCCTCGTAGTGCCTTGGTCTCTGATTATCGCAGTTACTATTCTGATCTTGTGGTCGGCTGGTATTACCGATTTTCCTGACGTTGCCATTCGTCCATTGAGTCACTCGTGAATTTCTGCACTGATTCCTGTAGTGTGTTCTCCTGTCTTCCCGTACGTGTTCATCAAGGTCGGTTAAGACCAGATTAAACAGCTGCCGGTCACTCTTCTCAACTCAAAGCAACGATCTTTTGTGCTTAGTTGGCATTTTGTTGATGAAAAGTTGAATCAGCTCTCCATGACCGTACGGATGGTCGGAATGCTGATTCTACTTTAAGATTTTGTCTAATTGCTGTGGATAGGATTGGAAGCATGTTGCTGCCAGTGATGTATCCTTTATTATGTACTTAATTGTACACTATTACGTTCTGTGGCCGACCAGAATAATTCCATAACTTCTGTTTCGAATTCACCTAAAGTGGTACAATGACTGACAAGTAACACATTCGGATTGACATCTCCACACATATGAATACTCATAAACTCTTTCTCTGGATTGGCCAAGAGTTCGGAATACTGTCTCTAAATTGGCCTATCCAGTTTCTGATGTGCATGTCTCGGTCTGCGGAACAGATGAAGTATTTCCTTAGTGAGAAAAAATGATTATCGTCAAAGTCCCGTCCGCTGACACACGAATCTATATGATTGACACGATTCTCTCGTAATCACCCTGCCTTGTGTCACTGACAGGGCACCACTGGACTCTGAAGTTACACAAATATGCTGATCTTTGTTAATTCGTTTTCTACTTTCTACTAGGGACTTTAATGAGTCCATGGCCTGCGGTCCCTTCATTTCTTTTCTGAAGTTCTTCATTCTTTGTTTAAGCGACGCAAATGCCTTAGTTTCGGAGAAACGCACGTACTTTTCGACTCATTTCGTTCCTCCAGAGTCCTCATTCTTTCAGAAAGCGAGGTATTTGCCTCAGCCTGATACAGCCAGGTCACTTTGCTTGCGACTGACTTTCGAACCTTTTCGCCCGATTTAATTCTGCCATTAAATTCTCCATGCAGCGCCGCCATCTCTCCTCCAAACAGTTTTCTGTCTGCTTCGGCCGTTCCACTGTTTGCTTCTGTTTCTTTCCGCCTATTTCCGCAGTTCTCCTGCCTGGTTCGGCTTTCCCATCTTCGATTTCTTTCTACCTGCTGCACCTATTTTCCTGTCTGCTTCTGTTCTCTCTATCGTTTGCTTTTTCACTCAATGGAATATCTCCAAAGTTTTCAGCAGCTGTACACCAAAGCGCCAAAGAAACTGGTGTAGGCATGCGTATTCAAATACAGATATACGTGTATGTAAACAGGCAGAATGTGGCGCTGCGGTTGGCAACGCCTATATAAGACAAGTGTCTGGCCTAGTTGTTCGATCGTTTACTGCTGCAATGGCAGGTTAACAAGATTTAAGTGACTTTGAACGTGGTGTTACAGTTGGCTCACGAAAGATGGGACACAGCATCTGCGAGGTAGTGATGAAGAGGGGATTTTCCTGTACGACCATTTCACTAGTGTACCGTGAATATAAGGAATCCGGTAAAACATCAAATATCCGACATCACTGCGGCCGGAAAAAGATCCTGCAAGAACGGGACCAGCGACGACTGAAGAGAATTGTTTAGCGTGACCGAAGTTCAACCCTTCTGCAGATTGCTGCAGATTTCAATGCTGGGTCATCAACAAGTGTCAGCACGCGAACAATTCAACGAAACATCTTCGATATGGGCTCTCTGAGCCGAAGGCCCACTCGTGTACCCTTGACGACTGCACGACACAAAGGTTTACGCCTCGCCAGGGCCCGTCAACACCGACATTGGACTGTTGATGACTAGAAACATGTTGCCTGGGCGGACGAGTCTCGTTTCAAATTGTATCGAGCGGATAGACGTGTAAATGGAGACAACGTCATGAATCCATGGACTCTGCATGTCAGCAGGGGACTGTTCAAGATGGTGGAGGTTCTGTAATGGTGTGGGGCGTGTGCAGTCGGAGTGATATGGGACCCCTCGTACGTCCAGATGGGACTGACAGGTGACACGTAAATAAGCATCCTGTCTGATAATCTGCATCCATTCATGTCGAGTGCGCATTCCAACGGACTTTGGCAATTCTAGCAGGACAATACGACACCTCACACGTCCAGAATTGCTACAGAGTGGCTCGAGGAACACTCTTCCGGATTGAAACACTTCCACAGCCCACCAAACTGCCCAGACATGAACATTATTGGGCATATCTGGGATGCGTTGCAATTTTCTGTTCAGAAGAGATCTCCACCCCTCGTACTCCTCCAGCACTTCTGCGTGCTCGCGAGCGCCCTACATGATATTAAGCAAATGTATCAATTTTTTTGGCCTTTCTGTGTATTTCTCTGTGACACTGACGATTCTGTCTCACAAATTCCGCTAGTTCCGCAAAATTTTGCTGTCGTTTCTATATCTTGGATCACATGCAACTCTGTTGTTGCTGACGTCTCTTCTCAAAAAGTCCCAACTGAACAGTTCTCTATCTTCCATGATGTGAGTCAGAGTGCTTGTGTGGGTGATCTTGAGTGAGACTGGGGAGAGAGAGATTGTTTTTTATCTCTTTTCTTGCATTTTCTTCTCTTTAACGACATCCGTGTCTCCTAATTTCGTAAGGGCGCTGATAAGGTCGTTGAGTGCACCTAACCCACAAACACACGCGTATACTAGTTATTTTGGATCTATTAAATCCTCTCGCCCAATAATTTTCCTTTCTACCCAAGACCGATTTCAACTGGCCCTATCCATGTTTATAAGGGAAACCGAAATGTCTCTCATAAAACGAACTCTTGCTATCACAAATTCGCCACGTGTGAATGACTCTAAACACGGAAATATCTTCACATGAAATACAAAAAAAATCTTCACACACAGAGTAATTTCCCATAAAAACCCACAAACAACAGGCACCTACTACACACAAACCCCCAAACAACAGGTACCTACAACAGATGATTTGTACGAAACACAAAATATGCATGTGCGGTAGTAGCATTTGTTGCAAGGCACACTCATATGCAAGATGGGATAAAATGGTCCATATAACTACTTATACCACAAGAAGTGCTTCGCAGTGCCGTCCTAACGGAAAGATTCAAAAAGAAAGTAAAAATATGATCTTAGATGAGGATCGGCATGAAAAGTGGCTCTCTCTAGTGAGGTATAGCGTAGCGGAGTGCAACCCTCGTTGTTATGACAAAAAGAACTAAAAAATAACAAATCATCCAATCTCACCATTGTACACCAAGGTTACATGTATTTTTATTTTAAGAGGTCGCCTATCCAGGAAAGTTGTAGGAAAAGTTGTTGTTGTGGTCTTCAGTCCAAACACTGGTTTGATGCAGCTCTCCATGCTACTCTATCCTGTGCAAGCTTCTTCATCTCCCAGTACCTACTGCAAACTACATCCTTCTGAATCTGTTTAGTGTATTCATCTCTTGGTCTCCTTCCAAGCTGCCCTCCAATACTAAATTTGTGATCCCTTGATGCCTCACAACGTGTCCTACCAACCGATCCCTTCTTCTAGTCAAGTTGTGCCACAAATTTCGCTTCTCCCCAATTCTATTCATACCTCCTCATTAGTTATGTGATCTATCCATCTAATCTCCAAAATTCTTCTGTAGCACCACATTTCGTAAGCTTCTATTCTCTTCTTGTCTAAACTATTTATCGTCCACGTTTCACTTCCGTACATGGCTACACGCCATACAAATACTTTCAGAAAAGACTTCCAGACATTTAAATCTATACTCGATGTTAACAAATTTCTTATCTTCAGGAACGCTTTCCTTGCCACATTGCCAATCTACATTTTATATCCTCTCTACTTCGACCATCATCAGTTATTTTGCTCCCCAAATAGCAGAACTCCTTTACTACTTTAAGCGTCTCATTTCCTAGTCTAATTCCAGCAGCATCACCCGATTTAATTCGACTACATTTCATTATCCTCGTTTTGCTTTGGTTCATGTTCATCTTATATCCTCCTTTCAAGACACTGTTTATTCCGTTCAGTTGCTCTTCCAGGTCCTTTGCTGTCCCTGACAGAATTACAATGTTAAGTATCTTTAAATTAAGGTCAAGCCTGCCTCTAACAGGATTTTAGTTAGCCTTAAGTTTTACAAAGGTTAATCAGAAGTTACCTAAGAACAAAAATAATTGAGTTACGAACTATATCAACAAAAAAGACGCCAATACTGTGAGAGGTACCAATTGAAAGTAATATTCCCTGGAGAGTGAAGCTCCAAGATATTCGGATCTAAACATAAACGAATTATGACTTGTAGCCACTGGTGGGCATTGATTTACATCAATGGGGAAGGTTGAAAATTTGTGCCCCACTGGTTTGCATAGTCACTTATTGATGGTGCCCTTTGGCTCAGAGTTCTATATGGTAACGTTTGCATTACTGATGACACAGTTTCCATTCACACATTCCGTGTTGTTGCAAATAAGGTTGTGGAAACCACTGACTGCCATTCTGGTGGCCAGTGTCTCATTTCGAAGTTTTCCTTTGTCCATGTTCGGTATATCATGGCGCCTGTGCTGAAAACTTCTGGAGGTACAAGGTGCGACAATAAAGTAATGGGAATTATTTTCTATGCAAGATGTGGCAACCCTGTTGGCTTGCGTAGGCACAATATCTTTGACCTTGGTCTATAAACTGCTTCTGGTCCAATCAGCATATCGATGCAACTGTTCAGACGTGAGTTGTGCTGTAATAATGGTTCAAATGGCTCTGAGCACTATGGGACTCAACTGCTGTGGTCTTCGGTCCCCTAGACTTAGAACTACTCAAACCTAACTAACCTAAGGACATCACACAAATCCATCTCATATTGCAGCCCTACGGCTGTCGCAGTGAACAACAGAGAGCGGGACAGAATTGCAAATTGAAAATGTTGTCGATGATTAGCGGCAGACATAAATGCAAGTACATCCTGAAGTGCCCTCAAAACCTGATTCAAGGGTCGGTGTTTTTCAAGATCATATGCAATAATTGCTCGAATGAAGTTTAAAATGGACATGGGGCAATAATCAATTTGTTTTTGGGAGCACACTGAAGAAAATGAACACAACCTCCTGAAACAGCTACACAATTTCAGTTTCAGGAGCCCCTTCCCGGTTACCACTCCCTGCAGCAGCATAAGATTTTTCATCGAGGTGTTCGTATGTCGCCGGACGGAACAGAACCATGAAGTACAAAGAATTGCTCCGAGCACTATGGGACTTAGCAGCTAAGGTCATCAGTCCCCTAGAACTTAGAACTACTTAAACCTATCTAACCTAACGACATCACACACATCCATGCCCGAGGAAGGATTCGTACCTGCTACCGCAGCGGCCGCGTTGTTCCAGACTAAAGCGCCTAGAACCGCTTGGCCACATCGGTCGGCCATGAAGTACAGCACTTCCGAGGAGAACAGTTTTACTGAAGAGCCTACACAATGCAAAAGATGCAGTAACGACTCCTTGTAGACGACAACACAAGCCACTTGAATACGGCTTGTGTTAAACTAAACTACTCGCAGTATTTCAACGAGTGTTTCAATTGTACGTGACTGTCAAGTTTGAACAGACTTACGTAAAGTGTGGAAAAATATATATCTTAAACAACTGTAATTGTTAATTTCAATGTTCACCTAGGAGAGTGAATTTGTGACTGTAGATGGCTGCATGGTTCAAAAATCAAAGGTCTAATAAACAACATTTAGAAAATGAACTGTGTGGATGTGAATGCTGCTACTAAACAATAAAATGCCTTAAACATTGCATCAAATTATTCGTTGGGGCTGATTCACCATAACAGGTATTTCAGTGTAGCTTCCAATGAAATTATGAGTGCAGAAATGTCTGTAGATACTTCCTTGACACATTCTTCAGATCTACTTAAGTTTATTTACTGGTTTGATCGAGCCCCCACCACTAGATACCCAAATCCACAACTCTTGTGGATACACCCACTCTGGCTTCACACAGGTAGCACTAATCTTGGCCAGACAACTTGTACACACAAATGTTGTTCGTGACTCAGTTTACTAGTGAAAACTATATCAAAATCCTGACAATAGTTAACTTTCATATGTACTAGAAAAGACGGTGGGGAACTTTAATACATTATACACTACACAACAAAATTAACGGATCATTCTCTCGAAACCCTGTGATTTTCTCCCACGCCGACGCATAGGTTTGAAATATGGCTCAGTGTGACTACAACCTTCCTCTGTAATTATGCAAAAGCGTGGTGTCCTGCAACGTCACCCTTGGGCTAGGCGACACACGCAAAAAACGACAAAGTTCAGAACTTTATTTGAGGTGTGAGGTGGGTTAATGATGTCACATTGGCACCAAATGTTACTACAATTCTGTCCGACACCACCATGGACGTGTCAGATGAATGAAGCTCGTCACACTCCCTCTTACCCGCGTTTCACCCCTACTTCTACCGCATCTGGGATGGAGGTCAGAACCGAGACACCCAGCCTTGAAATCACGTGGTTTTTCTTATTGGCGGCCGAGAGAAACATTTCAGACACATTGCCTCTCAGAACCGACACGAAGAGACATCGGATCGGGGGGGGGGGGGGGGGGGGTGTATATGTCGCCAATGAAACCACGCCTTCCCTGGGTGCTTTGATTCCCACATGTCTCGCGGTCGAAAACGACAGTTCGCAGGTGATGTTCAGAAGGAGGATTTTCTTGCCAACGTTGGACATTGCTGTCAACCCATGGGCCTCTCAGACGTACTGTAAGAACGTAGTAGGTCTGCAGTCACACTGAATGTGATTTGACCCCTTTGGAGTGCATCGCGAACGCAATTTTTGCTCTAGTATACGGGGTGGAAACACTAGGGGCAATTTAAAACCATTCGACGAAATTTGAATCTGCAGCACTCTCGGCGCTGTACACGACCCATCCTTGGCCACGTTCCAAATGTACCTGTCGAAAGTTTGGTACACATTGGGTCTCACGTCTGCTTTAACGCCTGAAGGCAGGCAAACCCCATCTGAGGGGTGTCGAAGGGGTTGCCACACCCTCCAGCGCTAGAGCGATCGTGAGGCTGAATGCGTGTCGAAGTTTCAGATAGGTACGTTTACGAGGGCTATTCAGAAAGTAAGGAACGATAAGTCGCGAAATAGAAACCACAGTCAGTGCTAGTGATGGGAAGTTGTTAATAGTTTCGTAACAGTGTTCTGTAAAAGGAAGTGAATTTAATTAACAGCCATAACAAAAAGAACATTTTCTGAATTTTAAAGTATTCTAATGTAATCTATTTACATTCCAGTGATTGGTATGTGGTTCAAATGACTCTGAGCTCTATGGTACTCAACCTCTGATGTCATTAGTCCCCTAGAACTTAGAACTAGTTAATCCTAACTAACCTAAGGACATCACACACATCCATGCCCGAGGCAGGATTCGAACCTGCGACCGTAGCAGTCGCAAGGTTCCGAGTGCTGTAATACAGGTAAGTTAACACATGTTTGTTTCTCTCGTCACGGAAATGGACCCGCATAATATTGCGCAACGGTATGCCATTTCTTTTTGCGCTAAATTGAGTGAAAACACGACAACCCTCGGTAAGCTTCAGAACGCTTTTGGAGAGGAGGCTATGTCTAGAGCTCAAGTTTTTCGTTGGCCAGGGTGCGTGAACTCGTACGATCTGATCGAAGATTATCCGTGAAAATGATTGCTGAAGAACTGAACATCAATCGAGAAACGGTTCGTCCAATAACAACTGAAGATCTTTATATGAGAAAGATTTGTGCAAAAATGGTCCCCAAAAATCTCACACAATAACAGCGAGAAACACGGAAAAATATGGCAACCGGTCTGTTAGAGCAAACGGAAAACAATCCAGAATTGTTGAGCCGTGTTATCACTGGTGATGAAAGTTAGTTTTTTCAGTACGATCCAGAGACAAAACGCTGAAGTTCGCAATAGTGCTCAAAGGGATTACCCAGGCAAAAAAAAAAAAAAATCCAAGGGAATTGTTCGTAAAGAGAGGGTACCTCCTGGACAAACAGTTAACCAATATTACTACAAAGAAATTTTGAAAAGTCTTCGTAAAAGAGTTCTTCGTGTCCATGCCAACATTGCTGATAATTGGATTCTGCATCACGATAATGCGCCATCCCATACTGCTCTGCCAGTACAGTAATTTTTAACCTCAAAACAAATTTCAGTACTACCACAGCAACCTTATTCACCAGATATCGCTCAGTGCGACTTTTATCTATTTCCAAGAGTCAAAAAGGCGGTCAAGGGACACCATTTTCAAACAACACAAGATGTCCAAAAAGCTGTGACGAGGGTCTTGGAGCATATTACATAAGATCAGTTCCAGAAATTTTACTATCAGTGACAGAAGTGCTGGAAAAAGTGTGTGCAGTCAGAAGGGAACTGCTTTGAAGGAGACAACACTTAACTTAACTAAAACGGCAAGCAACTTTTTTTTCACATGTCTTATTACTTTATTGTCGCACCTCGTATATCTTCCCGTTTTTCCTTCAATATTTTTAGTAGAGTTTCCGAGGCGCTGGTGTTGGGTAGCATCAGGTTTGTCCGTGGGTCTTCAATGAGGAAGGGTTCGCTCGCCAGCAGGTACACAAGTTTGGATCGTGTCGTTTTGGACATTCCAATTGCTTTCTTTATGCAGGTCATCTTTACTCTTTCTAGTGTCGTTAGATTTTTCACTCTGAGATGTGGTCCGTACGTCAGTACTGGGGAGCTTTTGGCGCTGAATAAGCCATTGCTGTCTCCAGGCTGAAGGACCTAATGTATTCTATTTAATGGATTCCTATTATTGCTTACATTTCTTTCTCTGTTGCATCTTTTGTGAAACATTTTGCAATTATTTGTATTGTGACCCCTAGGTACTTCAAGTCTAGTACGATTTTCAGTTTTCTTTCTCGTATGAAGATCTCTGCTGATGCAGGTGCTCGTCCTCCACCATCATTTCTGTTTTTTCCACATTTATTTCGAAGCCGTGTTCGACGCACCAGTCTTCCATATCGTTTATTGCTTCTTGTAACTTTGCAATGTCCTTTGCAGCCATTTCAATATTGTATGGATATACATATCAGATTAAACCCTCAATAGGGGTATTCTTACAATTTCTTCTGTTGCAAAGATAAATACCACAGCACTCAATAGGTTTCCCTAAAGTACTCCGTCCGGTTGGAGTATAGGCTCTGATTCGGATAGGTTGTCCGAGATTCTTATTTCGTTCCATCGCAGTATTGCGCTTCTGATTCTTGTCCCTATTTTTTTCAATTACGGTTTCCTCTAGTTTTTTGGTCAGTAATTATCTGTCTATGAAGTCATAGGCTTTTATGAATACTACGTAAAACTTTTCTCTTTCTTCAAGGGCTTCCCATATGCTCTTTAGCAGGAGTTCTATTGCAGTCTATTCCTTCACTGGATCCCATTTGGCTTTCAGGGTGATGTTCATCGATTGTGTGCTTTATTCTTTTTGTTATTATTTTTATGAGTGCTTTGAAGGTAAATTTTCTAGGGCTATAACTCTGCCTTTACTGCCTTGCCGAAGTGTTTACACCGGTTCCCGTGATATCACCGAAGTTAAGCGCTGTCGGGCGTGGTCGGCACTTGGATGGGTGACCATTCAGGCCACCATCCGCTGTTGCCATTTTCGGGGTGCACTCAGCCCCGTGATGCCAATTGAGGAGCTACTCGAGCGAATAGTAGCGGCTTCGGTCAAGAATACCATCATAACGATTGGGAGAGCGGTGTGCTGACCCCACGCCCCTCCTATCCGCATCCTCCCCTGAGGATGACACGGCGGTCGGATGGTCCCGGTAGGCCAATCGTGGCCTGAAGACGGAGTGCTTTTTATACCTCTGCCTTTGCTAGAGTCCTTGGGGTCTCTTTTCCTTTTATGCATCACTTTTACCATTGACTGTCTCCAGTGTTTGGGAACGAAGGCTGTTTCTATGCACTTATTGCAAAGTTTTGTCCACATTGGCATTAGTACTTGGGCAGTGTCTTTTAAATACTCGCTATAGAGTATGTTAGGGACTGCAACTTTTTTATTCTTGGTGCTGTTAATGGCATTTTTTTTATCTCTTCTGAGGCCAATGTGACCCACTCCTGCTGCTCTCTGGTGTGCCTTTTAGTCCCTCCTTGATAATAGTCTGTGCAGCTCGCAGGTAGGTAAGAAACAAATACAAACGTGAATTAAATTATCGATTCAGGTTGCGTACAGTAATGTCACAATACAAAACAGTATTTTTTCGGCCTGCTAGTTTTTGCATGTGACCATAGACTGATTAACATGTCATCAACTCTACATCATTTTTATTTTAAACTTTCAGTGTTTGAACATAAACGTTTCTCCACATTAAAAGAAAACAGTTTCTGATACATAAAGAAAAGTATCACTTTTTATATAATATAACTGAGATGTAATTGTAAACTACATGTAAAAATAATCATCATTATCAGCCGTATTAGTGTGCACAACAAGAGAAGCATTTAGTTACTTAAAAAGAGACGAAACCTATTTCTGAAGTGTCCATTTGTTCATCTGTTCCTTTTTTTTATAAAACTTACTGTCGTTACACGTAGCAAAGCAAATACTATCACCGAGCCATTCGTTTTCATTTAACGAGGAGATATATTCCTTTATAGTTAGTATTATATCACGTATTGTATTTAGCCTACAGCCTGTACATAAACATAGGGTCTTACTACTTTTTTTATTGTATGGCACTGTGAAAACGGTTGTCTTTATGAAGCGGAACTGTACAAAATTTCAAAATATACCTTGTTTCACTTCTTTTTCCGCGGGCAGCAGGAACTGTTCGAACCCTGATAGGAATGTCTTTTTCCCATATTGAAATGGACACAGGCTCATGCTCCTTCGTGTCTCATTGCTGGCCGTTCTCCACTCTCGACCGATGCTGTCCGTCTGAGGGGGACAGCGGCCACCCTGCCCTCCATCTACACGCAGTTACGCTGGCGCCTGGACCAGGCACACCGATGCACAAGCAATCTCGGCCGGTGCGCCATGTGTGGTACCAGTACCGTGAAAACGACTTATTCTATGTTGTCCGTGGCTCCCAGGTACTGGCTCCAAAATATCGTTGCTCTTGCAGTTCCGGTCATCAGACTACCCTCCGCCGTGCCACACAGCCACGCCTCACCTCTGCAGCGTGTACGACATTCATTACGCCAGAGATTGCAATTGTGTGCAGCAAATGATGGCCGCCACATTGAACGTCTATTGGCCTTACATGTCGGGACACACTCTTTTCCACTCCGTAATTGAAAACGGAAACCACGCGTGTACGTGTACTTCACCCCTCATGGTAATGTACATGTGCGTCAGTGAAAAAGACCAATAAAAAGGTGTTAGCATGTGGACGTAATGTGCTGTTCCAGTCTCTTCTGTACCTAAGGTCCATCACCGTTCCCTTTAGATCACTACGTAATTCGGTGCTCTCCGATACACACAATCGAACAGCGGAGGAGTGGTACTCAAGCGTCAACTTTAGGTTACAATATCTCCGGGTGTAAGTAACATTTTACAATGCAAGAAACGGCACTGATTACGTATTTGTTCATATGTTCAGATGTGCTAACAAAACTAACGGAGTTCCATTTTAAAAAACGTAGGTTTGTGTTAAAAAACATACTTACGTGCATTTTTGTATGGTTTGTTTTAAACATTTACACTAGCCCCTCTCCTCGCGTTCGGTCTGTGGAATCGGTTCTTCAGTATTTGATGTGGTTTACGAAATATATCCAGCGGTAACGTTAGGTGACTCACCCTGTATAAGTCAACTAGCTCCGCAGATGACGAAGAGATTGATGAAATGTATGATGAAATAAAAGAAATTATTCAGATAGAGAAGGGAGACGAAAATTTAATAGTCATGGGTGACTGGAATTCGATAGTAGGAAAAGGGAGAAAAGGAAACGAAGTAGGTAAATATGGACTGGGGGCAAAAAATGAAAGAGGAAGCTACCTGGTAGAACTTTGCACAGAGCAAAACTTAATCATCATGAAAGAATGTTGTATACATGGAAGAATCCTGGAGATACTAGAAGGTATGAGATAGATTATATAATGGTAAGACAGAGATTTAGGAACCAGGTTTTAAATCGTAAGACATTTCCAGGGGCAGATGTGGACTCTGACCACAATCTATTGGTTATGAACTGCAGATTAAAACTGAAGAACCTGCAAAAAGGTGGGAATTTAAGGAGATGGGATCTGGATAAACTGACAGAACCATAGGTTGTAGAGAGTTTCAGGGAGAACATTAGGGAGCGATTGACAGGAATGGGGGAAACAAATACAGTAGAAGAAGAATGTGTAGCTTTGAGGGATGAAATAGTGAAGGCAGCAGAGGATCAAGTAGGTAAAAAGACGAGGGCTAGTAGAAATCGTTGGGTAACAGAAGAAATATTAAATTTAATTGATGAAAGGAGAAAATATAAAAATGCAGTAAATGAAGCAGGCAAAAAAGGAACACAAACGTCTCAAAAATGAGATCGACAAGAAGTGCAAAATGGCTAAGCAGGGATGGCTAGATGACAAATGTACGGATGTAGAGACATATGTCACAAGGGGAGAGATAGAGACTGCCTACAGCAAAATTAAAGAGACTTTTGGAGAAAAGAGAACCACTTGTAGGAATATCAAGAGCTCGGATGGAAACCCAGTTCTAAGCAAAGAAGAGAAAGCAGAAAGGTGGAAGGAGTATATAGAGGATCTGTGCAAGGGTGATGAATTTGAGGACAATATTATGGAAATTGAAGAGGATATAGATGAAGATGAAATGGGAGATATGAATCCTTTACAGACGAATGGAAAAACTGGTAGAAGCCGACCTCGGTGGTGATCAGTTTGGATTTCGTAGAAATGTTTGCACACATGAGGCAATACTGACCCTACGACTTATCTTAGAAAATAGATTAAGGAAAGGCAAACCTACGTTTCTAGGAATTGTAGACTTAGAGCAAGCCTTTCAAATTAGACAGGGTTTTTGCCCTATCCCTGATGTTATTCAATCTGCATATTGAGCAAGCACTGAAGGAAACAAAAGAAAAATTCGGAGTAAGAATTAAAATCCACGGAGAAGAAAAAAAAAACTTTGACGTTCGCCGATGACATTGTAATTCTGTAAGATACAGCAAAGGACCTGGAAGAGCAGTTGAAGGGGATGGACTGTGTCTTGAAAGGATATAAGATGAACACCAACAAAAGAAAAACAAGGATAATGGAATGTAGTCGAATTAAATCTGGTGATGCTGAGGGTATTAGATTAGGAAATGAGACGCTTAAAGTAGTAAATGAGTTTTGCTATATGGGGAGCAAAATAACTTATGATGGTCGAAGTAGAGAGGATATAAAATGTAGACTGGCAATGGCAAGGAAAGCGTTTCTGAAGAAGAGAAATTTGTTAACATCGAGTATAGATTTAAGTGTCAGAAAGTCGTTTCTGAAAGTATTTGTGTAGAGTATGGCCATGTATGGAAGTGAAACGTGGACAATAAATAGTTTGGACAAGAAGAGAATAGGAGCTTTCGAAATGTGGTGCTACAGAACAATTCTGAAGACTAGATGAGTAGATCACATAACTAATGAGGAGGTATTGAATAGAATTAGGGAGAAGAGAAATTTGTGGCACACCTTGACTAGAAGAAGGGATCGGTTGGTAGGACATCTTCTGAGGCATTAAGGGGTCACCAATTTAGTATTGAAGGGCAGCTTGGAGGGTAAAAACCGTAGAGGGAGACCAAGAGATGAGTATACTATGCAAATTCAGAAGGATGTAGGTTGTAGTAGGTATTGGAAGATGAAGAAGCTTGCACAGGATAGAGTGGCATAGAGATCTGCATCAAACCAGTCTCTGGACTGAAGACCACAACAACAACAATATCACTTACATCTATTTGCAGCAGGATTGTGGAACCCTGGGTTTTGGAACTGTATTCCAACATCATGAATTATCTCGAAGAAAACAATCTATTGTCAAATAGTGAACACGGATTCAGAAAAATCCTTCTTCTGAGTCCCAACTAGGTATTTACTCTCATGAAGTAGCAAGTGCTAGACAGGAGATATCAAACTGATTCCATATTTTTACGTTTCCAGAAGGCTTCTGAAATCGTTCCTCACTAGCGTCTTCTAATAAATTACGTGTGTATGGAGCATCGCCTCAGTTGTTCGACTGGTTTCGTGAGTTGTTGTCTTAAAGGTCACAGAACTGAGTAATCGACGTAAAGTCATCGAGTAAAACAATAGTGATATCTAGTGTTCCCCAAGGCGGTGCTATAGGCCCTCTGCCGTTTCTGATTTACATAAACGATTTAGGGGCCAATCTGAGCAGCTCTCTTAGAGTGTTTGCAGGTGATTCTCTCATTCAGTGTCTTCTAATGTCATCAGACGATCAAAACAAATTGCAAAACAATTTAGGCAAGATATCTGTGTGGTGTGAAAAGTGGTAACTGACTCTAAATAATGAAAAGGGTGAGGGCATCCACATGATTACAAAAAGAAATACGCTAAATTTCAGTTACACAATAAATCGAACAAATCTAAAGGCTGTAAATTCAACTAAGTTGTTAGGGATTAGAATCATGAATAACTGAAGCTGGATAGATCACGCAGATAATTGTGTGGGTGAATGCGAGGGTGAGTCAAATGAATAGCTTAAATATTTTTTAAATATTTATTATGCAGAAGTGGTACAAAGCTGTTTCACTTTTCAACATAATCTCACCCACGCTCAATGCAAGTCCTCCAGCACTTACGAAGTGAATAAATTCCTTTAGAAAAAAATTCTTTTGGTAGTCCGCGCAACCACTCATGCCCCGCGTGGCGTACCTCTTCATCAGAACGGAACTTCTTTCTCCCATTGCGTCTTTGAGTGGTCCAAACATATGAAAATCACTTGGGGCAAGGTCTGGTGAGTATGGTGGATGAGGAAGACACTCAAAATGCAGGTATGTGATTGTTGAAACTGCTGTACGGGCAGTGTGGGGCCTTGCGTTGTCATGTTACAAGAGGACACCTGCTGACAGCAATCTACGTTTCTTTGATTTGATTGCAGGCCGCAGATGATTTTTTTAGGAGATCTGTGTATGAAACATCCTGGCAGATTAAAACTGTGTGCCCGACCGAGACTCGAACTCGGGACCTTTGCCTTTCGCGGGCAAGTGCTCTACCAACTGAGCTACCCAAGCACGACTCACGCCCCGTCCTCACAGCTTTACTTCTGCCAGTATCTCGTCTCCTACCTTCCAAACCTTACAGAAGCACTCCACTGCAGAGTGAAAATCTCATTCTGGAAACATCCCCCAGGCTGTGGCTAAGCCATGTCTCCGCAGTATCCTTTCTTTCAGGAGCGCTAGTTCTGCAAGGGTCGCAGGAGAGCTTCTGTAAAGTTTGGAAGGTAGGAGACGAGATACTGGCAGAAGTAAAGCTGTGAGGACCGGGTGTGAGTCGTGCATCGGTAGCTCAGATGGTAGAGCACTTGCCCGCGAAAGGCAAAGGTCCCGAGATCGAGTCTCGGTCGGGCACACAGTTTTAATCTGCCGGGAAGTTTCATATCAGCGCACACTCCGCTGCAGAGTGAAAATCTCATTCTGGAGATCTGTGTGTGATGCACTGGTGACAGTGGTCCCTATAGGCATGTAATGCTCCAAAATGACGCCATTTTAGTCCCAAAAGAGAGTCAGCATAATTTCCCTGCTGATGGTTCTATTCGAAACTTGTTTGGTTTTGGTGATGAGGAATGGAGACATTCCTTGTTCGCTCCTTCGTTTCTGGGTGGTGGAAGTGAACCCTGGTTTCGTCTCCAGTAACGATTCTTGCAAGGAAGCCACCACCTTCTCGTTCAAAGGCCCGAAGAAGTTCTTCACAAGCATCAACACGTCGTTCTCTCATTTCAGGAGTCAGCTGCCGCGGCACCCATCTCGCAGACACTTTGTGAAACTGGAGCACATCATGCACAATGTGGTGTTCTGACCCATGACTAATCTGTAAACCTGCTGCAATGTCATTGTATGTCACTCGGCGGTTTTCCTTCACTATGGCTTCAACTGCTGCAATGTTCTGTGGAGCCACAACTCGTTGTGTCTGACCTGGACGAGGAGCATCTTCCACTGAAATCACACTATTTGCGAACTTCCTACTCCGTTCATAGACTTGCTGCTGTGACAAGCATGCATCACCGTACTGAACCATCGTTCGCCGATGAATTTCAATAGGTTTCACACCTTCACTACGCAAAATACGAATAACAGAACGCTGTTCTTCCCTGGTGCAAGTCGCAAGTGGGGCGGCCATCTTTATACTGACACTGCGACGGTATGTGTGCATCTGCACTATGCTGCCACCTACAGGCCATTCTGCACGGTGTTTGTAGCAAACGTACCATCTTACAGGATAACGGCGCGAAATTTCGATTTCTTATTACAAATTTTAGGTTTTCATTTGACTCACCCTCGTAAAAACCAAAGACTGCGATTTACTGGCAGATCACTTAGCAAATGCAACAGTTCTACTAAAGAGACTGCTTACATTGGGATTTAACACGGATACAATACGTGAACTGGGGTGGCAATCGATTAAAGCGAAGACTTTCTCGTAGCGGCAGGATCTTCTCGTGAAATTCAGTCACTCCGCTCCTTATCGAGAGAGCTGTTGCAGTGGTTATCACACTTGTCTCGCATTCGGGAGGACTGAGGTTCAGTTCCTTCTCCAACCACCCAGATTTAGGTTTTCTGTGGTTTCACTACATCGTTTAAGTCAAATTCTGGGATGTTTCCATTGAAAAGGACACGACCGATCTTTCCCAGCCTTCCTCAATCCAAGCTTGACCCAGTCTTGTGACGTTAAATCTTGATTTTCCTTCCTTGCTTCTTGCTACCTCCCAGCACGATTATGTTCAATACAGCGCCAGCTCATTCACTCGTACATTTATCCTACGTAGTGCACACTATCAATTTGTTATTTGCTTAGGAGCAGATAAATGTACTGTGATTACCAGACACAAAAATTCCTTAGAAGATAATTTTTCTCTTGTTCTCCGAAACATTTCTGACGTTCTACAGTGCGGCGCTTTGATCTTTTTTCGGGAGATAACTTCAGCTCACGCCCTCTTTGGGCGGAATGAAGTTTAGAAGCGAGCGTCAAGAGGATGTCTGAAGTTCCATCAGACGATAACTGTAGACCACGCCGCTGATTGTGTTGCGAAGAGTTGTTGCCAGCAACACCGCCCGAGAATGACACTTCTGGGAGTTTTTTATTTATTTATGTACTGTCCTTTCGCGTTAACGATTTATCCAGTTCTGGGAGTTAGCAGCAGCAGAGAGCGCTCGTCCTGATTCTGCTGCCACCTACGGAAACGTAATAATTTAAGGCATACCCTTAACACCGAGTGGGCACAGGGCAATGCAGTGCTCATAAAATAACAGCGACTTCTGTTATTCGACGCAGCAGAGATAATAATGTAAATTACACGAAACCTTCAGACAATGTTTATGATAAATAAAAATTTTTGACCTCCAATAGTCTTCTCAAAACTAGCGACATGCTGAGTTACACTACTGGCCATTAAAATTGCTACACCACGAAGATGACGTGCTACAGACGCGAAAATTATCCTACAGGAAGAAGATGCTGTGATATGAATATGATTAGCTTTTCAGAGCATTCACACAAGGCTGGCGCCGGTGGCGACAACTACAACGTTCTGACATGAAGTTTCCAACCGATTTCACATGCACAAACAGCAATTAACCGGCGTTGCCTGGTGTAACGTTGTTGTGATGCCTCGTGTAAGGAGGAGAAATGCGTACCATCACGTTTCCGACTTTGATAAAGGTAGGATTGTAGCCTATCGCGATTGCGGTTTATCATATCGCGACATTGCTGCTCGCGTTGGTAGAGATCCGATAACTGTTAGCAGAATATGGAATCGGTGGTTTCAGGAGGGTAATACGGAACATAGTGCTTGATCCCAACGGCCTCGTATCACTAGCAGTCGAGATGACAGGCACCTTATCCGCGTGGTTGTAACGGATGGTGCAGCCATGCCTCGATCCCTGAGTCAACAGATGGGGACGTTTGCAAGACAACAACCATGTGCACGAACAGTTCGACGACGTTTGCAGTAGCATGGACTATCAGCTAGGAGACCATGGCTGCGGCTACCCTTGACGCTGCATCACAGACAGGAGCGCCTGCGATGGTGTACTCAACGACGAACCTGGGTGCACGAATGGCAAAACGTCATTTTTTCGGATGTATCCAGGTTCTGACCTTAGCAGTTAAGTCCCATAAGATTTCATACACATTTGACTATTTTTAACAATCCAGGTTCTGTTTACAGCATCATGATGGTCGCATGTGTGTTTGGCGACATCGCGCTGAACGCACATTGGAAGCGTGTATTCGTCATCGCCATACTGGAGTTTCACCGGGCGTGATGGTATGGGGTGCCATTGGTTACGCGTCTCGATCACCCCTTGTTCGCATTGATGGCACTTTGAACAGTGGACGTTACATTTCGGATGTGTTACGACCCGTCGCTCTACCCTTCATTCGATCCCTGCGGAACCCTACATTTCAGAAGGATAATGCACGAACGCATGTTGCAGGTCCTGTACGGGCCTTTCTGGATACAGAATATGTTCGACTGCTGCCCTAGCCAGCACATTCTCCAGATCTCTCACCAATTGAAAACGTCTGGTCAATGGTGGCCGAGTAATTGGGTCGTCACAATACGCCAGTCACTACTCTTGATGAACTGTGGTATCGTGTTGAAGCTGCATGGGCAGCTGTACCTGTACACGCCATCCAAGTACTGTCTGACTCAATGCCCAGGCATATCAAGGCCGTTATTACGGCTCGAGGTGGTTGTTCTGGGTACTGATTTCTCAGGATCTATGCACCCAAATTGCGTGAAAATGTAATCACATGTTAGTTGTAGTATAATATTTTTCCCAATGAATACCCGTTTATCATCCGCATTTCATCTTTGTGTAGCAATTTTAATGGCCAGTAGTGTATTTCATACTAGTTTTAATTATACAAACAGAAAGTTTTCGTTCCAGAAATTATTCGAAGTTACGCTCAAGCAAAAAATTACTTACCGGTAATAAGAGTTTTGCTTGGACAATATTCATTCAATTTTTTGTTGTACACTGAAATTTGGAGGTTCTTTTGTAGAGTTTTCATGTTATTTGCCTCTCGATCACGAACTGCTCCTGGTAATACTGTCGAAATATCACACTCCTGTAAAAAGAATTGCTCTTTTCTGTATACTGCAGTGCTAACTTTCCATCAGAAGCTTACCAGTTTGTATGATTATAGTGTGCGAAATAACGACTGCAATAGCAGCGAGTCACGGCTGGAATCAGTCACCTCATAAAATACCCGAGTGTAAGACGTTATATGCATTAGAAACAGAACAACCACTTAGACTTTGTCGTAGGTAAGTCAGGCGGCAGACTTCGGTTCATTGGTAGAATACTAGGAAAATAGAATCAGTCTACTAAGGACATTGCTTACAAATCAGTCGCGCGTCGCTCAGGTGCGTGGGACCCGTAACAGATGGGTCTACCAGGAAACACTGACGTGCAGCACAAATGTTCATAGGTTTGTTGTGTCACAGGGACGCTGAAGAAATTGTATTGGCAGATACTTCAACATAGCTGGAAATTATCGTGAGAAGGCCTACCTAGAAAGTTTCAAGAACGAGCTTTAAATGACAAATCTAGGAATATACTACAGCTCCCAAATATCTCACTCGTCGTATATGTCGTGAGTACAACATTAGGTTAATTACGGTTCGCACAGAGGCACATAAGCAGCCATTCTTCCGGCGCTCCATACGTGAATATAACGGGAAGAAACCCTAATAAAGGGTACAATGGGAAGGACCCTGTGCCACGCACTTCACAGTGATTTGCAGAGTATAGTTATGAAATTCAGTTGCACAAATACCAGCTTTAGCAGATAGTATTTTGAACTGCGCAGCGGCAGGCACAAATTCCAAGTGTAATGAGAAAAACAAAAGAAAAATCATATGTAGCAGATAAACTACGATCGTCGGATATGAATGAAAATCATACGCACAAAATCTCTTAGGCATCACACATGCATTTGACAAAAAATGAAATGGTCGGATGGCATTGTTGGCCGGAAGGCCCCATCCAGGGAACTTCGGCCGGCGAGTGCAAAGCCTTACTTCAGTCGACGCCACACTGGACGACTTGGCGCGCCGGTGGAGAGGATGAAATGATGATGAGCATAACCCAACACTCAGTCCACGAGCGGTGAAAATCTCGAACGCGGTCGGGAATCGAACCCGGGCCCACTGCATGGGAAGCAAGCACGTCACCACCCAGCCTAGCAGGTGGGCTGCAATTAATATTTTATGCGTAAAGCAAAAATATTATCAAATTCTTCTATGATGGACCAGAGATGTGTCTGAATTTGTTAAAGACAACGCATTGTACCCAGGCTCTTGAAGATATAAACTACAAATGAAAACTTCAAATTGGAATCTAACTTTTGTACACAGGGTGACACCCTTTAATAAATGTCGCGCTTTAACAGCGTGGGAAACACGTGCTTTTTATGGTTCTGTATCTCAATCCGTAAAAATGGAACCCTTATACGATCATTTTGCCAGCATCTGTCTGTTAGTCCATCAGTTACGTGCATGTGTGTATAATCTGGTTCTAATTTGTCTACAGTACGATTTATATTTTGGGAATAATTTGGACTGTTACCTTTCCTAAGTTATGACGTTTTCTTCTGGATGTACAATGTATATTACTACTTATCCACACTTTGCGTTTTAGATTAATTTTTATGTCCTACTTTGGACATACGGGTATTTTCAAAATCAGCTTTCATGTTATAAGGGGTCCCACTGCTGCTATAAGACATGTAATAAAATCATCTCCTTCGTATGAGTATTTAAAACCGTTTGCTTGACAGTTTTCATTTCTGTTGTATCAGCTGTAAATGTATGTATGATGGCTTCTGACCCAGTGCTTATGCAAAAGTGTATAACCAGAATACGATGTATTTTTTGGGGACAAAGCATTTATACTTTACAGAGATTACTGTTTCCTTGTACCCAAGTTCTGTTTGTATCATATGAGAAATTTTTTCTATAAATAATAGGTGTGGTAGTGGAGGCTTCTACTAGGCTAACGTATTTCGTACACTTGTGTCTCTAGGCAACATATCACTACTTCTATGCAATTGGTAACAGTAGTTCTTACTGATGAATGCGCTAAATGATCTCTGCATCCAATATGTGCTTTTATAACATTCTGCTTTTCATAATTATCATGAATTTTCGTAATTAAGCCTTAGAAACAGTCATAATGTGTTAACATGTCCGAAAGGGACGAATGAGATGTGAGTATCATCATGTCGTTAAACATGATTTTAAAAAATTGTTAGTCCACACCATAAAATTTTTTATAATGAATGTTATGTTTCATGACATTTTGACCTGTTAAATCATGGTGTATTGTACAATCAGCACTATTTATGTAATTGACTTCTTGGTTTCAACGTAATATGATACGTAAATTAAGAACTTTGCACCTCTGACTTCCCACGCCAGGTGGCGGTTACTGTGCCATAACAAATTCTGTTATATTTGATGTCATGTTATTTGTATACTTGCCTTTTTTACTAGTCCAGTAATCTGACATCTTATAATTTACCTGTTGATTTTTATTCTTGCTCTTTTGAAAATAACATGCCAGTGTACGTTGGCAAGATGTGCATTTCCCCCTTTCTTTTTTACTAGTCCAGTAATCTGACACCTTATAATTTACCTGTTGATTTTTATTCTTGCTCTTTTGAAAATAACATGCCAGTGTACGTTGGCAAGATGTGCATTTCCCCCTTTCTTTTTGCTATGCGTTTTTAATGTATAATTTTAAATTTGATACATTCAGTTAATGATTTGCAAGGGCACATTTGGTATTTTGTAGTAATCTCTTGCCAAGTTAAGTACTGTTAAGTCTTCACGTGACACATGTCACATAGAGGGCGTTCCAAGCCCCTGTCACAACGACGTCTGCTGTATAGGTGAATCTATACAGTTACTTGAGTTACTGTGATCGTTTCAAAGCTTCCGTAACTGCTAATAACTAGACGCCAGTGCCTACGAACTTTAATTTGCACGCTAAAGGTATGTTCTTACCAACAGTTGGTTTATACTCAGGTGTCTTTGTGGTCTTTTGTTTCTTATTCACTGATCGCTATGTGAAATGCTTAACTTCAAGCACTGAATATGGTCATAATGTGATCGAAAATCGATTTTGCTGTTAATCAATCATCAAAATTAGGGCCAGTGCTGACCTTCCTTCTAATTATAATTTACCAGTCAGTTGTACACATCAAAAATAACATTGATAATTACTGCATTAACAGTTTTGGCATGATCATGGAACAAGAGATAGACTCAACTTACATTTACCAAGAAGAAATAAACATAAAACTCAAAACAGCATTTTCTACCAAGGAATAAAACTATACAATAAATTACCAAAAGAGATAAAAGAAACTGCAAAAATACACTTCTATAAAAAGGCAGGTAATAAGTACCTGTTATGCAATACATTTTGTACATTGAAGGATTACTTACATAAAACAGAGTAGTGGTTTGGTAAAAAATGTTACCCAAATAAATAATAATAATGATTATAAAACATTCAACATTCCACATAACACCTTCATACTATTTTTTCTTCGTTTTTCTTTTCTAGAAAAACTTACCCACAATCTATGCATTCCTCAGTACTAACACCTCACCCTCTTTCTGAGCTCAACATCTCACTCATTATAGAGGAATGCTGACTCAGTTTTTCAGGATAGCAAATGGGAAGTGGTGGTACAGAAAATGGCCCAGAGATGACCAGTGTGTGTGCATTTGTGTGTGTAGTGAGTGAAGTGTTACGAAACAATGTGTGTATAGTGTGTGCAGTGACTGATAGTGTGATATGAGTGAACAGTGTGGCATTACATTTTTGTTGTTGTTGTGGTCTTCAGTCCTGAGACTGGTTTGATGCTCTCCATGCTACTCTATCCTGTGGAAGCTTCTTCATCTCCCAGTCCCTACTGCAACCTACATCCTTCTGAATCAGCTTACTGTATTCATCTCTTGGTCTCCCTTTACGATTTTTACCCTCCACACTGCCCTCCAATACTAAATTGGTGATCCCTTGACGCCGCAGAACATGTCCTACCAACCGATCCCTTCTTCTGGTCAAGTTGTGCCACAAACTTCTATTCTCCCCAATCCTATTCAATACTTCCTCATTAGTTATGTGATCTACCCATCTAATCTTCAGCATTCTTCTGTAGCACCACATTTCGAAAGCTTCTATTCTCTTCTTGTCTAAAGTATTTATTGTCCACGTTTCACTTCCATACATGGCTACACTCCATACAAATACTTTCAGAAATGACTTCCTGACACTTAAATCTATACTCGATGTTAACAAATTTCTCTTCTTCAGAAACGCTTTCCTTGCCATTGCCAGTCTACATTTTATATCCTCTCTACTTCGACCATCATCAGTTATTTTGCTCCCCAAATAGCAAAACTCCTTTACTACTTTAAGTGTCTCATTTCCTAATCTAATTCCCTCAGCAGCACCTGACTTAATTAGACCACATTCCATTATCCTCGTTTTGCTTTTGTTGATGTTCATCTTATATCCTCCTTTCCAGACACTATCCGTCTGTTCAACTGCTCTTCCAAGTCCTTTGCTGTCTCTGACAGAATTACGATATCATCGGCGAACCTCAAAGTTTTTATTTCTTCTCCATGGATTTTAATACCTAACCCGAATTTTTCTTTTGTTTCCTTTACTGCTTGCTCAATATACAGATTGAATAACATCGGGGAGAGGATACAACCATGTCTTACTCCCTTCCCAACAACTGCTTCCCTTTCACGTCCCTCGACTCTTATAACTGCCATCTGGTTTCTATACAAATTGTAAATAGCCTTTCGCACCCCGGATTTTACCCCTTCCACCTTTAGAATTTGAAAGAGAGTATTCCAGTCAACATTGTCAAAAGCTTTCTCTAAGTCTACGAATGCTAGAAACGTAGGTTTCCCTTCCCTTAATCTTTCTTCTAAGATAAGTCGTAAGGTCAGTATTGCCTCACGTGTTCCAACATTTCTACGGAAACTGATCTTCCCCGAGGTCGGCTTCTACTAGTTTTTCCATTCGTCTGTAAAGAATTCGTGTTAGTATTTTGCAGCTGTGGCTTATTAAACTGATTGTTCGGTAATTTTCCAATATGTCAACACCTGCTTTCTTTGGGATTGGAATTATTATATTCTTCTTGAAGTCTGAGGGTATTTGGCATGTTTCATACATCTTGTTCACCACATGGTATAGTTTTGTCAGGACTGGCTCTCCCAAGGCCGTCAGTAGTTCCAATGGAATGTTGTCTACTCCAGGGGCCTTGTTTCGACTCAGGTCTTTCAGTGCTCTGTCAAACTCTTCAAGCAGTATCGTATTTCCCATTTCATCTTCATCCACATCCTCTTCCATTTCCATAATATTGTCCTCAAGTACATCGCCCTTGTATAGACCCTCTATATACTCCTTCCACCTTTCTGCTTTCCCTTCTTTGCTTAGAACTGTGTTTCCATCTGAGCTCTTGATGTTCATACAAGTGGTTCTCTTATCTCCAAAGGTTTCTCTAATTTTCCTGTAGGCAGTATCTATCTTACCCCTAGTGAGATAAGCCTCTACATCCTTACATTTGTCCTCTAGCCATCCCTGCTTAGCCATTTTGCACTTCCTGTCGATCTCATTTTTGACACGTTTCTCTTCCTTTTTGCCTGCTTCATTTACCGCATTTTTATATATTCTCCTTTCATCAATTAAATTCAGTATTTCTTCTGTTACCCAAGGATTTCTACTAGCCCTCGTCTTTTTACCTACTTGATTATCTGCTGCCTTCGCTACTTTATCCCTCAAAGCTACCCATTCTTCTTCTACTGTATTTGTTTCCCACATTCCTGTCAATTGTTCCCTTACGGTCTTTCTGAAACTCTGTACAACCTCTGGTTCTTTCAGTTTATCCAGATCATATCTCCTTAAGTTCCCTCGTTTTTGCAGTTTCTTCAGTTTTAATCTGCAGGTCATAACCAATAGATTGTGGTCAGAGTCCACATCTGCCCCTGGAAATGTTTTACAATTTAAAACCCGGTTCCTAAATCTCTGTCTTAGCATTATATAATCTATCTGATACCTTTTAGTATCTCCAGGGTTCTTCCACGTATACAATCTTCTTTCATGATTCTTAAACCAAGTATTACCTACGATTAAGTTGTGCTCTGTGCAAAATTCTACCAGGCGGGTTACTCTTTCATTTCTTAGCCCCAATCCATATTCACCTACTACGTTTCCTTCTCTCCCTTTTCCTACTGCCGAATTCCAGTCACCCAAGACTATTAAATTTTCATCACCCTCTACTGTCTGAATAATTTCTTTTATTTCATCATACATTTCTTCAATTTCTTCGTCATCTGCAGAGCTAGTTCGCATATAAACTTGTACTACTGTAGTAGGTGTGGGCTTCGTATCTATCCTGGCCACAATAATGCGTTCACTATGCTGTTTGTAGTATCTTACCCGCATTCCTATTTTCTTATTCATTATTAAAGCTACTCCTGCATTACCCCTATTCGATTTTGTGTTTATAACCCTGTAGTCACCTGACCAGAAGTCTTGTTCCTCCTGCCACCGAACTTCACTAATTCCCACTATATCTAACTTTAACCTATCCATTTCCCTTTTTAAATTTTCTAACCTACCTGCCCGATTAAGGGATCTGACATTCCACGCTCCGATCCTTAGAACGCCAGTTTTCTTTCTGCTGATAACGACATCCTCTGAGTAGTCCCCGCCCGGAGATCCGAATGGGGGACTATTTTACCTCCGGAATATTTTAGCCAAGAGGACGCCATCATCATTTAATCATACAGTAAAGCTGCATGCCTTTGGGAAAAATTACGGCCGTAGTTTCCCCTTGCTTTCAGCCGTTCGCAGTACCAGCACAGCAAGGCCGTTTTGGTTATTGTTTCAAGGCCAGATCAGTCAATCATCCAGACTGTTGCCCTTACAACTACTGAAAATGCTGCTGCCCCTCTTCAGGAACCACACGTTTGTCTGGCCTCTCAACAGATACCCCTCCGTTGTGGTTGCACCTACGGTATGGCTATCTGTATCGCTGAGGCACGCAAGCCTCCCCAACAACGGCAAGGTCCATGGTTCATGGGGGGAGGCATTACATTTTATAATAAGTCATTTGTAAAAATAAGTATTGTATATCAGGAGTTAATCTAATGATCGTCTCTAACTAGAAGTCTGTAAATGTGTGTGTATACAAATTAGCTTATTTTAACTTCCGCGTAGTCAGCGCGTACACAACTTTACCACTAGAGCGCGCCCCGCTAAGCACAACAGCGCAGGCGCAGCGCTCGTCCGTCTCCGCACTACGAGATGGCGCTGTCTTAGAGACGGACCAAATTCTGCTTCCGCCGATCTGCATATTAATATGTACCGCAGCCAATGAGATTGCTGCTAATGTAGAACCTTTCTCCTCGCGGATCACAATCGCACAGTGATACCTGAATGTTCGAGGTATTATAACGAGTGTATGGACCTCCGATTAGTCAGTCTGCATTTGTCTGCACCAGTCTGTACCAGTCTGCATCAGTCTGCATTTGTCTGTAGTCAAGTTTCAGTTTGCGCCTAATACGATTATCATAATCCTGTACATAGCCATGAAGAGAAATGTATAGACAATTTGTAACAGAGATATGTGAGAATAAGATTAACGTACCAAGACAAAAGGAACTTCAGATTGTCAGTTGTAAATAGCATCCAGAATCCAGTTAATTAATGTTTATGCTTATTGTTAATCAAGTTCTGTATAAAGTTGGTCACCGTCAATCTGCTACTCTAAGCGTGCAAGTGGCATTTCTATCGTCTGACCTAACGGCAGAAGATTAACACGCACTATAAGACCACGAGACATATTGCTGACACTCGCCTACTTCGTTAGAGTGACAAGTCAAATAATCTGATGGTGTGTGTACCGAAGGTCTTGCAGTACACACACCACACTTTGACATGTCGTATATCCTTGTAAAAAGAGATCTATGGACGAATAAATCTAGTACTAATACTACTACTACTATTACTACTACTACTACTACTACTACTACTACTACTACTTCAAGGACAGCTCCGAGTCAGATGCTCTGTAGCGTGCATTCCACTGATCGTCATTTGCTACTTCGCTGGTGTCAAGCGAAATCTCATTGGAGGGCAGTGTGGAGGTTTGTTCTGCCTCAGTGCAATGTTGGCCGTGTGTTGGTTGGGAGGAGGCCAGGTGAGCGCATGCAACCAACTGTCTGCAGCCTAGGCACGCTAAACCTATCCTTGAGTTACGGCCTGTGGTACGATTTCGCGTGACAGCAGTACTCTCGTGGTTATCTAACATACCCTGGCTTCAAATTTGTACATCAGTCTGGTGATTCAACCTGTTGTGCTGCCATTCATGAACAGCATTCCAGGTGGTGTTTTCCAACAGGATAACGTTCGCCCACGTGCCGCTGTTGTAACACAACATGCTCTACAGACTATCGTCCTGTTGCCTTGGCCTGCTCGACCACCAAATCTGTCTCCAATTGATCGCATCCAGGATATCATCGGACGACAGCCCCAGCATCATCCCCATTAACCATCCCTATATTGATCGACTAAGAGCAACAGGCATGGAACTCCATCCCACAAACTGACATTTCGGCACCAGTACAGCACAGTGCTTGCATGTCTGCATGCTCCCATTCAGCATTCTGGCGGCTACACTGGTTATTAATGTACCAGAATTTCATATTAGCAATGGCTTGCCTTGTGCTTACATTACTCTGTGATCTTGCAATGTTGATCATTTAAATATGTTACCTAGACAAATGTGTTCCCGAAATTTCATTACCCTACATCAACTATTTTGGGGCTTTGTGATTTTTTCCGTCAGTGTATTTATTTGCACATATCTTGAAATGAAAGCGATATAGAAGCTTGATTTTTTCTGGAAGTTCTTTACCTATTATCTTTAAAGCAGACATGTAAAAAGATGTTGATGTTATAAATTATGATATTAAGTTGTTTTGATAATATTTATCAAAAATTTCAGTAATTAACCCTTAGTTTTTGTAAAAAAAAGTCTTTACTTTTCAAATTTAAGTCATTAGAGTTCTCTACCTTTTAGATAAATGTGTTTTAAGACAGTACACAAAATTTTAGCCTTTCAGAACATTAAAAAAGTGAACTTGCAGAAGTTCAAATGAAGTTAAAACTTTTTGCTCTACGTACCCTGCATAACATTAATACAGCTCAGATTCACAATCATCTTGTTTCTGGTGTTGTTCTCCCACCCTTATCTTTTCCAGACCTTCTTATTCTTGCTTCTTTGGTGGCTTCAAATACTGCTTCAAAGAGTCTCCTGAGGTTAATGGCAGTGAAAGTTATTTGCATATTTAGTAATATAGGCATTACCCATGAATTCCGTATCCTTCAACTGCACCAAGGCGGCTGGACCTGCCCCGTAAGGGGCCTCCCGGCCAATGACGTCAAACGATCATTTCATTTCCATACCGTGACACTGCATCATCACTGAAACATAGCAGACGATCCAGCACACCTGCGTTGGATGTATTTAGTCCCACCAGAAAAGTTTTCGGTATCCGTTCTCATATCATATCAGTTGTTAAAACTCTCACTTGGGTTTTGAGTCCCACCATGTAATAATTTCTCCAATAATAGTGTGTCATTAAGACATTAGAGATTGTAAAATCATAAAAAAAAGGTAGACAAAATTCTGTTTTTAACACAGCTGTCTGCATGACGTCAGGTGTGCAGTCACTTTTAAACTTCTCTAATTTTGGTGCTTTCTGCGGTACAATGTCCTCGAAGTATAGTTTTCTTGTTCAAAAAACTACAGAGAATTTTTGAAACACAAATTTAAAAAACAATTTTTTGACACTTTCTCCATACTAGTCACTATAAAGTTGCATACTGCACACTTACATACAATGGTTCATCTTCTGCTTTCGCTTTGAACCCTCAACAAAAATTGATATATCAATACACTACCGTTCTCTTCGTGAATTGACAAAAATCAGTAATAGAGGGCTCGTTAAAGAGTAACTTAACAGTGTGAAGATAAAGTTGGTGCTTTGAGTGGGCAGCTCGGTCTCTCAATACCACAGAGTAGCAACCAAGAGAGATAGTTGGCACTGTGGTTTTGACACTGGAGTTCCTCCAGCGAGGAGCGGGATTCAGCCCCACATCCACGTCTATGTTTTCGCGGATTTCCCTCAGTTACTTACGGTGAATGCCAGATTGGTTTCTGGCGAAAGGGCGTTGCTGGTTTTCTTCCTCCTCTTTTCCTGTCCGAACGTGTGCTCCAATTTTAATGACATCCTTGATAAAGCGCTAAAACCTAACCTTCATTCCTATAATGTTTGTGATGCTCTCAGAAGACGTGTTCCAGCTCGCAGTCTTCCAATCTTCATCTACATGTACACACCACAAGCCAAAGTGCAGTGCATGGCGGAGGGTACCTCTTACCAATGTTGTCGATTATGCACTGCACATGCATTCGGTTGGACGACGATTCAAACCCTTATCCGCCAATTCACATTTAGGTCTTCTGCGACCACCCTAAATCACTTAAGGCAAATGCTGGGCTAGTTCCTTAACAAAAGGGCACGGTCAATTTCTTCCCTATATTTCCCAAATACGAGATAGTGCCTCATCCCTAATGAGCACGTTATCTAAGGGGTATTAAACTCTGATCTTCCCTCCTTCATCGATTTTTTTCCTATCCCATTCACGTATTGAGTGAGAAAGGAGTGACAATCTGTGTGCCTCTGTTTGTGCCCTGAAGCCTCTTACCTGATTCTGATCATCTCTGCGCGAGATGTACGATGGTGCCAAAATACTTGCCCTCAAGGCAGCCTGCCAAGAAGAAAACCGTTCGCTGTCTCACGGCTCACAGGAACCACCGTTGACTCATACATCGATTTGTTGCTACAGCTGTTAACCAGGCTGCGTGCAACCATTACTGGCGCTACACGTGACTCAGTTTTAAACATTAATTAATCGTGCAGAACCAAGTAATAGTGGTTCATTTCTAGACTGTCGTGAGTTCCACACTTTGGATGATTTTCACTGGACACATTATCCTCTGCATTTTTATTATTACTTTCTGATTCTTTCTTGATTTATGGAAACTTTAGTATCCCGTTTTGGATTATGCTTGTTACAAGAAGAATGATGTGTCCAGGTAACCAACACTACAACTTTATTACTGACACAGAGAATATACGATAACGTTAGATTCTGAACAGCAGGTGAACAGCTTCTGTATAAATGCGACTAAAAGATCACAGTCATCCTATGAGAAAAGTTCCTGAAGATACGGTCTGTCACAGTAATGAAACACTGCCGCAGGCAATGTCTGTATTTGCTACACTATCGATGTCTTGGTTCCGACTGTACTCTGATGAACAGAGCTCGTTTAACGTCGATGTCGAATTCGTGAAGTATAATTGGAACTCACGCACTTGCAGACTGAAAGGGGAGTTGCTGGATAGCGTCTTATAAATCCGACAGGTGTTGGAATAGTGGGAAGGTGTGCTTGTGTCACGTGACTCGCGGAGAAAAGCTAGCGCCAGCGAAGGCAGTGCTGTATCTGACAGATGTGGCGCCAACAGATACCGCAGCGGCAGTTGCAGGCATAATGTGCTGCGGATGAGTTGTGGGCGCCTGGGGATCCGGCAACCCGCTGCTCTCTTCTGTGTGGTTGGTGCCTGTCTCTCAAGGTGCCAGCCATGCTTGCGTGCCACAGAACCAGTTTTATAAGCTGCCAACAAGACGTAAAAACCTCTCCTCTTGGCACTCCTTCTCATTCTATCTAACACTATGAGATGGGAAAAATCTGGCACATGGTTTCCGCAACCGACAGTATAATATATTTCCCTGTTGTCACGGAGAATTTCATGACATACCTATGATCAAAATCCTTGGGAAGAAATGCACAGAAGTGATACTCCAGGCCTTCAGGTGCTAAATTAAAAAATTATGGTATAACGTTCAGTCACCGATAAGGTCAAGCGATGCACCACAAGATCGGATGGAGTAAGGGTACACTGTGAAAGCGGGCATGTCCTTGTAAATGAAATTGTCCCAGCTTTCGTTCTAGATGATATAGGAAATCACGGAAAATCTTAATCTGGATGACCGTATGGAGGTTCGAACTGCTGTCCTCCCAAATGCAAGTCAGTGTCTTACCGTTACGCCATTTGACGTGGTTACATACAGTCGCTATGCGCAATACCAAATCCTGAAAGTGAATAACATTACCGATTACCTCTTACCGTGTAAGGCCAGTATAAACATATAAATTTCGAAATATGGGTGAATCCCACAAGTAGATGTAACATTCACAGATCTTATCAGACCCCTTTGTCCACAGTTTATAAGGACAAAGTTCGGTTTTAGTCATCTAACACCCGACACCTATAACTGAAAATGAAATGACATGTATGGTATATGGTGCCCAGTTTATTCTACAATCGATTTCGGCATGGATTTCATTACCAAGCGTTTTTGTCACCTCTATGACGCCAGTCGTTACGACGCTGCGAGATAGGGCACATCAGTTGCTGTACGTAATGGTCTGGTGCATATCATGGGCGTCGTCGTCTGGCGAAAATGCTGACATTTTACACGTACTGTACGACTGTCGCGCGAACCATAGAGTTAATAGAAATTATTTTACCACACGAAATATAACGAGGATTGTAACTTGATTGATAATCTACACATAGGTAATGTACCACGTTATCCAGACAGATAGTCACCCTCAGGGACACAGGTAATTTCCCTGGGAAGAGCGATGTAACGTATTAATGAGTAAGCGATTTATATTATTTCCTTTCCATTCTTCTCGCGTATGACTCGGGTATCTCTGAGGAAGCGTTGTTTGATGAAATTGGAGGTGATAGCCCATCAGATCTTTTGCATAAAGGCAACGAGCTCTTAATTTACGTAAATTTGAATTTGAGAACTTCCCGAAAATTAAGTACGTAGTAGCCTTTCGCTAGACGATTAACAAGTGAAACTGGAGTCGCTCAAGACATTCGGGGACTATCAGTGCGTGTCAGATGTACGTACAGGAACTGGTTGGCTTAGTTGTGGGACGCTGAAACTCTAATGCAAAAGAGACTGGCTACGAAACACCTTTCTGTCCCACTCTAGAACACTCCTCAAGAGTATGGGATCCATGTAAAGTTGAGCTCGTGTAGTACTTTAAGGTTATCCAGAAAACTGAAGGACAAATAATCGAGAGTGAGTTTACCTAGCGAGTGTAACAAAAATATGCAGATCTTCAACTGGCAAAAGCTTGAATACATACATATGATAACTCACCAAAACTCTTGAGAGAATTCCAAGAATCTGATTTTCAGGGATAAATGTTCTTAGCTTCCCTAAATTAGCTCCAGTATAAATTTACGGAGTAGATTTGAACCTCATGACGAAAACATCACGATTTCTCTGTGGCGATGCTTTTGATTACCCTGCTTTCACCATTATCAATCACTGTACTATAGGGTATTTTAATTTTTTAGGGTTTGTCACTGATGTAATCAGCAAATCATTAACCTGTGAATGTCAGCAACCTGTCAACTTAAAATCTCTCGCCGAGCGTCAATTTAAAGCACGGTTATCAGCAGACGCTTCTTCGCTCTTACAAAGACTCACAACATGCTGTAGTGGCGAATAGAAGGAGCGTAAATTTCTTTCAGCAGATTGCCCACTCATAGGTAGAGGGGTGGGTTGGGTTGTTTGGGGAAGTAGACCAGACAGCGAGGTCATCAGTCTCTTCGGATTAGGGACGGATGGGGAAGGAAGTCGGCCGTGCCCTTTCAGAGGATAGTTCAAATGGGTCTGAGCACTATGGGACTTAACATCTTAGGTCATCTGTCCGCTAGAACTCAGAACTACGTAAACCTAACTAACCTAAGGACATCACACAACACCCAGCCATCACGAAGCAGAGAAAATCCCTGACCCCGCCGGGAATCGAACCCGGGAACCCTGGCGTGGGAAGTGAGAACGCTACCGCACGACCACGAGATGCGGGCCCTTTCAGAGGAACCATCCCGGAATTTGCCTGGAGTGACTGAGGGAAATCACGGAAAACCTAAATCAGGATGGCCGGACGCGGGATTGAACCGTCGTCCTCCCGAATGCGATCATAGGTAGAACGTTTATTCATTGCTTCATGACGTTCCGTACGTTTATCATGAAAAAGTTCCTTCAGGACAATGAAAAAAGGATAGAGTGTTATGGCCTCTACCCTGGCAAGGACATCTTAGAAACGGCGAAGTTGGTCGGCTGTTCACGTGCTATTGCCGAGGGCATCTACGGGAAATCGTTGAAGGACGGTGAAATCACAAGAAGACGACAAGATTGCGACGGTACCTGTCGGTTACTGCCAATATAGGTGTCTTCTAAACAGCATCCCAAACGAGTAAAGCAATTGGCTCTTCACCTGTGGCTACTCGCACTTTCGAAGCTTGGGCTATGCATGGCCCTGTTTAAAAAGAATTTCTCGATGTAGTCATAGGGTACAGCCGCGCATGTCTGCTCTCATGCCTCACAGTTAAAGCACTGCAGGTAATAATAACCTGTGGCTATGTTCCTGCAGTCAAATAGTCTATGCACTTGCTAGAATTGCGAGTTAAAAAAATAAGCAGAAATACGAAAATAAAGTTAAATGAAAAATTTAATAACAGGGGTTCTATTCTAACGTCTGTAATTAGTGTATACGACAGAGAATTGTGTTGAATAATGTTTATTCAAGAAAGAGTATCTGAAATAAAGGCGAAGTGGTGCTAGATATTCATTTAAAATACAGACAGAAAATATTCTTATCAAATGCCGTAAAGTTACATTGAGAACGTTACGAGAATGGTAGCAAAATCCCCTAAGTATACTGTAATCAAAGATACGCGAAAATTAAGTATATTTCGGTATCACAATACACGAAATATTCAGTAGTCCAAAACAGATCAGACATCAACATCATGATTTACAATTAACACATACAATACAAAGAATAGTAACTCATTCTGTCCATCCTCAGTTCCGAAATACAAGCGGAAAAAGTTAGAATCCTATTCTGGTGCACATTCAGACCTCACGAAATAAAAAAAATCGTTTCAGAAGTTAAAGCATGGTAGCGATCTTTCACCGACCAGAATCAGTCACGCACTCCATCAAAAACCACGCGATACCAGAGGCAGGTTTGCCTTCTTCCAGAACCAACATACAAGTGTTCAGAATCGCTCGCTTGAGCTCTTCATTCGAAAAGTCCCAGTCTCCACCAGACTCCCAAAGTGTTCGCCCACTCTCTGCTTTTCCGTTGGGTGCAAGCTGTCCCCACCACAACTACATCGTTCATAAGTTCTACTGACATTATTCGACTCAACTTGACCATTTCCCGGACTAAACTAATATATTACAACAGTATTTAAATACATAAATGTTATGAACATTCGGTCACACTCATACCATTCACAATAAATATAAATAAAGTTTTGTCCATAAATAAATGAGCTAATATTCTTGCGCACAAGTGCGCTCATGATAAATGAAAACAGATTATTGTTAAATATCGTTTAAGCAATATTGTAGTCCTGTTTGTCAGAAACGTCTTTTGGCACTCTTTTGCAAAGGTAGTGACAGCTAACACATGTGACTGAGCACTTCTTAAATTACGATGATATTGTATTATCAGTTTTAATTAATATTTAAATAAAGTTACAGGCAAAATAGTAAACTGTTCACTAAATGACAAAATGAGCGATATTTATGCTGCATTCATTTGGTGTGTAATTTGTAAGATACAATGTTCTGACAAACATTTACGTAATAAAACAGATATAAGAAAACTAAAACGTATTAAATCAAGAAATAAAACAGATACAGAAACGTGGCTTTCAGGCATAATAGCTATAGTGCAATGCTATCATCTGAGACTTGTTTATTGAAATCGCATGAAGCGTTTAAAAGTTGTTAATTCAGAGGTTCCTTGATAGATGTTTATTCACTGTGAAATATTACCTTCTGAAGTTTTAAAGATATTGAAATTACAGTTATGTCGTTGGATGCGCCTCAGTTTTCTGATATCGCAAATGTATTCATATTTGCTTCAGTATTGACTGTACATTATTATAGATCCTGAAAGGGCTGTAAGAAGTCATCTTTCAGTTTTTCTCAAAGCCCGTCATTGCTGGTCATTCCACATTCTGCTAAGCGAGGTGACTGCTGTCTAAATTCCCACCGTTTGGATTTACCCACATCCGGCAACATTACTTTTCTCTGCACCTGGCTGGCCACTACCTGACGTGACGCATTCTAAGCACTGGGGCTGTATAGCTGGTCCTTAGCTGTACAAGAAAATTCGCACAAGAAAATTCGCACAAGAAAATTCACCTCCTCTCATACCAACTCCAGGAGACAACATCGCTCGCCTATATACGCCTAACGTTGTAAGGTGTTGAACATCCACACCTCATCACAGAATGTTATTGTTCAAATGGCTCTGAGCACTATGGGACTTAACATCTGTGGTCATCAGTCCCCCAGAACTTAGAACTACTTAAACCTAACTAGCCTAAGGACATCACACGCATCCATGCCCGAGGCAGGATTCGAACCTGCGACCGTAGCAGTCGCGCGGTTCCGGACTGAGCGCCTAGAACCGCGAGACCAACAGAATGTTATGATCGAAGCCTTGCCCACTCTGCAAACCAGGAAAGCCGGCGATCTATGACAGACCTGGTAACAGGGAGTACAGTACTGGTGCAGACACAAGTGTTTCTGAGCACACTATTCAGTGTATATTGTTGAATATGGGGCTCCACAGCATACGACTGTTGACCCACAGGATCATCGAGATCCAACCAACCGAGGATCAATGGAAATTTGTCACCAAGTTGGATGGATCGCGTTTCTTTTTATACCAAAGCAGCGGTCGTGCCCGGATATGCCTTCATCCTGGCGAACCACTGTTACAAACATATACTGTGCGCCAGTGGAGACGCTATTATGTTGTGGGGGATATTAAGCTGGGCTTCCATGGGGCAATCGGCAGCAGTCGAAGACATCATTACAGCTGTGGACCGGGTGAACATTATTGCGGAGCAAGATATTGTACACCGTCAGGATCTAGCCCGCTCCCACAAACCACTGTACGTAATTTACGAGAATTGCGCGAGATATGCTCAGAAATTTGGTGCCATATGCCTCCGAAAACAGACCGGCCGGAGTGGCTTTGCGGTTCTAGGCGCTACAGTCTGGAACCGAGCGACCGCTACGGTCGCAGGATCGAATCCTGCCTCGGGCATGGATGTGTGTGATGTCCTTAGGTAAGTTAGGTTTCATTAGTTCTAAATTCTAGGCGACTGATGACCTGAGACGTTAAGTCGCATAGTGCTCAGAGCCGTTTGAACCAACCTCCGAAAACCTAACAAGAAATTGTCGATCCATGCCAAGCAAAATCTATGTTATAATTCGTTTTGAAGATGTACCGTCACACTACTAACCAGGTAGTTATAATGTTTTGGCTCATCAGTGCATTTATGATTGCTGGCTAAAATTAACATAGGCCATTAGCGAAAAAGCTAAAGACAAAGCCAAAGCAGTTACTATTAAATACACTCCTGGAAATTGAAATAAGAACACCGTGAATTCATTGTCCCAGGAAGGGGAAACTTTATTCACACATTCCTGGGGTCAGATACATCACATGATCACACTGACAGAACCACAGGCACATAGACACAGGCAACAGAGCATGTACAATGTCGGCACTAGTACAGTGTATATCCACCTTTCGCAGCAATGCAGGCTCCTATTCTCCCATGGAGACGATCGTAGAGATGCTGGATGTAGTCCTGTGGAACGGCTTGCCATGCCATTTCCACCTGGCGCCTCAGTTGGACCAGCGTTCGTGCTGGACGTGCAGACCGCGTGAGATGACGCTTCATCCAGTCCCAAACATGCTCAATGGGGGACAGATCCGGAGATCTTTCTGGCCAGGGTAGTTGACTTACACCTTCTAGAGCACGTTGGGTGGCACGGGATACATGCGGACGTGCATTGTCCTGTTGGAACAGCAAGTTCCCTTGCCAGTCTAGGAATGGTAGAACGATGGGTTCGATGACGGTTTGGATGTACCGTGCACTATTCAGTGTCCCCTCGACGATCACCAGAGGTGTACGGCCAGTGTAGGAGATCACTCCCCACACCATGATGCCGGGTGTTGGCCCTGTGTGCCTCGGTCGTATGCAGTCCTGATTGTGGCGCTCACCTGCACGGCGCCAAACACGGATACGACCATCATTGGCACCAAGGCAGAAGCGACTCTCATCGCTGAAGACGACACGTCTCCATTCGTCCCTCCATTCACGCCTGTCGCGACACCACTGGAGGCGGGCTGCACGATGTTGGGGCGTGAGCGGAAGACGGCTTAACGGTGTGCGGGACCGTAGCCCAGCTTCATGGAGACGGTTGCGAATGGTCCTCGCCGATACCCCAGGAGCAACAGTGTCCCTAATTTGCTGGGAAGTGGCGGTGCGGTCCCCTACGGCACTGCGTAGGATCCTACGGTCTTGGCGTGCATCCGTGCGTCGCTGCGGTCCGGTCCCAGGTCGACGGGCACGTGCACCTTCCGCCGACCACTGGCGACAACATCGATGTACTGTGGAGACCTCACGCCCAACGTGTTGAGCAATTCGGCGGCACGTCCACCCGGCCTCCCGCATGCCCACTATACGCCCTCGCTCAAAGTCCGTCAACTGCACATACGGTTAACGTCCACGCTGTCGCGGCATGCTACCAGTGTTAAAGACTGCGATGGAGCTCCGTATGCCACGGCAAACTGGCTGACACTGACGGCGGCGGTGCACAAATACTGCGCAGCTAGCGCCATTCGACGGCCAACACCGCGGTGCCTGGTGTGTCGGCTGTGCCGTGCGTGTGATCATTGCTTGTACAGCCCTCTCGCAGTGTCCGGAGCAAGTATGGTGGGTCTGACACACCGGTGTCAATGTGTTCTTTTTTCCATTTCCAGGAGTGTATTTTCGTTTTATCTCTTATTTCTGACTTAATACCTACTTGAGCAGACAGATATTTGCCGTAGACCAAGATTTATCTCTGTACCACAAGTCAATTCAACTTTCTTACTTGTCATATGGATATTTTGAATCTAAATAACTGGATACTTACTTAGTAGAAGGAGGCGATGACAAGTTTTTTTTTCATTTTGGAGGTATTCTCAGTTTGTTGATTTTTATGACCTTGTCTCCAGAATTCAGGGCTCCTCTGTATCCTAAACGAGGAGGCAAGCTCTTGATGTAAATCATTTGTTTTTCTTCCGTAGTAGTTGTAAGGTAGATCACAAACGGAGTTGGAATAATTCTTTCTTATTAGAAAAAAGGTTATTATAGAGTAAATGTAGTACCACACACAAAATTTTGCGTACGACCTCCACTGCGGCCTGTCTGACCCTTATGAAGCCCATGTAACTTACTTTTCTTGCAAGTACTCTAATCGCTTGGGGTGTAGTCATGTAATTACACTTCGCAATACAATTAAAGGGTAACTTCTTCGAAAACCCAGAACTGTCTCGCATTTCGACGCAGGGGTTTGAAATTTGGCTCAAAGGTGCCTCCAATCTTCCTCTGTACTAATGCAAAAGCATGGCGCCCTGCAACGTCGGCGACACTTCTGGTTCAAATGGCTCTGAGCACTATGGGTCTTAACATCTGAGGTAATCAGTCGCCTAGAACCTAGCACTACTTAAACCTAACACATCCACGCCCGAGGCAGGATTCGAACCTACGACCGTAGCAGTCGCGCGGTTCCGGACTGAAGCGCCTAGAACCGCAATGCCACTCCGGCCGGTCTGTTTTCGGAGGCATGTGGCACCAAATATCTCGCGCAATTCTCGTAAATTACGTACAGTACACTGTGGCCGGCACGCTTCAGGTGTCGACACTTGCTAAACAAGGTCCACAACTCAGTCGTTAATGTGAAGTGTAATGTGGATTAATGGTGCCACATTGACACCAAATTTGACTACAATTGCACAACGCCATCGTAGATGGGAAGACCGTCGCAGCTCTTTTTACCCACATTTCGCTACTTCTTTTCCCGCCTCCGAGCCAACGGCCTTGCCGCAGTGATAACACCGGTTCCCGTCATATCACCGAAGTTAAGCGATGTCGGGCTAGACCAGCACTTGGATGGGTGACCATCCGGTCTGCCGAGCGCTGTCGGCAAGCGGGGTGCACTCAGCCCTTGTGAGGAAAACTGAGGAGCTACTTGATCGAGAAGTAGCGGCTCCAACCTCGTAAACTGACATACGACCGGGAGAGCGGTGTGCTAACCACATGCCCCTCCATATCAGCATCCAATGACGTCTGTGGTCTGAGGACGACACGGCGGCCGGTCGATACCGTTGGGACTTCGTGGCCTGTTCAGGTGTAGTTTACTTTTTTTCCAGCCTCTGCGACTGAAGTCAGAATCACGACACCCAGCGTTAAAATATCGTGGTTTTCTTATGAATGGCCAAGGAAAACATTTCAGACACCACTGGTCTTTATTGACACTGCGGGCATCGAAATAAAAATGTGACGCGATGATCCTCAACTACGTACCCAGAGACTCAGAGTTGAAATATTAAAAGTTTTGTTCAAATGTGTGTGAAATCTTATGGAACTTAACTGCTAAGGTCATTAGTCCCTAAGCTTACACATTACTTAACCTAAATTATCGTAAGGACAAACAAACACACCCATGACCGAAGGAGAACTCGAACCCCCGCCGGACCAGCCGCACAGTCCATAACTGCAGCGCCTTGGACCGCTCGGCTAATCCCGATTAAAAGTTTTGGCTAGTTTCGTTGTCTAGGGGCTGGGATACGTAGTTTCCGCATTACAAGCAAAATACTGCTGAGTCTACAGTATACAACATGAATATACACATGAATCGAATGGTCTAAGGTTCCTATCACTCGGAAATTGCGAATGTAACGAAGAAATTTATAAATGAAAGATTGCAATTAAATAAAATCTGCAGGTACTATTTTTAACGACTTTAAATGATGAGTACGATAGCGGAAGTACCTTTAAGAATGTCGTTTATTACTGCAAACACTTACTGGTGTCGATGGTCCAGCAATTAAATAAGATATAAGCTGAATAACAGGGAAACAACAGATTCGTAGATTATGTAATTAGTTATGAACAACAACATAGCTAACGAGATATTCAATTCTAAATGCATACTGCTACTTCACTTCGGAAGCCATGGAAATCACACAAGAGCACAGGTCGGCACTCCGAAATATTTCTATCACCCCTATCTCCCGCGGCCACGCGCAAACTGCTCTACTCTCCAAGTTTTCCAGCGACCTTCCATCACACCTCCTCGTCCAAGCACTCCCCTGTCCTGTGTTGTACTCCCCCACTTCCATACAGTCTCCCCATTAACGAGCGCTGTGATTGGCTAGAGCACTCCCGCCATGTCTTCAAGCCAATGCTCACTCACAAACGTATTGAAACTCATACGAAATACTGGATTTACTTTTAAACAACTAGAAATTAAATAAATGTTCCTATAGTTGGACAATAAACATTTCTAAAATATAGTAAATATTTAACCAATTTCTTCGTGAATAGTATATATCGGATATAAACAAATACATAGACGAATAGATACATTTATAAGCATGCTGCTACCGTAACTGTAGAGTACTTATGGCCTGACGCTATTAATTGTAATCGGCCACTTTGACCTCCAAATAGCTCATGCCTGTACTATTCGACTTACATGCCTGTAATTCACACCAATTTCGGTTTACGCTAATATCTTTCTTACGACATGTCGATCGAAAAAACGGGTGAACTATTTAGATTTTGGAAATTCGTTGGTGGGTGTTACTTGTATAATTTACAGTCAGATACTAAACTTTAAACTAATAAAGATATTGAAAATCTGATTACACCATCAGAATCGCCGTGCAAATAATGGTAATGTACATGTTTCTTTTTAAGGTTTTAAGATTCCTCTGGCTATTATTTATTTCTACACAAGCTGTGAAAAGCCATTATGGTTTCACAAAGTCCGTCATCTTTGGCACTCCCGGCGTACAAATCTCCTCCATCGACACAAGGCACAGTTCTCATGACAGCGTCAACATGGAATTCCCAGCCACGCGTTTGGCCTGGACCACGCGCTGGGGGTACCCCTCTTGCTCAGGCCGATGCTTGGCCCCACGTGGCTGCCCACAAGGCGCTGCCCGCCGAGCGGCCCCCGTGTGGCCATGCCAGCTTAGAATATTTTCAGGGCGCCACAACTCGCCCGTTACCTCACAACACACAAAGGCTTCAGCAGAGAGCATAAAAGGCATCAATAAAAGCACCAGATTCCCCGAACATTCCATGGTCGAAAATTACAGTTCGCAGTGTGATGAGTAACAGGCCGACAGTCTTGACAATCTTCGACACTGCTGACATCCCCTGCCCCCTCCCTCCGGGCAACTCAACTCTTTTCTAAGGACGTAGAGGGCCTGCAAACCCATTGGTCATTGGAGTGTAGCATGACAGCAACGTCTGCTCTAGCGTAGTGAGTGGAACCATTATGGACGGGTCAAAACAATTCGACGAAATCTGTAGGATCCAACGCCCCAAGGGAAGGGGCAGTTTCATTGGTGCCCTGCATGCCATCCCCTGAGCCCATTACGTATCTATACTGAGCGGCGGTGTCTGAAATGACTTCCTCGGCTACCCATAAGCAAAACCGCTTGATTTCAACGTTGAGAGTCGGGGTTCCGACTTCCATCGTAGAGGAGTTTCCTCGGCCATCCACATGAAAACCGCGAGGTTTCAACTCTGGGCGTTACGGTTTTGACCTCTATCGCACAGGTGTCGAAATAAGTCGTGAAATGTGTGTAAGACGAGGCGTAACGACTTCTCCATAGTATCACACTTCAGTGGTGGGCAGAATTGTGGTGAAATTTGATGCCAATGTGACACCATTAACCCACCTTGGAGCTCACACGAACTTCTGAGTTCTGGCCTCTTTTCCGCATGGGTTGACACCGTGCTGTTTGATGTGTCGCAGGGTGCCACGTTTTTGGGCTGTCACAGAGGAAGGTTGTAGGCGGCTTTGACTCAAATTCCTGTTTCGCAATGGGAGACAGTTACGGGGTTTCAAAAAAGTGACTCTTTTAACTGTGTTGCGCAGTGTATACAAATTGTTACTTCAAGACGCCAACTTATGGCAATCAGTCCAGATGTAAATTAATACCGTAATATTGTCTACATCAGAAAACGTGTTATTAGAGACGAGATATTCCTTAATCTTTAAAAACTCGAATTTCAAACACGTTATCGCACTGAACAGAACCAACTGAAGTAAAAAACAAATAGTTTTTTGAACAGAGAGTTGCAAGAACATCTGGATTCATGTAGCCCTACGATAATTCGAAAGATTCTTGCTGTATGAAAGGTTTCCCTGCCACCTATTAATCATTTGGCGGCCGTGTTTGCGTCAATTAGTTAATGGATTAACCCGCTAGCAAAATCATGATCATCCTCATCAAAACCAACTGCTTGTTATGCGTTTTCTGCATGTATTTTTGGAGGTAGTTCTTTCGAGTGTTTTGAAAGCTCTGTTTCTTCCCGTCTTTTGCTACTCGGTAGATTTTGCTTGTTGTTCTGACTGGAAAAAGGTGTTACTACTAATGTCACTGTGCTCTTTATGTCACGCAGATCTAGGTGCACTTCGGAGGTCACCTATCGCACTTGTTCTGACGCAGAGAAAGAGGTTCATCAGGAGCTAGTTGCGTACTTGTTTGACTTTTAAATGACATGAGAAAATTTGGTTCTGGTCTCACATTCAAACTCGGCATCTATACTCACTGCTATGTAATTTCTCAGATATCTTGGAGAGTTTGAAATCTTAGGAAAGCAATGAAACAATGTTGCTGACTGTCCCAAGAAGAACAAAACCCGCGAAAGAGGACGCCCGCGTTCAAAATCCGTTTACTACCAAAATTATCAACCTCTCTAGTTGAAATAAATTGTGGAGTAAATGCCCTGTGACCATATACGGCATTTGCTTCATAAAATAAAACAAAGTTTCTTGTGTAAGCAACGAGTACTGGTGACACGGTTTCTATTTGCCGCGACTTCCGCTACAGTCACGGCCTAATCCAACCGACTGTGTCCTACTCGACAGCGGGGGAATACATTTACAGCGAATTCCGAACAACGATGCCACCTGGCTATCGTCACTGGCGTTACCACATGCGAAGGAGGTCTATTTGTACTCGCCGGAAGTGGGAAACACGAGCAAGCACGACTTCACCAATGCACTAAAGGCCCCATTTGGTTGGTCCACGATTTTATCACAACGGAAGAAGCGCCACACTGGATGAGAATCATGGTTCTGAAAACGAATGCAAACTGTTCTAAACACTTCATTTTCCAGCTCTATTGTGCTCTTGTCGGAAGATTATAGCTAAATTATTTAATGAGAAGGCAGAGATTTAGAAAGCTTCCCTCCCACGTCCATCCCTCCCCAGCCCTCTTCGAAGCTCTCCGGCCCGTCTCACCCACCCCCTTTCTACCCCCACTCCCTCCCTTCTTCCCTTCACTCTCACCTCCATGCCCCTGGCAAATCCTGTTTTTCTCATCGCCGTCACTGTGCTACGTCAGTGTTGTTTGGTCCTCTTCTCCTACGCGTCAAGAGCTGTGGTTTCAGTTGTGTGCTAGACCTGTTGATCGTCCATGACTGTTCCGTGCTACGACGTCCGATACGTCGCTGTTTTATTTAGTTTTATGACTTTATGCTCCGGCCGTACTTTGTCTGGTGCCTTTTCATCAAATGTATGTCTTTTTTGTGTGAATTACTTTCTTTTTTAGACTTTTATCTCCGATTTACAGTCACCACTTTGAATGCTTTCTTTCCTTCTGCAATGCTTTCTTTCCTTCTGTTCGGCATTTTTGGTTTTCTATATTCCGCCATGTTTTCTTCTGTATATTGTTTTAAATCTCTTCCTGTCTATTTTTGTCTCGCGACTGAAGAGCAGCGCTTATGCTGCTGCCAGCTCGCCCCTGATGAGGAATGGAAATAACAATAAAGGACATAAAAATTTAGAAAGCATATGTTAAAATGCGTGCCATTTCCACCACATCTGATGTGGACTCTGAGCACTTCTTGTTTTCTCTTTTGGTTTTTTGGGTTTTTGTTTTTAGTGAACGGGAGATTAAAGCTGAAGAAATTGCAGAAAGATGGACAATTAAGGAGGGAGGCTGGGTAACTGAAAGAACCACTGGTTAGTGAGAGGTTCGAAAGCAGCTTTAGGTGGCGACAGACCGAAACAGGAGAAAGAAATACAAGACGAATGTGAAGCTTTGAGAGATGAAATAATGAAAGGAGCAAAGGATCAAATAAGAAAACAAGTAAGATTCAGTAGCAGTCCTTGAATAAGGCATTAGATATTTGAATTTAACTGATTTAATTGAAGGAAGAAAAATATAAAAATGCAACAAACGAAGCAGGCAAAAGGAAATGCAGGCGTCTAACGAATGACACAGATACAAAGTGTCCAATGGCAAATCAGGAATGGCTAGCGGAGAAATGCAAAATAGTTGGAACATGCGTAACTATAGAAAAGGTAGATGTCCTACATACTTACTAAAAAATTAAACAAACCTTTGGAGGAAAGAGAAATAGCAGCAGGAATATCAAGTGCTCAGATACTGAAGAAAGAAGGGAAGGTTGGAAGGCGGAAGGAAACTACTGGGTAAATCAGAGCTCCACGGTCAAACTTTCAGTGGTGGAAGAATGGACAGAAACAAGAAAAAATTGTCTAGTAAACAATAGGTTCTAAAATGGATTCCTTAAGAGCTAGAGCTCTTGCTCATCTCCGCTAGCTAAGTAAGCCCATCCACCGCGGCTAGGTCATATCACATCGGATGGGAAAAATCAGTTTGTAATGGTCCTGAGGCCAAAAAATGCATAAAAAGCATCAATCACATCGGTTTTTAATCGTCCTGACCCCAACAACCGCATAAAAAGCATCAATCAAAATCAAATCGGATTATTAATTTCCGTGTGACTGGCGCAAAACATGTTCAATATGCTGTCCACCGTTTTCTCCAACTTGAAATCGAGAAACGGCAAGTTCCACAATTGATCGAAGTGTTTCCGTGTAACGTTCAGAACGTGTTGCGCAATGCGTGCCTTCAATGCACGTAAGTTTGCAAACGGAACACTGAACCCAATATCTTTCAGATAGCCCCGCAACCAAAACTCACATGCTTAGGATCAGATGATCGGTACGGTGGCTGTAGGGAAATGGTCGCTGATAATTCTAGCATTTCCGAAACGGCGCTCCAGCAATTGCTTAACAGGATTTGCAACGAAAGGAGGTGTGCCGCCTTGAGTAAAAATTATCCCATCGACGCTGTTGGAGAGCTGGAATGACGTGGTTGCGCAAGGCACTCATAGCGCTTACCAGTGATGGTACAGGTAGCCACCTGTCACTTCAAAAAAATATGGCCCTATGATAAATGATACCGACGTCGAAACAATTCGTTCCCTCCCTCTACCAGGTTGCACACTAAAAAAACCTGTCTTTTCAAATTTGTGCATCATTTCCTCCAGACCCACGGCAGTCATCTGACCAACGCCTTTTTTCAAACTCTTCAGTGTCCGGAATTTCTGCAGAGCGACGTGTGCACATTCATTGTTCTTGTAACGCAAATTTACTAGCAGAGCGCGATCCTGCATTGAAGCAGTCATGGGAAACGTCGCAGACGCGAAAGGATGAAAAGCCTTGTACCCTTCGTGTTTATACTAACTTTAATAGGTCACGTGCATGACAGGTGTTTGCGTGTACGTATTCTGGCACGTACAGCGCCATCTATTGATCAATTCCTTCTGCCACACGTTTTCCCCTTCTCAGCTAACATTCCCTTGCAATTTGACGTCATTCTAACCAGTGGTGTTATTTTTGCAGCGTTTTGAATGTTTAACTTCGATTATAATCACCCAGTATAAAGGAACGAAGAAAATACACCCACCAAAAAAAAAGTTTTGCATCACCTCGCTTCCGAGAGTTTCGGAACCTGCACAGAAAATTGGAATAGAGATAAACATAAACATCATTTCCGCCCTCTTTATTGCACATGACATTGAACCAACACTCTACAACGCTTACAGTTCATCCAATAAAAATTATAACTGGAACATTCTTTTACGGACATCCTGTATTTCTGTCTTCTCGGGGTCTAATCGTAGGGCTGAAGAAATCCTCCCTTTGTGTTTCGAATTGCCCTTGTGAACCAGTCGATTCCATATTCGATGTCAGTCATGGAATTCTGCCAAACGCGAGCAGCAGTACCGTACAGCGATAAAATGCACTCTCCGCATGTCGCAATTCTGCCACTGTCCAATTTCGATATGTGCTGATAGATTTTTCACTTTCTACACCAGACATAACAAAAAAGATGTTCCAGAACTATAATTTTTCACTAACTAAATCTTACCTGGATCAATTGCTACTCTGAGAAATTTCCAAGACAGCACGATTTACTCTGAAGAGCCAAGCAGACTGGTACGCCTTCCTAATATCGTTTAGGGCCCCCGTGAGAACGCACAAGTGCCACACGACATGGCATGAACTCGACTAATGTCTGAAGTAGTGATGGAGGGAATTGACACCATGAAGGCTGTCCATAAATCGGTAATAGTACGAAGGGGTGGAAATCTCTTCTGAACAGCACGTTGCAAGGCTCATGTCTGCGAGTTTTGTGGCCGGCGAAAGTTGTGTAAAATCAGAAGAGTGTTCCTGGAGCCACTCTGTAGCAATTCTGGACGTGGGGGATATTACACTGTCCTGCTGGAATTGCCCAAATCCGTCGGAATGCACAATGGACATGAATGGATGCAGGTGATCAGACAGGATGGTTATGTACGTGTTACCTGTTAGAGGCGTATCTTGAGGTATCAGGGGTCCCATATCACTCCAACTGCAAACGCCCCACGCCATTACAGAGCCTCCACCAGGTTTTAACAGTTCCCTGCTGACATCCAGCAGACTCGTCCGACCAGCAACACGTTTCCAGTCATCAACAGTCCAATGTCGGTGCTGATGGCCCCAGCCGAGGCGTAGAGCTTTGTGTCGTGCAGTCATCATGGGTACACTAGTGGATGTTCGGCTCCGAAAGCCCATATCGATGATGTTGAGTTGAATAGTTCGCACGTTGACACTTGTTAATGGCCCAGCATTGATATCTGCGGCAATTTGCGGAAGGGTTGAACTTCTGTCACGTTGAACGATTCTCTGCAGTCGTCGTTGGTTCCGTTCTTGCAGGAGCTTTTTCCGACCGCAGCGATGTCGGGGATTTGGTGTTTTACCAGATTCCTGATATTCAAGGTAGACTCGTGAAAAGATCGCACGGGAAAATTCCCACTTCATCGCCACCTCGGAGATGCTGTGTACCTTCGCTCGTGCAGCGACTATAACACCAAGTTCAAACTCACTTAAATCTTGATAACCTGCCATTGCAGCAGCAGTAACCAACCTAACAACTACGCCAGACACTTGCAGTCTTATATAGGCGTTGCTGACCGCAGCGCCGTTTTCTGCCTGTTTACAAATATCTGTATTTGAACACGTATGGCTGTACCAGTTTCTTTAGCGCTTCAGTGCAAATGCTACTGCACTGATAGACATCTCAGGCGAAGCGGCATCATTTCCGGACTCGGCTAGCAAAAACTACGGCACTGGGAAATTATTTTCCCAGAGATAACTAACCTAGAAGCAACCGATGTGAAGAGACGAACGTCTCAGAGCGACATAACGTTAGTATCTCTTAACAGCAGCCCCAAGGGAAACTTCTAGCAAGTGATCCCACTAATGTACTGAGTGGACTGAACGAACCTCTTAATAGTAGCGAGTAATCTGAACCCTAATCATTCCATGTGGCATTCAACGTCCACCAGCCTAAACGGGAATAAATTATTCGACAGCTATATTAACTCCAATGTAAAATTTCCTGGCAGATTAAAACTGTGTGCCGGACCGAGACCCGAACTCGGGACCTTTGCCTTCCGCGGGCAAGTGCTCTACCAACTGAGCTACCAAAGCACGACTCACGGCCCGTCCTCACAGCTTTAATTCCGCCAGTAACTGGTCTCCTACCTTCCCAACTTCACAGAAGCTCTCCTGCGAACCTTGCAGACCTAGCACTCCTGGAAGAAAGGATATTCCATTTCATTCTAACTCCAATGTAGATATTCTTTCACCACATGAACCAATTTATTAGTTTACAAAAACGACTTTCATAGCAGACGTTTACAGCACAACCGCCTGTAATTGATTAAGATTCGCTTTATATATGGATCTGATAATCAAGAACGTTGAATGTTACGAAAAATTATTTATTGGAACTCGGGTTGGCGGTAACGTTATAAGAAAACTGGGGCCAAATTATACCCTTGATATAATCTCAACTGCTTTCGTAAAACTGAAGAATGATAATACCGTTAACCTGTTAACTTTCATTTACTTACAACAGTAAAATAGCTACAGCCCGCAGTTAGCTTGGAAACGATTCGTTTGGTATTTTACTGACCGTGAAAAGAAATGAAGTTTACTTTCGTAATAATTACACTCAAAAAAATTGTGGAACTTCGAGAAAAATAAATGTCTGCAGGTTCTAATTAATGCAATATGCCAATAGTAATTACACACAGAATGGCTTTTGAAACATCTGCGAACCAAAGGAAAAATGTTCAAATGTGTGTGGATTCGTAAGGGACCATCTGCTGAGGTCATCGGTCCCTAGACTTACGCAATACTTAAACTACCTTAAACTAACTTATGCTAAGAACAACACACACCCCCATGTCCGAGGAAGGACTCGAACCTCCAAACGAAAAGCTTCCGTATTTAATTTCATCATTTTTTTATGAATGAAATCTATTTACTGTTTTTCCATCCAGAATGAAAGTATGTCTTCAAACAACATGGTCGTAATGTGCAGATTAGTTTTTATGCTTCAATAGACATTCAGACTAAACACGTCAGTTATACAGCCCAGCGACAACGAGCAAGAAAGATCTAATACGCAAGGGGCCTTAACAAGATAACAAGAGCGTAAGAGAGCTAGAGAACAAGAGATCAAGAGAGCTAAAGAAAAAAGGACTTTCCACACTCTTGCATATCCTTTTATAATAATCTAACAGTAATAAATTCGCGTCATTTTTATCTCAGTACTAGTAACAAGGTTCATTCATCGCTACATTACGTATATGTTTTAAGCAATGAAGTAAAATATTGTTTCACTTAAGCGGATTAGGCGCTTTCATTTAGTAATCATTTTTCTTGATATGGGGAAAAATATGTTAAGTCTGGCTGTGACGCCACGGATGTCCCTTGAATGCTGAGCCCCGTATGCACACTTGCATCTGGGGTCAACATTCAACAACAGACGTAACTTCACTTTGTACATACGCAGTTAATTGTTGAGGTCTGTCTTTTGCTTTTAGTTGCATTCATATTGTTTTGACAAAAATATACGTAAAAGGACTTTCATTTGAATTACGATTCTGATATAACTTAAATGCGGCTTGCTGCATCCTCACCAGTTCTTAAATTTTGCAATTTGTTACTACTGGTGATGGTTTCTACCGCTTAACTGAGATCCGTGTTCTAGCTTGTGCCCCTAGTGATTTGTTCGCCTACCAACTCAGGTGCGGTACACTGGAAAACGAGGCAAAAACCAGGTATGGAGAGACAGGCGTCAATCCATGTTTTACATTCATCAATTCATTTCACATTTTCGTAAAAGTATAATACATCGAGGAAAAGATTATTATGATTTCTCAGATTTTTGTACATTAAGGTTTAGAAGCAATATATACAAAAATGTCATTACATTCCAGTATGACCAGTTCTTCGCAGCATGTTAGCTAAATTTTCATGAATAATAAAGTTTACATTTTTGACAGTTTATAATGTACATACAACGCTATATTTTTGCCTTCAAGTAATTAATACTACCTTTGCTTATTACAAATTGTGAAATAATAGTTTGTCCATCATTCAGTCATCATTAGACATATTAGTTTTCTCATTTACACATATGGACAGGTATAATGTGTACTATCCGGGCAGCGAGTTGGAGATGATTGTTGCACAAGCGCGGTCTAGTTGTTGGAATACTGAGAATAACCCGAACGACTTACTGAATGCTGAATTCTCTTTAGAGATCATTGGCATCGTAACATTACCTAGTTTGCGCGCTGCGCTTTCCGTGTTAACGAATACAATAACAGGACGTCACCGTTTTCAGAAAGTGAGATGGTGAGTCTTCCAAGTCAAAATGACGACGAGAACTTCATCAAGCCACATCCAGCTGATTGTGGTTGGACAGATAGTGATGCCGATGCTCCTGCAGGTGAGTCCTTCACCACGAATATTCAAAATAATAATGAACTAATATGATCGCTTTCATGATTTTTTTTGTCTAGTAATTGTAAGCCACATAGTTGAGCAATGCAATTTATTTTACAAGCACCTTCGCAACGACGTTAGGAAGGAATTAAGTCTGCGACTTTGGAAAAACACAAACTGGGATGAAATTTACTATTTCCTTGCTGTAAATTTTCCGATTGCTCAAATGAGAAATAATTAAATAAACAGTTACTTGACTAACGGTCCGTTATTGTCTTACTAAGAATGTTACACTTCGTTGACAACAATGATGACAATGGAGATGACAAAATCTGAAAAATTAGACGAACTGTGGATCATCTAAGAAAAGCATTTCCAGATTCTTTCCGTCTCTTTCAAAAAAATTGTGCATTGGTGGAAGTTTAGCTCTCTGCAAAGTCCGTCTCTTCTGCAGAACGTACATTCCAGCTGGACGCCGTAGATCTGCCGTATCGTTATTTCTGTTGTTGTGATTGTGAAGCTGGATATATTGTTGACTTTATTATGTGGGTGCAGCAACGAACGCAAAATGAAACATTTTCGTGTAAATTATGGAATACCTGTAAACATAGTTTTTACTTTATTAGAACGCTACCTTGGTAAAGGTCACATATTGTAGGTACATAATTGGTTGACTAGCCCAGCGTTATTTTCTAATCCGCGTAATAGTGACTAATGCTTGTCGAATTATAAGGAAATATCATAAGGGCATGCCTACTTTATATTAAAAAAACTTAAAACAGATGAGACCGAATTTATGTGAACAGATAAACTTCTTGCTTCACGTTGCAGAACAAGCGGAAAGTCAAAATGCTTTCAGCTACTCATAAAAGCGAAATCATAGCGGCTGACAGAATTGGAAGAAGCACTAATGAAGCAAAAAGAGAACCAGTTTGCATCGCAAGCCACAATGAAATTATGGGGGCCGTCGACAGGTGCGACATTATGCTAAATTCAGTAGAATCCGTACGAACAATTGTAAAATAGTATAAAAAACTGGTTTTTTTTTCATTTGGCGGTTCAGTCTGTGCTGAATGTGCATGCGTAATATAAAACGCAAACGGGAGGAAATATTTCAGTATCTGATTTTCAGCAGAAACTCACGAAGGAGATCGTAAGGATTCACTTGCGATTGCAGACAGGGGGCCGTTGTGGAAGGAGATCGGCTGATGGTGATAATCCCTTACGTCTAGCCGAGCGCCACTGTATGTCGCTAATCCCCGGGATATCACAGAAGAAGACCGCCCACAGAAGGTGTCTTGTATGTGCAAAACATGACGAAGTGACACTAGATACATTTGCATAAAATGTAATGCACCTTTACGGCTCCTTTTCTGTTTCCGAATATACGAGACTCTACAGTTTTAATAATGGAATAATTTATGAAATTTTATCTCCTAATAACATAATAAAAAAGCATTAATCCACAAGAATTTGAAAAGAAACAATTTAACAAGATAATACTGCAGTTTAGATATTAATCTTTTAGATATAGATATCTTTTGGATATAGAATTAGATATTAATCTTTTAGATATTAATCTTTTCTAAATAATAACGATAGACTGCTACAGTCGTATGCATCACTTGAAAATTACGCAAACATGGAAGGTGACCACGGATCCTAGAACACACAGTAGGGATCACGAGATGTATGCGCAGTAGCAAGCCACGCCGCTAACGCCAGAGTGAACCCAACCGTAACATAGACAAATGTAATGTATTGCGAATACATAGAAAGGAGGATACTTTATTGTATGATTATATGATAGCGGAACAAACACTGGTAGCAGTTACTTCTGTAAAATATCTGGGAGTATGCGTGCGGAACGATCTGAAATGGAATCGTCATATAAAATTAATTGTTGATAAGGCGGGTACCAGGTTGAGATTCACTGGGAGAGTTCTTAGAAAATGTAGTCCATCAACAAAGAAAGTGGCTTACAAAACACTCGTTCGACCTATACTTGAGTATTGCTCATCAGTGTGGGATCCGTACCAGATCAGGTTGACGGAGGAGATAGAGAAGATCCAAAGAAGAGCGGCGCGTTTAGTCACAAGGTTATTTGGTAACCGTGATAGCGTTACGGAGATGTTTAAGAAACTCAAGTGACAAACTCTGCAACAGAGGCGCTCTGCATCACGGTGTAGCTTGCTCGCCAGGTTTCGAGAGGGTGCGTTTCTGGATGAGGTATCGAATATATTGCTTCCCCCTACTTATACCTCCTCAGGAGATCACGAATGTAAAATTAGAGAGATTACAGCGCGCACTGAGGCTCTCCGGCAGTCGTTCTTCCCGCGAACCATACGAGACTGGAACAGGAAAGAGAAGTAATGACAGTGGCACGTAAAGTACCCTCCGCCACACACCGTTGGGTGGCTTGCGGAGTATAAATGTAGATGTAGAACCAGCGCTCAGTAGCCCGATTTACCGTAATTTACTGTGTTGTAATTCCCTTTACGACGAAAAACCAGATAGTTTACGGTAGCCTGAATTTTTATAAGTAACTGGCGATGGAGTACAGAGTTACGCCGTAATTATCAGTGTATTTAGGGCTTTATAGAGCCAGTTTTTAAGTGAAAAATAATGGTTTTCTGTGCAATCGGCAATTGTACTAACCACAGCAGACAAGTAAGTAAATCAGGAAGTTAGTTTCTTATGGTTCCTAAAAACAATAAGACAACACCCAAATGGACGAGCGCATGTGAACGCTTCGTTTTTACTTGAAAATGCTCATGTCTGCTCAATACATTTTACTGGTTCGGATTATGAAGGGAATTTGAAAAGTGAACTGTTGAATATTCCTTCGAAACGCAAGTGGCCGGCCGGGGGGGCCAAGCGGTTCTAGGCGCTTCAGTCCGGAACCGCGCTGCTGCTACGGTCGCAGATTCGAATCCTGCCTCGGGCATGGATGTGCGTGATGTCCTTAGGTTAGTTAGGTTTAAGTACCTCTAAGATCTAGGAGACTGATGACCACAATGTTAAGTCCCATAGTGCTCACAGCCATTTTCGAAACGCAAGTTGAGGACTGATGCTGTTCCAGTTCTAAACCTACCAACCTCCGGTGCTAATTTAGGGTGTAGTAATGATCCTAATAATGACAGAAATATTTTAGCACAAAAACAAAGCTATCGTAAAGAAGTAGAAGATATTTTGGAGGAAACTTTTTTACCAGGTAATGAAGAAAATGCTGCTAGATATAACGTTAACCAGGAAAACAAAGACTGCTGTGAATGCGGCAATGCGTCCTTACGCCTACTGTTAGAAATTATGCAAGCAGAAGTAAAATACCTTATGCAAAAGAGTCATCTCTCTCGATGTAGCAGTGAGTTACTGAAATTAAAACATGTTTAGGAAGTGATTGAAGGCCCTTTTGTGGCTGTCAACAGCAAACGGTTATGAAAGGACGGTATACTAACTGATCTATATGATCTAAGTCTGGATGAGCCTCCTCCCCCAGAAAAAAATCTATGTCGTCCGACATGATGAAAGAAGTCCTTCACAGGCTTTACACTAGCGTTCACCGACCATATAACAAAATAAATAACAATAATAATAATAATAATAATACAGTAAAACACAGAAAATCTCGATTACATTCATATCTGCGTGTGATTTAATGCTGTGTGCGCCGTGTGCCCAATGCAGTGTGGCGGTGACGTCACAGCTTGCAGCTCGCCTGCGAGTGACCCCTAGTATCCGTGGCTCAGAATAAATACGCAGTGAAAGGGTTAAAATGTTTCTCTGGCCATGAGTCTTTTTGTCTCTGGCCTGTGTCTTGCACGGATAACCAAAGCGTTTAACGTGACTACTCGCGCATAGCGACAAATTCGCGTTCGAGTCGCAGCCCGGCACAAATTTCCATTGTCGTCATTCCATTATACAGCTGCTGGTTGTTCGTATTCACAAATGCGAATACATTCCATGTGCTTGACACAGGTGTGCTGATTGGAAAGTATTGGCACCCAATAAATATTCATTACCTTAAGGAACTCGCTATTCAAGAGCTTTCCAACTCTTTGTACAAGATGGAGCAAATAAAAGTGGCCCAGAGAAAAGAGCTCCAGGGTACAAAGAACCACAGCAGAGGAAAGAAATACATTACTAACCTGACTATAGCAGATGTTGAAAGTGACCACCATTCATCTCTTGGCTCTTCTGGGCCCTGGTCCACAAGTTACTGAAGGCAGGTCGAAGATGGACTGCTGGAATTGCTGCGGTCTCAGCCGAAACGTTCTTCTTAAGTTCTTGGAGACTATGAGGTTTGTTATGATACACATTAGACCTGTTAAAAATTTTGTAAATGTGCTCCAGGATTCGGACTGCTGTTGGCAGTTGCTCCAACCCGTTAGAAGTAACTGTAGCTTACAATTGGTTCGCCTCTTACTTTAAGAACAGAAAGCAAAAGGTAATTTTCCGCAGTGGTGAGAGTGGTATCGATGTTCAGTCCCAATGGGGCACTGTTAAGTGGGACGTACCCCAAGGGTCGGTGCTGGGGCCACTGCTGTTTCTTATTTATTTATTTAAGTGATATGCCTTCTAGTATTACAGGTGATTCAAAAATACTTCTGTTTGCTGATGACACCAGCTTGGTAGTGAAGGATCTTGCGTGTAATATTGAAACATTATCAAATAATGTAGTTCATGAAATAAGTTCGTGGCTTGTGGAAAATAATTTGATGCTAAATCACAGTAATACACAGTTTTTACAGTTTCTAACTCAGAATTTGTCATTTTGCGTAAAGTTGAAAGAAGTCACGCCAACAGTGAAACATTATAAAATCTGGTACTTGGTTCAGTTTTATGTTAGCTTCTTCGGAATTTATCTTTTGCATGTTGATTTGTGTTGTATTTTTTTTTTACAGAAACAAGAAAACTGTTTCACAATGATAACATTTATAGAAATACAGCTCCCTATGACTGCAAAACCTGTCCCTCCCTTTCAGGAGTCCAAACATGTACCTCCATTATGGTAATTAACTCCACAAGACTCGCTAATACAAAATCTCTTTCCGTCAAATGCCGAGTAGAATAATAGAGACAGCACAACTGTAAGTAAAGAATCTATGCATTTACATAGCTGGCAACGGCAGTATTTAACAGTTTAACTGCAAGCGACGTACAGAGAGTGGGAAACAATTTGGAAACACAATGCATTACTACGCCTAATACGATGAAGGAAATCCGTTGGCGTTCAAAACAGCTTCCAATCATCTCTGAACAGATAAGTATAAGGCACTGTGTGATTTTCCAAGGGAATCGTATACCATTCTACCCCCGCAAGTTCTGGTATCGATGATGGAAGTGGATCGCCACATAACCTTCGATCCAAAGTAAACAACAAAGGCTTAATAATACTGAGATCTGGTGACCGTGGTGGCCAGAGAAGACGCGACAGTAAATGACCTAGTAGATAGTGTCGGAAGTTCCATGCGGCGTTTCGCGGATGATGCTGTAGTATACAGAGAAGTTGCAGCATTAGAAAATTGCAGCGAAATGCAGGAAGATCTGCAGCGGATAGGCACTTGGTGCACGGAGTGGCAACTGACCCTTAACATAGACAAATGTAATGTATTGTGAATACATAGAAAGAAGGATCCTTTATTGTATGATTATATGATAGCGGAATAAACACTGGTTGCAGTTAATTCTGTAAAATATCTGGGGGTATGCGTGCGAAACGATTTGAAGTGGAATGACCATAAAAAATTAATTATTGGTAAGGCGGGTACCAGGTTGAGATTCATTGGGAGAGTCCTTAGAAAATGTAGTCCAGCAACAAAGGAGTTAGCTTACAAAACACTCGTTCGACCTATACTTGAGTATTGCTCATCAGTGTGGGATCCGTACCAGGTCGGGTTGACGGAGGAGATAGAGAAGATCCAAAGAAGAGCGGCGCGTTTCGTCACAGGGTTATTTGGTAAGCGTGATAGCGTTACGGAGATGTTTAGCAAACTCAAGTGGCAGACTCTGCAAGAGGGGCGCTCTGCATCGCGGTGTAGCTTGCTGTCCAGGTTTCGAGAGGGTGCATTCCTGGATGAGGTATCGAATATATTGCTTCCCCCTACTTATACCTCCCGAGGAGATCACGAATGTAAAATTAGAGAGATTCGAGCGCGCACGCGGGCTCTCCGGCAGTCGTTCTTCCCGCGAACCATACGCGACTGGAACAGGAAAGGGAGGTAATAAAAGTGACGCGGAAAGTGCTCTCGGCCACACACCGTTGGGTGGCTTGCGGAGTATAAATGTAGATGTACATGTAGTTCATCCTCGTGCTCACAAAACGGAGACCTGGACGATGCGAGCTGTTTGAACAGAGGTACAGTCATCTTGAAACACAGCATCACCATATTGAACCATGGATGCACCTGATAAACCATAATGTCCACATAGTCCTCGGCATTAATAAGACACTGCGGAGTAAACACGGGGCATTCGAATACCTCGATACGTCTGGCCAGATCATCACCTAACCCCTGCCATGTTTCGTCTTAACACGTAAACTCGGCCAGAAGTCGGAAACAGTGCGAAACAACACTCATCCGACCGTAGTCGAGGTTCTTTGGCTTCGGCACCATGTTTCCCTGTTACGGACTTTCGCATCACTGATGTACGGTTTTGGAATTCAAGCTCGCTCCGTAGTTCTTTGCTTACGGGGCTCCCTTCATGTTGTTTCGGTACTGAGATAGTTCGCGAGTGCGACATTGAGCTCAGCAGTGATTTTGCCGCTGTCATTACCTTATTTTCCGTCATAATCCTCTTCAATGACCGTTCGCCACGATCACTCGACACGCATTTTTGTCCGCGTAGTGACTAAGCGTGGGTCGTGCTAGTGGGACAGCACGCAGAACGCGGCATCAGCGTAAGCGGCTCCGTGGTATGGGGCGATTACTGCTCGTCGCGAAAGGAATCTTCCTGAGCGTGGGTCCGCAAGGGACATAATCTGCAGTTCGGCAGTATGCTGTCGAAAGGCGAGGAGGTCCTGAAAATCGGCGCGCCTTCCTGCGTCCGTCGAAACGGCTGGCAGCGGGCGGCTCGGCAAAGCATTTGGAGGTGCTGCGTTGGTTCAATCCTGGTACTCGTAACACACCACAAGTTGAGTATTGATTGTTAACACATTTTATGAATTCAATTTACTTATTCTTGTTAATTATACAAGCCGTGTTTTTTGGGGGTTTCCCGCCATCCATTCTTGTCTGCCCACCCGCGGGAAGGTGGGGAGTCAGAATAAATCTGTGGTTCGGATTGCTTCTTTCACCTCCCACCTTAACTAGGGGTTTATTCGACTGTTAGCCTCCGCCATGTCTGTGAAAGTCTAAGGCACTGTACTGTTTAAAATGCAAGGCACCGAGACCTGATCCATTCTCTCGCCTGCCACAACTAGTATTACTAGAGTCACGTGTAAAAGGTACTCTAAGAAAGAAGAAAGATTCCTTTTGCCTCGTGGTGAGAACCAGTCAATTGCATAACGAATTCCTGCTCATCTGGAAGCTGTAACTTAGGTAAATTTGTGTTTATGTATATTTAGCTATAGGTAAGCAAGGTTGTTAATGTACGCCGTAGTGGATTTTTTTATATTGCTTCTAGTCAGCAAAAACTGTTGTGTGTTTTTCCAATTCAATACCTTTTAAGGCTTTTACTCAACGTGCTTATGTGCTTTATACATGTGGTTGATTATTAGTGTGTTTACTTGCCATGCAAAAGTTCGTCATTTCATTACGTGTAGAAATTGTTGCCTTGAAAGGAGAATGTTGTAAAAGTTGTACCTGGTAAGCGTGTGTGTTTGCCGTAAGTTAACCCGCAGAGATTTGTAAAACTTGTTTTTTATATATTTTGGAAATGTTAATGTTAAACTGTGAGTGACTCCCCCCTCCCCCCACCCCCCCCCCCCCCCCCCCCCCCCGTGTACATGAATCATGCGTTTTGGTTTTTCTATTTTGAGAACTTTTGCAAACAGGTTTGTCTTTATATGTTGCAGACTAGTTACATTCTGCGCCATTTAATGAATGAAGTGAAACTCACCTGTAATTTAGCTGAGCTTGAAGTATTATACAGCGTCGCATTGTATATGTTAAATTGCTTGCCTGTACTTGTCTTTTACTGGCGTGAAATAGCTTTATAATAATTTAAAAAATTAAAAGTCCTTTCCTATCGTAAATTGTGACTTATTTGATAAATGATAGTTGTTTTTTTTAATATCGTAAAGTCTTGCACCAAATTTGAATAAAAAGTGTTACTCAAAATTGTGTGTAATTTCACCAGTTATTCCTTAGCACCTACTTCCACTCTACATTTTGTGTATTGATTGAGATTAATAACCTTTGGTGAACCAGTAGTAATTTTACGATTCTAAGGGAATAATGGTTTTTCCGCTTTTCATGTATGCAGTATAAATCTTCGAAGCGGTGCCTCTTGAGACATCAATACTTTTGCTGCCTTGGGTATAGAAGCACCTACCATAGGCGCACCATTTCTTGGCGATGTGCGCAAACACTAGCACCAACAATCTGCCCACGTTCGATCTCACTTGCCTCCGATTTATGCACTCCCAACTAGTCAAAGCACTGTTCTGACCACTACTGACACTTGCAACGTACTGAGGACACAGCACAGGTGCTGTCCGTGCTCAGATACAACCGCGCAACCTGCCAGCTTGGCTAGCATCTGCATACGTGTTGGACCAAACAATCCTATCGGAGGAACATCCGCAACTGAGCATTACACCAGAGGTTGAAAATACCGCCACAGTTGTAAGGTTCTTGTTACACTACTGGCCATTAAAATTGCTACACCAAGAAGAAATGCAGATAATAAAACGGGTATTCGTTGGACTATTATACTAGAACTGTCATGTGATTACATTTTCATGCAATTTGGGTGCATAGTTCCTGAGAAATCAGTACGCAGAACAACCACCTCTGGCCGTAATAACGGCCTTGATACGCCTGGGCATTGAGTCAAACAGAGCTTGGATGGCGTCTACAGGTACAGCTGCCCATACAGCTTCAACCCGATACCACAGTTCATCAAGAGTAGTGACCGGCGTATTGTGACGAGCCAGTTGCTCGGCCACCATTGAGCAGACGTTTTCAATTGGCGAGAGATCTGGAGAATGTGCTGGCCTGGGCAGCAGTAGAACATTTTGTGTGTCCAGAAAGGCCCATACAGGACCTGGAACATGCGGTCGTGCATTATCCTCCTTAAATGTAGGGTTTCGCAGGGATCGAATGAAGGGAAGAGCCACGGGTCGTAACACATCTGAAATGTAACGTCCACTGTTCAAAGTGCCGTCAATGCGAACGAGAGGTGACCGAGAAGTGTAACCAATGGCACCCCATACCATCATGCCATGTGATACGCCAGTGATTGTAGCCTATTGCGATTGCGGTTTATCGTATCGCAACATTGCTGCTCGGGTTGGTCAAGATCCAATGACTGTTAGCAGAATATGGAATCCGTGGGTTCAGGAGGGTAACACGGAACGCCGTGGTGGATCCCAACGGCCTCGTATCACTAGCAGTCGAGATGACAGGCATCTTATCCGCATAGCTGTAACGGATCGTGCAGCCGCGTCTCGATCCCTGAGTCAACAGATGGGGACGTTTGGAAGACAACAACCATCTGCACGAACACTTCGACGACGTTTGCTGCAGCATGGGCTATCAGCTCCGAGACCATGGCTGCGGTTACCCTTGACGCTGCCTCACAGACAGGAGCGCCTGCGATGTTGTACTCGACGACGAACCTGGGTGCACGAATGGCAAAACGTCATTTTTTTCGGATGAATCCAGGTTCTGTTTTACAGCATCATGACGGTCGCATCCGTGTTTGGCGACATCGCGATGAACGCACATTGGAAGCGTGTATTCGTCATCGCCATACTGGCGTATCACCCGGCGGGATGGTATGGGATGCCATTGGTTACACGTCTCGGTCACCTCTCGTTCACACTGACGACACTTCGAACAGTGGATGTTACATTTCACATGTGCTACAACCCGTTGCTCTACCCTTCATTCGACCCCTGCAAAACTCCTGTACGGGTCTTTCTGGATTTAGAAAATGTTCGATTGCTACCCTGGCCGGCACATTCTCCAGATCTCTCACCAACTGAAAACGTCTGGTCAATGGTGGCCGAGCAACTGGCTCGTCACAATACGCCAGTCACTACTCTTGATGAACTGTGGTATCGTGTTGAAGCTGCATGGGCAGCTGTACCTGTAGACGCCATCCAAGCTCTGTTTAACTCAATGACAAGGCGTATCAAGGCCGTTATTACGGCCAGAGGTGGCTGTTCTGGGTACTGATTTCTCAGGATCTAGGCACCCAAATTGCGTGGAAATATAATCACATGTCAGTTCTAGTATAATATATTTGCGCAATGAATACCCGTTTATCATCTGTATTTCTTCTTGGTGTAGCAATTTTAATGGCCAGCAGTGTATATTAAAATTTCGCGCCAGTCGCATAAGACTGGTGCTAATAGCGCCACCATGAGGGTGTAAATCAGGTTTGCTTTATACGTTGTAATGGTCGTGAGCGTTAGTTACGTTTGAGACTGGACGCGGTGAGTTGATGTTAGTCAAGAATGCTTTAAGGCGAGCAAGACGCCATTATTAACACCTCATTGAGTTTCAACGAGGGCGTGTAATTGGGTTACGAGAAGCTGGATGTCCCTTCTGTGATAATGCAGAAAGAAATGGCAGGAATGTACCCACTCTAGAGGGAAGACCATCATGTTTGGCCTATGGCACTGATGCCTCATACTGCACCTGCAACAACTTGAGCAGCAACTGTTACAAATCGGTTACTTCAAGGAGAGCTCGAAGCCAGACGCCCTGTAGCGTCCATTCTAGCAACTCCAATCCACCGCCATTTGCTACGTCAGTGGTGTCAAGCAATATCTCACTGAAAGGCAGGGGGAACATCTGTTGTGTTTTCTGATGAAAGCTGGCTCTGCCTCAGTGCCAGTGATGGCCATGTGTTGGTTAGAATGGGGCCAGTTGAGGGCCTGTAACCAACCTGTCTGCATGCTAGACACACCTGGAGTTGTGGGCTGGTGTGCGATTTCGTATAACAGCAGCAGTACTCTGGTACTTATCCAACGCATCGTAACTGCAAAACTGTACGTGAGCTTGGGGATGCGACGCGTTGTGCTGCCATTCACGGACAGCATTCCAGGGAGTGTTTTCCAATGGGATAATGCTCGCTCAAATACCGCTGTCGTAACTTAACATGCTCTAAAAAGTGTTGACATGTAACCTTGGTCTACTCGATCACCAATCGAGCACATATGAGACATCATCGGACGACATCTCTATTGTCATCCACGAACAACTTTACTGACCGATCAAGTGCGTTAAGCGTGCAACTCCATCCCACAAACTGACATCCGGCACCCATACAACACAATGCGTGCATGTTTACATGCTTGCGTTCAACATTCTGACGGTTACCAGCATATCACATCTTGCGCTTACATGAACGTGTGATCTTGCAATGTTAATCACTTAAATATGTTGAAAAATGTTCAAACATTGTGATCTTGCGATATTAATTACTTAAATATGTTGAAAAATGTTCAAATCTGTGTGAAATCTTATGGGACCTAACTGCTAATGTCATCAGTCCCTGAGCTTACACACTACTTAACCAAAATTATCCTAAGGACAAAAACACACACACACACACACACACACACACACACACACATGCACACACACATGCACGAGGGAGGATTCGATCCTCCGCCGGGACCAGCCGCACAGTCCATGTCTGCAGCGCCTTTGACCGCTCGGCTAATCCCGCGCGGCCACTGAAGTATGTTACTTAGACAAACGTATTACCGAAAGTTTTAATTACTTTTCGGTGTTGCGATTTTTTCCCGTCAGTGTATGTAAAACGAAAGCAGCAGCTCACAAAGTATATCGCTTACTTAAAAATTGATTTACACTTATGACCAATACCCACAGTTATCGAAGGTTTCGTAATATGCCTTAGGCTCGATTACATCACAGTAATGTGATCTCTCAGGTTCGCTTGGCGAGATTGATTAATAGTGTGCGTAAAATGGAAGCAACAACTCGTTAGAACACCCAGAAGCACACTGCATCGTACTAACCACGTACTACACGTCACGCTAATCTGAGGTTTCTTGCATACAGCCTTTTCGTTGATCTAACTTCTATAGCTAGCGTGAATAAATAGTAAGGGAATTTTACAGACACTGACTTATTTTCTTTGTATTAAAGAAACAGTCTAACAACACACACGCTAGCAAGGAATGCAGAAATTAATTAGGTCTTGAAGTGGTTAATAACGTTATAAGAGAAGGTCTTTTTCTTGTGTGAACGACGAAGCATGACGTTTGCGTCTGTGGGATATGGAGATGCGGGATGCAGCCCGTAATCTACGCCTTTCGCAAAGCACCCGAGGAATCGACGAGGTCTACGGCTTGCTGGTGAAAGGATTAGTTCCCATGAAGTTCTACTAGTAATCTATGGTTATTCACTGTCAGTTTAATGGGTTTCGAAAAAGAAGAGGGAGGAGGAGATTAGAGTTTAACGTCCCGTCGACAACGAGGTCATTAGAGACGGAGCGCAAGCTCGGGTGAGGGAAGGATGGGGAAGGAAATCGGCCGTGCCCTTTCAAAGGAACGATCCCGGCATTTGCCTGGAGCGATTTAGGGAAATCACGGAAAACCTAAATCAGGATGGCCGGAGACGGGATTGAACCGTCGTCCTCCCGAATGCGAGTCCAGTGTGCTAACCACTGCGCCACCTCGGTCGGTGTTTCGAAAAAGACGATCGTGTGAAACCCAGCTCGCGCTATTCGTCCACGAGACTCAGAGGGCCATAGACACGGGTTCACAGGTAGATGCCGTGTTTCTTGACTTCGGCAAGGCGTTCGATACAGTTCCGCACAGTCGTTTAATGAACAAAGTAAGAGCATACCGACTATCAGATCAATTGTGTGATTGGATTGCAGAGTTCCTAGATAACAGAACGCAGCATGTCATTCTCAATGGAGAGAAGTCTTCCGAAGTAAGAGTGATTTCAGGTGTGCCGCAGGGGAGTGTCATAGGACCGTTGCTATTCACAATATACATAAATGACCTTGTGGATGACATCGGAAGTTCACTGAGGCTTTTTGCAGATGATGCTGTGGTGTATCGAGAGGTTGTAACAATGGAGAATTGTACTGAAATGCAGGAGGATCTGCAGCGAATTGACGCATGGTGCAGGGAATGGCAATTGAATCTCAATGTAGACAAGTGTAACGTGCTGCGAATACATAGAAAGATAGATGCATTATCATTTAGCTACAAAATAGCGGGTCAGCAACTAGAAGCAGTTAATTCCATAAATTATCCCTGGGAGTACGCATTAGGAGTGATTTAAAATCGATTGATCATATAAAGTTGATCGTTGGTAAAGCAGGTGCCAAACTGAAATTAATTGGAAGAATCTTAAGGAAATGCAATCCGACAACAAAGGAAGTAGGTTACAGTACGCTTGTTCGCCCACTGCTTGAATACTGCTCAGCAGTGTGGGATCTGTGCCAGATAGGGTTGATAGAAGAGATAGAGAAGATCCAACGCAGAGCAGCGCGCTTCGTTACAGGATCATTTAGTAATCGCGAAAGCGTTACGGAGATGATAGGTAAACTCCAATGAAAGACTCTGCAGGAGAGACGCTCAGTAGCTCGGTACGGGCTTTTGTTAAAGTTTCGAGAACATACCTTCACCGAAGAGTCAAGCAGTATATTGCTCCCTCCTACGTATATCTCGCGAAGAGACCATGAGGATAAAATCAGAGAGATTAGAGCCCACACAGAAGCATACCGACAATCCTTCTTTCCACGAACAATACGAGACTGGAATAGAAGGGAGAACCGATAGAGGTACTCAGGGTACCCTCCGCCACACACCGTCGGGTGGCTTGCGCAGTATGGATGTAGATGTAGAATAGCGGAACGTGGCGTGTTCCGTGCTACCAAACTATGATGATGACTATTTCATCCGAAACCAGCGGATTTACTTAGGTGGAGGTGGACCACTTTACAGCTGTTTGCTACCGTTGGCGGTAACGAGCCCGCGCCTGTCTGCAACTCATAATGCAAGTTTTAATCGCTTTCTTCCGGATGTCTGCGTCTTATGTGCAGTTGGCTCGGGTCGCGGAAGTTTGGGTATCAGCACCCTGATAAATTCACTTTCTCTTCCTCTACTTGCTCAATTAAGAATCGTTTTAGCACTCAACAACGCAGAATTACTAAGAAATATCACCGTTAAAATGTAGAGCGTTTCTTTACACGGGTATGCTCTCTGAGATTCGGCATGAACCATAAAAAGAATTATCTTATTTCTTGCTTTATAGAACCGATATTGTTCTTTTTTTAGAGAGTGAAACCAGTGCGAGGAATTCCCTTTTTGCTAACTTCACGCATTCTCTAACACCGGTAGTGATGTAAGTACAAAAATATGAGCAGTGTTCAAAAGAAAAGGTGCGAAACTACACTACAAGTATAACTGGGGTCTTTATTCACAAGTAATCACCAGAGCCTTAGGACAACTATCCCTCTGTTTGGCGAGTCGGGGGATTCCCTGTGGTGGTTGTCCATTGTGTCCAGTTCGTCGTCCGAACAGAAGCGCTTCCCTCTGAACGGTTCTTTCCTTTTTTGGCGGACCAAGCATATGGAAGTCTCTGGGCGACATGTCCGGCTTGTAGAACAGATGTGCAAGCTGCTTCCACTTGAACATGAGCCGTGTGGACGAGTACTGTCGTGGAGCAGAACGACTCCCTCAGTGAGCAGCGCAGTCCGGTTGCTCTTGATGGACTTGTGTAGGCTGTGGAGTGACTCACAGTACATGTCACTGTTAATGGTTTTCCCGTGCTTGAGGAATTTGACCAGTATCGGACTTCGGGTGTCGAAAAAGACGGAGAGCATTATCTTGCCTGCTGAGGGCACAGCTTAGAACTGGGTCTCCATCTGAGCTCTTGATATTCATACAAGTGGTTCTCTTCTCTCCAAAAGTCTCTTTAATTTTCCTGTAGGCAGTATCTATCTCACCCCTAGTGAGATAAGCCTCTACATCCTTACATTTGTCCTCTAGCCATCCCTGCTTAGCCATTTTGCACTTCCTGTCGATCTCATTTTTGAGACGTGTGTATTCCTTTTTGCCTGCTTCATTTACTGCATTTTTATATTTTATCCTTTCATCAATTTATTTATTTATTTATTTATTGTTCCGTGGGACCACATTAAGGAGAAGTCTCCATGGTCATGGAACGAGTCAATACATGAAATTATAACACGATTGTAGAAACAGATAAAATGAAATATAAGAAACATATTCAGTTGTAGACTGTACAAACAGATAAAATGAAATATAAGAAACATATTCAGGCGACAAGTCGTTAGTTTAAATAAAGAAAATCAACAATGTAACACTGGAATTTGCTTAATTTTTTAGCTCTTCCAGGAGCTCCTCGACAGAATAGAAGGAGTAAGCCATGAGGAAAGTCTTTAGTTTGGACTTAAAAGTGTTTGGGCTACTGCTAAGATTTTTGAGTTCTTGTGGTAGCTTATTGAAAATGGATGCACTAGAATACTGCACTCCTTTCTGCACAAGAGTCAAGGAAGTGCATTCCACATGCAGATTTGATTTCTGCCTAGTATTAACTGAGTGAAAGATGCTTACTCTTGGGAATAAGCTAATATTGCTAACAACAAACGACATTAAAGAAAATATATACTGTGAGGGCAATGTCAAAATTTCCAGGCTATTGAATAGGGGTCGACAAAAGGTTTTTGAACTTACACCACACATAGCTCGAACAGCCCGTTTTTAAGCCAAAAATACCCTTTTTGAATCAGAAGAATTACCACAAAAAATAATACCATATGACATAAGCGTATGAAAATATGCGAAGTAGACTACTTTTCGTGTTGAAATGTCACTTATTTCAGATACTGTTCTAATGGCAAATAAAGCGGCATTTAGTTTCTGAACAAGATCCTGAACATGGGCTTTCCACAACAGCTTACTATCTATCCGAACGCCTAGGAACTTGAACTGTTCCGTCTCGCTTGTAATATGCCCATTCTGTCTGATTAAAATATCAGTTATTGTTGAATTGTGAGTTAGAAACTGTAAAAACTGAGTCTTACTGTGATTTAGCATCAAATTATTTTCCACAAGCCACGAACTTATTTCATGAACTACGTTATTTGATAATGTTTCAATATTACACACAAGATCCTTCACTACCAAGCTGGTGTCATCAGCAAACAGAAATATTTTTGAATCACCTGTAATAATGGAAGGCATATCATTTATATAAATAAGAAACAGCAGTGGCCCCAGCACCGACCCTTGAGGAACGCCCCACTTAACAGTGCCCCTTTGGGACTGAACATCACTACCACTCTCAATATTTTGGAGAATTACCTTCTGCTTTCTGTTCTTAAAGTAAGAGGCGAACCAATTGCTACAGCTACTAGAGATTCCTCTCCAATAGACTCTGACAGTTGCTCATATCTATTACAAACACCAATAGTAAAACTATCTGAAAATCTCCTTCTACTAGCAGATCTCTTGCCAACAGCCAGCTCCCATTCCCCAACCCCCTTCTCCCTCCTCATCCTATCTAGCTCCTCCTGTGCGTTTTTCAACTGTACCTGAAGGGCACAGATCTTACGCTCCTGCTCCTCTATCAACTTACTCTTGCTACATAACCTGCAGTTCCAGGAGAGGATCTCACCAGAATGCCCACTGGCTTCCCCACTGCATTCACCCCAGTGAAAATACTTGGAACAAGTCTCACACCGCAATCCACTACTCACGAACCTACGGCAAAGCCCACACTTCTCACTCATGGTACAATTTTACAGTTATTGATACAAAAAAACAACTTTATCTAAGTTCCGCTACTACAATAAGAAGATGTTAAAAAGTGACTACAATAATCACAAACTTGCTCTACAAGGGAAGTAACTACTATTATTGACAGTATTAATCAACAACACATGAGAATATAACAAAATACTAACACAGAAAGAAAATCAAACATCTAATTACACAGTAACGAAACTGAAAGCAGTTCGCAAAAATTTCTTCTGAAGTTATTTCACCGGAAAACACTAAGAACACCGGTTGAAGACTACTAAAGTTCCTAAATAAACTATTATACACAAACAATTAATTAGTACTTAGCTTTAGATGCGCCGCTACAGCTGCAACTGGTCAGCGCGGAAGGTAAACACGGGTAAGAGGTTAAGTTGCTCGATACGAAACACTCACAAATGTCAGGTCACAACACAAGAAAGGCAGAGGTGAATGAAGAAACCACTAATAAGTCACTTATATAGTAAATATTATCACAAAAACCGTTAAAATATATATCTGTAACCTAAAAATATATAAAAACTTGGAGAGCGACTCTCACGCAGTCACGCGCTTATGACGTCACACCAAAGAGTCAATTCAATATTTCTCCTGTTACCCAAGGATTTCTACTATCCCTCGTCTTTTTACCTACTTGATCCTCTGCTGCCTTCACTACTTCATCTCTCACAGCTACCCATTCTTCTTCTACTGTATTTCTTTCTCCCATTCCTGTCAATTGTTCCCTTATGCTCTCCCTGAAACTCTCTACAACCTCTGGTTCTTTCAGTTTATCCAGGTCCCATCTCCTTAAATTTGCATCTTTTTGCACTTTCTTCAGTTTTAATCTAGTTATAAGAGTCGAGGGGAGTCGAGGGACATGAAAGGGAAGCAGTAGTTGAGAAGGGAGTGAGACAGGGTAGTAGCCTTTCCCCGATGTTATTCAATCTGTTTATTGAGCAAGCAGTGAAGGAAACAAAAGAAAAATTCGAAGTAGGTATTGAAATCCATGGAGAAGAAATAAAAACTTTGAGGTTCGCCGATGACATTGTAATTCTGTCAGAGACAGCAAAGGACTTGGAAGAGCAGTTGAACGGAATGGACAGTGTCTTGAAAGGAGGTTATAAGATGAACATCAACAGAAGCAAAACGAGGATAATGGAATGTAGTCGAATTAAGTCGGGTGATGCTGAAGGAATTAGATTAGGAAATGAGACACTTAAAGTAGTAAAGGAGTTTTGCTATTTGGGGAGCAAAATAACTGATGATGGTCGAAGTAGAGAGGATATAAAATGTAGACTGGCAATGGCAAGGAAAGCGTTTCTGAAGAAGAGAAATTTGTTAACATCGAGTATAGATTTAAGTGACAGGAAGTCATTTCTGAAAGTATTTGTATGGAGTGTAGCCATGTATGGAAGTGAAACATGGACGATAAATAGTTTGGACAAGAAGAGAATAGAAGCTTTCGAAATGTGGTGCTACAGAAGATTGCTGAAGATTAGATGAGTAGATCATATAACTAATGAGGAGGTATTGAATACGATTTGGGAGAAGAGAAGTTTGTGACACAACTTGACTAGAAGAAGGGATCGGTTGGTAGGACATGTTCTGAGGCATCAAGGGATCACCAATTTGGTATTGGAGGGTAAAAATCGTAGAGGGAGACCAAGAGATGAATACACTAAGCAGGTTCAGAAGGATGTAGGTTGCAGTAGGTACTGGGAGATGACGCAGATTGCACAGGATAGAGTAGCATGGAGAGCTGCATTAAACCAGTCTCAGGACTGACGACCACAACAACAACAACGAGGGCACAGCTTTGGATTTATTAACGGGAGATGACGACTCAGTATTCGCGTCTCTTTATGTCTCACTACGTTATCCCAAAGCGACACATGCAAATTTCAACCGTTTTGTTGTTACAACGTTTCGTACCTTTTCAGTTGAACACTGCTTATATTTTTTACATCGTGTATAGAAATTCTTTTACAAACTGTAGAGTAGCTGCTCAAATCAAAACAAGGGAAAATTTACAGAACATACGTCCGAAAAATTTCGTTTCCGAAGTTATCTTTGTAAGCTTTTTAAGTCAGAAAATCATATCACATATTCAATGTGATCTCCGTTTGCTTTTACATAAGCAGGAAGCCGCACAACATCTGTGGACAGACGAAAATCTCCAGAGCACAGTTGACGCTAGACACCGGCATAAATTGTAATGAACTGTCTGGTAGGTCCATATGTTCTCCCAGTGCGTCTTACAGCTGCTGTCTACAGCGACTTTCTTCCGAACAGTTTTTCTGACATGCTACGAATGTACATCTGCAAATAAGAGGAACATTATGCAAGCTGGTGCTCTACCATATTTCACTTCAGTTCAAGATGCTTTGATGATGTCTGCTTTGTATTTATTCGCTACTTTCTTTTGAGCAAAGCATTGTTGCATGTAGTACGGCGTCTTCCAATTAAGGCGTGCGGCGTCTCCTCGGAGCACCCCAGTCACGCCTGTTGACGGTGAAGGTCCGGCTTTCACGAAGCCGTTCCGTAATTATGACGAAAAGGGTACGCTATGGAGTCGGACGTTGTGGATGACGATCTTGATAAGGGCGATGAGTAGCTCTTCTATTACCGGGAGCTTCGCCGTTCAGAAGGATCATGTCCGTGTATCGTGTAATCAACCATGTCGCTCTAACACTCACAGAGACAGTTTTTGTAACTGGAATTTCCGAATACCTTTTATATGGATATAACAATAATATAATTTCAAATGCACCAGTATAAACCAGAATTGTGATGTTTAAGGAAAAAATATCTACATACCTTTAGGACATATGGTTCATACAAAATCCAGAAGGCACATGCTACTGCTCTACTTTACTGTACCCGGTTATTACATCTCAGACCTGATACTTTATAATTATAGATTGTGCATAGGTTTTTTTAAATTACCGCTACCAGTCACAAACTTTGTTGACTATTGGTATTACTTACTTATTTAGCGACATGTTTCGAGGAAATACCTCATGTTCAGGCTAAATGGCATTACAAAAACAATTTTATAATAAGGTCATACTGATGTTACATAGTATTTTCTTAAATGCTGTGCTTATCCTGTGGAAGAAGAAAAAACTTAATAACAAACAATCTCACTTTGACAAACATCATCCCAGCTTCAAAAAAAAAAAAAAAAAAATGGTTCAAATGGCTCTGAGCACTATGGGACTTAATATCTTAGGTCATCAGTCCCCTAGAACTTGGAACTACTTAAATCTAACTAACCTAAGGACATCACACACATCCATGCCCGAGGCAGGATTCGAACCTGCGACCGTAGCATTCACGCGGTTCCGGACTGAAGCGCCTAGAGCCGCACGGCCACCGTGGCCGGCAGCCCATCTTCCAAAGTGATATCGCCTCTTACTAAGTTTTCTCTTCTTTTACAGGATAACCACGGCATTTACGAAAATACTATGTAACATCAGCGTGACCTTATTGTAAAATTATTTTTGTAATTCCATTTAGCCTGAACATGAGGTATTCCCTCGAAACATGTCGCTAGATAAATAAGTAACACAATAGTCAACAAAGTTTGTGACTGGTAGCGGTAATTTAAAAAACCTTTATATATTTCTTGAGACAGTCACGGTTGAAAAATAGTCAAAATGGCTTCAAATTATACACTACACTACACTACACAACACTAAACTACACAACACTAAGCTATACTACACTACTGTATGAGAAGCGAACTTGATTTCCTTAATCCTTCTGAATTGTTAGCCCTTGGCTCGCTGTGGCACAATTCAGGATTCACGGTGGGTGTGCTGCCATAACACCCAAGGTGTAGAGATGGGGAGACGGCTGTCAAGATCTCAGGAAATCCTTCCTGCTCCTCCCAAAGGCTCATCTCACACTGCTTCCGGAATGTTGTTTTAATTCAGTGTGTTGTAGCGATCAGAAATGGGCTCCGTATACTTGCTGCGAACTCGCCTGCGAGTCCTGTGACGTCATCCCCGAACTCGCTGTCTGGTGTGCCCATGGACTTAGCTCGTATTTATTTCACGCTCTCATGATTTCGATTTTATAGCCATTCTCCAGTGCAAGTTGAAATACCACAAAACGTCTGATCTGCCTAAATGACAGAACAAATTATATACCAGCATAACGACTGATTGGTTAGTAGTGAGTATTGTTCTGTTTACAGTAGAGTTGAGCGTTATGTGGCTGATCGCAGTGAAATAATATAAGGTGGCTCTCAAAAAACTGGCTCGCCAATTACGCACGATTTGTTGATCGCTACGAGCAGAATAGATAAACATGTAATAATTAGGCAGTGAAGAAATAACAAATAAGCTAATGCAAACAACTTCGAAACAATAGATGACGATTGGTAAGCGAGAATGAGGAGCCTAGTACTCGGGGCCGATTTTTCGTGTGTCAACCTGTACCACTGAAATAATTTTGTAGGAGTTATCATATTGTCTTTGCAAAATGTGACACCATATATTCGATTACGAAGCACGGGCTTCATTCGGTTGTAAGACGGTCTGCCTTCCATAACAATGAACATGCTCTTTGACCTTGGATGAAAAAAAGACGCACAATGGCCGCTCGTGTTTGCTGTACCGACGTTCTTTGCGTGTGTAATAACAAAAAATCTTGCCTTTTTACAAGTATTTCTTCTGCTGATTATCGAAATAGTGCAGTAAACTGACACGCCGTTTTGTTACCCGAAAAGATGTATGTATTACATACCACGTAATTTTTATGTAGTTTGCATAATTATAAAATATATTTTAATTGCCGGTCGTGGACGCTGAATAGAATGCGAAAGGAACAGAAGTTCAGAGTTCAAAAAAGGTTTGAAACAAATCTAGAATGGGCGAAACGAACAACAACTCCATACTGAAGTAACTATGAGCAGTCGGCAGTGAAACTGCGAGCGGCCATTCGAGAATAGGACGAGTGCGGCCGAGCGAGACCGAGACAGACGGGAACGAGACCGAGGCTCAGGAACGAGACCGGCCGATGTGCCGTTCGGGAACGAAACCGACCGTTTCCCGTTCCCGGCAACTGTAATTAGAAAGCTGCGACCGAAGTGACCTTTGAAAGACCGTTCCTACAATCCGTTCCGCGCTCGTTCCGTTCATCTTGGCGAACTGTTCCTTTGGACCCGTTAGTTCGCGAACGACCAACCTCTAGTTTACACATACATTCTACATCTACATCTACATGACTACTCTGCAATTCACATTTAAGTGCTTGGCAGAGGGTTCATCGAACCACAATAATACTATCTCTCTACTATTCCACTCCCGAACAGCGAGCGGGAAAAACGAACACCTAAACCTTTCTGTTCGAGCTCTGATTTCTCTTATTTTATTTTGATGATCATTCCTACCTATGTAGGTTGGGCTCAACAAAATATTTTCGCATTCGGAAGAGAAAGTTGGTGACTGAAATTTCGTAAAAAGGTCTCGCCGCGACGAAAAAGTCTATGCTTTAATGACTTCCATCCCAACTCGTGTATCATATCTGCCACACTCTCTCCCCTATAACGTGATAATACAAAACGAGCTGCCCTTTTTTGCACCCTTTCGATGTCCTCCGTCAATCCCACCTGGTAAGGATCCCACACCGCGCAGCAATATTCTAACAGAGGACGAACGAGTGTAGTGTAAGCTGTCTCTTTAGTGGACTTGTTGCATCTTCTAAGTGTCCTGCCAATGAAACGCAACCTTTGGCTCGCCTTCCCGACAATATTATCTATGTGGTCCTTCCAACTGAAGTTGTTCGTAATTTTAACACCCAGGTACTTAGTTGAAATGACAGCCTTGAGAATTGTACTATTTATCGAGTAATCGAATTCCAACGGATTTCTTTTGGAACTCATGTGGATCATCTCACACTTTTCGTTATTTAGCGTCAACTGCCACCTGACACACCATACAGCAATCTTTTCTAAATCGCTTTGCAACTGATACTGGTCTTCGGATGACCTTACTAGACGGTAAATTACAGCATCATCTGCGAACAGTCTAAGAGAACTGCTCAGATTGTCACCCAGGTCATTTATATAGATCAGGAACAGTAGAGGTCCCAGGACGCTTCCCTGGGGAACACCTGATATCACTTCAGTTTTGCTCGATGATTTGCCGTCTATTACTACGAACTGCGACCTTCCTGATAGGAAATCACGAATCCAGTCGCACAACTGAGACGATACCCCATAGCTCCGCAGCTTGATTAGAAGTCGCTTATGAGGAACGGTGTCAAAAGCTTTCCGGAAATCTAGAAATACGGAATCAACTTGAGATCCCCTGTCGATAGCGGCCATTACTTCGTGCGAATAAAGAGCTAGCTGCGTTGCACAAGAGCGATGTTTTCTGAAGCCATGCTGATTACGTGTCAATAGATCGTTCCCTTCGAGGTGATTCATAATGTTTGAATACAGTATATGCTCCAAAACCCTACTGCAAACCGACGTCAATGATATAGGTCTGTAGTTAAATGGATTACTCCTACTACCCTTCTTGAACACTGGTGCGACCTGCGCAATTTTCCAATCTGTAGGTACAGATCTATCGGTGAGCGAGCGGTTGTATATGAGTGCTAAGTAGGGAGCTATAGTATCAGCGTAATCTGAAAGGAACCTAATCGGTATACAATCTGGACCTGAAGACTTACCCGTATCAAGCGATTTGAGTTGCTTCGCAACCCCTAAGGTATCTACTTCTAAGAAACTCATGCTAGCAGATGTTCGTGTTTCAAATTCTGGAATATTCCATTCGTCTTCCCTGGTGAAGGAATTTCGGAAAACTGCGTTCAATAACTCGACTTTAGCGGCACAGTCGTCGATAACAGTACCATTCACGCAGATAATTTTTTTGAAGACTGCTGTAAATTCATTTTGATATTTAACGTCTATGCAGAGAATGTCTATCAATTTCAATGACATATACACACTTTCGAGGCGAGTCTGTAACGATAGTAACACAAAACATAATATGAGCATGAAGTGGATTCTCTAAATTGTGATTGATTATTAAAATAAATTACTGAAATGAAATACAAGCTACACAACCCAATGTTACCCCATAAACGCGTGTTCTGACCGAATGAATACAGAAATGGTGCACTTTTTTCCTCATGGATATAGCGGTGACGTTGCTTAGTGCCCAGTATGTTTTATCGTGATGGAGGTGGAATAAAAAAAGAATATAACCATTTTGTTTGCATTGAACGAATATGTATGTTTTTTGTCTGAAGCATGACACTAGTTACCGATGTCTCTCCTCCTCTAAAGCGACGCATTTGCAACTGTGCGCTTTGTATCAATTGATTTGCGTGTTACACGATGCATAGGCCCACAAAACACAGCTTCGTTAAAGGCCATCTGATTCCGAAAATCGGTCATTTCGCCTAATCAGTGCTACTCTACAACAGGACCGTGTACTCATCTTCTCTGCTAAAATAACATAACAATGAGTCGCAACTGGCCTGACGAGACGAGTATCAAGCGACCGCAGCGCCACACTTATCAGACTCGTAATACCCGTAGAACTACCCAGGAACGAAGCAAACCCGCTAACGGAGGAGGGGGGGGGGGGGGGGGGGAAGGGTGGAAACTGGTGTTTAACGTCTCGTTGAGGTCATTACAGGCGGAGCATAAGCTCGGAGTAGGAAAGTAAGTAGACAGAAAACGGTTTTGCCCTTTCGAAGGAACCATCCCGGTATTTACCTTAAGCGATGTGGAGAAATCGCGCGAAACCTAAATCACAATGACCGGCTCGGGTTTGAACCGTCATCCTCCCGAACGCGATTCTAGTGCGCTAACCACTGCGCTGCCCTGCCCGGTACCCGTTAGCACTGATGTAACAGCGGCACCTTGATTTATGAAGTATGCAACCCGAACATAGACTCGTACTTGCTTTGCTTCTGATCTCTAGTGTGTCATGATGTCTACTATGATGGATGGATAAGACGCTCAGGATAGCCCGCACATGCACCGATCTTTTGGATTATTATGTGTGGAGGCCTGTACAACAAATACTTTAAGCAGCCAGCATGTCTTGGAAGTTGTTGACTTGTACAATTTTTTGTCATTAGTAATAAGGGAACAGAGGCCATTTTGGCGCACGGACAACCCCACTACATGATTTATGACCTCCCCCCGCCCCTTCTCACGGTATAACAGATGTGCTCTTATCTTATGTTTCCTTAAGCATAAATTATGACTGATGTGTAAACTAACTACACCCCAGTAGCCAACTTGGGCTCTTATTCCTTGTTTATTTAAGCTTAATTTATGGCCCAATTATCCTTATTGCTACATTTATCTTAATGGCTATGATTTATGACCCAAGAAATATTTAGCCTCAGTGTAATATGACGCAAATATGGCCACCGAAGGTTTTTCCCCCACTCCAAAAATGGTTCTAAACACTATGGCACTTAATATCTGAGGTCATCAGTCCCCTAGAACTTAGAACTACTTAAACATGACCAACCTAAGGACATCACACACATCCATGCCCGAGGCAGGATTCAAACCTGCGACCGTAGCGGTCGCGCGGTTCCAGACTGTAGCGCCTAGAACCGCTCGGTCACCCCAGCCATGTATCGCCAGTAGAGATGGGCAAACTCGTTCATCCTTGGGAACTAGTTCACTGCTGGTCGTTCTTTTTGGGGAACCGTTCATTTTTACTCGTTCACCGTTCATTTGTGCTTGGTGTATGGTTCTTATGAAAAACTGAAAACCAGTAGCGTAGGTGACTGAAGGATGGAGGGCACCAAGAGGAAGCAGTTGCCTCCCCCCAGCAGTATAGGGTTTTTATTTATTACAGAATTCTACATACTTTTAGAACTAATTTCTGTGATTCTGCAGAACCTCTCGTTTGGCCAACTGTAGCCTTGTGTAGCTGATCTCAGGAAAATAATGTAGGGTGGCTCACAGAAAACCGGCCCTGCGCACAGACTACTCGCCAATTACGGACGATGTGTTGCCCGTTACGAGCAGATACAGCAAACAGACAAACATGTAATAATTAGGCAGTGAAGAAATAACAAGCTAATGCAAGCAACAATTGCGAAACAATCGATGGCGATGTGTAGAGAGCTGGAGAAGAGAACTTGAAATCTGACGCGACGCGCGTGGGCTATAGCTCATGTAGTCTCGTAAACCTGTTGGTGGTTGTTTCCCGACCTAATGGACCACAAGTGTCTTGTATAAAATTCTTCGTTTCGACTTCCACTACATAGCTATGCTACGTTGTAAACAATAATAATTTACACCATATACATACTTCACACTGTCTCTGAGTTCGAAGGCAAATTAGAGACTTTATGGAAGCACAAAATAAAATGTGGTTTTCTCATACTTGCGTCACACGCTTAGTAAAAATTAGGTTTTTATATTGCATTATTAAAGTTAATAATAATAATTAAGTTCACAGTAGTAAAGTTTTTGGTTTGAAAGCTCCTTCTGAACAAATGTTTTTGAGATAATAAGTAAATACGATTTTATGGCAATCTATGTCTTTTCAAATGGAGAAACACCCCTTTTCCTACTGAGCCAAAATGATACACAACCCCCTTTTTTTTCAATGAAACCAAACTAGCAGGTAATGCAAATTGGAAACAACCAAACTTAAAAATAATTAGAGCCTTCCTAAATGTAAAGTTTTGTATATGAAAGATACACAATAATGTTTTTATGTTTTCTTATACTAAAAATTAAGCAAATTATTGAAAGTTAGCTGCTAAATCAAGTCGATGAAACCAAAAAATATATGAATAACAAAAAAAATACTTGCCTTGTTATAAGTACGTCTTCTGCTGTTGATCGATATAATGAAGTGAGCTGTTACGCCCTTTTGTTACCTGAAGAGACGTACCTATTACATACAACGTAATTTTTATGTAATTTACGGAACTATAAAATACTTTTTGATTACCGGTCGTGGACGCTGAATAGCCAGAACCAAGAGCAAGAACAGTCTGGAACACATGTAAAATAGGCGTGCGCAGTGAACGAAACGAACATCTGGATACTGAACTAACTAGGAGCAGTCGGCAGTGAAACTGAGACTGGTGGTCATGCTTAGAACGACGAGTGCGTCCGAGGGAGACCGAGAGACTGAGACGAGGCTGGAGCGAGAACTGCCGAAGTGACCGCCGCGACTGAAGTGAACTATGAACCGATCGTTCCTCGTTCCCGGGAACTACACTCCTGGAAATGGAAAAAAGAACACATTGACACCGGTGTGTCGGACCCACCATACTTGCTCCGGACACTGCGAGAGGGCTGTACAAGCAATGATCACACGCACGGCACAGCGGACACACCAGGAACCGCGGTGTTGGCCGTCGAATGGCGCTAGCTGCGCAGCATTTGTGCACCGCCGCCGTCAGTGTCAGCCAGTTTGCCGTGGCATACGGAGCTCCATCGCAGTCTTTAACACTGGTAGCATGCCGCGACAGCGTGGACGTGAACCGTATGTGCAGTTGACGGACTTTGAGCGAGGGCGTATAGTGGGCATGCGGGAGGCCGGGTGGACGTACCGCCGAATTGCTCAACACGTGGGGCGTGAGGTCTCCACAGTACATCGATGTTGTCGCCAGTGGTCGGCGGAAGGTGCACGTGCCCGTCGACCTGCGACCGGACCGCAGCGACGCACGGATGCACGCCAAGACCGTAGGATCCTACGCAGTGCCGTAGGGGACCGCACCGCCACTTCCCAGCAAATTAGGGACACTGATGCTCCTGGGGTATCGGCGAGGACCATTCGCAACCGTCTCCATGAAGCTGGGCGACGGTCCCGCACACCGTTAGGCCGTCTTCCGCTCACGCCCCAACATCGTGCAGCCCGCCTCCAGTGGTGTCACGACAGGCGTGAATGGAGGGACGAATGGAGACGTGTCGTCTTCAGCGATGAGAGTCGCTTCTGCCTTGGTGCCAATGATGGTCGTATGCGTGTTTGGCGCCGTGCAGGTGAGCGCCACAATCAGGACTGCATACGACCGAGGCACACAGGGCCAACACCCGACATCATGGTGTGGGGAGCGATCTCCTACACTGGCCGTACTCCTCTAGTGATCGTCGAGGGTATACTGAATAGTGCAGGGTACATCCAAACCGTCATCGAACCCATCGTTCTACCATTCCTAGACCGGCAGGGGAACTTGCTGTTCCAACAGGACAATGCATGTCCGCATGTATCCCGTGCCACCCAACGTGCTCTAGAAGGTGTAAGTCAACTACCCTGGCCAGCAAGATCTCCGGATCTGTCCCCCACTGAGCATGTTTGGGACTGGATGAAGCGTCGTCTCACGCGGTCTGCACGTCCAGCACGAACGCTGGTCCAACTGAGGCGCCAGGTGGAAATGGCATGGCAAGCCGTTCCACAGGACTACATCCAGCATCTCTACTATCGTCTCCATGGGAGAATAGCAGCCTGCATTGCTGCGAAAGGTGGATATACACTGTACTAGTGCCGACATTGTGCATGCTCTGTTGCCTGTGTCTATGTGCCTGTGGTTCTGTCAGTGTGATCATGTGATGTATCTGACCCCAGGAATGTGTCAATAAAGTTTCCCCTTCCTGGGACAAAGAATTCACGGTGTTCTTTTTTCAATTTCCAGGAGTGTATAAGTAGAGCGCCACGACCGACGTGAACTATCAACCGATCGTTCCTTGGAATTCGTTCCTCGGTCCTTTCGTTCATCTTGGTGAAGCGTTCCTTTGCACCCGTTCGTTCGCGAACTACCCATCTCTAATCGCCAGCTGTCCGGGCGAGTAGTGGTGCTGTCTGGACCTCACTGCTCCCCATCCTAAGCGAACTGCCTGACACACGACGACTCGGAAATACATTACCAGCACTAGAGGTGCTTCTGCCAACCGACTGTAGCACACCGCTGGCCACCCCACATTTACACCTACATCTACATGTACATATGTACTTCACAACCCACCAAACGGTGCGTGGTGGCGGCATTGCTAGGCATTTCCTTTCCTGTTCTAATCGTAAGAGGAGCTAGGGAAAAAGGATTGTCTGTATATACCTCCATCTTATCTCATTTTTATGGTCCTTACGCGAAATGTAAATTGTAGGCAGTGGAATCGTTCTGCAGTCAGATTCAAATTCTGGCTCTCAACATTTTGTTAAAAGTGTTTTGCGAGAAGAGGATCTTCTTCCCTCTAGTGGTCCCTAGGGCTGGGCAAATGGTACTCCCCTTCGAACGGGTTCGAGATTTCCCGATATGCTGCAGAGTCCGATACACTGTCGAGCTTGTTCGAACAATCACGTGACATTTGACCCACTCGGTTCGGGTGCAAGGGAAACGGAAGAAACTACGGACAAGCCACAACAATAAGCTATAGCTCCTCTTAAAACCTGACCGTTTCATGAAACACTAAAGGAAACAGCGTTAAATCCTACCACTGCACCAACTCTTATTGTGTTTGAACACATTTACAATGAGTTCTCATATAGTACCGATATGTATGGATATATAAATATTTATGCGGATTTTTAAGTAAGAGTAACAAACTGAGAAGGAAATGTTGCCTTCCAAAAATGTTTTATTTGCTTACGAGAGGCGGTGATGGTTTACGAGGTACATTGCAAATGAAAAATTCAGTCCCTGTTGACATAGCAGAATAACAGATAAAAACGTTATCAGATTTTAATCAGTTTGAGAACAAGACGGCAACATTCAGATAATACAATCAAGACTAGTAATTACGAATCAAATGCTGAACAAACAAAATAGTAATACAGTGACTAATTCTTATCGCGAGAATGAATTACAGCGGTAAGACACGTGTTGGAGCTAATACCGTCAGATGTCACCAGATAGTGGGACGAACTAGACCTTGAGAATTGCAGAGAATCATGTTTGCGGTCTTATTCATTAGTTGCTGTCGTTACGCATTACCTGCAACCTAGAAGATATTTCAGACCACGTGAGCAATTGTTTTTGTTACTAAAATCAATAGTGCATCAAAAACACAAGTCGTTGCGATAGTACCAACAAAATTCACTACGTGGTAGCCCGATCAGAAGACTGAACAGAACCAGGGATTTCCCTAACTGTGACGTGAACTGTTGGAACAGTTCGAGTTGTGTTCTAACACAGACCTAGTGATCCGCATGTGGGTTCATGAAGCATGTCCGTAACACTCGCATTTTGATAAAAACCTAGCAATACCAAATCTAGCAGCACGCCTGAGTCGCTTCATTGTCTTTCTTTAATCCACCCTGGTGGGAACCGGATAAACTCCAATAGTATACGAGACTGGTCACACTAACGTTCTATATGTGGTCTCCTTTATAGATGAGCTACACAGCAAGATTCCTTTTTAGTGCTGTGTATCTGAATAACTTTGCATTGTGTGAATGTTCGTGAAACACCACGCTGCTCCCCTTAAGTTAAATGTTTAACAAAAGGACGCAACGGATATTGAATAACTCAAGAAATAAATAAACTCTGTGACATTCAACCCAAGATTGGTATCTCGACATATGAATAACCTCTTTCTACGAATTTATCGAAAAATTACGCATCTGATCTAAACAAAAATAAAAAAATAAATAACGTCCGAACAGGCCTAGAAGGCCCAACGGTTCCGACCGGCCGCCGTGTTATCCTCAGCCCTTGGGCGTCACCGCATGTGGATACAGAGGAGCATGTAGTCAGCAAACCGCTCTCAGTTTTCGTTACCGGTTCCGCTACTTTTCTGTCAAGTAACTGCTCAGTTGACCTCACAAGGGCTGAGTGCATCCACTCCGCTTGCCAACAGTACTGGGCAGACCCGGAAGGTGACCCATCTAAGTGCTAGTCAAATCCGACAGTGCTTAACTTCAGTGGTCTGACGGGAACCGGCGCTACCGCTGGGGTAAGGACGTTGGCTCTCACCAAAATAATTATGTGAAATTCAATCAGTGGCTCTCTCACACTTAAGAATCACATACAGATACAAATGATGACTGGTACTAGTATCCTGAAACAAAGTACGTATGTTATAACCCTGAAAGAGTGGTTCGGTGTGGGGCGGTGAGGGGTGAAGTGGACTGCGGTAGTCGTCGTGGGATTGTGGACCACTGCGGCTGCGGCGGGGACGGAGCCTCTCCGTTGTTTCTAGGGCCCCGGTTAATACCAAATACAATACAATACAAGTAAGTACGTTTAAAGAGCTTCATTTATTTGAACAAACAAACAAAAGGGCTCCCTCAACTTGTTTCAGCAACACTGCCCGTAGTGTGATGGGTGTAAGTAAGAGTCATTCAACAATAGCAAAATGAATTGAAACAACTGGCTGATGAATTTTTTAAAACAATCGAAAAGGACTATAGTATTAAACTTGGCATGCTCGTCTAACAATCTCTTGAATCATAACCAGTCCTGAGCATGGAGTCGACATCAAGATTCCCTACACTGCTGGAGCCAAGATATACTTTACCGTATAGAACGTATGTTCTGCGATGACGTGGCTGCATCTGAGGGTGTGATGGCTCAGCTCTTGTGCTGTATGACGTGTCTATTTGTACAGACACAATCGGCGGTTGATGGTGAAAATGTGATTAACCCTGCCGCATGCTCAAATACGTACTGAAAGATCCCTGTTCAAATTTAAGTTAATGAGGACGAAGATATACGTCCAATCGAATGCAAACCTATCTAATTTGATAAGAACCTGATTAGAAGAAAATGAATATTCTGTTGGGATGAATAAAGTCAGAAGGAATAAATTCACTAAAATATATGTTCCTGAGTGATGCTTATATCGAACCCGAACTTGGAGTGAAACTCTCGTACTTGAACTGAAAAATGTTAGATACTCTCCACTTTCCGATATCTGGGAAAATATATATTACACCTCTATATCATAAGTGTATTTTCGTTTTATCTTAATTATTGTAAATAGTACGACGTGGTCAAAAATGTGTATTTTGTAAATAATTCTCGAAACAGCAAAGAAAAGAAGTATAAGTAATAAACCAAAAGTACTGGAGCCTGGAGGATGTTATGTGTTAAAGCTCCGTATTAGAGTGTTGAAATTTAGTTGACACACTGCACTTAAATAACTTATAAATTTAAGACGAAAATCCGAAATTTAAGTTCATTTTTCCACTTGAAAATTTTTCCGAATTTGGAAAGTCACAGAACGCTATCTTTTCTGTCATACTACCAGATACTACTGATGTAATTATAAATAGCATCTTCTCTAATCCAGCTATCTGTATTAACGTAAATATTTATCGCTAAAAATGTAAAGGAAATTCATTTTTACGAGATGTTACGGGATATTTACGCCCGTCAAATCTCATATCTAAAGAGAAATTTTTAATCTGAGAGAGCAGGCTAGACGTAAATATGGCTACTTCGCTAAATACTGAAGTAGAACGTCATTCAACAACTGCATAGAACAAAACGAATGTTGTCCATGATCACATACCAAAACAGAAGTTTTCCTACAATTTCATGGAGTCAGATGACTGTTTGATCTGGGGTCAGAGTATCGAGAGCCCAGAATAGAGCTAAAGTCTGATAACGGAGAGTGAAGACTGACCGTATGTCTCCCGGTGGCAATTACAAAATCTTGACAGCTGATAGACATCGACAGTTACAACTCGAAACACTGAACTTGGCAACGAAGAAGATGACGAAAAAAGAAACCTTGCAGGTGTAAAGAAAAACAGACACTACAAAAACGTAATACAGCAGGAAAACCACACCATGTGGTAAGAAGCCATAACAATAAAAAACCACTGATGAAGCTGCAGTGAAACATGGCTGGGACAAAAACAAAATAGTGTTTTGGTGAAGGCGGACCCCACTCAAAACAAATACACCTATTTTTCTCTCTTTTTCACTTTTCTTTTCCAAACTCAGGCCTGAGTGCTGAGGGAATGTACTTCTACCAAAATAAAAAAAAGAGTCTTGTCCAATCGAACGTTTAACTTCACTCTTCTAGTACAGGTGTGGGACACGACAATCACCTCTCTGGAGCCACAACATTTTCGCCAATAGGAATTGCGGTCTCTGAATGCTACAGGATTTCCAAGCTATGGCACGGATCCAAAAAGGAAAACTCTTTATAAGAGGGTAGTGGGTGGTATTTCTTTTATATCTTATACCCGAATGTTTTAGATTGTTCTTGTTGTCGTGGTCTTCAGTCCTGAGACTGGTTTGATGCAGCTCTCCATGCTACTCTACCCTGTGCAAACATCTTCATCTCCCAGTAACCACTGCAACGTACATCCTTCTGAATCTGCTTAGTGTATTCATCTCTTGATCTCCCTCTACGATATGTAAACTCCACGCTGCCCTCCAATACTAAATTGGTGATCCCTTGATGCCTCAGAACATGTCCTACCAACCGATCCCTTCTTCTAGTCAAGTTGTGCCACAAATTTCTCTTCTTCCAAATCCTACTCAATACCTCCTCATTAGTTATGTGATCTACTCATCTAATCTTCAGCATTCTTCTGTAGCGCCACATTTCGAAAGCTTCTATTCTCTTATTGTCCAAACTATTTATTGTCCATGTTTCACTTCCATACATGGCTACACTCCATACAAATACTTTCAGAAACGACTTCCTGACACTTAAATCTATACTCGATGTTAAAAACTTTCTCTTCTTCAGAAACGCTTTCCTTGCCACTGCCAGTCTACATTTGATATCTTTTCTACTTCGACCATCATCAGTTATTTTCCTCCCCAAATAGCAAAACTCCTTTACTACTTTTGCTTTTGTTGATGTTCATCTTATATCCTCCTTTCAAGACACTACCCATTCCGTTAAACTGCTCTTCCAAGCCCTTTGCTGTCTCTGACAGAATTACAATGTCATCGGCAAACCTCAAAGTTTTTATTTCTTCTTCATGGATTTTAATTCCTACGCCGAATTTTTCTTTTGTTTCGTTCACTGCGTGCTCAATATACAGATTGAATAACATCGGGGAAAGGCTACAACCATGTCTCACTCCTTTCCAAACCACTGCTTCCCTTTCTTGTCCCTCGACTCTTATAACTGCCATCTGGTTTCTGTACAAATTGTAAATAGCCTTTCGCTCCCTGTATTTTACCCCTGCCACCTTCAGAATTTGAAAGAGAGTATTCCAGTTAACACTGTCAAAAGCTTTCTCTAAGTCTACAAATGCTAGAAATGTAGGTTTGCCTTTCCTTAATCTATTTTCTAAGATAAGTCGTAGGGTCAGTATTGCCTCATGTGTTCTGACATTTCTGCGGAATGTAAACTGATCTTTGCCAAGGTCGGCTTCTACCAGTTTTTCCATTCGTCTGTAAAGAATTCGTGTTAGTATTTTGCAGCTGTGACTTATTAAACTGATAGTTCAGTAATTTTCACATCTGTCAACACCTGCTTTCTTTGGGATTGGAATTATTACATTCTTCTTGAAGTCTGAGGGTATTTCGCCTCTGTCATACATCTTGCTCACCAGGTGGTAGAGTTTTGTAAGGACTGGCTCTCCCGAGCTGTCAGTAGTTCTAATGGAACGTTATCTACTCCCGGGGTTTTGTTTCCACTCAGGTCTTTCAGTGCTCTGTCAAACTCTTCACGCAGTATCATATCTCCCATTTCATTTTCATCTACATCCCCTTCCTTTTTCATAATATTGTCCTGAAGTACATCGCCCTTGTGTAGACCTCTATATACTCCTTCCGCCTTTCTGCTTTCCCTTCTTTGCTTAGAACTGGGCTTCCATCTGAACTCTTGATATTCATACAAGTGGTTCTCTTTTCTCCAAAGGTCTCCTTAATTTTTCTGTAGGCAGTATCTATCTTACCCCTCGTGAGATAAGCCTCTACATCCCTACATTTATCCTCTAGCCATCCCTGCTTAGCCATTTTGCACTTCTTGTTGATTTCATTTTTGACACGTTTGTATTCCTTTTTGCCTGCTTCATTTACTGCAATTTTATATTTTTTCCTTTCGTCAATTAAGTTCAATATTCCTTCTGTTACCCAAGGATTTCTAGCAGCCCTCGTCTTTTTACCTACTTTGTCCTCTGCTGCCTTCACTACTTCATCCCTGAGCTACCCATTCTTCTTCTACTTTGTTTCTTTCCCCCATTGCTGTCAATTGTTCCCTTATGCTCTCCCTTAAACTCTGTATAATCTCTGGTTCTTTCAGCTTATCCAGGTCCCCTCTCCTTAAATTTCCACTTTTCTGCAGATTTAATCTACGCTTCATAACCAATAGATTGTGGTCAGAGTCCACATCTGCCCCTGGATATGTTTTACAATTTAAAACCTGGTTCCTAAGTCTGTCTTACCATTATATAATCTATCTTATACCTTTTAGTATCTCCAGGGTTCTTCCATGTATACAGCCTTCTTTTATGAGTCTTGAACCAAGTGTTACCTATGATTAAGTTGTGCTCTGTGCAAAATTCTACCAGTCGGATTCCTCTTTCATTTCTTAGCCCCAATCCATAATCACCTACTACGTTTTTGTTCTCTCCCTTTTCCTACTACCGAATTCCAGTCACCCATGACTATTAAATTCTCGTCTCCCTTCACAATCTGAATAATTTCTTTTATTTCATCATACATTTCTTAAATTTCTTCGTCATCTGAAGAGCTAGTTTGCATATAAACTTGTACTACTGTGGTAGGCTTGGGCTTCGTGTCTATCATGGCCACAATAATGCGTTCACTATGCTGTTTGTAGTAGCTTACCCACATTCCTATTTTCCTATTCATTATTAAACCTACTCCTGCATTACCACTATTTGATTTTGTATTTATAACCCTGTATTCGCTCGACCAAAAGTCTTGCTCTTCCTGCCACCGAACTTCACTAATTCCCACTATATCTAACTTTAATCTATCCATTTCCCTTTTTAAATTTTCTAACCTACCTGCCCGTTTAAGGGGTCTGACATTCCACGCTCCGATCCGTAGAACGCCAGTTTTCTTTCTCTTGATAGCAATGTCCTCCTGAGTAGTCCCCGCACGGAGATCCGAATGGAGGACTATTTTACCTCCGGAATATTTTACCCTAGAGAACGCCATCATAATTTAGCCATACAGTAAAACTGCATGCCCTCGGGTAAAATTACGGCAGTAGTTTCCCCTTGCTTTCAGCCGTTCGCAGTACCAGCACAGCAAGGCCGTTTTGGTTAGTGTTACAAGGCCAGATCAGTCAATCATCCAGACTGTTGCCCTTGCAACTACTGGAAAGGCTCCTGCCCCACTTCAGGAACCACACGTTTGTCTGGCCTCTCAACAGATACCCCTCCGTTGTGGTTGCACCTACGGTACGGCTGTCTGTATCGCTGAGGCACGCAAGCCTCCCCACCAACGGCAAGGTCCATGGTTCCAGGGGGGGGGGGGGGGGTTATATTAAATTCTGTCAATGGAGCTGTCCTCGCAGTGTGGGGAGAAAGTGGGGAGCCCATCTCTAACACAGCGGAGGCAGTATAACGAAACGTAAACGCATGTCTTCTGTTTTGCAAGGAAAACACCTTAAAATGGGTGGTAGGTGGTAATTTTGCGTCCTGGGTCCGCATCTTTAAGAATACACTCTGCCGATGGCGGTGTCTTCCCTGCAAGGAGAGAGGGGGGGTTCATTCTCTAACACAGCGGAAGCAGTAAAACGAAACGTAAAAGTATGTTTTCTGTTTCTCGAGCTCTGATGCCAGTTGTTCGTTTAGGAGCAAAAAATTGTGCCATCCGCTCTTCGTGCCCTGGAGAGATGGCGGACCACATCACGGCATCCCTCTGGGCAGATGGCAGCGCCCTGCCGTAAACTCATTAAGTTTGAGCTGTGCAGCCTAGCGTCCCAGGCTCGCTCTGTCGTGGGAAGAGCGTGTGCCTTGTCCTCTACACCACAGCTCTGACTAGCATCTACTGCACTTACAAGCTACCCAAAGTGCACTGTTATGGCAAGCTACAATTGTAATAAGAATTAAAAAGGAAATATATGCAAACTAGTTGTTTAGTTACTACTGACGCATAGCAAATTTGCTTATATCACCCTCTACGTGACATAATAGGCTATGAAAGGAAAACAAAAATGAATAAAACACGAGAAACATGACGTTAAATCCTCGACGTTTTTTAAAACGTGTCTCAAGTTCTTCCAATATACTGAGGCAATAATTCCCCTTCACTATTACCATCCTTAGCAGTTCTTCCTATTTGATATCATTTTGCAACGTTGCGGCCCAGATATTTAATCGACCTGACTGTGTCAGGCACCACACCACTAACATTGTATTCCAACATTATGGGATTGTTTTTTCTATTCGTTCACAGTAACTTAGATTTTTCTGCTTTTAGAGCAAGCTGCCGTTCATCAAACCAACTAGAAATTTTGTTCAGGTCATCTTGGATCCTCCCATAGACACTCAACGACGACACTGTAACGTACACTACAGCACCATCAGCAAACGGCCACAGATTGCTTCAAGCCCTGAGCATCATATCATTTACTGTATGTATATAGGGAATTTCTTCTAACCAAGGAAGGGAAAGCAGAAAGGTGGAAGGAGTATACAGAGAGTGGCGATGTTCTTGAGGACAAGATTATGGAAATGGAAAAGGATGTAGATGAAGATGAAATGGGAGATATGATACTGCGTGAAGAGTTTGACAGAGTACTGAAAGACATGAGTCGAAACAAGGCCCCGGGAGTAGATAACATTCCATTAGAACTACTGACAGCCTTGGGAGAGCCGGTCCTGACAAAATTCTACCATCTGGTGAGCAAGATGTATGAGACAAGTGAAATTCGAATCCCAAAGAAAGCAGGTGTTGACAGATGTGAAAATTACCGAACTATCAGTTTAATAAGTCACAGCTGCAAAATACTAACGCGTAATCTTTACAGACAAATGGAAAAACTAGTAGAAGCCGACCTCGGGAAGATCAGTTTGGATTCCGTAGAAATACTGGAACACGTGAGGCAATACTGACCTTACGACTTATATTAGAAGAAAGATTAAGGAAAGGCAAACCTACGTTTCTAGCATTTGTAGACTTAGAGAAAGCTTTTGACAATGTCGACTGGAATACTCTCTTTCAAATTCTGAAGGTGGCAGGGGTAAAATACAGGGAGCGAAAGGCTATTTACAATTTGTACAGAAACCAGATGGCAGTTATAAGAGTCGAGGAACATGAAAGGGAAGCAGTGGTTGGGAAGGGAGTGAGACAGGGTTGTAGCCTTTCCCCGATGTTATTCAATCTGTTTATTGAGCAAGCAGTGAATGAAACAAAACAAAAATTCGGAGTAGGCATTAAAATCCACGGAGAAGAAATAAAAACTTTGAGGTTTGCCGATGACATTGTAATTCTGTCAGAGACCGCTAATGACTTGGAAGAGTAGTTGAACGGAATGGATAGTGTCTTGCAAGGAGGATATAAGATGAACATCAACAAAAGCAAAACGAGGATAATGGAATGTAGCCGGATTAAGTCGGGTGATGCTGAGGGAATGAAATTAGCAAACGAGACACTTAAAGTAGTAAAGGAGTTTTGCTATTTGGGGAGCAAAATAATTGATGATAGTCGAAGTAGAGAGGGTATAAAATGTAGACTGGAAATAGCAAGGAAAGCGTTTGTGAAGAAGAGAAATTTGTTAACATCCAGTACAGATTTAAGCGTCAGGAAGTTGTTTCTGAAAGTATTAGTATGGAGTGTAGCCATGTATAGAAGTGAAACAAGGACGATAAATAGTTTGGACGAGAAGAGAATAGAAGCTTTCGAAATGTGGTGCTACAAAAGAATGCTGAAGATTAGATATGTAGATCATGTAACTAATGAGGAGGTATTGATTAGAATTGGGAAGAAGAGGAGTTTGTGGCACAACTTGACAAGAAGAAGCGACCGGTTGGTAGGACATGTGTTGAAGCATCAAGGGATCACCAATTTAGAACTGGAGGTCAGCATGGAGGGTAAAAATCGTAGAGGGAGACCAAGAGATGAATACACTAAGCAGATTCAAAAGTATGTAGTTAAGGGCAGGTACTGGGAGATGAAGAAGCTTGCACAGGATAGGATAGCATGGAGAGCTGCATCAAACCAGGACTGAAGACCACAACAACAACATATAGGGAGTAAGAGCGGCCCTTCGCATTCCACTTGGTCACTCCTGACTCTACGCTAGTCTCTGCGATAAACTCGCTGTCGAGGACAAAGTACTGAACACTGTTACTTATGAAGTTTACGAGCCACTCGCATATCTGGGAACCTAATCCATATACTCGGACCTTCACTAAGAGTGTTTAGTAGGAACCGTGTCAAACACTTTACAGAAATCTAGGAATAGCAGTTGTCCGCTGGTCAAGCTCAGTTTTGAATGAGTGATGTTTTCTAAATTATTGCTGTTGTGGCCGGCCGATGTGGCCGAGCGGTTCTAGGCACTTCAGTCTGGAACCGCGCGATTGCTACTGTCGCAGGTTCGAATCCTGCCTTGGGCATGGATGTGTGTGATGTCCTTAGGTTAGTCAGGTTTAAGTGTTCTAAGTTCTTGGGGACTGACGACCTCAGATGTTAAATCTCATAGTGCTCAGAGCCATTTGAACCAATTGCTGATTTGTGGATAGAAGTTTTTATGTCAAATGGAAATTTGTTATATTCGAACTGAGAATATGTTTAAGAATTCTGCAGCAAATCGATGTTACGGAGTATGGTCTGTAATTTTTCAGGTCCTCCTTACACCCTTCTTATACACAGGACTCACCTGCGCTTATTTTCCAGTCGTTTTGTACTTCACATTGGATGAGAGATTCGCGATAAATGCAAGCTAAGTAAGGGGCCAATGTCATACAGTATTCTCTGTAAAACCGCATTCGCTTTCCATCCGGAGCTGGCGACTTACTTATTTTCAATTCTTGCAGTTGCTTCTGTATGCTGAGTGTGTCAAGTGTTAAGATCAAGAGGGAAGCACACTCATGCTCAAAAATTAAGGATAATGCTGATACATGGTGAAACAACGCTCTGGTGGGCGGTTTGCGGGTTTAAATCACCTCAGGATATGACCATGCGATGCATTTGATCTGCGGTCGTCGCACGGTGGTGCTGGCAGCAGTCCACATACACTGAGGTATGTTGGTGCATGTCAGAGTACGGTGCTGCAAGTAAGTGAGCAGACGTTTCCAGACGTGCTAATGGTGACTGCGTGTTGAAAATGGCTCAAACAACACATATTGATGACGTTATGAGGGGTAGAATACTAGGGCGATTGGAGGCTGGTCAAACACAGCAGTTCATATTACGGGCCCTCCGCGTGCCACAAAGTGTGATCGCAAGATTATGGCAACGATTCCAGCGGACAGGAAACGTCTCCAGGCGCTACAGTACGCGACCAACACCACAAGAAGACCGATATCTCACCACCAGTGCCTGCAGGCGGCCACGGACTACTGCAGGTAGCCTTGCTCGCGACCTTACCTCAGCCACTGGAACAGTTTTCTCTAGACGCACAATCTACAGACATGGTTTTTTTTCTCGCAGACCTGCAAGGTGAATTCCACTGACCCCTGGTCACAGAAGACTCCGTAAAGCCTGGTGTCAAGAACACAGTACATGGTCATTGGAACAGTGGCCCCAGGTTATGTTAAGGGACAAGTCCAGGTATAGTCTGAACAGTGATTCTCGCCGGGTTTTCATCTGGCGTGAACCAGGAACCAGATACCAACCCTTAATGTCCTTGAAAGGGACCTGTATGGAGGTCGTGGTTTGATGCTGTGGGGTAGGGTTATGATTGGTGCACATACACACCTGCATGTCTTTGACAGAGGAAATGTAACAGGTCAGATGTATCGGGATGTCATTTTGCACCAGAAAGTCTACCTTTTCAAGGGTGCAGTGGGTCCCACCTTCCTCCTGATGGATGATAACGCACGGCTCCATCGAGCTGCCATCATGGAGGAGTACCTTGAAACAGAAGATACCAGGCGAATAGAGTGGCCTGCCTGTTCTCCAGACCTAAACCCCATTGAGCACATCTGGGATGGGCTCGGTCGGCGTATCGCTGCACGTCTTCAAATCCCTACGACACTTCAGGAGCCCCGACAGGCACTGGTGCAAGAATGGGAGGCTACACCCCAGCAGCTGCTCGACCACCAGATCTAGAGTATGCCGAGCCATTGTGTGACATGTGTACGTGTGCATAGTGATCATATCTCATATTGATGTCAGGGTACAAGCACAAGAAACAGTGGCATTTCGTAGCACATGTGTTTTGGGACGGTTTTCTCACTTATCACCAATACTGTGGACTTACAGATTTGTGTAGTGTGTGTTCCCTATGTGCCTATGCTATTAACGGCAGTTTTGTGTAGTGCCACGTTGCGTGTCAACACATTCTGCAATTATCCTTAATTTATGAGCATGAGTGTATTACGATCATGATGTAATCTTACCTATCCAAGTATTATCTATCTCAATACAGGATGCTGAAATGCACTATTTTGACAAAACAGATACATCCTCTGAGAGTATATAATTATACAGAATTTTGCTAACTCTGCCATATGGTCTATCAGTATGTATCTCTAATACGATGTACACTGATCAGTCAGAGTATTATGACCCAGTATGTCAACCTTTGGCATGGATAACAGCAGCGATGCATCATGGTATGGGACCAATGAGGCCTTGATTGATCACTGGATGGGGTGGGCACCATATCTGCACCTACTAATTATCTAATTCCAATGAAGTCTGGGAGGGAAGGAGCGCGATGAACTCTGATGCCACATTCAGTCACAAGCCACATAGTTCTATCGGGTTGGCGGCCAGTAGATCAATTGGAACTCGCCACTGTGTTTCTCCAACCACTCCATCACAAGCCTGGCCTTGTGATATGACGCAGTATCTTGCTGGAAAATGCCACTGCCATTGGGAAACATGATCGACATAAAGTGGTGTACGTGGTCTGCAACCAGTCTACGACACTCCTTGGCCGCCATGGTGTCTTTCACGAGCTCCACTGGACCCATGATATGCCCACGTGATTGTCCCCAGAACATAATGTTCCCCAAGAAGACGACGGATTCGCGCCCTCCCATCGGCATGATGAAGAAGGCATCGGGATTCATCAGACCAAGCAATGTTCTGCGACTGCACCAACGTCCAGTGCCGATGCCACTAGCCCATTAAAGTCGTGGCGTTAACATTGGCACATGCATGGCTCATCGGTTGAGGAGGCCCATCGATAGGAGAGTTCAGTGCACTGTGTGTTCAGTCACTTGTATTCTGCCTATCATTAATGTCTGATGTTAGTTCTGCCACAGTTGGCCACCTGTCCCATTTCACTTGTCTGTCCAGCCTACGATATCCGGCATCTACACTCCTGGAAATGGAAAAAGAACACATTGACACCGGTGTGTCGGACCCACCATACTTGCTCCGGACACTGCGAGAGGGCTGTACAAGCAATGATCACACGCGCGGCACAGCGGACACACCAGGAACCGCGGTGTTGGCCGTCGAATGGCGCTAGCTGCGCAGCGTTTGTGCACCGCCGCCGTCAGTGACAGCCAGTTTGCCGTGGCATACGGAGCTCCATCGCAGTCTGTAACACTGGTAGCATGCCGCGACAGCGTGGACGTGAACCGTATGTGCAGTTGACGGACTTTGAGCGAGGGCGTATAGTGGGCATGCGGGAGGCCGGGTGGACGTACCGCCGAATTGCTCAACACGTGGAGCGTGAGGTCTCCACAGTACATCGATGTTGTCGCCAGTGGTCGGCGGAAGGTGCACGTGCCCGTCGACCTGGGACCGGACCGCAGCGACGCACGGATGCACGCCAAGACCGTAGGATCCTACGCAGTGCCGTAGGGGACCGCACCGTCACTTCCCAGCAAATTAGGGACACTGTTGCTCCTGGGGTATCGGCGAGGGCCATTCGCAACCGTCTCCATGAAGCTGGGCGACGGTCCCGCACACCGTTAGGCCGTCTTCCGCTCACGCCCCAACATCGTGCAGCCCGCCTCCAGTGGTGTCGCGACAGGCGTGAATGGAGGGACGAATGGAGACGTTGCGTCTTCAGCGATGAGAGTCGCTTCTGCCTTGGTGCCAATGATGGTCGTATGTGTGTTTGGCGCCGTGCAGGTGAGCGCCACAGTCAGGACTGCATACGACAGAGGCACACAGGGCCAACACCCGGCATCATGGTGTGGGGAGCGATCTCCTACACTGTCCAGACACCTCTGGTGATCGTCGAGGGGACACTGAATAGTGTACAGTACATCCAAACCGTCATCGAACCCATCGTTCTACCATTCCTAGGCCGGCAAGGGAACTTGCTGTTCCAACAGGACAATGCACGTCCGCATGTATCCTGTGCCACCCAACGTGCTCTAGAAGGTGTAAGTCAACTACCCTGGCCAGCAAGATCTCCGGATCTGTCCCCCATTGAGCATGTTTGGGACTGGATGAAGCGTCGTCTCACGCGGTCTGCACGTCCAGCACGAACGCTGGTCCAACTGAGGCGCCAGGTGGAAATGGCATGGCAAGCCGTTCCACAGGACTACATCCAGCATCTCTACTATCGTCTCCATGGGAGAATAGCAGCCTGCATTGCTGCGAAAGGTGGATATACACTGTACTAGTGCCGACATTGTGCATGCTCTGTTGCCTGTGTCTATGTGCCTGTGGTTCTGTCAGTGTGATCATGTGATGTATCTGACCCCAGGAATGTGTCAATAAAGTTTCCCCTTCCTGGGACAATGAATTCACAGTGTTCTTATTTCAATTTCCAGGAGTGTATAATGAGGAGTGGCCGTTCAACCCCACGACGTCTGGTCCACCTCGGTTTCACCACGTATTGAAGACACTCACCACAGCACTCCTCGAACACCCGACAAGTCCTGCAGTTCCAAAAATCCTCTTGCCGAGCCTCCGGGCCATCACAATTGGCACTAGGTCAAACTCAGGTAAAACGAGCGCCTTCGCCATGCCACAGTCGGACAGCACACTCACTGATGCTGCACGCATCGTACATGTGTCTGACCAGTAGTCATTCCCCGCCAGGTGAAGCTACTATGGCGCAGTCGGGTTTGTATCGATAGTAGGTCCGTAGTCGTAGTGTGGTCAGTGTGAATTACGCAGAATATCAAATGCCCACTTCTCTTCTATGTCTCTCATGTCCGAAGCATCATGTAAACTAACGTGTATTAATATATGTCACGGTAATACCACATTTTATTACCGGAATACTTAGAGGATGTAACTGACCTACTAAAGAGGCTGCGTGCACTACACCTGTCAGTAATCGAAAGCATTCGAGTTTTTAAATTTCACCCTTTATTTCCTGCATTTTTTACGCAGACCCATTTGCTAATGGAGGTTCATTAATATATTTTTTCACATACTCTCTAATGCAACAAACAGCTTCGAATCCCTAACCTTCTGGCAAGTAAACAACTCCTGATCGCTGTCCATTAGCATTACAGAAATGCAGATATCTTGCATTCCCCATTCGTATCCAGATACCTTCCATATATTGTCTTCAAAGTACCATGCGAATCTTGCTCGCACATTTGCAGTGATTTGCTGTTTTTGAGTACCAATTTAAAGATTTTCCTAGTAGCAATTGTTTTCGCCAAATACTCCAGTTTTTGCGTTTTGACCTGTATCTGTTCCATTTCCAGTTTTTCACTTCAGCTGCACTTAAAGGAGTAATTTCTTTAATCCTACCAATAACAGAACATTGTCAATATCGTATACTACCAACAAAACGGGGGGTGGACTTTAGAATCACCATCAGAAATATTTAAAAATTTGTTAATTTTTGTTGTCTTTTGTTAAGATTATACGTTTTAAAGAGACAGTGATGTCTAATTAGGATCCAGAACCTGGCAATATTGGGTATGAGATTTGTTATGTAATGTCGTATCTACTAGCCTACTACACATCAATTAGACTTCAATTTTTGGGTTAAGTTTAACTCAAAAATTAAAACAATTAAAGGATTTAGTAGAAGATTTCGTTGCAAACAATCAGTATTTACTTCAAAATTTTGAAATATAAAGTAAATTACTAAATTACAATATTTATGAAAGGTGGGCATAACCTAAACTCACTCCCCCCCCCCCCTCCCACCACTCCCCCCCCCCCCCAATGTTATTGCTAGGATTAACAGGGACCTGCTAAAGTTTATTCAATACAGCGCTTCTTTTTATTAAGACCTATCGAATATCGTCATTTCTAGAAACAGTAACAATATATGGCACTTTTTTCTTAAGACATGTAGAAGAACAAGAGGTACAATGCCCAGTTCATCACAAGTTGAAAGAATACAACCATTTTTTAAGCAGATCCAACTGGGAATGCTGGTTTACAAATAGATGTTTTGTATATCCCCTAACGTATTAAACACGAATCTATCATTTTCTGAAAGTATGCCAATGTGTGATCACTTTCCAGCAGCATTTACAGTAAGTGCAGACATCTTGTATTCCCCTTTCGTATCCACATTTTTTCCATATTCTTTGTGTAAACGTGCATGCAAATTAATAAAGATATTTCATAAAATATTTAATAAAATAATTATTTAATTATTATTTATTTATTATCATTATTATTATTATTTATTAATTATAAAATAATTATTTAATAAAATAATAAAATATTTAATAAAATAAAAATTTTATAAATATTGAATAAAATAGTTAATAAAGATATTTGATATCTTATTGGATACCCCACTAGGTGTGGATCGCTTTCTTTAACACCCAAAGATGAAGCGGATTCTCCACCTAGCCGGAATATCTACAAAGTGCTTGCACGAGCACATCTGTTACCAAATATCTATCCAGAAAAACTTCTATAAATACACAGTGCAAACTGCCAATGCTTGCTCTTATATAAACCACAGGAAAAGGATTGCAGCAAAAGGGAGTATGTTACCATTCTAATTAGTGCATTGTAGATGGGTGTGCAGACTTAAGCTATCTTAAATACATCATTGTGCTTACTTTTTCTTACAAGCTCTTTCTCCATGGCCCCCTAACAAAGGTGATACCCATTTTTAATTTGTCCTATTTCGATAACACAGAATACTGACCAACTGCAGCTATCAAAGCTTCTTATATGCTCGAAAGATCCTTGTAAGAGATGGAAAAAAACTGTGACGGCAGATCCTCCCAATTTAGGTCTGAGTAGGCTTCGGAGATGGTCCAAAGTCGGACTTACCAAGCCGAGTGATTTCTTTACGTATGCCTATTTTCTCGGTGAGGGTTTTTGTGCTAAATTTAAACTATCTCCATTGAAGTTCGCAGAGTGGAGACGACACATTACTAGATCTATCGGAAACATCGCCCCCTGAGCGGGAGAACGTGAAGGCTCTCTGACACAAATTCAGACATTTGTAGGTCGCGAAAAGTAGTGAAGGAGGATAAGGGCACACCGTGACTCTACAACATCATTAGGAAGCTTTTAGCAAAGCAGAAAGAGATGCAAAGCAGATTCAAACGAAGCCCAAACCTTGCTGACCAATAAAAGCTGTAGTCAAACCAAGCATATAGCCAGCTATGCGAGCAGCTTCTAATAAGCTGGATGGCAAGATCTTGTTGTCAAATTATCCTAAAGAGTTTTGGTCCGGCATAAAGACAGTCAATGGAATAAAGTAGTCTGCTCAATTGCTCGCTGACTATTAGGGCATCGACACTGAAGATGTTAAAACGGAGACCAAAGTACTACATTCTAGCCTTCGCAGAAGAGTACAACACAGTTCCTATGTTCAATCGTCGTACAGATGTGAAAACCTCAAGTCTACAAATAAGAGACTGAAATTGAGAAACAGTTCGAAACTCTGACCAGTAACACCGACCCCATTTAGATCAGCGAAGTTAAGGGCTGTCGGGTTTTGCTAGCACTTGGATGAGTGACTATTCGGGTCTGCCGAGCGCTGTTGGCAAGCAGGGTACACTCTACCCTGTGAGGCCACAAGACCTGCTCAGAAGCCCGTCAGATTTTGTACTGAATACGTAGAGGCAATCAGGTAACCGGGGAGAAATCTTTGGAGCAGAGGAAACACTTCAGTTGATCGACACAGAAGGAAATACAAAAATGTTTAGGAAAGAAAGGATTGCTGCAATATAATTCGCATAAGAATGAAATCAGTAAAACGTCTAGGGGAGATAAAGCCAAATGGCTAGCTACTGGGAAAATGTGAAGAAATCAAAAAGATCTTCAGAAGGTCTGATTCAGAATATATACTACTGGCCATTAAAATTGCTGCACCACGAAGATGACGTGCTACAAACGCGAAATTTAACCAACAGGAAGAAGATGTTGTGATATGCAAATGATTAGCTTTTCAGAGCATTCACACAAGGTTGGCGCCGGTGGCGACACCTACAACGTGCTGACACGAGGAAAGTTTCCAACCGATTTCTCATACACAAAACAGCAGTTGACCGGCGTTGCCTGGTGAAACGTTGTTGTGATGCCTCGTGTAAGGAGGACAAATGGGTACCATCACGTTCCCGACTTTGATAAAGGTCGGATTGTAGCCTATCGCGATTGCGGTTTATCGTATCGCGACATTGCTCCTCACGTTGGTCGAGATCCAATGACTGTTACCAGAATATGGAATCGATGGGCTGAGGGGGGTAATACGGAACGCCGTGCTGGATCCCAACGGCCTGCTATTACTAGCAGTCGAGATGACAGGCATCTCGATCCCTGAGTTAACAGATGGGGACGTTTGCAAGACAACAACCATCTGCATGAATAGTTCGACGACATTTGCAGCAGCATGGACTATCAGCTCGGAGACCATGGCTGCGGTTACCCTTGATGCTGCATCACAGACAGAAGCACCTGCGATGGTGTACTCAACGATGAACCTGGATGCACGAATGGCAAAACGTCATTTTTTCGGATGAATCCAGGTTCTGTTCAAAGCATCATGATGGTCGCATCCGTGTTTGGCGACATCGCGGTGAACGCACATTGGAAGCATGTATTCGTCATCGCCATACTGGCGTATCACTCAGCGTGATGATATGGGGTGCCGTTTGTTACACGTCTCGGTCACCTCTTGTTCGCACTGACGGCACTTTGAACAGTGGATGTTACATTTAAGATGTGTTACGACACGTGACTCTACCCTTCATTCGATTCCTGTGAAACCCCACATTTCAGCAGGATAATGCACGACCGCATGTTGCAGGTCCTGCACGGGCCTTGCTGGATACAGAAAATGTTCGACTGCTGTCCTGGCCAGCACATTCTCCAGATCTCTCACCAATTGAAAACGTCTGGTCAATGGTTACCGAGCAACTGGCTCGTCACAATACGCCAGTCAATACTCGTGATGAACTGTGGTATCGTGTTGAAGCTGCATGGGCAGCTGTACCTGTACACGCTATACAAGCTCTGTTTGACTCAATGCCCAGGAGTATCAAGGCCCTTATTACGGCCAGAGGTGGTTGTTCTGGGTACTGATTTCTCAGGATCTATGCACCCAAATTGCATGAAAATCTAATCACATGTCAGTTATAGTATAATATATTTGTACAGTGAATACCCGTTTATCATCTGTATTTCTTCTTGGTGTAGCAATTTTAATGGCCAGTAGTGTACAAACCTCGAAATAACTATTGGTGAAATTAAAAAGTAGATAATGTAAAATCTGCATCTATTCTTCGCAAGCCACCTTACGGTGTGGGGAGGGAGGGGGGGGGGTGTACTTTCTGTACCACTGTCATTTCAGCCCTTTGGTGGAAGATGTTGGAAATTCTCAGGCAAAGAGATGTAAGCTATATGGAAAGACGACAATATGCAATAGGAACAAGAACCCAGAGGTAAAAATAAGAACGGACGAGGACAAAAGAAGTGATAGGATTTGAAAGCGGTTAAGACGAAGTTCTAATGTTTCATCCACACTGTTCAGTTCCACACTGTTCAGTTTCTACGCCGAAAAAGGAATGACGGTAAAGAAAAAAACGTTTAAGAAGTGGAATTAAATTTCAGGGTGAAAGGTTAATGCTGTCATCACTGAAACTGAGGATGAATTGCAGAACCTGTCGAGAGGAATGAACAGATCGAATGAGCACAGACAATGGGTTTAGAGTAAACCAAAGACAGGCGAAAGTAATGAGGAGTAGCGAAAACGAGATCAGCGCTGAACTTAGACGAAACGAAGGGATCGCTCTACCTAATAGCACAAGGTTAGCGCTGCATGCGGAACTGCCGCCGCGAGTCCTTGACAGCTTCCGCGCTTATCTTCCACCTGATAGCCGCGGGCTGTGCGAGGAAGAGGCGGCGGGAGAACAGCAGAGCTACAACACGACAGAGCACGGCAGCGGCTGAGGCGCTGAGCTGCCTACCGGGTGAGATACACACACTGCTGCTCAGAGGGAATGGAGCACCGCCAGCTGAACACGGGGGAAATTATCGAACTGGGGTGACGCGGAAGAATACTGAAGATTAGATAGGTATATTCAGATGGTAGTCGACCGTGAAATACATTACTGGCCATTAAAATTGCTACACCAAGGAGAAATGCAAATGATAAACGGATATTCATTGGATAAATATATTATGCTTGAACTTACATGTGATTACATTTTCACTCAGTTTGGGTACATAGATCCTGAGAAACAAGTAAGCAGAACAACCACCTCTGGTCGTAATAACGGCATTGTTACGCCTGGGCATTGAGTTAAAGAAAGCTTGGATGGCGTGTACAGGTACAGCTGCCCATGCAGCTTCAACACGATATCACAGTTCATCAAGAGTAGTGAATGGCGTATTGTGACGAGCCAGTTGCTCGGCCACCACTGACCAGACATTTTCAATTGGTGGGAGATCTGGAGAATGTGCTGGCCAGGGCAGCAGTCGAACATTTTCTGTATCCAGAAAGGCCTGTACATGATCTGCAACATGCGGTAGTGCATTATCCTGCTGAAATGTAGGGTTTCGCAGGGATCGAATGAAGGGTAGAGCCACGGGTCGCGTCCACTGTTCAAAGTGCCGTCAATGCGAAAAAGATGTGACCGACGTATAACCAATGGCACCCCATACCATCACGCCGGGTGATACGTCACTATGGCGATGACGAATACACGCTTCCAATGTGCGTTCACCGCGATGTCGCCAAACGCAGATGCGACCATCATGATGCTATAAACAGAACCTGGATTCATCCGAAAAAATGACGTTTTGCCATTCGTGCACCCAGGTTCGTCGTTGAGTACACCATCGCAGGCGCTCTAGCCTGCCAGGGTAGCCGCAGCCATGGTCTCCGAGCTGATAGTGCATGCTGCTGCAAACGTCGTCGAACTGTTCGTGCAGATGGTGATTGTCTTGCAAACGTCCCCATCTGTTGACTCAGGGATCGAGACGTGGCTGCACCATCCGTTACAGCCATGTGGATAAGATGCATGTCATCTCGACTGCTAGTGATACGAGGCCGTTGGGATCCAGCACGGCGTTCCGTATTGCCCTCCTGAACCCACCGATTCCATATTCTGCTAACAGTCATTGGATCTCGACCAAAGCGAGCAGCAATGTCGCGATACAATAAACCGCAATCGCGATAGGCTACTATCCGACCTTTATCAAAGTCGGAAACGTAACAGTACGCATTTCTCCTCCTTACACGAGACATCACAACAACGTTTCACCAGGCAACGCTGTTTGTGTATGAGAAATCGTTTGGAAAATTCCTCATGACAGCACGTTGTAGGTGTCGCCACCGGCGCCAATCTTGTGTGAATGCTCTGAAAAGCTAATCATTTGCATATCAAAGCATCTTCTTCCTATCGATTAAATTTTGCGTCTATAGCACGTCATCTTCGTGGTGTAACAATTTTAATGGCCAGTAGTGTAGATGTATAACGAGTTGAGGAGAATAGAACTTTATGGTATAACTTTATTAAAAGAAGAGTTAAGTTGACAGGGCACATCCTGAGGCCTGAAGGAGTAGCTAATCTGGTAAAGGACAGAAGTGTGCAGGGTAAATGATCCGTGCTCCGGCTCGCCTTGGTGCCATTGACAGGTTGGCGTCGTATATTGGGATTGTCACCTCTCGTTTTCTTAGTCTGTTCACTGGCACCACTGCGTTTGTTCGCTTTGTCTGTCCGTCAGTGGCAGCAGCTGAGCTTATCGATAGCAAGTACTGTGGTACTATCTTTGGAGCAACCTCTAGTATTTCCGGGTCTTCGTGTGTCAGGCAGTACGCTTAGGACTGGGAGCAGGTAACAGGGTGTTACGAAAAGGTACGGCCAAACTTTCAGGAAACATTCCTCACGCACAAATAAAGAAAAGATCTTACGTGGACATGTGTCCGGAAACGCTTAATTTCCATGTTAGAGCTCATTTTAGTTTCGTCAGTATGTACTAAACTTCCTCGATTCACAGCTAGTTGGCCCAATTGAAGGAAGATAATGTTGACTTCGGTGCTTCTGTTGACATGCGACTCATTGCTGTACAGTACTAGCATCAAGCGCATCAGTACGTAGTATCAACAGGTTAGTGTTCATCACGAACGTCGTTTTGCAGTCAGTGCAATGTTTACAAATGCGGAGTTGGCAGATGCCCATTTGATGTATGGATTAGCACGGGGCAATAGCCGTGGCGCGGTGCGTTTGTTTCGAGACAGATTTCCAGAACGAAGATGTCCCGACAGGAAGACGTTCGAAGCAATTGACGGCGTCTTAGAGAGCACGATGGATTAGTAGAGGCGGACCAATTCCATGGCCTCCACGCTCTCCTGACCTCAACCCTCTATCAACCCTCTTCTTTCATTTATGGGGGCATTTGAAAGCTCTTGTCTACGCAACCCCGGCACCAAATGTAGAGACTCTTCATGCTGATATTGTGGACGGCTGTGATACAATACGCCATTCTCCACGGCTGCATCAGCGCATCTGGGATTCCATACGACGGAGAGTGGATCCATGTATCCTCGCTAACGGAGGACATTTCGAACATTTCCTGTAACGAAGTGTTTGACGTCACGCTGGTACGTTCTGTTGCTGTGTGTTTCCATTCCATGATTAATGTGATTTGAAGAGAAGTAATAAAATGAGCTCTAACATGGAAAGTAAGCGTTTCCGGCACATGTCCAGATAACATATTTTCTTTCTTTGTGTGTGAGGAACGTTTCCTGAAAGTTTGGCCGTACATTTTTGTAACACCCGGTATGCACTGCCCGATGGAAGGATGTGGTCGCGAGAGTGCACGACCACGTCGCGGTCCGGATTCAGCGAGTTTAAGTGCAAGCTTCACTTGTGTGTGTGTGTGTGTGTGTGTGTGTGTGTGTGTGTGTGTGTGTGTGTGTGTCCATGGAAGTGACCTCATAGCCATAAGCTGTCAGTCTACGATTCATACTGGCACCTTTCCCTTGCCTGACTTGAGCGGGGTCGACCGTTGGTTGGTCGTTCAGTCGGTCGTCTCATCGGAAGACGTGCATTTGGCCTCCGACCGCTTCTGGGCCCTCTGTTTTTCTGTCAGCTTGTGGTTCGTGCTTGTTGTTCCACAGTGACTGGTTTTAGCATTGTTTGAGTTATTGGTCGAATTGTTTTCGCGCGTCCGGTTGTATATAGTGTGTTTGAATGAGCAGTTATTTTAACGCTGTCTGCGTACTGTATTTTTGGAGTGGTTCCTTCTGTCTTTCGGTGTTTTAAAAGCTGAATTCTGCAGACGCAGTGCTGTCTATCACTTCGCCCTCGTTTGAATTATTTGATCATTGTACTGGTGGATTTAGTAAGCGGGTTGGTCGGCATTTAAACTGTACCTACTTTGAGTTGCCATCCTGTTACGTGAGCATAACGCTTGGATGCCTGTCTCACCGCTTACGCAGCTTCAGGGACTTTTCCTAGGTCGATCCTTGGAGCGCTCTCTGTGGATCACTCCCTTCTTTATTTGGTCTGATTGTGTCAATTGTTTAAAAAATAATATTTTGTTTAAATTATTCCCATTGCTTGAATTCTTCTTAATAAGGCCTTCAGTCGTCAGTGTAGCTTACATTTTTTTAAAATGATTGTTTTAAAAATAATTTTGGTATTTTCAACGTGTAATTGTCTTCCTCATTTGTATTTCAGGCCTTCAGGCGTTTAATGTTCTGAAGTATTGCTCGTGGCTTTCAACCGATAAATAATTTGGATTATTTCTTAATAAGGCCTTCAGCCGTCAGTGTAGCTTGTTTTACAGTCAATTTTTTTTAAATGATTGTTTTGAAAAAAATATTTCCTGAAATAAAGTGTACGTGTTTACTGTGCAACTAACTGTACCTAATTAGGTCCCATCCCCCGCCTTTTACTGCTTTCCCTAAGTCCCATGTTTCAGTAAAAATCGTAGAGAGACGGGAAGGTCTGAAGATACAGAAGTTATCAAGTTCAAATGGATGCAGTTAGTTGTACGTCATTTGTTGCAGGTCGTGGTTGACGTTTCACATGTGGCTGAACACTTCCTGTTTCCTTAAATAACGTTACTATCCGGCGAACGGTCCGGACACTTGGATGATGTCGTCCAGGATACCGAGCAGCATACATAACACACGCCCGTTGGGCATTTTGATTATAATAGCCATACATCAACACGATATAGACCTTTTCCGCAACTGTTAAACGGTTCATTTTAACACGGGTAATGTATCACGAAGCAAATACTGTCCGCACTGGCAGAATGTTACGTGATACCACGTACTTACACGTATGTAACTATTACAGCGCCATCTATCGCAAAGCGAAAAAAGTGTTCCAACTAAAACATTCATACTTCTTTACGTACTACACGAATATGTAATAAAAATGGGAGTTCCTATTTTTTAAAAAAAACGCTGTTGATACCCGTTTGACCTATTGCAGCACCATCTAGCGGGCCAACCATTGCGCCATCCAGTTTCCCCCTTCAAGCTAAACGAGTTTCGTTCTTCGTAGTTTTTTTCGTTTGTTGCTTATTTCGTGAGATATTTGTCCCGATCACTATCAATGGACCACCCTGTATGCAAACACTTCGGTTGCACAAAATTTTGTCAGTTAACCACGATTTCTATTGCACTCAGGCAATCTTCATCAGAATAAAACGTTACATGGTATACTTTAATATGTAATGACATGGATTGAAATAATATACACTTAATAGGATTACTTCCATAAATTACGTACAAACAGAATGTACTTACATGTAATCACACCATAGTTTAAAACGTCTGAGCAAAAGAGCTCTCGTCAAACAGAAATGTCTTAGTAATAAAAACTAAAACGTAAAAATATAACATGAGTGTCAACCAGATAAAATACTCCATGGAATATAATGACAGCTCCAAGGCCGCTTAGGACCAGGAACGGCAAAACACAGCAGCTACCGTCAGACTAAACTGCTAATACGCCGAGGCAGCCATGAGGCGGACGCGTATACAGATTCGCGCCATCTAGCAGGAAGTAAATACAGGCTGATTAAGAACAAATGAGGCATTTTAAGGACAATTTTAAACATTACTGGTAACAAATAGGAACCAGTATATGAAAGTTACAACATAAGATAACATTTTTTTTGTAAAAGAAAATACCGTTAAGGTAATATACAAAGAAAACACAAGATTGGAAGGATAAACGATGCTTAGGAGACCACATTGAGGACAGTCTCGCCATTCAGACAATATTAATTAGCGGCTATATACCTCGAAAAAGTTTTTGTTGCCTAATTGCAACTTTTCTTTAAAAATGAGACCGTCCCTTACAGATAGGCGTTTAAAAATTTCTAGCTCTTCTACAATGTTAAGCCTAAAGCCTTATTTCTCTGAATGCAAGATCTGGACATCTACATCTTTAGGATTGTGCCCTGTGATTAATAAATGGTCGGCGAAAGTTGAATTATGAACATTGGTGCCTGTTTTTCCTAGAATGTGTTCCTTGACCTTATCGAAATAGCTCAGCCCGTTTGCCCAAAATAATAGGCGAGACACTTGTCGCAAATAATTTTACAAACACCAGAATTTTGTACAGAGGAAAGTGTAGGTTTCAAGTTATGTTTGATGTTTAACGAATTATTAGAGGAAAAGGCTATTATACAGTTATACTTATTTTGAAGCAGACGCTGTATTTTGTAAGATTCTGGAGCCAGAAATGGTAAAGATAAAAAGTTTTTTTCATAAGGTTCATTATTAGAAATGCCTAGGGTGGTGATTCCCTTATTGGTTTTACTACAAAAAATATTAACTACTGTGGAAGGGTCATAGCGATTACTGATTTCAGATTTGAGATTTTCACTAGAAAGGCAGATGGAAATGGCTCTACGGATATCTGAATGAAAAAAGGCTTTTTTTTATGAGAACGTGGGTATTCTGAAGTGAAAGGTATAATTTCATCAGAACTAGTTTCTCTACAGAAGATATTGAAGCTAATCTTGTCATCTACCATCGTAAGAGTGAGATCTAGAAAGTTTAACTGCCGAAACTCATTTCCAAGTACACAAGTGAAAGAAATATTTACGTGAAACTCGTTACAAAATTTGAATAGTCGGTCAATACCATCGTTAGGCCCTTTGTAAATGATCAAGAAGCCGTCGACGTATCTAGCGTAAGAAAGAATGCCTACAGGTGATGCTGAGAATTTACTGAAAAATTTTACTTCTAAGGAATTAATGAACGCATCTGCAAGGATTCCTGCTAAGGGTTCCCCATTGCAAGGCCATCTCGTTGATACAGCTTTCCACTACACTAAAAATAATTGTATTGCACTACGATACGAAGTGTATTCATAAGATAGGTGATCTGCTCATCAGATAAGTCTTTTCTGAATGAGCGTAATTTTTTTCTACTATGCATGAGGCTGAAAGTACTGGCACGTTTGTGTAGAGATTTTTAATGTCAAGAGAAAGTAATTTTGTGTCTATCACAGTGAACGTCTTTAATTTTACTAACAAAATCTTGACTATTGGAAACAGAATAATTATTACGAAAAATTTTCTCAATACGTCTTGCAGAAATTTAGCTAAGTAGTGATAGACACTGTTCATACTGTTGGAAATTGGGCGGATCGGATGGTCTTTTTTATGGAATTTAAGCTGAGCTCATAATTTAGGCGGTTGCGGATTCGTGTTGATTAGCTGCTTCTTTTGAAAACGTTTCAGAAGATTTTGGCATCGTTAATTGTTCTGATTTCTTCCTGCAAAGTTGGTGTGGGGTCCTCATGTAGCTCGGAAATATCGTTATCCTCAAAGAACTGTACTACAGTTTTTGTAACATATTCTTGTTTACTAGCCGTGACAATGGTGTTACGCTTATCAGACTTCGTTACCAAAGCATCTTTTTCTACGAACTTCGTATTTATGGTTTCAATTTTTTTTTGTCGGAATTAACAATATTATGAGAATTAGTTAGGTTTTTGCTGACTATATTACAAACGTCATGTGCTACTCTAGTTTGAGGGAACTGTCCATTTTTACTCTGTCTAGGCAGCCTACGTCATCAGTTATTTGCTGAATGTATTCCATCTCTGTCTTCGTCGACAGTTTTTGCCCTCTAAAACTCCCTCTAGTACCATGGAAGTCATTCCCTCATGTCTTAACGATGTCCTATCATTCTGTCCCTTCTCCTTGTCAGTGTTCTCCACATATTCCTTTCCGATACTGCACAGAACCTCCTTGTTCTTTACCTTATCAGTCCACCTAATTTTCAGCATTCGTCTGTAGCACACATCACAAATGCTTCGATTCTCTTCTTTTCCGGTTTTCCCACCGTCCATATTTCACTACCATACAAAGCTGTGCTCCAAACGTACATTCTTACAAATTTCTTCCTCAATTTAATGCCTTTGCTTGATACTAATAGACTTCTCACGGCCAGGAATGCCCTATTTGCCAGTGCGCGTCTGTTTTTGCCGGCCTCCTTGCTCCGTTCATCATTGGTTACTTTGCTGCCTAGGTAGCATAATTCCTTAACTTCATCTACTTCGTGGCCACCAATACTGGTGTTACGTTTCTCGCCGTTCTCATTTCTGCTACTTCTTACTACTGTAGTTTTTCTTCTATGTATTTTCAATCCAATAATTACACTGTTCATTCCTTTCAGAAGAGCACGTAACTCTTCTTCACTTTTGCTCACGATAGCAATGTCATCAGCGAATCGTATCAATGATATACTTTCACCTTGAATTTTAATTCCGCTGCTGAACCTTTATTTTATTTCTATCATTGCTTCTTCGATATACAGATTGAACAGTAAGGGCGAAAGACTACATCTCTGCCTTACACCCTTTTTAATCCGAGCACTTCGTTCTTCGCTGTCCACTCTTATTATTCACTATTCGCTCTTGTGCATATTGTATATTATCCGTCTCTCCCTATAGCTTACCCGTCTTTTTCTCAGAATTTCGATCATCTTGCTCCATTTTGCAATGTCGAACGCTTTTTCCAGGTCTTTAGTTGCGTCCATTATCAGTCGCAATTGTCTGTCTGAGTTCTTTACCTTTTCTAACCTTTCCTAAAGGCAAACTGATCGTCATCTAACACATCGTTAGTTATCTTTTCCACTCTTCTGTGTATTATTCTTGTCAGCAACTTGGATGCATGAGCTGTTGAGCTGATTGTGCGATAATTCTCGCACTTGTCAGCTCTTGGACTCTTCATAAATGTGTGGATGATACTTTTCCGAAAGTCGGATGCTATATCGGCAGGCTCATACATTCTACTCACCAATGTGAATAGTCGTTTTATTGCCACTTTCCTCAATGTTTCTAAAAATTCTGATGGTGTTTTATCTGTCCCTTCTGCCTTATTTTATCTTAAGTCGTCCAAGGCTCTCTTAAATACTAATGCTGGATCCCGTATCTCTTCTAAATCGACTTCTGTTTCTTCTATCACATGAGACAAATCTTTCCCCTCTTAGAGACCTTCAAATGTACTCTTTCCACATATCTGCCCTCTCCTCTGCATTTAACAGTGGAATTCCTGTTGCAATCTTAATGTTACCGCTCTTGCTTTTAATTTCGCTGAAGGCTTATTTGACTTCCCTATATGCTGAGCCAGTCCTTCCGAGAACCATTTCTTTTTCGATTTCTTCACATTTTTCATGCAGCCATTTCGTCTTCGCTTCCCTGCACTTCCTATTTATTTCATTCCTCAACTACTTGTATTTCTGTATTCCAGAATTTCCCTGGACATTTTTCTACTTCCTTCGTCTGTTACCCATGATTTCTTCGCAATTACCTTCTTTGTACCTATGTTTTCCTTTCCACATTCTGTGATTGCCCTTTTTAGAGATGTCCACTCCTCTTCACATCTACTGCCTGCCGAGCTATTCCTTATTTTCCTATCTACAGCCTTAGAGAACTTCAAGCGTATTTCACCATTCCTTAATACTTCCGTATCCCCCTTCTTTGCGTATTGATTCTTCCTGACTAATTTCTTAAACTTCAACGTACTCTTCACCACTACTACATTGTGATCTGAGTCTATATCTGCTCCTGGGTACGACTTACAATCCAGAATGTGTGTCTGACCATTATGTAATCTAACTGAAATTTTCCGGTAATACCTGACCTTTTCCAAGTAAATCTCTTCCTCTTGTGATTCTTGAACAGAGTATTCGTTATTACAAGCTGATATTTATTACAGAATTCAATCACTCATTCTTCTCCCTCATTCCTTGTCCCTAACCCATATTTTCCTGTAACGTTTTCTTCTACTCCTTCCCCTACAACTACATTCCAGTCCGCCATGACTATTAGACTTTCATCTTTACATATTGTAATACCCCTGCAATATCCTCATATAATATCTCTGTCTCTTCATCTTCAGCTTGTCACGTCGGCATGTATACCTGAACTATCGTTGTATGTGTTGGTTTGCAGTCGCTCCTGATAAGAACAACTCTGTCTGTACTGTTCACAGTAACACACCCTCTGCCCTACCTTCCTATTCATAACGAATCCTACAGCCGTTATACCATTTTCTTCTGCTGTTGATATTACGCTATACTCATCTGATCAGAAATCCTTGTCTTCTTTCCATTTCACTTCACTGACCCCTGCTATATCCAGACTGCATTTCCCTTTTCAGATATTCTAGCTTCCCTGCCACGTTCAAGCTTAGGGCATTCCACACCCAATTCGTATAACATTATCCTGTCGTTGGTCATTCAGTCTTTTTCTCATGGTCATCTCCTCCTTGGCAATCCCCTCCCGGAGATCCAAATGAGACACTATTCCGGAATGTTTGGCAATGGAGAGATCATCATAACACTTTTTTAAATTACAGGCGACGTGTCATTTGGATACACGTTATGTCTACATCAACATCTACATGGATACTCTGCAAATCACATTTAAGTGCCTGGCAGAGGGTTCCCCTATACTCTGTTATTCCTAACTCGTATAGCGCGGGTAAATAACCAACAGCTATATCTTTTCGTACGAGCTCTGATTTCAGTTTATTTTATCGTGTTGATCGTTTCTCGCTATGCAGGCCGTTGTCAACAAAATATTTTCGCATTCGGAGGCGAAAGTTGTTGATTGGAATTTCGTGAGAAGATTCCGTCGGAACGAAAAACTTCATTCTGTCAATGAAGTCCAGCCCAAATACTGTGTCATTTCAGTGTCACTCTCTTCCATATTTCTCGATAATACAATACGTGCTGCCCTTCTTTGAACTTTATCGATGAACTCCGTCAGTCCTATCTGGTAAGGATCCCACACCGCGCAGCAGTATTCTAAAAGAGGACGGGCAAGAGTAGTGTAGGCAGTCTCCTTAGTAGATCTGTTACATTTTCTATGTGTCCTGCCAATAAAACGTAGTATTTGGCTATCCTTCCCCACAACATTTTCTATGTGTTCCTTCCATTTTAAGTTGTTCGTAATTGTAATTCCTAGGTGTTTAGTTGAATTTACTGCCTTTAGATTTGAATGACTTATCGTGTAACTGAAGTTTAACGGATTCTTTTTAGCACTCACGTGGATGACCTCACATTTTTCGTTATTTAGGGTCAACTGCCAATTTTCACACCATTCAGATCTCTTTTCTAAATCGTTCTACAATTTGTTTGATCTTCTGATGACTTTATAAGTCGATAAACGACAGCGTCATCTGCAAGCAACCTGAGACGCCTGCTCAAATTTTCTTCCAAATCGTTTATATAGATGAGGAACAGCAAAGGGCCTATAACACTACCTTGAGAAATAACTTCTATTTTACTCGATGACTGTCCGTCAATTACCACGAACTGTGACCTCGCTGAGAGGAAATCACAAATCCAGTCACATACCTGAGACGATATTCCGTAAGCACGCAATTCCAGTACAAGCCGCTTGTGTGGTACAGCGTCAAAAGCCTTCTGGAAATCCAGAAATACAGAATCGATCTGAAATCCCTTCACAATAGCACCTAACACTTCATGCGAATAAAGAAATAGCTGTGTTTCACAAGAACGATGTTTTATAAATCCACGTTGACTGTGTGTCAATAGACAGTTTTCTTCGAGGTAATTCATAATGCCGGTCGGTGTGGCCGAGCTGTTCTATGCGCTTCAGTCCGGAACCACGCTGTTGCTAAGGTCGCAGGTTCGAATCCTGCCTCGGGCAAGGATGTGTGTTATGTGCTTTGGTTAGTTAGATTTTAAGTAGTTCTAATTCTAGGGGACTGATGACTTAGATGTTAAGTCCCATAGTTCTTAGAGCTCTTTCAACCTTTTCTTTTTTAATCATAACTTGGTTCAAGCATCATAAAAGAAGGTTGTATACATGGAAGAATCCTGGAGATACTAAAAGGTATCAGATAGATTATATAATGGTAAGACAGAGATTTAGGAATCAGGTTTTAAATTGTAGGACATTTCCAGGGGCAAATGTGGACTCTGACCACAATCTATTGGTTATGACCTGTAGGTTAAAACTGAAGAAACTGCAAAAAGATGGGAATTTAAGGACATGGGATCTGGATAAGCTGAAAGAACCAGAGGTTGTACAGAGTTTCAAGGAGAGCATAAGGGAACAATTGACAGCAATGGGGGAAAGAAACGCAGTAGAAGAAGAATGGGTAGCTCTGAGGGATGAAGTAGTGAAGGCAGCAGAGGATAAAGTAGGTAAAAAGACGAGGGCTGCTAGAAATCCTTGGGTAACAGAAGAAATATTGAATTTAATTGATGAAAGGAGAAAATATAAAAATGCAGTAAATGAAGCAGGCAAAAAGGAATACAAACGTCTCAAAAATGAGATCGACAGGAAGTGCAAAATGGCTAAGCAGGGATGGCTAGATGACAAATGTAAGGATATAGAGGCTTATCTCACTAGGGGTAAGATAGATACTGCCTACAGGAAAATTAAAGAGACCTTTGGAGAAAAGAGGACCACTTGTATGAATATTAAGAGCTCAGATGGAAACCCAGTTCTAACTAAAGAAGGGAAAGCAGAAACGTGGAAGGAGTATATAGAGGGTCTATACAAGGGCGATGTACTTGAGGACAATATTATGGAAATGGAAGAGGATGCGGATGAAGATGAAATGGGAAATACGATACTGCTTGAAGAGTTTGACAGAGCACTGAAAGACCTGAGTCGAAACAAGGCCCCTGGAGTAGACAACATTCCATTGGAACTACTGACGGCCTTGGGAGAGCCAGTCCTGACAAAACTCTACCATCTGGTGAGCAAGATGTATGACACAGGTGAAATACCCTCAGACTTCAAGAAGAATATAATAATTCAAATCCCAAAGAAAGCAGGTGCTGACAGATGAGAAAATTACCGAACTATCAGTTTAATAAGTCACAGCTGCAAAATACTAACGCGAATTCTATACAGACGAATGGGAAAACTGGTAGATGCGGACCTCGGGGAGGATCAGTTTGGATTCCGTAGAAATGTTGGAACACGTGAGGCAATACTGATCTTACGACTTATCTTAGAAGAAAGATTAAGAAAAGGCAAACCTACGTTTCTAGCATTTGAAGATTTAGAGAAAGCTTTTGACAACGTTGACTGGAATACTCTCTTTCAAATTCTGAAGGTGGCAGGGGTAAAATACAGGGAGCGAAAGGCTATTTACGATTTGTACAGAAACCAGATGGCAGTTATTAGAGTCGAGGGGCATGAAAGGGAAGCAGTGGTTGGGAAAGGTGTGAGACAGGGTTGTAGCTTCTCCCCGATGTTATTCAATCTGTATATTGAGCAAGCAGTAAAGGAAACAAAAGAAAAATTTGGAGTAGGTATAAAAATTCATGGAGAAGAAGTAAAAACTTTGAGGTTCGCCGATGACATTGTAATTCTGTCAGAGACGGCAAAGGATTTGGAAGAGCAGTTGAACGGAATGGACAGTGTCTTGAAAAGAGGATATAAGATGAAAATCAACAAAAGCAAAACGATGATAATGGAATGTAGTCAAATTAAATCGGGTGATGTTGAGGGAATTAGATTAGGAAATGAGACACTTACAGTAGTAAAGGAGTTTTGCTATTTAGGAAGTAAAATAACTGATGATGGTCGAAGTAGAGAGGATATAAAATGTAGACTGGCAATGGCAAGGAAAGCGTTTCTGAAGAAGAGAAATTTGTTAACATTGAATATAGATTTATGTATCAGGAAGTCGTTTCTGAAAGTATTTGTTTGGGGTGTAGCCATGTATGGAAGTGAAACATGGACGATAACTAGTTTGAACAAGAAGAGAATAGAAGCTTTCGAAATGTGGTGCTACAGAAGAATGCTGAAGATTAGATGGGTAGATCACGTAACTAATGAAGAGGTATTGAATAGGATTGGGGAGAAGAGGAGTTTGTGGCACAACTTGACAAGAAGAAGGGATCGGTTGGTAGGACATGTTTTGAGGCATCAAGGGATCACAAATTTAGCATTGAAGGGCAGCGTGGAGGGTAAAAATCGTAGAAGGAGACCAAGAGATGAATACACTAAGCAGATTCAGAAGGATGTAGGTTGCAGTAGGTACTGGGAGATGAAGCAGCTTGCACAGGATAGAGTAGCATGGAGAGCTGCATCAAACCAGTCTCAGGACTGAAGACAACAACAACAACAACAACAACAACAACATGTCCGAACACAGTATATGTTCTGGAATCCTGCTACATATTGATGTTAATGATATGGGCCTGTAATTAAATGGATTACTGTTACTACTTTTCTTGAAAACAGTGATTTCCGTTGCCTTCTGCATCCTTATGCCGTTGATCATTGCTGATTCTTCCGGCTTTAGGAGCAGTTTCCCACCCAAAGGACAAGAGTGCCCTGTACCTCTCTGACAAGGCCGTTGACAGAATGGGGCTGACGTCTTATGTCGGAAGTCTTCGTCCGCCAGTGCTGATTATTAATCAAAATTTAAGCGGTGGCTGATTTTGAACTCGCGACAGATGACGTTTTGATAGAGTACTCAGTGTCATCAATCGCCCTCTCCTCCTCCCCCACCAAGAAACAAAAAAAAGTCGCAGCCCATTATGTTCGCAGCACACATTCTGAATATGCCTCGCAGTAAGTAAAGAGACTGGCTCTAGTATTGAGAGCCTCATCGAAACAGTCCTCTGACTCAGGAATGCAATAGTGACACATTATAGCTGTCTGTCTGCGAGAAGATCTTTTTCAGCATGAGAGAGCCTCCTCTCACATGAGTGAGATTGTCGGATGCAATCTAAGTGCAAAGCGGGCATCAAAAGCATTGGGTAGCTTCCAAATCATCGAAATTATTGAATGGTAGCCACCTGGACACTACTCGGCAACCTAAAACAGTGAAACAAACAGAAGAATAATCCCATGGAAAAGAAGTATATTCAACACACGCGACTCAGAGGTACTCACTTTCTTTGATTTCACAACGAAATTCTCTCAACGATAAGAGTGGCTCTGACGATGAAGCTGTGCTTTGAAATGAAGATTGGCGATTAGTAAAATACAGGGGACGACGAATGAATTAATCAATCAGAATTTTCCTTTTGTGGATGGAGAGCCTTCCCCAGCATCCTACAACTGAATGAAGTGTGCCACGTGCTGTACCTTTCATTGATCGTATGTGATAATGTCGTTTCGTATCTTCTACATCTACATCCATACTCCGCAAGCCACCTGACGGTGTGTGGCGGAGGGTACCCTGAGTACCTCTATCGGTTCTCCCTTCTATTCCAGTCTCGTATTGTTCGTGGAAAGAAGGATTGTCGGTATGCTTCTGTGTGGGCTCTAATCTCTCTGATTTTATCCTCATGGTCTCTTCGCGAGATATACGTAGGAGGGAGCAATATACTGCTTGACTCTTCGGTGAAGGTATGTTCTCGAAACTTTAACAAAAGCCCGTACCGAGCTACTGAGCGTCTCTCCTGCAGAGTCTTCCACTGGAGTTTATCTATCATCTCCGTAACGCTTTCGCGATTACTAAATGATCCTGTAACGAAGCGCGCTGCTCTCCGTTGGATCTTCTCTATCTCTTCTATCAACCCTATCTGGTGCGGATCCCACACTGCTGAGCAGTATTCAAGCAGTGGGCGAACAAGCGTGCTGTAACCTACTTCCTTTGTTGTCGGATTGCATTTCCTTAGGATTCTTCCAATGAATCTCAGTCTGGCATCTGCTTTATCAACGATCAACTTAATATGATCATTCCATTTTAAATCACTCCTAATGCGTACTCCCAGATATTTTATGGAATTAATTGCTTCCAGTTGCTGACCTGCTATTTTGTAGCTAAATGATAAGGGACCTATCTTTCTATGTATTCGCATCACATTACACTTGTCTACATTGAGATTCAATTGCCATTCCGTGCACCATGCGTCAATTCGCTGCAGATCCTCCTGCATTTCAGTACAATTTTCCATTGTTGCAACCTCTCGATACACCACAGCATCATCTGCAAAAAGCCTCAATGAACTTCCGATACCATCCACCAGGTCATTTATGGATATTGTGAATAGCAACGGTCCTATGACACTCCCCTGCGGCACACCTGAAATCACTCTTACTTCGGAAGACTTCTCTCCATTGAGAATGACATGCTGCGTTCTGTTATCTAGGAACTCCTCAATCCAATCACACAATTGATCTGATAGTCCGTGTGCTCTTACTTAGTTCATTAAACGACTGTGGGGAACTGTGTCAAACGCCTTGCGGAAGTCAAGAAACACGGCATCTACCTGTGAACCCGTGTCTAAGGCCCTCTGAGTCTCGTGGACGAATAGCGCCAGCTGGGTTTCACACCACCGTGTTTTTCGAAACCCATGCTGATTCCTACAGAGTAGATTTCTAGTCTCCAGAAAAGACATTATACTCGAACATAATACGTGTTCCAAAATTCTACAACTGATCGACGTTAGAGATATAGGTCTATGGTTCTGCACATCTGTTCGACGTCCCTTCTTGAAAACGGGGTGACCTGTGCCCTTTTCCAATCCTTTGGAACGCTTCGCTCTTCTAGAGACCTACGGTACACCGCTGCAAGAAGGGGGGCAAGTTCCTTCGCGTACTCTGTGTAAAATCGAACTGGTATCCCATCAGGACCAGCGGCCTTTCCTCTTTTGAGCGATTTTAATTGTTTCTCTATCCCTTTGTCGTCTATTTCGATATCTACCATTTTGTCATCTGTGCGACAATCTAGAGAAGGAAGCACAGTGCAGTCTTCCTCTGTGAAACAGCTTTGGAAGAAGACATTTAGTATTTCGGCCTTTAGTCTGTCATCCTCTGTTTCAGTACCATTTTGGTCGCAGAGTTTCTGGACATTTTGTTTTGATCCACCTACCGCTTTGACATAGGACCAAAATTTCTTAGGATTTTCTGCCAAGTCAGTACATAGAACGTTACTTTCGAATTCATTGAAAGCCTCTCGCATAGCCCTCCTCACACTACATTTCGCTTCGCGTAATTTTTGTTTGTCTGCAAGGCTTTGGCTATGTTTATGTTTGCTGTGAAGTTCCCTTTGCTTCCGCAGCAGTTTTCTATCTCGGTTGTTGTACCACGGTGGCTCTTTCCCATCTCTTACGATCTTGCTTGGCACATACTCATCTAACGCATATTGTACGATGGTTTTGAACTTTGTCCACTGATCCTCAACACTATCTGTACTTGAGACAAAACTTTTGTGTGGAGCCGTCAGGTACTCTGTAATCTGCTTTTTGTCACTTTTGCTAAACAGAAAAATCTTCCTACCTTTTTTAATATTTCTATTTACGGCTGAAATCATCGATGCTCTAACCGCTTTATGATCGCTGATTCCCTGTTCTGCAATAACTGATTCAAATAGTTCGGGTCTGTTTGTCACCAGAAGGTCTAATATGTTATCGCCACGAGTCGGTTCTCTGTTTAACTGCTCAAGGTAGTTTTCAGATAAAGCACTTAAAAATATTTCACTGGATTCTTTGTCCCTGCCACCCGTTATGAACGTTAGAGTCTCCCAGTCTATATCCGGCAAATTAAAATCTCCACACAGAACTATAACATGGTGGGGAAATCTACTCGAAATATTTTCCAAATTATTCTTCAGGTGCTGAGGCACAACAGCTGCTGAGCCCGGGGGCCTATAGAGACGTCCAATTACCATGTCTGAGCCTGCTTTAACCGTGACCTTCACCCAAATCATTTCACAATTCGAATCTCCGTCAATTTCCTTCGATAATATTGCACTTCTTATCGCTATAAACACGCCTCCCCCTTCACTGTCCAGCCTGTCTCTGCGGTATACATTCCAATCTGAGTTTAGCATTTCATTACTGTTTACATGTGGTTTCAGCCAACTTTCTGTCCCTAGTACTATATGGGCGTTGTGACCGTTTATTAATGAGAGCAGTTCTGGGACCTTTCGATAGACGATCCTGCAGTTCACTATTAGCACATTAATATTGTTATTCCCTGTTGCATTTTGCCTACTCCTGCCTTGCCGCGTCTCAGGAGGCGTCTTGTCGGGCCTAGGAAGGGAATTCTCTAACCTAAAAAAACCCCATGTGCACTCCACACGTACTCCGCTACCCTCGTAGCCGCTTCCGGCGTGTAGTGCACGCCTGACCTATTCAGGGGGACCCTACATTTCTCCACAAATTGTTACGCCCAGTTATTTACGTGAACTGACCGTTTGAAATTGAAACTCTCTTTATTGGAGTCGTGGGATACTACCTTTGTTTTCGTTTTGTGAAGTGCAAAATTTCTCATTTCTGGATATGTAAAGCAAGTTTCCGACATTCCGCCACTTTGGGACACTCTTGGAGCGACTCCCGCATCTGTCAACGACCTTCCGTCGAAGATAACATCCTGCTTCCTCCCTACCAAGAAATCCTCAATTCAGTCACAGATTTCGTTTGATACCTCATCTGATCATACCTTCAAAATAAACGTAGGTGTCGTACCGAGTCAGATGCTTTGCGGAAATCCAGAAGTACCACATCTGGAGGGGTTGGACAAAAGTATAGAAAAACCACGAGAAATACTTGCTTGTACATCAATGCAGAAGCTAACCACGTCTGCAGCAATCCGAAATACGGACAGTATTTCTCTTACTTCATATGCAGTGCGTTTCAAGACCCCCGCATAGCTGGAACGTCCAGGATAGGAGAAGTTAAACTATCGACGCGGTGAAAGTATGAACAGGAGGTAAGAATCGATGGATCCCATATGCCTACGAGAAGATATACCCAGATGACAGAGCATTGGGGAGATTGGAAATGCGGTTCTCCATTGTGCTGTGTGTTTCTTTCTTTATGTTATATGAGGATAGTGTTCAGTTTAATAGCTTTCAAGCAATACAGAAATATTATTTGTGGTATTAAAATGAAGTGTTTTTTACCGAAATTTAACTTTACTTAAATGATATATATGAACACGGATTTGCTTTAATTTGTGTAAGATATCCATGGAATTTGAATCATAGTTAGAGGGGTATTTCTTTTTAACATAACTTTATTGTGTTTTTTTCAGTTTATGTAGTATGTTTAACTTTCCAACGATTACTACTTATTACAATGTTAATTTTATCTCAGTCTGGTCTATAGTTATTTTGTTCACCTTATGTAAGTTTATATATAAAGAAATTTGTAATTTCATTTTGCAATTCTAATAAAAAGGCAGTTTTTTGTTCTCTATTGATCCTGTTTAAACGTAAAAAAAAAAAGATCTGGATTCGAGTTCCAGCCTGTGCACAAACTTTCGTTGTCACCATAGCAAAAAATTAAAAAAAGGCACTTAAGGCAACCATTCCAAACAAGTGGAGTACATGGGTTCGAGTGTCCCCGTCCAACACAAATTTTCAGCTTCCTCCACCGACTTATTTCAACGTCTGTAATGCTGCCGAAATCCTTTTTGTCATAATATTAAATTTTTATTAAAAATCAAATTCTTCCAGCTGTACTTAAGATTTTTTATTTATTTCGCTACTAGTTTCGACGTTGCGTCAAAGCCATCTTCAGGCCCGTACACTTTGCTGAAATCAGTTGTGCGTGGCTCAGTCTAGCAGTCCGCGGTGAGACCAACACGTGCTCCACGTGGATGGCCGGCAGCACCTAGTGTGTGGAACTCTGTCCCAAGCATCAATCGTCCCTGTGCTTACATTAATCTGCGATATTTCAATGTTAATGACTTAAATATGTTATGCAGACAAATGTATTCTCCAAATTTCATTACTCTACATAAACTATTTTTTGGTGTAGCGATTTTTTTGTCAGTGTATGTTCACGACAGTGGCACGAGAACAGCAAGGCGGCTTCGGCACTTCCGACATGCTTGTTCCCAGACTAGGTTCCTCAATAATCTTCCTTTTGTCAAAGTTGCTCTTGTCATTTAATTTCCTCATTTTAGACCCGTATCGTCGCTAGAATAATTACCCATTCATCTCTGCTCTACTTTTGTAGGGGAAGGCGGGCCATCTGTGGATAGCAACGTCAACATCATCAATACACAGGTCCCAGTGTGTTGACATTGCTGAACCATAGTTTCGCGGCGGTTTCTGTGAGCTTTTCAAGGTACGTACAATTGTTATACTGATTTGCAATGTTTTACACCTTTCGAGGTCCTAAAACATGTGTTTCGAGAACATTTGTCCAGACTGTATATATAGCACTGAATAGTACGTCTTATTAACAGTAAACTGCTGGGTCAGTAGTCAATGTTCACTACATAGTGTTCATGTAGGCGTAACATAACCTGACAGCATAGTAGGGGGCAAGATGGGGAGCTTCTCCGTCTTTCCCACACTATTTGTCCAACCATTACGTTCTTATCGTCTCATGTGTTTACCTCGCTGCAGGTTTTGAACACGTACATTACACGTTGAATACAATTGTAAATAGAATGGTATTCGTTATTCCAACACTTTCCTAATTAATTACAAAGTTTGCCTTAGGCTATACGGTGAATAAAAATACACAAAACGTGCAAAGTCAATATTCTTGCCATGCTTTAACGACTGACTATTGGAAATATGGTATTTACTGTATAATGTAGATTATCAGGAATGATCTGACACAATAGTACGCTCCATGTGTTTTATTTCAGATGGTTCACAAGTATCGGCGACAAACGTCTAGGCAAGATTGGTCATTTGAGTCAATGGAAGGCGCTGTAAATGCTGTTATGGAAGGTCATATGGGTTCTTTCAGGGCTGCTCGACAGTTCAATGTGCCACAGATATATGTGTTTTACCGTCGGTGTGCCCACGACACTTGTGCAGGGACAGAAAGTGATGATGACGAGGCTGTCCACACTTGTGTACTATGTGAAAGTAAGAGTCCTAAATAAAACGTAATACCTAATTCTACAATTCGCAGAACCATGTTTCGAAACATTATCGTCACATGATTTCGTTATTCCAGTCCTTATTTAAGCTTTAGAGATGAATTCATGCTAGTTCCCCACCTTACCCCGCATATGGGGCAAGATGGGGAATTGGTAGTTTATGTTTCAAATCGAGATGTTTCTAACTAAATGTAAAAAGTTTGCAGGTTTCTTTGCATGCTATTGTAATTCAGTGGTTATATAAACAAATGGTAATCAAACCTATTTAAATTTGTTTGTTTTTGTCCCTTTTGTAAGGGTTTAAAGTTAGCTTCCTCATCTTGCCTTGCCTTCCCCTACATCTCTTTACATTCACGCGATGGACAGTGGTCATAAAATTTTGATTCATCAGTGTGTGTGTGTGTGTGTGTGTGTGTGTGTGTGTGTGTGTGTGTGTGTGTGTCACACATCTTGAGTTGCGATGTGTGATGGAGATTTCTACTAGTACCAACTTCGACGGAATAGCTCTGTCCAATGTTGTGTAACGCCCATTCGGGACTCACTTGCAATGAGCTCTTAGGACTGCTTTCGATTAGGTGAGATTGTGATGTCCAAAGAACGAAGACTGGACAGTCCAGCGACTATAGAGGAAAACGGCAAAAGCAGCGATAGCTCGGAAAAGCATGAAGTAAAGGACAATATATATTGAGTACGTGGTTACCACAGCACAACCAGACACAAACTAGGGGCGCTGCAATCACTTGGATCACGTGTACGCAGCGGACATGTACTGTTCAACAGCAGAGCAAGAGTTGGTGGTAAGAGAAAGAGAAAAGACGACTAGGGTGACCAACTTCCTCAAATGACGTCAAGGGAACATTATCTGTGTGATGGACTTTCATCGGCGAACTGACAGCTGGCCAAACCTAGATGTAGCTCAAATGAACAACGATTGTCCTTCTGTTCTTGTAGATTATAGCCACAATTTGTAGTTACAAGTTGGACATTCGAGAAGTCAGTCAAGTGTTATCATAGATGCGGATAGACAGTATTTGCTGTTATGGGTTGTTGAAGCCATCCCATGCACAGATCATCGTCACAGCAAACACTTGAATGCTGTACAATTGTGCGCAGAAGGGTTTATGGCGAGATCAGTCATATAGCCCTAGGGGTGTTGCAGGGCCTCACCGGCAAACATTGACCAACAGTAGGACACACGCAGAGGATAATTTTTGTTAAGGAACACAACCTATCATCGATGAATTAAAAACATGAGAGAACCATAATGTTCTAAGCATTAATGACAGTAAGTGTATGCAAATGACTTATTCTCAAAGACATGTTTGAACACATTTGCAAAACGTGACAAATAAAAACACCTACAGCCATCCTTACGATTTTATTTTATTTTGTCGCTGCCAGCTTCAACGCTTCAGTGCGTCATCTTCAGGCTGTTTCTGATGCGGTACAGGTTGATATGATCCCCATGAATAACAGATCAGTTGCCAGCATTACTGGATACGCACATAATGTGTCAGCAGTTCAACCATCAACTGCCACAATGGTATGATTATCGGAAGAAAACGATCATTATCGCCATGAATCTTGCAATACTCATTCGAGCTTTCTTCTCTCTCCATGAAATTGGATCTTTGCAATGCATGGACGGGCGCTTAGTTTCCGGATAATAAGTAAAAACAAAGAGTCCTCGCATGTTATCACTCTTTCCAAGGAATTAGGATCATTCTCAGTGGTATTCAATGTGTCGATAGACACACTTCCACGAGCGTCTTTTTGTTCGCTAGTGAGAATTTTCGGCACCAGTTTCGCAAACGCTTTTCTCATGTTAAATTGTGTATGTAAAGTTTGCCTTGTCAATTCCTACATTTTCAGAAATCGACCGAATATTCAGCCGAAGGTCAGATCGAATCAGATTACCTACTATTTTAATATCTACATCCTTTTTTGATATTAAAGGACGTCCTGGGTGTGAGTCATCTTCGGCGTCTTCTCGGCTGTACTGAAAACGCCTGAACCACTAAAAAATTCGTGTACATGATAAACATCTTCGCTACACACTTCTTTTAGTAAGAGATAAAGTTTCAGTAGCAGTTTTTTCCAAGTTTCATGTGAAACTTCACGACAATGCGTTGCTCTGTTATTAAACTTCTCATTTTTCCTGCAAAACAAAACAGCTTTTACACAGACGGAGGCCACGACCACACTGATTTGTCTGCAGATATCAGAGAGGGCACCTTCGGGTAAGAAGGCTTTACGCACCACAACTATTGGTCCTTCATATTTGCCGCAAGCGTACTTACTCCGTGATAGCATCAGTTCCGTCATTTTATAGCCATATCTCGTATGTATTAGACGTGAATGGAAGTCGGACACACTCTAAAGCATCGAAAGTCATAAGCTTCTTTGTTAACCATTGGGCTATACGTTTAACCCAGCTAGCTCTTGTATCTGTTCCGCTGTGCCCATGTGGACGCATCGTTCACATTCGCGTATCCTGGCGGACGCCCGCGAAGTAGGAGGCGCTGTTGCAGGTTAATTGTGACGGTAACTGGTGGGTTTCTTTAGCGGAGAGGCGGCTAAACATGCACAACCCTTTTTTATTTATTTTATTTTACAAGTCTTGTTAATAGTAGCAAAATGAGGTGCAAATCTCCAATGTCAAAGGCGTGCCAATGCACGAAATTACCACATAAAAGTAATAACAGATAAAATGTTTATGTACACAAAAAGAGACGAGCCATAAGTTTATGTAAGGGGAATCAACAATACAACACAGGAATAAGCTTCATTTTTCAAGGAATTCCTCAACGGAATAGAAGGAGTTACCCATGAGGAAACTCTTCCGTCTCGATTTGAAAGCGCTTGGATTGCTGTTAAGATTTTTGAATTCTTGTGGTAGCTTACTGAGAATGGATGCAGCTGTATACTGCACACTTTTCTGCACAAGAGTCAAGGAAGTGCCATCCAAACGCAGATTGGATTTCTGCCTGGTATTAACTGAGTGAAAGATGCAACTTCTTGGGAATAAGCTGACATTGGTAACAAGAAACGACAGTAACAAAATATACATATTGAGAGGTCAATGTCAGAATACCCACACTGGTAAACAGGGGTCGACAAGAGGTTCGCAAGCTTACATCACTTATTGCCCGAACCGCCCGTTTCTGAGCCAAAAATATCCTTTGAGAATGGGAAGAGTTACTCCAAAAATAATACCATGCGTCGTAAGTGAAAGAAAATAAGCAAAGTAGACTACCTTTCATGTCGAATCATCACGTACTTCAGATATTGTCGTAAAAATGGCAGAATTAAGTCTTTGAACAACATCCTGAATGTGGGCTTTCCACGACATTTTACCATCTATCTGAACTGTTCAGTTTCACTAATCATATGTCCTTTCTGTGAAATTAAAACGTCAGGTTTCGTTGAATTGTAAGTTCAAAACTGTAACAACTGAGTCTTACTGCAGTTCAGCTTTAGTTTATTTTCTGCAACCATGAACTTACGTCATGAACTGCACTATTTGCAACAGTGCCAACGTCGCACACATCATTTACTACCAAGCTAGTGTCATCAGCAAACAGAAACATTTTAAAATCACCTGTAATACTAGAGGGCATACCATTTACATAAATAAGGAAACATGGCTACGCGATTGTACACGAGAAGGAGAAACTGTCTGAACTTGACAGAATAACAAGTGAGATGAAAACACAATTCAAATAATCACAGCATTTAATCCGACTTTAACTACCTGTCAAGAAACGGCTTAAATAAAAGGTATGTATGTCCCGCGCCGTGAAAATGTGCAGCTGATTTTGGTGCCAAATACATAAAAATATTGATACAGCGGAGCTGCTTCCAAGTTTCAGGTGAAAGAGCTGATGAAGAGCATTGACGTGGCTTATCTAAACATCGAAACACCTTTGTGGATATTTATGACAATGTCAGTGACTGTAGCATCTAGTGAGCACAGTTTCAGTAATCATACAATTGGCTAAATCTATATAGAAAAATGCAGAAAAAATAGATGCAGTTGTTAAAAACGTGGATGTTCGCAGAGCTTTTGATAAGATTTGAAGGTGATGCGTAGATCTGCAACTTGTTTTAAATGTTTAGAAATGTAAACTGAACACCTTTCGAAACGCAAATACGTAGTATTCTGTCACAATAAATAGTGTCAGTGGTGTTGAGTAACAGCTGAAATCGTTAAAATAGAACAAAGTTCCAGGGCCCGACGGAATTCCTATCAGATTTGATATTGAGTTTGCAGCTGAGTTAGCCCCTCCTCTAACTATAACCTATCATACATTCCTCGAACAATAACCTGTGCCCAGTAGCTGGGAGAAGGCACAGGTCATGCCAGTCTACAACTAGAGTAGCAAAAGTGATCTATAAAACTACCGTCCAGTATCTTTGACATCGATTTGTTGCAGAATCTTAGGACATATTCTGAGCTCAAACGTAATGAGGTACCTTGGGCATAATGATCTGCTTCATGCCAACCAGCATGGATTCAGAAAACATTGATCATGTGAAACTCGACTTGCACTTTTCTCACACGACATACTAAAAGCTTTAGATCAAGATAGTCGGGCACATGCAGTACCTCTTGATTTCCGAAAACCATTTGACTCAGTAGCACACCTACACTTATTGTCAAACGTTCGATCATATGGTCTATCGAGTGGTATATGTGAGTGGACTGATAACTTTTTGGTAGGTAGGACGCGGCATGTTATCCTGGATGGAGAGTCATCGCATCGCCAGATGTAGAAGTAATTTCGGGTGTGCCCCAAAGGAATGTGTTGGGACCCCTGTTGGTCATGTTGTATATTAATGACCTTCCGTAGAATATTAATAGTAACATCAGACTTCTTGCAGACGATGCAATTGTCTATAATGAAGCTATGTCTGAAATAAACTGCATAAACATTCAGCCATATATCGCCGCGCGGGGTAGCCTTGCTGTCTGAGGCGTCTTGTCACGGTTCGCACGGCACCCCCTGTCGAAGGTTCGAGTCCCTCGGGCATGGGTGGGTGTGTTGTCCTTAGCGTAAGTTAGTTTAAGTTAGATTAAATAGTGCCTAAGCCTAGAGACCAATGACCACAGCAGTTTGGTCTCCTAGTCTTTACCACAAACCTTCAGTCATATATCGATAGATTTCAAAGTGGTGCAAAAAATGGCATCTTATTTTAAATGTTCAGAAATGTAAAACTGTGCTCTTGACAAACCGAAAAACAAAAAATGATTTATCCTCTGAGTATAATATCAGAGAGTCACAGTTGGAATCGGCCAACTCATACAAATTCCTGGGTGTAACAGTTTGTAGGGATATGAAATGGAATGATCGTATAGGATCAGTTGTGAGTAAGACAGGTGGTGGACATTGGTTTATTGATAGAATATTGGGAAGTATAATCAGGCTATAAAAGAAGATTTCTTAAAAATAGTTTGTACGACCTATTCTAGAATATTGCCCCTGTGTGTAGGACCCATACCAAATAGGTCTAATAGGGAAGACTGAAAGTATACAAGGATGGGCATCACGAATTATCACAGATTTGTTTGACCAGTGGGAGAGTGTTATAGTGATGCTAAGGAAACTGAACTGACAGACTTTTGAAGATAGGTGTAAATATCGCGAGGAAGTCTACTAAGAAAGTTTCAAGAACCGGCTTTAAACGATACCTCTAGCAGTACACTACAACCTGCTACGTATCGCTCTCATAGGGGTAGTGAGGACAAGATTGAAACAATTGCAGTACGCACAGTGGCATGCAAACAATTATTCTTCCCGCACTGCATACGTAAATGGAATGCGAAGAAGCCCTAATAAATAGTACAGTGGGACTTACCCTCTGCCTAACACCTCACGTTGGTTTGCAGAGTATAGATGAGATGTCGATGCATATTCCTCGAATGCCTACTTACAAAATTTCAAGAACAAGTCTGGATCCTACCCCCCCCCCCCCCTCCCCAATCACCTAAATGAAAGTACACGCTACCCTGTTGCCGTGTAGTAAAACTGAAAGATATATTAGTTTTCAATCATACGACGAAAGGCCAACGATAGATTCAAAATTACAGTTTATTGTTTTTGAGGTGTGTTATTGTGATAGTTTCTAATTATGCCTAAGTCCGTTACAAGGAAGAAGAAGAAAACTGATTTTGGTTCTTCACCTAGTGTTATCGTAACTTAAAAATATGTATAAGCCACAACAAGGTAGGAGACGGATACTGGCAGAAGTAAAGCTGTGAGTACCGGGCGTGAGTCGTGCTTCGGTAGCTCAGTTGGTAGAGCACTTGCCCGCGAAAGGCAAAGGTCCCGAGTTCGAGTCTCGGTCGGGCACACAGTTTTAATCTGCCAGGAAGTTTCAACAATAGCCTTGTTACCTATCTATGACTGTTAAATATTAACACTGGGGTCGAGGCTGGCAGAACTTTGGGATCGCAATATTTCTGAATTTCACGACGCAGCGGAGCGGTAAAAATCACTACAAATAAGATTAGATTAAAATCAGTGCATAAAAATACACTTGGATTTGTCCATGTCGCCCAAAAACAGCGCTGATCAACATAAACATCGCCCAAACGGTGATACTTGCAAATCTTTGTCCAATATTCTATCATTAGAAGCCCAAATGGCAAAATATCGTCCAACCACGGTGGTTCTCAGTTATGAAAACCATTTCCGACACGACACAATGAGGAGAGCTTTGTGGAGAGCGGAAGAGGTACGTGATGACAGCACATTCTATAGTTCGTTCGGTTTTAAAAGATTTTTTCAGAGGTTTCGTTGGATTCGTCAGAGCCGACTGCTCCCTACTTCAGCTTCCCCCATCCCTTCCCTCTTTCGTCCAAAATTTATATTAATTCACGACAAGAATTCCTTGCACGATTAACTCTTAAAATATGCATACATTCATGCACTATCAAGTGACCCAACATGCACAAGAACTTCGTTTTTTGTGTGATGCATTTTATTTTACCTTAAAACAATGTACAACAACCAGCTTTTGCAAATTCGCCATTGACCGGGGTAGCTCTGCGTGATAGCAATCCCTGGGTTCGGAAGGTGAGGTGGTTCATATCCATTCGCCGGCTTGTTTCCCATTTTCAAGTTAGCCATGTACCGGGCTTGGATCCCTACTGTAGGTCACAGCCAATCCCTTCCGAAATTATTACTTTCCTGACAGATTCCAATTCCCTTGAAGATACAGCCTCTCTGCTTAAAGCAAAAGAGCTGCATTGAAGGCGAGCCGAAAAAAATTGTTCAAATCTGTTTGAAATCTTATGGGAATTAACTGCTAAGGTCATCAGTCCCTACGCTTACACACTACTTATTAAAATTACCCTAAGGACAAACACACACACACCCATGCCCGAGGGAGGACTCGAACCTTCGTCGGGACCAGCCGCACAGTCCATGACTGCAGCGCCTTAGACCGCTTTTTTTTAAATCTCATTTTGTTCACTTTTTTTCGTTGCATCTGCTCGTGGCGGACGTCGTAAGACATCCACTGAAGTTCGTTGTTGATCGGTTAACTCAGATTTTTTGTTACAGAGGGCAGCTAACCCTCTGACCGAACACGCTGAGCTACCGTGCCGGCTGACCGCTCGGCTAATCCCGCGCGGCGCGGGCCGAACATCTCTTTGGAAACACAAGGCGCTAAAAGCCATAAGGTAAATAAATAACAATCCAAATTCGTCTCATATAGACTCAGGCGTTTGTCTGCTGAGACATTCTTTAATGCAAAAAATGATCCTTCTACACTACAAGAAGTGACGGCTGTATACTTAAATCAGGAAAATTAAGAAACTGTAAGGCTGAATGAATCCAGAACCTATGCATTTTCGCCACTAAACATTTTTCTAGCGCCTCTGTCGAACACAGATCTCTTCACTAGAACAGCAGTGTCGGTCGCAGTCACAGTGACAATAATTGTAGAGCGTTCTTTATTTGTCATGTGTGCAGGCTGAACATTAAAATGTCATTCCTGCTGAACCGCTCGGTATGGTGTTACGTTTTACCTGACATGCAGAATTGGCCTCAGGTGATGTGGTGGGGATTAGCCGAGCGGTCTGCCAGCACGGTAGCTCAGCGTGTTCGGTCAGAGGGTTAGCTGCCCTCTCTAATAAATAAAACTGAGCTACTCAAAAAATGGTTCAAATGGCTCTGAGCACTATGGGACTTAACATCTGTGGTCAGCAGTCACCTAGAACTCAGAACTACTTAAACCTAACTAACCTAAGGACATCACACACATCCATGCCCGAGGCAGGATTCGAACCTGCGACCGTAGCAGTCGCGCGGTTCCGGACTGAGCGCCTTAACCGCGAGACCACCGCGGCCGGCACGAGCTAATCGGTCAACAACGTATTTAAACGGATGTTTCACGACGTTCGCCCCGAGCAGATGCAACGAACAAAAGCGAACAAAATGAGATTTTTTAAAAAAACTAAAAGAATGGTTACGCCCTTCAGTTATGGACTGTGCGGCTGATCCCAGCGGAGGTTCGAGTCCTCCCTCGGGCATGGATGTGTCCTTAGGATAATTTTAGGTTAAGTAGTGTGTAAGCTTAGGAACTGTTGACCTTAGCAGTTAAGCCCCATAAGATTTCACACACATTTTTTGATGTGGAGGTAATGGTCCTCACGCTGCTGCAGAGAAAATTACTCTCGCAGCAAGACTGGCCTATGGTGATGTGGAGGTGACCTATTCTCGCAGCAGGTCAGGCCAACGTATTGTCGGCTTGTGGCGTGGATGGTGGCCCAGTTGAATGATGAGCCGATGGCGGGATTGAACAGAGTTTTCATAGAAGGCACGTGCACTCTGCCAGATTCCATCCCGCAAAAGAGGAATTCCAGTGTCCCGTGCAGCAGACATTCTTGAATACAGCCTCGGGAGCGCAGAGCAGTTTGAAACATCCCCTTTACATGTAAAGAATGACTGTGCTCGTAAACTACGTTATTTGATACTGAAACAGCTGAGCGAAACTGAACGTACTCAGACAATTCTCTCTTCACTAATTTTGGTCATCACTAAACTGACGCACAATATTTTTAGCGCAACGCAATCTGACTTTCAATAATCCCTGCAAAAGAACGGCCCTGACTAACAATGACCTATACCTTTCATGAATCACTTACCTCACAAAAATCTTCGTTACTCGAACTACTGCAGTACAGCGAGCGCCAATACCGCCAGCTAAATAAAAGATCCTAACTACTGAAGGCGCTAACTACTGATGGCATAGTTAGCAAAAGAAAGATTTTGATAGAAAACAAACAATCCATTTACCTTAATAGTGTTCGAAAGTCATTATATATAAGACATCCAGTCTTACAAATTTCCTATATCTGACGAACACAGTGCAGATCGTCCGCTGATAGTGACCTCTCAAAACTCGGGCATCTCTCTCCCCATATCCACCCCTGCTGGCGTCTCACCTCCAACTGCCCATCGCTACGCGGTGTTCACATCCAACTGCCCAACACTCCACAAGTGTATATTCCAACAATGAGGCCAACCAGCCACACACTGAACACAGCGCAGTCAGCGATTTTCATACAGAGCGCTACGTGGCGTTACCAAAATAAAAACCTAAACAGCATACTAACAAGTTTCAGAGGTCGGTTCTGCACCCCCTACTTCGTGAGTCGGTGGTCTTCCCCCACACAACAGACACGTACACCAACACTGTCGGTAATAAGAAAGGCGTCCCAAAAAATTTGCGCTCGTCCATTTCTGATCGCTTCCTCAGCTCAAATCCAAACTGAAAGAAGAAGAGTGTAAAATGATCTTGAAGGAAGAAAGGGGACCGGAGCATGACTGCTTCTTAGTGTTTTGCCAAAATACAGTAGTCCTAAATAACGACAGTATTTAATTTAACAAAACGCCGCTCCAACTGAATTTTTAGAACTTCATTAAGCTCACACGACCGGGTTCGGTCCTTAAATTAGGCCATCATCAAGCGTATCTGGAAGGTATGGTGTAGAGAAGCAATGTCCAATTACGACATTTGACTTTGCTTCTGTACAACATAATTTTCTGATACACTTGATAATGGTTTAATATAAACGCCGAAGCCGGATGTGTGAACTTAATAAAGTTGTAAAAGAAGCAACTGGAGCGGCGTTTCACTAACTAAACAACTTTTGTGTCATCAACAGTGTCATCCATACATGGAGAAACTTATAACGAGATTACATCTTTGCTTGGTGAAAACTCCGGATCATCACCGAATAAAATTGTTCGTCGTTATTCATGGAAATTTTCAGAATAAATGAAAAACAATCTTATTAAGGTCCTCTACAGCAAATCGGATCGTTCCTTTGATAAAATCCTGATTACGTGCCTGCAAGGACGAATATTAAATAAGGAATCTCTGAGGATACTGCAGTCGACTACGTAGTAACTGTACACATATGAAGAGCAAGCAATGCCATAATTAAACATCTGCAACTGAAAAATTAAAAATAACAAACCTAGTGCCTGTTGTGCAGTCGCGACCACATTCCTGGTGCGAAGTATCATGCCAGACGCCACTAGCACTGGCACCTAGCGACGGCAAGCGTAACTACCTCGTGGAGGGTAGTGAACGGCGGAGCTTCGGCGAGCCAATGAGGAAAGGCGTCCAACCCAGGGACGCAAAGAGCGCGTGGCTGACTGCTCAGTACAACCGCTGTCGTTGTTCGGAGCAACAGGTAACAGGTGTTCCATCAGAAGACAGAGTGTTTACCCAGACCACGCAGTGTTGCTTACTACCGTGGGAGCTGTCACGGTTGAAACAAAGTTCATCACACCCGACGTCGAAGGAGCCAACTGTCTAAGGTCAGTCACTTTTCCCTGACATCGAATTTCTTTTTCTTACTTCAAGGTGTCAATGTAGCCTTTCGGACGCGCCTACCTTTGCAGCAAGTGAGACGTTGCTGGGTCAATCAGCTTCTTTGTTTACAGTGTTGATGAAAGGGTGCATATGAGAGGAACTTTACAGTGTGTGAATTGGAAATAACTAGGTCTCTCACCACCTTGAGAATAATACACAAGTGATGTCTATATCGAAATTGTTCGCAGTGGACGAGGAAATAAGTCTCATTCGCGAAAGTAGTTTGACGGCTAAATTGTCACCTTCTGATCAGAGTCGTCTTTATATTTGGCGCGGAAACGTGCAGTGTTATCTCTTGCGATAAAACGTGCCCTACTGCACTCTGTGGAGTGTTGTTTGAATATTGTTAACTCTGGTTAACCGAGTCTCCAATTCATTGAAGAGGAAAAGTATCCCAGACTCTGGCTTATCGGAGACAGCCTTGTAACACCTTTTTAAGAGACCTTCATAAGTTGCTTACTCAGTGACACGAAGAACAGACAGGAGCGACAACTTGTACCATCGTGTGCGTCCTCATTTCGTTCTTACAACTTACAAATTACGAAAGGTAGATTTTCAATGCTGGTGGTTTCGATATACACTTGTATTCTGTTTACTGAAAAAACTAGCACCCGCTTACGGCTAATTCTCCTCCCCCGCAATTTTCGGAAATAGTTCACAACAATAACATTTTTGTTTGATTCAAATTGAGACTGAATTATCTCTGTCCACATTCTGACGAAGACAATTCTATACATGTAAAGACAAAAAGCCTGTAAAATATGCCAGTCAGCCCATACTTTTTTTTTTGTTTTTTGATAAGTGATGTTCGCTTGCATTCTTATCTGCAAACTGTCAGATTCTAATTACAAGCCAACCCATTACAAACTGTCTGAGTAGATAATTCATGCATTTGACCGGTCCAGGACGAGAACATAGATCAGTGTGCAACCGGCAACTGTGTGTATGAAAATAAGTTAGTGCTTATGAGAAATTAACCATTTACTATACACATATTACAGACAGTGATATGTACTGGCCATCTGTGTAAAAGATGTGGTTTGCCTAGTATATGTATAGTGGTTATAAGCGCTATGTTTGTGCGCCACTCTTTTCAAATGTCACGTCTACCCACCTTCCATTATGTCGTCGTTTGTTCGTCTCTTATCTCTTGTAATCCAGCTAATCTGTGGTCCACCTATCGTACATAAGCCCATCTTTTATTTTCATTTGCCATGATTACGTCTTGAGCACCGGTTTGTTCCCATATGTTTTTTCTTATGTTGATACTGTACATGTAGCTCTCCATTGCTGGTGGATCAATCCTGTTTTTCAATGGTTTTCACTTTACAAGTTCATGTTCTACAGCCATAAATCGAGATAATACGCATTGATTGTAGAGTTCTGTTTTTGACTCATCGGGTCCTTCGTTTTGAGAATCCTATGGAGTTTACTGAAAGCACTCCAAACAAAATTTGTGACATTTCACTGATCCCGGCTCTACTTGTCACAGACGGCCTTTCATACAAAAAACTGTTTTGACTTCGTTTTTAGTATGTACAATTTTATTTTCGGTATGTTCATTGTATAATGTTCGTTCTATAATAGACTCAGGTCTCGTTTGGCACATCCCAGGAGCTTAGATATGTTCATAAAGACCCATTCCTTAGTTTTGTCACAATCTGCAGTTTCTGACAGTTGGGAACAGTATAGGGATGTGGAATTTTCCTTACCTTAATCTTCCTTCAGTTCTGAATTTCTCTGTATTCTGAAGTCTAATGGTGGATCTGTAGTTTTCATCTGTTGGTCTCGGTTTTTTACATGTGCTTTTCTCGTTTCTTGTGAAGTAAACAATTACTGCATAATTCCACCTTTGTGGCATTGGCTTCCTATGCAAAGATCCTGCAAGTAGATTTGCAAGTTCCTTTTGTTTCACTTTTCTTCCACTCTTAATCGTTTTCGTTGAAACACAATCACCTCTCGGAACCTTCCGTCATACCTGATATGAAGCAAGTGCTGAACCAGTTAGCCTGCGTGGGCGTTGGGATATTATTGCGTCCTTCACAAAATTGCGGCCTTCGCAAAACAAGTTTTAAAAGGTAAACGTGCGTTTCTGATCCATCAACGTTAGTTTAACATTCACCTATACTCAAGATAGTTTTAAAAGAGAAGTTGCGGAATGGGATTCAATCGTGACCACACCTATGTCTCTTGTTTATTAATGTCGGCTATATCGTTTGACCAAGCAAAGCATTGTTACGTACAAAGTAATTTCAGTTACGAAGTGAGCATTTTTGAATTTAGTGCAGTTTGCAGGAATATTAATATTAAATTACAGGCTCTTCGTTCTGTCATCAGCTTCACCTTGCTGGTAAAATTCAGGAACTAGTGATAACTTGTCAAAAGAACACCTAGTATCTGACGGGTGGGTGGGGAAGCGATTCACCTTAATTTCGTGGTGAATGACGAAATACTTCAGAGATTTTGCAAAAAAAAAGCTCTGGATACCGTGGAACTGGCCTTTTTTAAACTGATGCTGAACTTTCACGTTTGGCAGGGGAGTATTCGAGGTCGGTTGGTGAATATTTTATCTTTCATATGAAAAGTTAAAAACGAGTGTTTTTGTGATTCGTGCGCTTCTGCGCTATGCAGTCTTTTTCATTCGATTTTGAGGAAACTATTCGGTAAAAAAAGTTTTCCACGTCACAGCTTGATATTTGTTTTCCTCAGAAGGAGTCTAAAAATGCATCTCCACTCCAGACCCTTGACAGGTCGAATAACCATTCAGATGCTGGTAGAGCTCGACATATGCTCATTTGTTGATTAATCAGTTGCAAAAGAGTGTAATGTACTTCAGTCACCTGATAATCTCCACATAGCAATACTTTCTTTAAATACTGCCATAAAGCTCTAATTCTATGAAAACAAACATTTGACATTATTCATTTAGAATGAACAGTCATAGATCCTTCAACAGCATAGCATTAAAGATCATCATAAGCATGGTTATGGAGCTAACATTATGATTAGAAAGACAGTAAAAAGGTGACCTGACACTGTTGTTTGGGAAAATTTCTAGCAAGGGGAAAGCAAACATACTGTCAGTAGGCATTTCCCATATTATAGTGAAAACTGTTTTGAAGGAAAAATCTGGAAGAGATGCAAACGTAATTGAAGATGATTACTAAGACTCGGACAAAGTAATACGATGCAGTGCTAAAATGGGGTGCTCTGAATCCCGCTAAAAGACCTGAATAGTTGAAGTGCAGTTTACAACTACTATAAGTTCCGCGAAGAAAAGAGTGGGACTCATCGGCCATTTGACATCAATCGCCGAATAAGAACCACTTCCGGACTTGTCTGTCTGTAACAGTGTTCAACTGCCTGCTTTCTGCTAGGCTTTCCTTGTCTTGGAATCCAGCCTTGGCCCACTTACAGTCTATTCGGCGTGTTCCGTCCACCTTCCATACCATTTTCACTATTCGTGTCTGATCTTCTGTTCCCTGACACATTTGTTTCCCTGTCTTTCCCAGCATGTCTTTCCTTTGCTCGCTGAACAACCTCCATGGTAAATGTTTTTGTGGAACGCAAGGGTGGAGCAGAGAACAGGATAGCCCAGTGTAGCTGCTGTTGTGGAAAACACTTGGACTGGTACGCCCCAGACCTGTAAAAACCCAGAAAAACTTAGTATTGCTTTACCACCGGGGACTAGATTTATAGCAGGAAAGATTATTATAAAATGGAAATACGATGGTTGATTTCTATCGACGCCTGCAATTGTCACGCCTTCCTGCAGCTGTACAGATTACGGCTTACCTGCAGAAACTGCCCATCTATTTGACCGTTCAACATCGGAGCTCGCAACCTGCAGCAAGTGTTTAGCTAGCGGCTTGAGTTTCCTAAGCTAAGGTTGTAATTTGCTACTTCACTTTTCCTCAGAGCCGGACGTTACTTATTTTGAAATTTCATCAAAGGGCACATACACATACGAAAATATGAAGTTTTACTGAGCTGATTGTCTTTTTTTAGGCATGATAACGTTCGCAGGTTTCCTTTTAGACGGAGGAAATGATGAATTTCTAAAAATCGAGTAGCCCTCGAAATAGTAAGTTAAGTAAAGGATCTTAACTTTCAAACGTTTACCTTCTGCACGATGCACATGTGAGAATGGCACAAGTTGAACAAATAAGACTTCCTGCGGCATCAAAAAACGACTCGTCTTCCATTTATAACCACTTCTCGCCAAGTCTATGCAATGAACACGTTACACAAAGCGAAAAGTTTATATCTTTGGTAGAGACAATAGCTGTTACATATATAGCAAAATTAATGGAATGTTTAAACTTAAGCATTATTTTGAACATGGGATATACATATTTAGGAGTGAAATAATTTTTTCTGCAGTTTTTATGCGCTCAGTTTAAGTGCATTTAAACGAAGATACTAAGATCATAATACGTGCTGGTACTATAGGAGTCCTAATGTATAACTGGATTGATAACATTACAATACGGAAGAGCTACAGAGGAATAAGAAGTGCTGGAGTTGACTTCAAAACCCTTATACTGACCTCAAACATGTGGGGAATGGTGAGGCTGCGTTCACAATATGGTAACGGCCACGAATCCACAAATCTGCATAACTACTGACACAAAGCAAGCTTTGCAAACAAGGGAAACTCCAGTATTGGTCGTATAAATTTGAAACTTTATTTCTGCTAATCTATTTCACTGATCATCTTCAGGGCAATACTATAACCAGTGGACTGATAGTAACACACAAAATGTAATTTCAAACATGGCTGTTTATCGTAAAGCACATGCCAACTAGCAGGCAAGACTCAAACTGCTAGTTGGCATGTTATTCACGGTAGACACCTATGTTAGAAGCTAGACGTGCGTGACTGTGAGTCCACTGGTCGTAATACTGCACTGAAGATGATCACTCTGAAATCGACGTGCAGTAATAGAAAAAAAGGTTCCAAATTATACGACCATCGCTGTTTGCAATACTTTGTGGTTGAGGTACATTAACTTAATGGAATCAAATCTCAAGATAAGCTGTCCATTAGGGAAAGAATACGTGAAACAGAAAACAATGGAAGTTCTTTCCATCCGTTAGGGAAACTTACTAGGGGTGTAGGCAGAGTGAACTAATCGAACGGAAATAGAAAATGTAGTCCATCAACAAAGGAGGTGGCTTACGAAACACTTGTTCGACCTATACTTGAGTATTGCTCATGAGTGTGGGATCCGTACCAGTTCGGGTTGACGGAGGAGATAGAGAAGATCCAAAGAATAGCGGCGTGTTTCGTCACAGGGTTATTTGATAAGGGTGATAGCGTTACGGAGATGTTTAGCAAACGCAAGTGGCGGACTCTGCAAGAGATGCGCTCTGCATCGCAGTGTAGCTTGCTGTCCAGGTTTCGAGAGGGTGCGTTTCTGGATGAGGTATCGAATATGTTGCTTCACCCTACTTATACCTCCCGAGGAGATCACGAATGTAAAATTAGAGATTCGAGCGCGCACGGAGGCTTTCCGGCAGTCGTTCTTCCCGCTAACCATACGCGACTGGAAGAGGAAAGGGAGGTAATGACAGTGGCACGTTAAGTGCCCTCCGCCACACACCGTTGGGTGGCCCGCGGAGTGTAGATGTAGATACTGAGCCACGGGTGGTAGAGATGAGGAGGATGCTAAGTTCACCGGACTTGGATATGTGACGTCATTATGACGTATACACGCTACATTGAGCTACATTGAAAACGATAGAAACCGTATATCGACTATTCGACTTTTGTGAACTTTCGAGAGGTTGTGACATGGTAGCGCTGTGCTCTGCGCCATTCGTTTGTGAACAGTAGACTCCAAAGCTGAACAGAGTATATGATGACCAAACACATTGGTTCTCCGAGTAAGAGACCTTTACTGGTGCCATCTTCTGCAAGCTGCATCCAGCAAAAGTAACGAGACTTCTGCATAGTTTAAGGTATCCGCTCTCGTTGTGATGCAATTCGTATTTTGCATAATCTTATCAAATTATACTGCTGACATAAACCACATTGACATGGCCAAGTACATGCTAAAACTATTAAGGTTGTGCGTCTGGTTTATCATACCACCATGGAATGCTTTGACACTGCATTCAATCATTTCATACGTCAATCAGTACTAGACACTAACCTTCGGTTAAGATTAGATTGAGAAATCCACTTCCCTTCGTATTTCATCTCCGGTCGACCATTTTTCTTCAACAATGCCTCATATTTTTCTTTGTAAGTTCAAAATTCAATCATTCTACACACCAGTCATTATTGGACACTAAGGTACCTGTCTCTACGGTCCGAGTGTAAAATTACTTGGAATAGTGGTTGATAAGACTATCTTGGGATGGACATATAAATTACTTAGCTAACAAACTTGCACGAGTTCTCTTTCAGCTATATAAATTAAGAAAAAAAAGTCAGTAAGAGTATGCTGCTACAATCTAATATGTACTGACAAGACCAATTGTATGAAACCATACTAAAATGTTGATAATAAATATTTATCTTCGGCGTAAGAATTCAATACAACAATCACACAATCTGTTCGGGACATAAGACTTCACATTTTTTACGAAACGTGTTGTCCGTGGTGTTTTCAAGGCCACGGCAGGAATACTTCTATTAATACCCAGCTCTTCTACTTTTATTTTGGCGAAATACATATACTCTGCCACACTGAGCTGTTCTCAGACTCGCACGTGTCAAAACAAACCACTAGCTGACGACAGTCTAGAATCTCGAGCGTTCATAAAAGTCGATGGGTGTGTTAATCGAATAAAGCGTATATGTCATAATGACGTCACATCATATCCAGGTTGGGTGAACTTAGCATCCTCCTAGAGATGAGGGTGCGGGCACATGAGCGCACTTCTTTCCACAATTATCGGTGAGCTGGCAGCTGACTGCTTGCAGTACTGGACGCGAGCGCGTGTAACAGCGACCGCCGGAGTTGCGCTCATCTTGTAGAGACACGGCCGAATACCAATTTTGAGTTTGCCGTACACATGACTTAAAGATAATGAAGTCCATCACATGTTGTAACTAAGAGGACAGCAGACTTTTACATCAGTGTTCATACTGTACCGAAACAGACTAACTAAAAGATACTGTTTTGAAGTGATCTGGAAGCTTGTGCCCCTTTTTTATTTTATCGATGTTGAGTGTGGGGTGCCTCCATAGTGGAAAGGAAATAGTGCCTTGCAGCCGACTTAAGAGGGAGGCAGCTCTGACCCTCCTGTGGTGTTTCACATAATCGTTGTCTAACAACCCTACCACAACAAAGGTCAAAGTTTAATGATGATTGTGGTGTTGCTCACGCTGCTAAATACTGCATTTTCGGGAAACATGTGGGAGGTGTCATTAGAGCACAGTTAATAGTCATTTCATGTAATAATGAATAAACTAGGCACTCATCTTTTCGTATTTCCCACGCTGGTCTCGTTTAAAATCATGGCTCAATCGTCGAAAATTTAGGTGGTGGTGGTGGTGGTGATTCCAAGCTCGGATGCAAAGAAGCCTAGGTTTTATTCTGCTATATTCAAAAGTATTGTAGATGCGCTTCACAAACCATTCTTGAAGATTAAACCTTTCAAAGTTAGCACAACGGTGATGTAAAAAAAATAATCAGCACTCCGAATTTAAGTTATACTTCTTTTTTATTGCTTTTGTTGCAATAACACGTAACACACAAAACATCACTTCACAGTACAAAACATACTTGAAAACATATTCCTCACTGTTAAAGTTCACGTTTTATAAGCTGACTATAATGGGCGTCTTTCCAACATGACATCCAAGACTTAACCTTCTCAGGGTCAGACTCTCTAACAACTAACCAATAACCGCTTACGCGCCCAAAAATCAGAGTTACAAGTACATTAAAGAGCATAGTGACAAAAGAAATACACATAAGAATAATATCATTGCAACATAAACATATCGATGTATCAAAGTACCTCTACATTAATGAAATCAAATCTGAATGTTGTCTCAGAAATACGTTAACTACTTCACAGAAACACAGTATAATATAGCTGGTATCGAGAGGTTCAGGTGAGGTGCCGTAATGGTTACGTAATTAAAGTATCAATACAGTTGGGAGACTCCCTGGCTTATAGGTAGCTTATTGAGTAAAAGGCTCAGTCCAGAACTCCCACAAAAGGAAGATTCTATCTGGCAGAAATGTGGTAATGAAGCAAGTTTGACCGCAATGATCCCTGTCCTTTCTAACGAACGTACCATATGGAGACGAGTAAATTGCTTTCAAAGGATATAAAAATTATAGGGTCTTTCTCAGCCCAAAAATTACTACTCATGGCGTCTCTCGTGTGAGGCCTAGAGTCGGTTTGTTTTTCGTTACAAAAATGATTTTTACAGCAGTATTTTACATGCCCATTCCACAGAGCAGTCCCAAATTAGCCTGGTACGGTATTCGTTTTAGCGATGTGTTGGCAGGGACAGTAAAACACGAAGAATAATAAATACTCCAGCAGTGACAGAACAGCACTTCTGCATCGAGGTAGCAAACAGCGCGGGCCAAGGCAGTGTTGTCGCTGGTGGAGCACTGATTATTCTTCGTGTTTTACAGTCCCTAATTCGCTAACGCGAATATCGTACGAGGCTAATTTGGAACTGTTCTGTGGGATGGGCATGCAAAATACCGCTATAAAAATCATTTTTGTAACTAAAAACAAACTGACGCTTGGCATCACATGGAAGATGCGATGTACAGTATTCGCTAGGACGGACTCCAGCTACACGCTGCAAAAACGAAATTGAAAATATTTGCCGAAACGCCAGAGAAAATGCGTCTCACGGCGCATAGGAAAGACAACCTGTATACTTTCAGATGTTAGGTATAACTTCCTCGGGATCACAACTTGTCATGACAATCAACAATGCGGGCAACTAACATGTCTGCAACTCCACACAAAATTAACACCTCGTCAGTCGGAAGCTAAGGTGTGAATTTTGTGTGGTGTCGCAGAGAAGATTGTTGACAGACCATGACAAGTTGTGATGCCGAAGAAGTTATGCCCAATAGCGTTAGCTGTATATATACACCAGGTGCATCTGGGGCTCATAATACCGAAATCTGTAATGCCATAAGGAAATTAAAAACGGTTCTAGCAACCACAAATTGTCTGATTTCAACTCATAGCAAAATTGCGTTCCCATCTTCCATCACAATGGAAAAATTAAATATACATATTCATTCCTTTTGGATACAATCACTGAATGATTTTAATCATTACTGATTTGTTATACGTCGGCCAGCTGTGGGACTTGAAATGTAAATGCCGGTAGTCTTGGTCGCGAAATACCTTCCCGGTCTTAGCTAATGAAAACGGTGGGATGGAAACTGATTTTCGCTGCATCAGAACCGCTTTCCCTCCGAATACGCTTCTAACCTGGGGTGCCACGCTTTTAAGGGATTTGCAAGTTGTTTTGTTGGCCAGCGGTGAAAGCAAGTCGTAGCGTGTGATAGCTGTGGCATCAGTTGAGCAGTCGGTCGTTAAGCTTTTTGGTCTGAGAAGTCAATCGTGCATCCTGGAACACAATGAGAATTACTCGCGACTTGCAAAAGTCTACCTGCAGTTGCACGGCTCGTCCATTGTTACTGCGGGTCTGCGTGTTTAGCACGGGAAACTGGCCTTTGTCGCCAAATAAGGCTGCTCGTGGTAAACTTTTCTGTGCGAGATTCTTTCCCGGCCGACGTCGAATTCTCTGCCGATCAGTGGCGCAGTGGTTAAGGCACTGCGTTCCTTGTCTAGAGGACGTATGTTAACCTCCGCCGCTGCACATCCAGCCTTAGGTTGTACGTAGTTCACTTAAACTGCTTAGAGCAAAATGGTTTCTGTTAACAGAACACGGCCATTGCCTTCTCCATCCTCCACTTAAATTTTGCTTTACTATTGACTTTTGGGTTCATGACCATTACACGCATCCATAACTTATAAAACAGGTCCCAGTTTTGAGCAAAACAAGTAGCATAGATTCCATAAATCTTTAATAATATTGTATGAATGCCTCACAATACACGTGACCCTTTCGTCTTCTGATATGCTGGGTAGTTGGAGTCACTTCACGAGGCGATGTAATTCATCATTTTGGGTGTTATACTTTCCGGTGACGAATCCTCTGACAGAATTCGCTTATGGTCTCATACTCAGTAATTTGTTCTTTCCTGGATGGAAATGTCTTTATACGAGAAACACACAGCTTGGCGCAAGATTTAAAGTTTCATGTGCTTCACTGGCAGCTCCTTGAGAACCAAGCTTAAAAACTCGCTTATGTTCCAGATAGGGTAATAAAGCAGGGAGACTTTCCTAATGACGCTCTTTAGTCTGTAATCAATTCTATAAACACACAAATCGCCTGCAACAGTATGGTCTCCCACTAAAATACGCCCAACTGTATGTCTAGAACAGTAGTGAGAACAAAAAAAGCAGCTAGCTGGTCGTCAACCGTTGTTCGATCGCGTGCGGGTTATTTCCGATGATTGTTGGTGCTAAAGTAAGTTTAAAAACAAGAACTTCAGTGAACTTTATGGCTATTATGTTCAAAAGTTGTTATATGAAAACTATATATTCAATAAGTTACTTGACAACTGTGTTCAACTTAATATTTCAGACTTTCGGTAAACAAGAGTTTGAAATTAAAATACAGGTGCTTTGTGATATGCTTGTTCGGGACAGGCGTTGTGAAAAGGCCAAATACCTCATGAGAGGAAGAAAATACAGATGAGAACTGGTTTGGATGTGAAAGCTTATCTAGGGAACTCAATTACCCATAAAGTAAGTTCGTGAGCTTGACATTTTGAACTAAACCTTGCCTGAGGACGCTTATTTCAGCAACAACATACAATTTAAGTAAGCTGGAATTAGTTGTTCTTGTAAAATGCTATAACATAATGAAATTTCGGGATTTCGCTGAAACCTAAAGCAAAATCGTGCATGTTTGTGGAAACTTCTGATGTTTCCATGTAACGAAGAGATCCCACAAAATAATCAGCCTATCATTATTTGTAAAATGTGTGGTTTGGAAGTTGTGTGCTAAATGCTTACCCACAATATTAAGAAATCAGGTATTCGGATATCTATATTGCCTTGTGAATGTATTCCAATGCTAATATTGAGCCCAAAGATAAGTTTTGAATGAGAGAAGTTACCGAAGCCCGATTCTTCTCTGCCAGAGAACTAGCAGTCATTTCGGCTGCGTTGCATCTAAATATACACGGATAATCATTGATGTAGTCATGTGGAAGGCGACTGTTTTATCAGGTGGTGACAGTTCTTCCGCATTTCCGCTCATTAATCTATCAGCTGGCTGTCTTTATGACAAGATCTTTACATATTTCTAATGGTAGTTTTGTAGGAATAGTCCCATTGTTTTCTCACGTTCTAGCTCGTTAAAAGCTCTCTCTCTCTCTCTCTCTCTCTCTCTCTCTCTCTCTCTCTCTCTCTCTCTCTCTCTCTCTCTGGTAGCAGCTCCCTATTCTTCCTGCATCTTCTGTTTCAGCTCATAGTATGAACAATAATTCGTATCCTCTATTATTTGTTTAATGTTCTCCAGTCTGGGTCTTGTGCTCTGCCTTCTGCTGCACCCTTAATTACTTCCGATAGACAATCACGTCGGAAAATGTGGTTTCTTTCCTTTCTTGCTTTAATGAAAACTTCCTCGTTCGCAATCATTTCTCTCCAGCTGATCTTCGTTCACTTTTCTGTAGCACCATGTTTCGAATGCAGCTTGTCTACTTTCACAATTATCGTCCAAGCTTTGCTGCCGTATGTCGCAATGCTTCACATATAGGTCTTCAACATTTACTTCCTCGCGTCAAATTGTATACTCTTGGTAGTGAATGTTTTTCGTATTAAAAGCGTTCTTGGCCTTGGCAACTCTGCACACTGCCTCCTGATAGCTTCTTCCATCACTCGTGAATTTACTTAACCGTTTCATTTTTCAGCTTCGCCGCTCTCTTGCTTTCTTTGTTTGTACTGCAGACTAGAATTTTTGTGTGTTTCTTGTCGTAAGGAATTCCTCCTCTTTATTATTTTATCCATTATCTTAAGACTCTTTTGCAAGTCTCCTTTACTTTCTACAATTAGTGCTAAATCATCGGCAAATCTCAGCATGTTTACATCTTCATGAATTGTTACTCGTGTGTTCACTACTTACTCCACCCTGTCGATTGCATTCCACATCTATGGATTAAGCCGGCCGGGGTGGCGGAGCGGTTCTAGGCGCTATAGTCTGGACCCGCGCGACTGCTACGGTCGCAGGTTCGAATCCTGCCTCGGGCATGGATGTGTGTGCTGTCCTTAGGTTAGTTAGGTTTAAGTAGTTGTAAGTTCTAGGGGACTGATGACCACAGATGTTAAGTCCCATAGTGCTCAGAGCCATTTGAACCATTTTTTGTGTGGATTAAATTATCACCACACCCCATTTTCAATGTTAGCTGATTCTTAATTACCACAGCGAACTATTCCGATTGCAGGTGTTATATACGTATCCTTTCTTCAAAGCTGGTTCCTGATTGGCGAAGAATACATTCCAGGTGACAATGAAAATGCGAACCTACACACACACACGCGGCTTCTAAACGGTCGAACATGGCCATCAGTGATGTGCAGTTGCTGTTCCAAGAAATTGCTGGACCGTATTGTGGTTGTCGTTCCAATAGTTTCCGGATAGCGAAAGAAGACAGCAAAAGGCTACGGATGTAAAAGCTCGTTTGAAGTGTTTTGCGGAATGGAGTAGGGAAGGTAGTAGGGACAGAAGACAATGAAAACCGAGAACGATATCTGTATTTCCCGGACGTCACTTCGCACACGCCAGAAATGCGTCTCTGCGTAGAGAAGTAGGCGGCGCGTGCCGTGGGCAGGAGGTCGTTACGTCACCGGAACTTTGCCGTTCCGCCGGATACAGACACGGAGCCCCGAGGCCGGCAGCGGAGCTGGGACAACGCCTCGGAGATCGGCCCTCGCGCTGCCGGCCTTGGCTGATTCACAGCCGCGCCGGCCACTGGGAAATACCCGGCTCGCCACAGCTGGCCCTTGGAGGTGGTGCCTACACACGCTGCTGAAAGCTTGCCGAGTACGCATGCGCAAGCATGTCGTGAAATCGAACTAGCGCGCCTGTTACTGAGGGTATTTTAATTCCGTCTTTACAACTACAAGAAACAGTTTCTGCCAACATAGCTAAATGCAATAACAAAAACAACGAAACCCGCCTGCTTGGTAGAAGTCGCTGACACACACTTACGCGGTGGTCCTCAACCTGAGGGTAAGCTAGTTCTAATCTTGGTGGTAGAAAACATTTTCACTGCCAAAGGGGGATGAGGCGATGGTGTAAAGTTCCTGACCATCAGACTTTACGTCATTATCCTGCTCTGAATTTCAAACATTTCTGCAGTGCCTCGTAAAGTGAGGGCATGTGACAACACTTCGGATTGGGACATAGTGCCTGGTGGTCCCCTAGGTGCTATTTGTGAGGAGCAGGCTATGTTATGCTGTGGGTTTCACCCCCCCCCCCTTATTCTATAACCCCTACCACTTCCTCCGCCCCCCTCCCCCTCTCCCCCCCCCCCCCCCACACACACAGCCACTCTCACTCACTCACAAACTCTACATACATACGGTATTACAAAAAAGTTGTAATGGAACATGTTACAAATAAACAAAAAATACAAATGACAAGAGGAAAAAGTTTCAGATCGAAGGAACAACTAGTAGCAAAGTTGGCAACGCTGCACAGTACTCCAGAATGATACAAATAAGGGCATGCACTGTTATTTCTACAATGCAGTTCTGTAAATCATTGTGGGATCACTAGAATAAAGTGTCAAATCAAGAAATGACCTAAAAACTCGTAATAAGGAGACGGTAATTCCTGATGCGAGAGGAAAACCAGGCATGAAACGCAGTAAGTGAACATAAAACTTTCTGGCAGATTAAAACTGTGTGCCGGACAGAGACTCGAACTCGGGACCTTTGCCTTTCGCGTGCAAGTGCTCTACCATCTGAGCTACCCAAGCACAACTCACGCCCCGTCCTCACGACTTTACTTCCGCTAGTACCTCGTCTCCTATCTTCCAAACTTTACAGAAGCTCTCCTGCGAACCTTGCAGCACTTCTGTGGAAGTTTCATATCAGCGCGCACTCCGCTGCAGAGTGAAAATCTCATTCCAGTAAGTAAATATAATTTGCAACGAACTGTTTTCCATCTCGAAGGCAATTAAATTGCAAATGACTTCCATTACAGACCATTTATAATAAAATGAAACGTCCTTGGTGACAAAATCACGCATAGTTACAAAGACGAAATTAAAATATTCAAATGTAAAGCAACTGCAGACAATATGGCCACAAAAACGAATTTTAGGTTCCTCTGTTGAAAGTTGTTTTTTTAACTACTCGTGTGGCTTGAAGCAAAGACTGTTTTAGATTGTGCACGTTTGCGCAAGCGTCTCTGCTTTTGTGTTCAGATTTGTGCGTATTTTTACAAGCAAAGACTCGTTCTAAGAGCTGCAAGTTACCAACCTATTTAAGATGGTTATCTGTTTGGGCGTTTTATTTGAGCTTGTCCTAGCAGATGAAAATTGAAGTCTTTCTCTTGTGCGTTTGTCCCGCATCGGCGCAGGTTCAGGATGGTTGTTAATGTATTGGGGATGCTTCGTTTACGGGGGTGCCAACGGCCTTACCGCAGTGTTAATACCGGTTCCCGTCAGCTGACCGAAATTAAGCTCTGTCGGGCTGGGCTAGCACTTGGATGGGTGACCATCCGAGCTGCCAAGCGCTGTTGACTAGCGGGGTGTGCTCAGTCCTTACGTGGCAAACTGAGGAGCTACTTGACTGAGAAGTAGCGGCTCCAGTCTCGTAAAATGACATACGCCTGGGAAAGCAGTGTGCTGACCACATGACCCTCCGTATCCGGATCCAGTGACGCCTGTGGGCTGAAGATAACAGTCCGGCCGCTGTGGCCGAGCTGCTCTAGGCGCTTCAGTCTGGAACCGCGCGACCGCTACGGTCACAGGTTCGAATTCTGCCTCGGACATGGATGTGTGTGATGTCCATAGGTTAGGTTTAAGTAGTTCTAAGTTCTAGGGGACTGATGACCTCTGATGTTAAGTCCCATAGTGCTCAGTCATTTTGAGGATGACCCGCCGGCCGCTAGGTACCATTGGGCCTTCATGGTCTGTTTGTGCAGAGTTTAGTTCAGTTTTTAGTTTAAGTGGTGGCCAGATGCCATTCCTGTGACAGAAAATGTGTACTCAAATTGTGTGCGTGTAGTGTTGTTCTTGTGAAAGCGAGCGAAAGTTATCTAAAGTTTGTCTAGCAACTAAAACAATACTTGGGTCATTTTGAGGATGACCCGCCGGCCGGTAGGTACCATTGGGCCTTCATGGTCTGTTTGTGCAGAGTTTAGTTCAGTTTTTAGTTTAAGTGGTGGCCAGATGCCATTCCTGTGACAGAAAATGTGTACTCAAATTGTGTGCGTGTAGTGTTGTTCTTGTGAAAGCGAGCGAAAGTTATCTAAAGTTTGTCTAGCAACTAAAACAATACTTGGGTGCCCGCCCAGTATTCACCTAGTGGGATGTGGGAAACAACCTAAAAACCATATCCAGGCAGGCTGCACACCAAGCTTCGTCATTAATCCGCTTGCCGGATTCGATCCTGTAAGTGGAGTTGCAGCACTCACGGCTAACCGGGCGGGTTAGATGAAAATGTAACTAATTAAACTAAGAGTAATTGTGCAGCATCACATCATATTGTTTTTAAACTCCAAGTAATTAAACCGATTGCCGGCGGAGACGTCAATAACAAATACATTTTTCAGAACAAAATTTGTGAAAGGAATAAGAGGAGACTAGCTAGTCAGTTCTTCACAGCCGCCAGAAATAACAGTATTACAGTTACTCGTGTGCTCTCATCTTGTCTTTAATGAAGGGAGTTTAGTGACCAAATGTTCACATATATCTGTCCATTCTTTAGATTATATCATCCTGCTGGATATATCAATTCACTGAATACATTAATGTTGGAATGACTTATTTTGTTAGTCGTAGGCCTGATTTTGAGGAATAATTTGCTGAGTGTTTGTCTGGAGCACATCATTGCTCGAAATGAATCATGGAGCTTGGGGAAACGGGAAAGAAGAGAATGGAAGCGTTTGAGATGTGGTGTTAAAGAAGTCTGTAAATAAATGTTATGTTAAATGTACTTCTTTGCAGAATCGTCGAGCAACGATGTGCGAAACTCTGAGCAGAAGGAAGACCAGGATGATGGGCACTTAATACACGAGGGATTAATTTCAGTGGCTCAAGAAGGGAAAACTAGAGGAAACTAGATCAGGATACATAAAACTAAAAACTGAGGATGTGGCGTGTAAGTGCTAGTCTGGCATGAAGAGGCTGACACAGGAGTCGTGCTTGGTCGCAACAAGCCAGTCTGAAGACTGTTGACTCAGTCACTTTCTATACACAGTATAGTTTCCTTAATCGCAGTTGCAAACACGACCGAAACGAGGGCGTCATTGATTACACAGACTGTATAACGATGATTAAAATATCGGGCGTGGGCGACTTGTGCAAAATGCTAACACATACATGCTTGTCAAGCTTGCAGTAAATTGTGGGCACCATAACATGTGTGGAACAATTCATCACGACCCATGATTACATTTAATCTTCTCTCGGTGACTATACACGGGACTAAATTCCTCACACTGTCAAATTCGCCATTGCACTGCTCAGACCTACAAATAATTCAATACCTTCTCTTACTGACGTTACGGGTACTGTAACGGATGATGATAAACAGAAGGCCGAAATTCTAAACCTATCTTCCAGAAACTCGTTTACGGCAGAGGACTGCAGCACCACTCTCCCGTTCAGTTATCGAACAAACGCAATGATGGCTGACATAGTGTTTAGCGTATCTTGGATTGTAAAACAGTTAAGATCCTTAGACACCAGGAAGGCATCTGGCCCAAACGGTATCCCCGTAAGATTATATGTTGACTATGCTACAAATATAGCACCATTCTTATCCATCATCTATCAGAGATCATTGGAACAACGGAAAGTTCCACTGGACTGGAAGAAGGCCAAGGTCACAGCAATCTATAAAAGGGGTAGAAAATCGGATGCACATAATTACCGGCCAATTTCACTGACATAGATTTGCTGTAGCACCACATCTCAAATGCTTCGATTCTCTGTTTCCCCACCGTCCATGTTTCACTACCATACAGTCCTGTACTTCAGACGTACATTCTCAGAAACGTTTCCTCATATTAAGGCTGATATTTGATATAGTAGACTTCTTAGCCAGGAATGCCCCTTTTTGCCATTGCTAGTCTGCTTTTGATGCCTGTCCGTCATTGGTTATTTTACTACCTAGGTTGCAGAATTCTGTAACTTAATCTATCTCGTGACCATCAATCCTGATAAGTTTCTCGATGTTCTCATTTCCAATACATCTCATTAAAATCGTCTGTCTTCGATTTACTCTCAATTCATACTCCGTACTCATTAGACTGTTCGTTCCGTTGAGCAGGTCAGGTAATTGTTCATCACTTTCACTCAGGATAGCAGTGTAATCAATAATAGTATCATTGATATCCTTTCACCTTGAATTTAATTCCACTCCTGAACCATTCTTTTATTTTCAGCATTGCTACCTCGATGTACAGATTGAACAGTAACGACGAAAGATTACATCCTTGTCTTACATCCCTTTTTAAAACGAGAACTTCGTTCTTGATCGTCCACTCTATTACCTCTTGGCTGTTGTACATATTGTATATGACCTGTCTGTCCCTATAGCTTACCCCTATATTTTTCAGAATTTCCAACATCTTGCACAATTTTACATTGCCGAACCCTTTTTCCAGGTCGACAAATCCCATGAACGTGTCTTGATTTTTCATTAGTCTTGCTTCCATTATTAACCGCAACGTTAGAACTGCCTCTCTCGTGCCTTTACCTTTCCTCAAGCCAAACTGATAGTCATCTAGCGCATCCTCAATTTTCTTTTCCATTCTTCTGTATATTATTCTTGTCAACAACTTGGATGCATCAGCTGTTAAGCTGATTGTGCGATAATTCTCGCACTTGTCAGCTCTTGCCGTCTTCGGAATTGTGTGGATGATGCTTTTCCTTAAGTCAGATGGTATGTCGTCAGACTCATACATTCTACACACCAACATGAATATTAGTTTTGTTGCCACTTCCCCCGTTGATATTACAAATTTTGATGGAATCTTATCTATCTATTGTGCCTTATTCGATCTTAAGTCCTCCAAAATCTTACCGAGCGAGGTGGCGCAGTGGTTAGCACACTGGACTCGCATTCGGGAGGACGACTGTTCAATCCCGTCTCCGGCCATCCTGATTTAGGTTTTCCGTGATTTCCCTAAATCACTTCAGGCAAATGCCGGGATGGTTCCTTTGAAAGGGCACGGCCGATTTCCTTCCCCATCCTTCCCTCACCCGAGCTTGCGCTCCGTCTCTAATGACCTCGTTGTCGACGGGACGTTAAACACTAATGTCCTCCTCCTCCTCCAAAATTCTTTCAAATTCTGATTCTAATACTGGATCCCCTCTCTTCTAAATAGATTCCTGTTTCTTCTGTCACATCAGACAAATCTTCCCCCTCATAGTGGCTTTGGGTTTCAATGTGTTCTTTCCACCTATCCGCTCTCTCCTCTGCATTTAACAGTGGAATTCCCATTCAGTCTTAATGTTATCACCCTTGCTTTTAATGTCACCGACGATTGTTTTGACTTTCCTGTATGCTGAGTCTTTCCTTCCGACAATTATCTCGTTTTGGATGTCATCACATTTTTCCTGCAGCCATTTCGTCTTAGCTTCCCTGCACTTCCTATTTATTTCATTCCTCAGCGACTCGTATTTCTGTATTCCTGTTTTCCCGGAACGCTTTTGTACTTACTTTCATCGGTTAAATGAAGTATTTCTTCTGTTACCCATGGTTTCTTCGCAGTTACCATCTTTGTACGTGTTTTTCTTCCCAACTTCCGTAATAGTCCTTTCAGAAATGTCGATTCATCTTCAATTGTACTGCCTTCTGAGCTATTCCTTACTGTTGTATCTATGGCCTTAGAACTTCAACCATATCTCATCATTCCTTAGTACTTCCGTATCCCACTTTTCTGCGTGTTGATTCTGCCTGACAAATGTCTTAAACTTCAGCCTTCTCTTCATCACTACTGTCTTGTGATCTGGGTCTGTCTGCTCCTGGGTGTGCGTTACAATCCAGTATCTGATTTCGCAATCTGTCTGACCATTATGTAATCTAATTGACTTCTTCCGGTATCACCCAGCCTTTACAAGTATACCTATTCCACTTGATTCTTGAACAGAGTATTCGTTATTAGTAGCTGATATTTATTACAGAATTCAATAACTCATTCTCCTCTCTCATTCCTTATCCCAAGCCCATATTCTCTTGTAACCTTTCCTCCTCCTTCCCCTACAACTGCATACCAGTCCCCCATGACTATTAGATTTTTCATCCCCCTTTACATACTGTATTACTCTTTCAATATTCCCATACTTTCTCCATCTCCATCACTATCTCCATCTTCAGCTTGCGACGTCGGCATTTATGCCTGAACTATAGCTGTCTGTGTTGGTTTGCTGTCTGATAACAACCCTGTCATTGAACCGTTTCCAGTAACACTCTCTGCCCTATCTTCTTATTCATAACGTATCCTTCTCCCGTTATACCATTTTTCTGGTGCTGTTTATTATCCAATACTCATCTGACCAGAAATCCTTGTCTTCTTTCCACTTCACTGACCCCTACTATAACTGGATTGAGCGTTTGCATTTCCCTTTTATAGTTTCCCTATCACGTTCAAGCATTGGACATTCCACGCCCCGACTCGTAGAACGTTATCCTTTCGTTGATTATTCAATCTTTTACTTATGGTAACCTCTCCCTTGGCAGTCCGCTCCCAGAGATCCGAATGGGAAACTATTCCGGAATCTTTTGCCAATGGAGAGATCATCTTGACACTTCTTGAATTACAGGCCACATCTCCTGTGGATACATATTGTCTAATGCAGTGGTTTCCATTGCCTTCTGCATCCTTAAGCTGTTGATGATTGCTGATTCTTCCGCCTTTAGGGGCAGTTTACCACCCCTAGGACAAGTGTGCCCTGTATCTCTGTCCGCTGCTCCGCCCTCTTTGACAACGCCGTTGGCGGAATGGGTGATGACTTCTTATGCAGGAAGTCTTCGGCCGCCAATGCTGATTATAAATCAAAATGTAAGCAGCGGCGGGATTCGAACCCGGGACCAAAGAAGTTTTGATTAAGAATCAAAGACGCTACCTCTTTTTTTTTTCGATATAGTCCGTTGCATTTGGTCTGGGCTGACGCCACAAGACATCCGTTCAAATTTATCGTTGTTTCCTGTACTCAGTTTTTTATTAGAGAAAGCAAGCAGCCCCCTGACCGAACACACTGAGCTACCGGCCGGCGCCACGGCTGCAAACATGTGCCATAACCTGCCATATTTTGTTGTTACAGACCTCACAAAAGATGAACTGTGGAGGCAGTAGACTATTTTGCAGAACATAGATGTCATTGTAAACTTTAATTGCGTTTCGCGGAATGATCTTTCTTCCAACGATTCCCATCTAAAGTAAGTGAGCATTTCTGTAACACCCTTTGTGACCGAACTGGCTGGTAAGAAACCCAACAGGGCTCCTTTGAATAGTTTACTTACTCCTGGCAGTGTCAGTATGGCGGTAATCTATAACGTATGGTAAATGAATAAAACTTCACAAGCAAAGATCTTTAAAGATTTTTTTTCTGGATGATCACTTTCGACAGAGCTTTGCTGTCATCAGAACATAAGATCCAACATCTGTCGAAACCGCTCATCCAAAGAAATGCTTTTTCATCGATCTTGGCTTTTGTTTTCTTAAGTCACCACCTTTGAGCTGCTTCGAAGTCTTGCTTTAAGCGTTCTGCACGGTGATGCAATAGAAAGCACCCTCTACCGTGCGCTGTACAGTGGGTCATGAAGATACCCAAACGGGTCGTTCACTTTGTCTACTGATACAATAGTAAGGCTGTTCTAGTTTTATTTCTAGACCATGCTCTCGTAGACGTATTATAGAATCGGGTATATCTTCCGAAGAAGGCCCAAGTACTTGGGCTGAAACCTAGGTACAGGTTGGTTTCATTACCCCAATCGAGGCTGATAATTTCTTACATATTACAATAGTAAGGATCGTGGACGTGATAGTAGCCCGTCATCGTAATCACTTCGGACATCCCAGCTTCAGCCTCGTACAGTCGTAACTACAGATATTTTACGTCAAATCGAAGAACCAAGGCTGAAACTATACCATAGCCTCAGCTGTAGCGAAGCATCTTTGAGCCTGATGATTCTATTTGCGTAACGTAGTGTCGCGCAGCAGAGCTAAATGATTATAGCACTGAAATGGGTAATTGGCGTGGAGCAAGAACCTTTCTCCTCTGCGGAAGCGTTCCGAAGAAATGACAGCCTTTCACTTTCTGCGCTTTTAGCGATATGAAATCTGTTTCTATCTCCGGGGTAACGAATGAGTTTAATTCCTCTTCCCCAAGTCACACAGAGCACGGGCTGATTAAACTGTGATCCTGTTTGTATACATAGCCCGCTGCGTCTCATGTTCAGTAGTTATACGTCAGTCCAGTGTATACTAGAACAGTCCCTAAAGATGAATTTTCCGGACTTTTTAATTTTGATTATTACTGGGTTGTTTCCTGATATCCTTTCCGTCCATAGCGACAGCAGTCATTTGTTGTTTGCAGCAGTATCATCCCTTTTTGGAAAGTAGTATTCAGTAGCAATATATTAAATTTTTTATGGCTAGTGTCAAGAACTCTACTGGAAAATTAGTCTACCATTAAACAGGGCATAACAGAAAGGTATGGCCAAACTTTCTGGAAACATCCCTCCCATATACAGGAAGAAAATTTCATAGATGGATATAAGTCCGGGAACGTTTTATTTTCGTGTTACAGTTAAGTTTCTATAACACTTCAACGCGTTAATCACTACTTTGAAACGGAGCTTCGTCCATAGACAGCACATTGTCCTTAAAACGGAGAGTTGGCACTTTTGAATGAACCATATTCAGAATTGTACCCGTGCTGGAAAATCAGCCACTGATTCTGCCTGCACACGCTCTCTCGTGTAGCACTCTAAAGTCTCCTGTTGTCAACACTATTTCTTGCAGCTAACTGTCTCAACGCTGACACTAGGGTCGTCAACGTCACGATGTAGTTCCCCTCTAGCTGAGATGTCCTCGGACTTCAAGGCATGTCTCAGTCGCAAGTAGTGGGATTAAACGACCCATGCTCTCTAAGACGACGGTCAGTTGCTACACACGTCCTCTCGTCTGGACACTGTCATTCCGGAAATCACTCTCGATACAAACGTTGAGCGCCATGGCCATCACCATCTGGTAATCAACACAGCAAATGGGCCTTCGCCAACTCCACATTTGAGAACACGTCCACTAAACTGTAACGGAGACGAAGACTGTGATGAACACTAAGCAGTTGACTGGGAAGGACATTTTGAGTCACTTGCCCGGTGTCTGCGGATAAATAGGATACTGCAGCCCCTTTGTTGCTCAAAAGTAAAGTGCATTGTTCCTTCAGACATTCATGCAAGTCCGAAGTAACATGTACTGTGGCCACTGCAGCCATTATGAAATACATAAAATGCGTGCATGTCCGAATAAAATAAGGAAAAATATTAAAATGAAAACAAATTTCATTACATGAAAACCAGAGCATAATAATTATTTCACTAGAACGTGGTTTTTTACTCATTTCAGTTAATTGTGATTACTGATTTTGATGGTTAAAGGGTGATGTTGCTAAACGGATCGGCATGAAAGATATAATTTTATTATCATAAGCATAGTGTTTAGGTGGTCCAATCTATATAAAATTTCCTTTTTATGTGGAATACAGATGATAAACGGGTATTCATTGGACAAATATATTATACTGGAACTGACATGTGATTTTCACGCAACCTGGGTGCGTAGATCCTGAGAAATCAATACCCAGAACAACCACCTCTGGCCGTAATAACGGCCTTGATACGTCTGAGCATTGAGTCAAACACAGCTTGGATGGCGTGTACAGGTACAGCTGCCCATGCAGCTTCAACACAAAACCACAGGTCATCAAGAGTAGTGACTGCCGTATTGTGACGAGCAAGTTGCTCGGTCACCATTGACCAGACGTTTTCAATTAGTGAGATATCTGGAGAATGTGCTGGCCATGGCAGCAGTCGAACATTTTGTGTGTCCAGAAAGGCCCGTACAGGACCTGCAACATGCGGTCGTGCATTATCCTGCTGAAATGTAGGGTTTCGCAGGGATCGAATGTGGGGTAGAGCCACGGGTCGTAACACATCGGAAATGTAACGTCCACTGTTCAAAGTGCCCTCAATGCGAACAAGTGGTGACAGAGATGTGTTGCCAATGGCACCCCATACCATCCCGCTGGGTGATACGCCAGTATGGCGATGACGAAAACACGCTTCCAATGTGCGTTCATCGCGATGTCGCCAAATGCTGATACGACCATCATGATGCTGTAAACAGAACCTGGATTCACCCGAAAAAATGACGTTTTGCCATTCGTGCACCCAGGTTCGCCATAGAGTACACCTTCGCAGGCGCTCCTGTCTGTGATGCAGCTTCAAGGATAACCGCAGCCGTGGTCTCCGAGCTGATAGTCCATGCTACTGCAAACGTCGTCGAACTGTTCGTGCAGATGGTTGTTGTCTTGCAAACGTCCCCATCTGTTGACTCAAGGATCGAGACGTGGGTGTACGATCCGTTACAGCCATGCGTACAAGACGCCTGTCATCTCGGCTGCTAGTGATAAGAGGCCGTTGGGATCCAGCACGGCGTTCCGTGTTACCCTCCTGAACCCCCGATTCCATATTCTAACAGTCATTGGATCTCGAGTAACGCGAGCAGCAATGTCGCGATACGATAAACCGCAATCGTTATAGGCTACAATCCGACCTTTATCAAAGTCGGAAACGTGGTGGCACGCATTTCTCCTCCTTACACGAGGCATCAAAACGACGTTTCACCAGGCAACGCCGGTCAGCTGCTGTTTGTGTATGAGAAATCGGTTGGAAACTTTCCTCGTGTCAGCACGTCGTAGGTGTCGCCACCGGCGTCAACCTTCTGTGAATGCTCTGAAAAGATAATCATTTTCATATCACAGCATCCTCTTCCTGTCTGTTAAATTTTGCTTCTGTAGCACTTAGTCTTCGTGGTGTAGCATTTTTAATGGCCAGCAGTGTATAATTTAAGTATGAACATTAACTCCTCGAGCCAGGCTGAAATTTATGCGGCATCGTACAATTAAGTTTAAACACAGAACTTCGGAGAAAAGATTCATTACACGTTGTAGAGTGAAAATTCATTCTCTACAAAAAAAAACATTGAACCCTTAAGTGTGATGTTTTGTTGTCTAGCCAGTGAAGAACAATGTAATTAGGATGATATAACTTATAACTCTTGGCAATTCACAAAATGTTTTCACGACAGAAAGGAAGTAGGTAGTATGCTTATTTCAGGACCAAAGTACTAATGGGAACATACGTTACAGTGGTGCGTATTTCGTTGAAAGTAGGTTTATTTTTTTTACAAGTATCTTCCAGTATCTCTATCTCTGAGGTTACCAGCAATCACTCGGCTGAGACCGGAAGTCCAGTGTAACGGATATGACGTTGGTCTCAATTGACGTACCCCCAGGACCCTGCTGTGCTGGCTAAACGGCTGGGAGTTCACCGCTAACCGTGACAAGGTTGGTCCCGCAGTGAGTCGCGGCCTTCCAGTGGTCTTGATCCGCATTCGCAAGGTGAGCCGCACCGCCGTGCGCGCCAGGAACGCAGTGTTCCTTCCGTCCTACATATCCGGTTCTTAATTCCAACTAACTTACATTAGAAAATAGATTAAGGAAAGGCAGACCTACGCATTATTTGTAGACTTAAAGAAAGCGTTTGACAATGTTGACTGCAATGTTGTTGTCTTCAGTCCCGAGACTGGTTTGATGCAGCTCTCCATGCTACTCTATCCTGTGCAAGCTGCTTCATCTCCCAGTACCTACTGCAACCTACATCCTTCTGAATCTGCTTAGTGTATTCATCTCTTGGTCTCCCTCCACGATTTTTACCCTCCACGCTGCCCTCCAATACTAAATTGGTGATCCCTTCATGCCTCAGAACATGTCCTACCAACCGATCCCTTCTTCTAGTCAAGTTGTGCCACAAACTTCTATTCTCCCAAATCCTATTCAATACCTTCTCATTAGTTATGTGATCTACCCATCAAATCTTCAGCATTCTTCTGTAGCACCACATTTCGAAAGCTTCTATTCTCTTCTTGTCCAAACTATTTATCGTCCACGTTTCACTTCCATACATGGCTACACTCCATACAAATACTTTCAGAAATGACTTCCTGACACTTAAACTATACTCGATGTTAACAAATTTCTCTTCTTCAGAAACGCTTTCCTTGCCATTGCCAGTCTACATTTTATATCCTCTCTACTTCGACCATCATCAGCTACTTTGCTCCCCAAATAGCAAAATTCCTTTACTACTTTGTCTCCCTTCCTAATCTAATTCCCTCAGCATCACCCGACTTAATTCGACTACTTTCCATTATCCTCGTTTTGCTTTTGTTGATGTTCACCTTATATCCTCCTCTCAAGACACTGTCCATTCCGTTCAACTGCTCTTCCAAGTCCTTTGCTGTCTCTGACAGAATTACAATGTCATCGGCGAACCTCAAAGTTTTTATTTCTTCTTCATGGATTTTAATTCCTACTCCGAATTTTTCTTTTGTTTCCTTCACGGCTTGCTCAATATACAGATTGAATAACATCGGGGAAAGGCTACAACCATGTCTCACTCCCTTTCCAACCACTGCTTCCCTTTCATGCCCCTCGACCCTTATAACTGCCATCTGGTTTCTGTACAAATTGTAAATAGCCTTTCGCTCCCTGTATTTTACCCCTGCCACTTTCAGAATTTGAAAGAGTATTCCATTAACATTGTCAAAAGCTTTCTCTAAGTCTACAAATGCTGGGAACGTAGGTTTGCCTTTCCTTAACCTTTCTTCTAAGATAAGTCGTAAGGTCAGTATTGCCTCACGTGTTCCAGTATTTCTACAGAATCCAAACTGATCTTCCCCGAGGTGGGCTTCTACTAGTTTTTCCATTCGTCTGTAAAGAATTCCCGTTAGTCTTTTGCAGCTGTGGCTTATTAAACTGATCGTTCGGTAATTTTCACATCTGTCAACACATGCTTTCTTTGGGATTGGAATTATTATATTCTTCTTGAAGTCTGAGGGTGTTTCACCTGTCTCATACGTCTTGCTCACCAGCTGGTAGAGTTTTGTAAGGACTGGCTCTCCCAAGGCCGTCAGTAGTTTTAATGGAATGTTGTCTACTCCCGGGGCCTTGTTTCGACTCAGGTCTTTCAGTGCTCTGTCAAACTCTTCAAGCAGTATCGTATTTCCCATTTCTTATTCATTTACATCCTCTTCCAATTCCATAATAATGTCCTCAAGTACATCGCCCTTGTATAGACCCTCTATATACTCCTTCCACCTTTCTGCGTTCCCTTCTTTGCTTAGAACTGGGTTTCCATCTGAGCTCTTGATGTTGATACAAGTGGTTCTCTTATCTCCAAAGGTCTCTCTAATTTTCCTGTAGGCAGTTATCTATCTTACCCCTAGTGAGATAAGCTTCTACATCCTTACATTTGTCCTCTAGCCATCCCTGCTTAGCCATTTTGCACTTCCTGTCGATCTCATTTTTGAGACGTTTGTATTCCTTTTTGCCTGCTTCATTTATTGCATTTTTATATTTTCTCCTTTCATCAATTAAATTCAATATTTCTTCTGTCACCCAAGGATTTCTACTAGCCTTCGTCTTTTTACCTACTTGATCCTCTGCTGCCTTCACTACATCATCCCTCAAAGCTACCCATTCTTCTTCTACTGTATTTCTTTCCCCCATTTCTGTCAATTGTTCCCTTATGCTCTCCCTGAAACTCTGTACAACCTCTGGTTCTTTCAGTTTATCCAGGTCTCCTCTCCTTAAATTCCCACCTTTTTGCAGTTTCTTCAGTTTTAATCTACAGGTCATAACCAATAGATTGTGGTCAGAGTCCACATCTGCCCCTGGAAATGTCTTACAATTTAAAACCTGGTTCCTAAATCTGTCTTACCATTATATAATCTATCTGATACCTTTTAGTATCTCCAGGGTTCTTCCATGTATACAACCTCCTTTCTGAAGGTGGCAGGGGTAAAATATACGGAGCGAAGGCTATTTACAATTTGTACAGAAATCAGATGGCAGTTAAGAGTTGAGGGACATGAAAGGGAAGCAGTGGTTGGGAATGGAGTGAGACAGGGTTGTAGCCTATCCCCAATGTTATTCAATCTGCATATTGAGCAAGCAGTAAAGGAAACAAAAGAAAAATTTGTAGGAGGAATTAAAATACATGGAGAAGAAACAAAAACTTTAAGTTTCGCCGATGACATTGTCAGACAGCAATGGACCTGGAAGAGCAGCTAAACGGAATGGAGTGTGTTTTGAAAGGATGTCAGATGAACATCAACATAAGTAAAACGAGGATAATGGGATGTAGCCGAATTAAGTTGGGTGATGCTGCGGGAATTAGATTAGGAAATGAGAGGCTTAAAGTAGTAAAGGAGTTTTGCTATTTGGGGAGCAAAATAACTGATGATGGTCGAAGTAGAGAGGATATAAAAGGTAGACTGGAAATGGCAAGGAAAGCGCTTCTGAAGAAGAGAAATTTGTTAACATCGAGTATAGATTTAAGTGTCAGGAAGTCATTCCTAAAGTATTTGTATGGAGTGTAGCCATGTATGGAAGTGAAACATTTACGATGAATAGGTTGGACAAGAAGAAAAGAGAATAGAAGCTCTCGAAATGTGGTGCTACAGAAGAATGCTGAAGATTAGATGGGTAGACGACACAACTAATGAGGTATTGAATGGTATTGGGAGAAGAGAAGTTTGTGGCACAACTTGACCGGAAGGGATCGGTTGGTAGGACATGTTCTGAGGCATCAAGGGATCACCAATTTAGTATTGGAGGGCAGCGTGGAGGGTAAACATCGTAGAGGGAGACAAAGAGATCAATACACTAAGCAGATTTAGAAGGTTGTATTAGGTACTGGGAGATGAAGAAGCTTGCACACAGCGTGGAGAGCTGCATCAAACCAGTCTCTGGACTGAAGACCACAACAACCACCATTCCAACTACATTTTACAGTTTCATTGAACGGCGAATTATCTGTAGTAGAGCGTCGTACACTGTGAGATCCACAGTATTAACAGACGTTGGTTTCGGGGATCGTTTCGTTGCGTCCAAAGTGCAGAAACGCGATGTGTTCCTCCGGTTTAGCAGTAGTTGCTAGATACCTTACGCAGTAATAGTGTTTCGGTATGACGACTTTCGTACCAATATTTTCAATATGTGAAGCATGCTTTTGGACCTGTCGTATTTTTACGTTTTTTATACCTGCTGCATGGGTAGCAGCTTCCGAAATGTACTAAAGAGTAAAGCAAGAAAGACTTGTTAATACAATTAAGATAGTAGCATTGTCAGCTACGCTGTACATGGTGTATAACGTTATAAACATCTAAGAGTTGTACAGAGGAGTACATGATATTTTGAATACTAACCCACGTCCAGAAACGCACCGTTCCGTGCTACGGCCATTTGAAATAATGTTGGTAACGCGACCAATTTTTCAAGTAATTTATTAGGCTTGACCCAGTACATCACTTGTTTTCTAATCCAATCATTAATAACCAAAGAAACAAAAAGGAAACAGTTTCCACGGACATCACCCACTCTTCCAATTCCGGTGTGCGGCGTCTGCTTGGGGCAACAGTGCCACACTCACTGATGAAGCCACCCTTTCTCGAAACCATTGCGTACTTGCGGCGAAACGCGTATGCGATTGAGTAGAACGTTATTGAGAAACATCTTGATAAAGGCGACGAGCAACTTTACCATTACCGTGAGTATCGCCATACAGAAGGATTATGTCGGTGTATTTTGCAAACGTGTGCCCAAACATGTTGCTACAACATTCTGATACGTGAAAGAGGTTAGTCACCTGAGAGGTAGTAGAATAGACGTCAAATGACATCAGCCGACCCGACGTAAGCACCCGTCTCTCCTCCCATCATGACTGCCCTGTTGCAGACATGTTTTCAAACGGCTGTAGCAAGAAAACGGCACGTTTCCGGACATCGGTGCCAGCTCAAAATACTATGTACTCATTCCCCTCTTAAAGCCATAGAAGTTTGTAACGGGAATTTCCTAACGCTCCTTAGAAGATTTGTAAAGTGTTTTAGGGCATACTATGCTGATATCTCTAGACCTATTACTGACATGGACGAGGAGTTTAAGAAGTGGAAGACAGGTGCACGACGTTTGAAAGACTATAGACTCCCGAAGTTAGCGAATGAGCACCGACGTGTTGGACGATAACTGGGAAGGCTTACATTTCTGCAAAGGATAGTGGTAGCGACATTCAGGAAACTTCAATCATCTAATCATAGGCTCTCACTCTTGACGTTTTAACTGTTCATTGACCTTTAATGTAGATCTAGTCTTTGAAACTCCATGCGAACTGAGGGACCGACGATGCTTCTTCTCCTCCATTCTGGCCGGTCGCTGTGGCCGAGCGGTTCTAGACGTTTCAGTCCGGAATCGCGCGCCTGCCAAAGTCGCAGGTTCGAATCCTGCCTCGGGCATGGATGTGTGTGCTCTCCTTAGGTTAGTTAGGTTTAAGTAGTTCTTAGTCTAGGGGACTGCTGGCCTCAGATGTTAAGTCTCATAGTGCTTAGAGCCATTTGAATTTCCATTCTGAGAGTTTTGTACACCATGCTGCATCTCTCGCATCAAAGTTTCCACATTCTCTCTTGCCAGTCCTTCCTGCATCGCACACCTAACTCCATCGTTCCAATATTGCTGGGTTTTCCTCTTACTCTGTCGTGGAAGTCTCCAGTGCCGTATGTTAAGCGATTTTGTGTAAAAGATCGTTGGTTACTCTCATCTGTTATCATACCACTTTCTTATTCTTATTCCATTAGGAAATGTTTGTATTCGCTAAATGCCTTTCAAGGACAGAGTAAAGTAACTGACAACTTCATTGCCTCTGCGAAATATGCAACAATTCGGAAAAATTAATTCACGAACTCCCAACGTGTGTTTTTAAATTTTGTATGCGTTTTGCGGCGGCAACATGAAAAATACTACTGTCACCCGTCGAGAAAGTCTAGAAAAACTCAAGGCCTCAGACGATATGTTTCTTTATATACACTATACAATAAGTGGAAATCGTGCAGTTCTTCAGGTATCGGATTTGGATTCAGGAGGTGAACTCGTCATTCGTCAGCCGCTTTGTTTCCCGTGCTTTCTCTCAATTGATAAAGGAGAATGCTGGGATTAAATCCTTCATCAAGGATGCGGCTCTGTTTCTTTCGCACCCTTGCCCCATCCATGATACTTCAGTCGCGTCATCGACTGGAAGTTAAACAGTCTTCGCCTGTAGAAGCTCGATGTCCGTTAGCGGTACTACATTACAAAGAGAATTACTTTTGAATTAAGTTTAAATCTCTTGGCAAGTTAGTGGTTTGTGTTTATTGTAAATTAACTATTGTCTCTCGTTAAAGCTTAATACATCATTTGTAAGAGTGCTAGGAAACTGATAACTTCGAAACTATTAGTCCGCAGAATTAAGAAAAGCTTGTCAAGATTTCGATGGAACAGTACGAATAACGACGTTTCTATAGTTCTAGTAGAGCAGAAAATTTTTAACAGCCTATATTCTCAGAATCATTTCGAATACTGATTGGATTACAAGTACACTCTGAATACCAGATAAACATTTATGAAAAATAAGACTAATTATGAATGTTTCAGAGCACTGAAGGAGCTCGCTTTCTCGCACATCTGACTGGCAGTGATACAATACTGTATATCCTGACACAGCACGATTACGTATTACTCTTACACTATTCCTATGAAGGTTGCTTAAGCGTTTCAGAAGCATATCAGCTGCAGTTTCCCGCTATCTTAAAATACACTCCTGGAAATTGAAATAAGAACACCGTGAATTCATTGTCCCAGGAAGGGGAAACTTTGACACATTCCTGGGGTCAGATACATCACATGATCACACTGACAGAACCACAGGCACATAGACACAGGCAACAGAGCATGCACAATGTCGGCACTAGTACAGTGTATATCCACCTTTCGCAGCAATGCAGGCTGCTATTCTCCCATGGAGACGATGCTGGATGTAGTCTGTGGAACGGCTTGCCATGACATTTCCACCTGGCGCCTCAGTTGGACCAGCGTTCGTGCTGGACGTGCAGACCGCGTGAGACGACGCTTCATCCAGTCCCAAACATGCTCAATGGGGGACAGATCCGGAAATCTTGCTGGCCAGGGTAGTTGACTTACCCCTTCTAGAACACGTTGGGTGGCACGGGATACATGCGGACGTGCATTGTCCTGTTGGAACAGCAAGTTCCCTTGCCGGTCTAGGAATGGTAGAACGATGGGTTCGATGACGGTTTGGATGTACCGTGCACTATTCAGTGTCCCCTCGACGATCACCAGAGGTGTACGGCCAGTGTAGGAGATCGCTCCCCACACCATGCTGCCGGGTGTTGGCCCTGTGTGCCTCGGTCGTATGCAGTCCTGATTGTGGCGCTCACCTGCACGGCGCCAAACACGCATACGACCATCTTTGGCACCAAGGCAAAAGCGACTCTCATCGCTGAAGACGACACGTCTCCATTCGTCCCTCCATTCTCGCCTGTCGCGACACCACTGGAGGCGGGCTGCACGATGTTGGGGCGTGATCGGAAGACGGCCTAACGGTGTGCGGGACCGTAGCCCAGCTTCATGGAGACGGTTGCGAATGGTCCTCGCCGATACCCCAGGAGCAACAGTGTCCCTAATTTGCTGGGAAGTGGCGGTGTGGTCCCCTACGGCACTGCGTAGGATCCTACGGTCTTGGCGTGCATCCGTGCGTCGCTGCGGTCCGGTCCCAGGTCGACGGGCACGTGCACCTTCCGCCGACCACTGGCGACAACATCGATGTACTGTGGAGACCTCTCGCCCCACGTGTTGAGCAATTCGGCGGTACGCCCACCCGGCCTCCCGCATGCCCACTATACGCCCTCGCTCAAAGTCCGTCAACTGCACATACGGTTCACGTCCACGCTGTCGCGGCATGCTACCAGTGTTAAAGACTGCGATGGAGCTCCGTATGCCATGGCAAACTGGCTGACACTGACGGCGGCGGTGCACAAATGCTGCGCAGCTAGCGCCATTCGACGGCCAACACCGCGGTTCCTGGTGTGTCCGCTGTGCCGTGCGTGTGATCATTGCTTGTACAGCCCTCTCGCAGTGTCCGGAGCAAGTATGGTGGGTCTGACACACCGGTGTCAATGTGTTCTTTTTTCCATTTCCAGGAGTGTATAAACCGGTACTTGGGCATGAAACTCCAGTCGTAATCCCACAGTGAAACCTGCTTAATCGTTCCGTGTAGTGAAATGATCAGCTTTGCGTTCTCTACCTTTAAACTCGGCTGTCTCTCTGTTCAACGCTGAAGTAGTGTCTACACGCGATTGCGTTTCCGTGCAGTTTTCTACGTATTGCGTATCATCGTGAGGAAATAAGTCCAGAAGTCTGTGGTCGTAGGTGACAGCAGAGTACCGAGAATTGTAGTTGCTCTCTGGAGTGATGAACAACCTACGTCATCTTCGTGCTCAACTATCCTCCGACCAGGACGACGCACCGCACGGCCCCTGTCAATGTTACATATGCACAAGTCACTCAAAACTTAATAGGTCATTCGTAGCAATCGTTGCAGTTGTCTGTCCTAGTAAAATGGCTTGGAGGGGTGAAAATTGAGAATAGGCCTCTGTACGGGCGCTGCTCACTCTTGCCTCTCGCTCATGATTAGTGCGCGAGCGTATACGCTGGTGGAAGTATAACTATCACACTGTCTTCCTGGAACATCGGTTCTCCAAATTTTATGGCGTATGGCAAGGTATTGTCTTTGAGTGACTTAGACAAAATTTCTAGTTGGTGGGTGAATGACAGCTAGCTCTAAATGTGCAAAAAATGTAAGTTAATCCAGATGAGAAGGATTAAATATCTTGCGTAACATTGCAAAGCCATACGAAATGGAATAAGCATGTAAGGACCGTAGCACGGAAGGCGAATGGTAGACTTCGGTTTATTGAGAGAATTTTGGGAATTCTATTCATCTGTAAAGGAGACTGCATGTAGGACGCTATTGCAACCTATTCTTCAGTACTGGTAGAGTGTTTGGGGTCCGCATCAGGTCGGATTAAAGGCAGACATCAAAGGTACAGAGGCGATCTGGTTGGTTTGTTACCTGTAGTTTCGAATATCACGCAGATATTACGGAGATGTTTCGGGAAATCAAATGGGAACCGCCGGATGAATCTCTTTTTTTCGATGAGCACAATTGAGAAAATTTAGAGAAGCATTTCAGCTTGACTGCAGAGCGATTCTACTGCTGCCAACGTACATTTGGCGTAAGGGTCATGAAGATCAGATTAGAGAGATCAGGGCTCACATGGAGGAGCACAGTCGTTTTTCCCTCGCTCTATCTGCGAGTGGAACAGGAAAGGAAATGACTAGTAGTGGTACAGAGTGCCCTCCACCACGCACCTTACGATGGTTTGCAGAGTATGGATGTAGATGTACTTGACTTTCACGATAACGTCGCCTTCCTTTCAAAAACATTGGCAGGGTTCCCACGGCTCTTTCACGGTCAAATTTCTTTAAAATTAAAATTTAAAACAGTCTTAATCGCAATCTTGGTAAAATATTTTTTTTATATTGCGGTGAGTGAGCTGTTTCGACTCTGTGAAAGCATTCTTCATAGCTGTAATGCGAGCGCCAAGGGTCGACGGAACTCGTCTAGCAGTGTCCATACACCGCTCCGCAGTCTGAAGATGACTCCCTCGTATAGTCGAAACCGGTTACACACTCCAATATAAGAAATATTTTAACAAGATTGCGATCAAGACTTTCAAATTTTAATTTTAACCACTTTTAAGATCGTGGGATGTTTTCAAAATACCAAAATTTTTCTGGTGATATACTCCTTTCTATTCCTTGAATCGATTCAATAGCTGTCTTCCTCAGATCCTTTTGTCTGTATTTATTTTACTCTATTCTTTCTTGTCTCATTCTCATTATCCAAATCGTGAATGAATGTCTTCGATGCTCTTTCATCCATTACGTTATATTCTTGTGTTACGTCCCGAACATCCTCATTTGTTGTACCTTTTAAAATGGAGATCCTTGATGTTAGTCTCAGAAAATCCGTTTCCACAGCTTCAATTTTCTTGTGCTGCTTCTCTGTAATCGCGCAGCATTCCGAACCATAGATAATTGCCTCAGAAATGGCCTCATATGCATAAAGTTTAGTTTTAATAAGATTTTTGTGGGCCACAAAAGGGAATTCAGTTTTTATATTGCTCTTCTACCTGAGCTCAATCTTTTTCTCAAGTCATCTTCGCATCTTTAATTATTTTTTTTTTTTTTTACACTGAGGTAACACGTAATGGGATACCTTCTAATACCGTTTTAGGCCTCCTTTTACTCTCCATAGTGCAGCATCTCGACGTGGCATGGACTTCAGTCATTGGATGTAACCTGTAGAAATATTGAGCCATACTGCCTCAATAGCCGTGCATAATTGCGGAAGTGTTCCCAGTGCGTGATTTCGTGCACGAACTCTCCTCTAAATTATGTCCCATAAATGTTACATGGGATTCATGTCGGGCAATCTGGGTGCCAGTCATTCGCTGGAATTGTTCAGAATGTTCTTTAAACAAATCGCGAATAACCGTTGCCTGGTTATATCGTACATTATTATCCATAAAAATTCCATCCTTGTTTGGGAACATGAGGTCCATGAATGGTTGCAAATGGTCTCAAAGTAGCGTAATACAGCCATTGCCTCTCAATGATCGACAACAATTGGATCAGAGTACCCAGTCCATTCCATGTAAACACAGCTCACACCATTATGGAACCAACACCAGCTTGACAACTTGGGTCCATAGCTTCGCGGGGTCTGAGGCACGCCAGAACTCTACAATCAACTCTTACCAACTAAAGTTGGGACTCATCTGACCAGGACATGGGTTTCCAATCGCCTAGCGTCCAACCAATATGGTCACGAGACCAGGAGAGGCGCTGTAGGCGATGTAGTGCTATTAGCAAAAGCACTGGGTCGGTAGTCTGCTGCCGTAGGCTATTAACGCGAAATTTCGTCGCTCTACCCTAACGGATGCGATCGTTGTACATCCCACATTGACTTCTGTGGTTACTTCACACATTGTTGCTTGTCTGAGCATTGAACACTCTCTGCAAGCCGCTCTCTGTCGCGAAGTGAAGGCCGTTGGCCATTGCGTTGTCCGTGGTGATGGTGGGACGTAATGCCTGAAATTTGGTAGTATCGGCACGCTCCTGACACTGCATCTCGGAATACTAAATTCCCTAACGAATTCCGAAATGGAATGCACCACAAGTCCAGTTCCAACTACCACTGCACGTTCAAAGTCTGTAGATTCCCGATGTGCGGCCGGAGTAAAAGTGACCTCCGCCAACGCAGTGCCTTTTGATACCTTGTGTAAGCGATACTACCGCTATCTGTAAGTGTGCGTATGACTTGTCACCTCAGTGTAATTACACTCCTTAAGGATTTAAAACTTACACAATTACCCAGGGTTATATCGTCTGATATTTGAAGATCTACCAATTATGTACCTGTGGTTAAGTATTGTGCCCTTTCGATCTTAAAGTTCAGTCCCCATTTGCCATATTCTTGTCCTTCTAAAGATGACTATTTAATTTCTGCTTACTCTCGCAATCAACATACCAGCCTGTTATGTTCTTAAGAGTGTCTCTTCGAAATCATTTACTATCTTTTGCTGTTCTTGCATTATTATTTCAGTCATAAATGTTGCGTGGTATGTGGCTTGAAAGCGTGTACCTGTAGAGATTTTAGGTGCAGTAATGAACGGAAATCTTCTGGAAGTGGTTCACTCAACACCACCAGTGAATTCTCATATCGTATAACAACAAATCCTTGACACTTAAAAGTTGTTCGAAGACACAAACAAGAAATAATTCAAAAGCAAAGATCGATTAGATACTGTTTACTAGTTTTATCTTGTGATTTCGGTTCTACGTATCTGATGGAAAAGAATGACCATGAGAGCAGGTTCTTTTTTGTTTTGTTTTTCAAGGGACTTACATCAGTTGGTTTATAAATGTTAAGCTACATTGAGGTATGTGGTACTGTACTAGTACTAATGTATATATTGTAACTCATGTAAGCCCTCCCTCATACCTGTCATGTTATATCTTCACGGATCCGATGATGGCACTTTTAGTGTGTTGAAACGGGCAATCCAATGAACGGTATTTAAGCGATCTTGGCTTTTGAATTATTTCTATGACAGAGTGATCCCGCACTACGTGTTCACTGCAAGACACAAACAAATTCGAAGTTTTATAGTCCTTAAACAATTTTTTTGTATATAAATGGAGCAGCAATCATGGTTGTAAACTGGGAGGTTTAAATAAACTTTCCAGTTTGTAACTAAAGAGTTCTTCGTTGTTTATTCAGGAAGAAAGTTTAATAGCAGTCAGCCCGATAATTTGAATATAGGTGAACTTGTTTGTTCTGAAGGGTACCATTACCATGATACGAAACAGAGAATGCTTTCCATAATACTATGAAGAATGTGCATACCTGAGAAACACACCACCTTAGGATATGGCTGGAATATAGTTCCAGTTAAAAATGCATTTAAAAATCATTCATGAAACAGTGACAGGTAATGAGACGGGGGTGAGGCTAAAGAACGTGACTAGTAAGTTGGTAGCGGTGCGAGGAGATGGACTGCTTGACTCATAGCAGAACTGATTGTCTCTTCTGTTACTTAAGCAGCAGCACATCATTTTATCCTGTGTAATATAATAGGGCTATCCACAAAGTACATTACGTTTTCGAATTAAAAATAAAGTATTTGAAGAATTTATTATATACAGATGAAAGCCGCAATTAAATACTTTTCTACATAGTTGCCATTAATTTAAAGCACTTACCGTAGCGATGGACGACCTTGGAAATGCCTTCGTCGTAAAATTAGGCCGCCTGCGCCTTCAACCACGTCGTTACCGCTTCTTGAAGCTGTGCGTCGTCATCAAAACGCCGCATAGCCAACCACTTCCTCATTGCTGGGAGTAAGTGGAAGTCGCTCGGTGCCAGGTCGGGACTGTACGGCGGATGAGGAAACAACTCCCACTTAAAAGATTCGAGAACTTCACGAGTGGCATTGCCGTGTGGGCCCGGGCGTTGTCGTGAATCAGCAAGATCTTTGAGCCCAACTTTCCCATGCGCTTGTTTTGTATTGCTCTTCTGAGGTTGTGCAGTGTTTGGCAATACCTTTGAGAGTTTCTTGTAGCGCCTCTTTCCAGGTAATCCACAAAGATCACACCTTTTCTGTCCCAAAAGACAGTCATTACGTGGTTAAAGGCGCAGGCGGCCGAATTTTAGGACGAAGGAATTTCCAAGCTCGTCCATCGCTACGATAAGTGCCTTAATATATATGGCAACTATGTACAAAAGTAGTATTTAAGTGTGGCTCTCATGGAACGCAGAAGATAGTTGAGGAAGTCGAGAGGGGGGAGGAATTCATTCCCTTGTTAACGGGGTGGCATCTTGGTAATTATAACATTCGGAGTTCTTGGGGCTGGTTCTAAGATCATAGCAGTGGGATTCTTATGTGCTTTAAACATCATTATGGATTCTGTAAATGTCTAAAATCGACAAAAGTCCCGTTGTTGAGGATGGGGCTGAACTGGGTATAACATAATCATTAGCGGGTGATACTGAGACATTTAGAATGCCGATAGGTCTGTCATTGTCTCCAGCTGTGAGAGCACCCAAATGAAGGCAGCCATTTCGATAGGTGTTACTGGCTAACTGGCCTGATGAAAGTTTAACTGGAAGTCACTTTGGTCACTTGCATGTCCCTAAGCTAACTTAGTTATCCAGCCTGAGAAAGAGGACTACTGTTTAACGTGGAATCCGAACCACATGTCGTTTCTAGCGACTCCTGACATCGTCAAGACGTGAAGGTTAGGTTAAAGCGAAGACTGAAAAATCAGTTTCGGTATTCGATCCCGCGACCTCTTAGTTTCCAGTCAAATGCTTTACCGCTGGACCACTAGACCCGACTGGGTGTGCTGAAATGCCTTCTGCCTAATCTGTCTAGTGTTTACTCAGATACTTCAGCAATTCCTTAAGCTGCAGCTCAGCCGCATTCTGTCACACACAACGTCTGCATTCCCTACACCTCGCGAAGCAAGCAAGCAAGCGCAGTAGAAATTTTATTAGATGGAATGTAGTGAAGGTTCCAATAGTGTTTGGAGGGCACATTTAGAGCACTCGCAGGCTCATGTTCCATATCCAGGAATGCTCACTTTCGCTTGCTAAACTTCGGTCGTCTGCATAAATGACTTACAGCCACATGAAATAGTCTGGTCATTGGTACAATTCGTTCGACTGCGTTTCCTTGTGGAAGATAAGGTATGTTGTGGTCTTCAGTCCTGAGACTGGTTTGATGCAGCTCTCTATGCTACTCTATCCTGTGCAAGCTGCTTCATCTCCCAGTACCTACTGCAACCTACATCCTTCTGAATCTGCTTAGTGTATTCATATCTTGGTCTTCGTACACGATTTTTACCCTCCATGCTGCCCTCCAATACTAAATTGGTGATCCCTTGATGCCTCAAAACATATCCTACCGACCGATTCCTCCTCCTAGTCAAGTTGCGCCACAAGCTCCTCTTCTCCCCAATTCTATTCAGTACCTCCTCATTAGTTACGTGACCTACCCATCTAATCTTCAGCATTCTTCTGTAGCACCACATTTCGAAAGCTTCTATATTCTTCTTGTCCAAACTATTTATCGTCCGTTTCACTTCCATACATGTCTACACTCCATGCAAATACTTTCAGAACAGATTTCCTGATACTTAAATCTATACTCGATGTTAACAAATTTTTCTTCAGAAACGCTTTCCCTGCCATTGCCAGTCGACATTTTATATTCTCTCTACTTCGACCATTAGTTATTCTGCTCCCCAAATAGCAAAACTCCTTTACTACTTTCTCATTTCCTAATCTAATTCCCTCAGCATCACCCGATTTAATTAGACTACATCCCATTATCCTCATTTTGTTTTTTTTATGTTCATCTTACACCCTCCTTTCAAGACACTGTCCATTCCATTCAACTGCTCTTCCAAGTGCTTTGCTGTCTGACAGAATTACAATCTCATCGGCGAACCACGAAGTTTATATTTCTGCTCCATGGCTTTTAGTACCTACTCCGAACTTTTGTTTCCTTTATTGCTTGCTTTATACTGATTTAATATCAGGGATAGGCTTCAACCCTGTCTCATTCCCTTCCCAAGCACTGCTTACCTTTTATTAGATATATCACATATGAGTAATTCCGTTATCACTTTCTGAACAGGGTAGCAGGGTAGCAACAGCAATTGAGAGAATCATACCTCATAAATTGGTAAGAGATGGAACGGATCCCCCGTGGTACACAAAAAAGGTCCGAACGCTGTTGCAGAAGCAACGGAAAAAGCATGCGAAGTTCAGAAGAACGCGAGATCCCGAAGATGGGCTAAAATTTACAGACGCGCTAAATTTGGCACGGACTTCGATGCGAGATGCCTTCAATAGGTTCCACAACGAAACATTGTGTCGAAATTTGGTAGAAAATCCGAAGAAATTCTGGTCGTATGTAAAGTACACAAGCGGCAAGACGCAATCAATACCTTCGCTGTGCAGTGCCGATGGTACTGTTACCGACGACTGTGCCGCTAAAGCGAAGTTATTGAACGCAGTTTTCCGAAATTCCTTCACCAGGGAAAACGAACGGAATATTCCAGAATTTGAAACACGAACATCTGCTAGCATGAGTTTCTTAGAAGTAGATACCTTAGGGGTTGCGAAGCAACTCAAATCGCTTGATACAGGCAAGTCTTCAGGTCCAGATTGTATACCGATTAGGTTCCTTTCAGATTACTCTGATACTATAGCTCCCTACTTAGCACTCATATACAACCGCTCGCTCACCGATAGATCTGTACCTACAGATTGGAAAATTGCGCAGGTCGCACCAGTGTTCAAGAAGGGTAGTAGGAGTAATCCATTTAACTACAGACCTATATCATTGACGTCGGTTTGCAGTAGGGTTTTGGAGCATGTACTGTGTTCAAACATTATGAATCACCTAGAAGGGAACGATCTATTGACACGTAATCAGCATGGCTTCAGAAAACATCGCTCTTGTGCAACGCAGCTAGCTCTTTATTCGCACGAAGTAATGGCCACTATCGACAGGGGATCTCAAGTTGATTGCGTATTTCTAGATTTCCGGAAAGCTTTTGACACCGTTCCTCACAAGCGACTTCCAATCGAGCTGCAGACCTATGGAGTATCGTCTCAGTTGTGCGATTGGATTCGTGATTTCCTGTCACGAAGATCGCAGTTCGTAGTAATAGACGGCAAATCGTCGAGTAAAACTGAAGTGATATCAGGTGCTCCCCAGGGAAGCGTCCTGGGACCTCTGCTGTTGCTGATCTATATAAATGACCTGGGTGACAATCTGAGCAGTTCTATTAGGTTGTTCGCAGATGATGCTGTAATTTACCGTCTAGTAAGGTCATCCGAAGACCAGTATCAGTTGCAAAGCGATTTAGAAAAGATTGCTGTATGGTGTGTCAGGTGGCAGTTGACGCTAAATAACGAAAAGTGTGAGATGATCCACAAGAGTTCCAAAAGAAATCCGTTGGAATTCGATTACTCGATAAATAGTACAATTCTCAAGGCTGTCAATTCAACTAAGTACCTGGGTGTTAAAATTATGAACAACTTCAGTTGGAAGGACCACATAGATAATATTGTGGGGAAGGAGAGTCAAAGGTTGCGTTTCATTGGCAGGACACTTAGAAGATGCAACAAGTCCACTAAAGAGACAGCTTACACTACACTCGTTCGTCCTCTGTTAGAATATTGCTGCGCGGTGTGGGATCTTTACCAGGTGGGATTGACGGAGGACATCGAAAGGGTGCAAAAAGGGCAGCTCGTTTTGTATTATCACGTAATAGGGGAGAGAGTGTGGCAGATATGATACGCGAGTTGGGATGGAAGTCGTTACAGCAACGACGTTTTTCGTCGCGGCGAGACCTTTTTACGAAATTTCAGTCACCAACTTTCTCTTCCGAATGCGAAAATATTTTGTTGAGCCCAACCTACATAGGTAGGAATGATCATCAAAATAAAATAAGAGAAATAAGAGCTCGAACAGAAAGGTTTAGGTGTTCATTTTTCCCGCTCGCTGTTAGGGAGTGGAATAGTAGAGAGATAGTATGATTGTGGTTCGATAAACCCTCTGCCAAGCACTTAAATGTGAATTGCAGAGTAGTCATGTAGATGTAGTTCACAGAGGGACAAAAGAAGCAGGACCGAAATTCTAAATATATTATCGTCCATCTAAATCAGGTAGACCATAATATATTTATAATTTCGGTCCTGCTTCTTTTGTCCCTCTTTGAACTTCCCTGTTCAGAAAGTGATAACGGAATTATTGATATGTGATAATACAGACAGTGCGTTGGTCCTTCGCGGAACGTCCCCTTGACGCGTTTCCGTGACGTAGTGGTTAGCAGGTGGCTGAGTGTCTCCCAGGCGCGTCCTCGTTCCACACAGCCTCGAGGACGGCAGGGAGTCAGCGGCGGTTCCCATCACCTGCCGTGGGAGAGTCTAGCGTTCCTCATAGCCGTGTAGGCATCACACGTCTAATGGCCAGCCGTCAACTCCTGCAAGGGCAGAGCCGCTGCACATCCGCCGTTTTCCACTTGCTATTGTCTCTCAATGGATAATAAAACCATCACCATGACTAGACTCCTTTGTTTGAGAAAGGTAAACCTGTCCCAGATGGTGGTTTGAACAACACAATGCTTTACTAGGCAGAGCCCTATTACAGCTGTTCTGCTTCGGACGGACTTACCCAGAAGAGTCCTGTAGTTGAATGTGGATTCAGAATCACAGTGCAACTGTGAAAAGTGACATAACTGAGTAACGATCTACGGCCTGGTTCCGGTAAGACATTGCATAAAATGACTAGAATTTCCTAGCTCAGCGCCGGCCGGAGTGGCCGTGCGGTTCTATACGCTACAGTCTGGAGCCGAGCTTTACGGAACGCAGCATGTCATTCTTAATGGAGAGAAGTCTTCCGAAGTAAGAGTGATTTCAAGAGTGTCGTAGGACCGTTGCTATTCACGATGTACATAAATGACCTTGTGGATGACATCGGAAGTTCACTGAGGCGTTTTGCGGATGATGCTGTGGTATATCGAGAGGTTGTAACAATGGAAAATTGTACTGAAATTCAGGAAGATCTGCAGCGAATTGACGCATGGTGCAGGGAATGGCAATTGAATCTCATTGTAGACAAGTGTAATGAGCTGCGAATACATAGAAAGATAGATCCCTTATCATTTAGCTACAAAATAGGTCAGCAACTGGAAACAGTTAATTCCATAAATTATCTGGGAGCACGTATTAGGAGTGATTTAAAATGGAATGATCATATGAAGTTGATCGTTGGTAAAGCAGATGCCAGACTGAGATTCATTGGAAGAATCCTACGGAAATGCAATCCGAAAACAAAGGAAGTAGGTTACAGTAGGCTTGTTCGCCCACTGCCTGAATATTGCTCAGCAGTGTGGGATCCGTACCAGATAGCGTTGATAGAAGAGAGAGAAGTTCCAACGGAGAGCAGCGCGTTTGTTTACAGGATCATTTAGTAATCGCGAAAGCGTTACGGAGATGATAAACTCCAGTGGAAGACTCTGCAGGAGAGACGCTCAGTAGCTCGGTACGGGCTTCTGCTGAAGTTTCGAGAACATACCTTCACCGAGGAGTCAAGCAGTATATTGCTCCCTCCTACGTATATCTCGCGAAGATACCATGAGGATAAAATTAGAGATTAGAGCCCACACAGAGGCATACCGACCTTCCTTCTTTCCACGAACAATACGAGACTGGAATAGAAGGGAGAACCGATAGAGGTACTAAAGGTACCCTCCGCCACACAGTCAGGTGGCTTGTGGAGTGTGGATGTAGATGTAGATGTAGACCGCTGAGGTAGCAGATTGCAATCCTGCCTCGGGCCTGGATGTGTGTGATGTCCTTAGGTTAGTTAGGTTTAATTAGTTCTAAGTTCTAGGCGACTGATGACCTGAGAAGTCGCATAGTGCTCAGAGCCATTTGAACCAGTTTTGAACGTAGATCAGCCTCTGACTACCCGTTAAATGAAAGTAATATCGATCGGTGAGTGGAGGGGATGGCAGACTTTAATGCTCTCTTCCCCCCCCCCACCCTTTCACCCCGACTGGATTGGCTTCAACTGGGTTTGGTGGTTCACCCCGGTCGTCTGCCTCCCCACTCCTTTCCTCATCTCTCTTGTCTCCTGTGCTTCTTCCTTCATGCCCCTGTCATTACTTTCTTTCCCTCACCTCGTCTTCTATTCTTTTCCTTCCTTTCCTGTCAATATTTCATCATTTTATGGATGTTGTAGTTCCATCTTTTAATGTGGGATTTTATCGGTTTTAGTTAATCTCAGGTCGGAGGGACTGATGACCGCGTAGTTTGATCCCTTCTCCAACCAAATTCAAAATATCGGCTTGACAAAGCAGCTTGACCGGTATGGACGTCATCAGAACATCGTTCCAATAAGTATTCCACACAGAACTATTAATCTAACAATAGGTATCCGCTGTGTGGCATGTTGTTCCTTGCTCGTCAAGAGAGAAGTCAATGGGCCAGGCTTCTGAAGTGCAGTTAACTCCTGTCAGATAGTGGTCAGCGTTTGAACTGGTCTGCTTAAATCTGACCCTACTGATGTCTATACCAGGATCTCATGTTATACATGTACGTAATTTGGGCGCTAATTTCCTCTGAAGTCTAAGCTATACCCAGCGTCTGAGATTTCAGGGGATAACCGCATCTTAAAATCCCGTGTCCATTAGATTCCTCCGTTCAGCAGTAATTCTTTCTGGCCGCGGAATCTTCAGTCACTGCGACACACACTGGGAAGCGACTGCGAAGTCTCGGCTATCGACAGAGTTGCTCATGACTGCAGATCGAAGAATTTCCGTAGTAGTTCTGTGATACCGATAACGCATGACGTTGATAGTCTGCGAGAAAGTAACATAGCGGCGGCTTTCGCAAATTGTATGCGGAACTCTTGTAGCGGTTTGACGCTGGCTGTCATCGCATACGATAAAGCTTTTCTGTGAAAATAAGCGCGCAGTTAGATGTGCCAGTCGTAAAATCGCATCTAGATTGTCACGATCGTTATTGTGCAGTTAGTCATATTTTAGGCTTCATTCCATAACTCATAAATTTAATATCTAAAACATTCGTTTAGTTGTCGAGGAAAGAATAAATTCCGTATTAGTTTCTTACGAGATACATCAGTTTCGACCTAGTTAAACGTGCTCGTCGAAAGGAAATAATTCATTTCTTGTGCAGTAATAATCTGTGGTGATTGTGGACCAGTGACCTTGCTTTACTGTTCGTTTCGCTGCCAGCTGATTCAACGTTTCAAGGAAACGAGACTGGGCAGACAATAAGACAATGCGGAGTTACTACCGCTTACCTTACTTCCCTGAAATGAGAGGCATGGATTCCTTCTAGAATACTGCAACATTCTTTCACACACTCACAGCAAACTGTCGTGTAACGTTGATTCATATTCTTGCGGCTGCTCGCTGTTGAATCACTTCTTGCTACCTATACGTTTCCGATATCGCAGTTAGTGCTGTAAAATAAAAACGTATAGATGACGTCCCAAGAACATGAATCGTATTTTCTTCCAAAATTGAAGCGCGATATATAACTGCCGCCCTTAGTTACACTGGATAACCATAGCACTAAACATTTTTGCAAAAAATGACATCGAGTAGCATATCAAGCCATTGCGAAAATGTAGAAAAATATTGTCTTTTAAATTTAGTAGCAGTACTCAGCTGAAGAGCGAACTTTCCTGAGAAGCTTAAAATCCTTGTAAATTTAAGACACGATCGAATAATGAAAGAAACAGGATTAATGTTGTTCATCATTTCTTATTTGTTAGTGGTTCTAGATATATCATGGCGATCCATAAATTTTTTTAGGGCGCATCTCAAAAATTTGAGTGTGAAGATACAATTTTCCATACTTCAAAGCAAGTCAGAAGCAATTTCATGCTATCTTTTAAACTGCTGGATGTCTTACATCACCTGTTCCGTATTTGTGAGAGGCATTAAACCTAATAACGTAGCGTCTTGGCGTTATGTAGCAGTGGACAGTCAAAGTGGTTAGTCGTCTTAGATAAACTTCTAAGTTACTACAGACTGGCAAATCCTTGGATCTAAGTAATAAAACCTTCATTTGAAGACATAGAACAAACTAGTCCTTACTTTAAACGACAAACTGTTACTAGCTGACATTGTCACATTGTTTACAATATTAAGGTTCCTGAATGATGCACCTTAGTCTTTTTTTTTCAAAATAAAGGAAAATGATTTCTTTTGTTACTTGGAATACACACAAAAAGGATGTAATTAAGCGTCTGTCAATCTTGTTAGCGCACATAGTTACCGTAAAAGTTTGACACGACGATTTTATTTCCTTTCTCTACATATCATTCTCGTTGCGGTTCAGACCACGACGGAACGTGCTGCGGTCATACAGTCTGGCTTGTGTTGGGTTACTTTCCACGAACAAAGAATGTGTGCAGTTTTTTTAATTTAGCCTACAGCTCAGTCCAAAGACACGGAGCAACAGCATCTGAAGACGAAAAAGCAACCTAGTGGGCTGGAGCGAGTGTACGGTGTTCGCCGTTTTGCGGAAGAAGTGTGAAGTGGGCAGATGGCTGCCAACGCTCGCTAGCTCTGTCCTGCTGTTATCAGACCATTAACGTATTACCTGAGGTGAACCATTAGCTGAGCTGTTACCACACCTGCTGATTAGTTCGTTTGTAAGCTAACGAGTATGGCTCGCAGGTAAATCGGAGTCGGCGAAGGCATACTGTGGGAGGTTTGTAAGTTTCTGAAGTTACTTATCCGCTTGTATTGCTCATTGGCATTTTTTCTCCACTGCCATGCCAGTGGGTTTTCAAACTTCATATCTGGTAAAATTTTAATGCAATCTAAAGATGCCTGTTTTGGCAACTTTTTGAATTCACGGGATGCAGACGTAATCGGAGCTCTGAATGACAGCTCCAGTGGATTACACTATGCGATCAAAAGTATACGGACACCCTCAAACATAGGTTTTTCATGTTAGGTGCATTGTGCTGCCAGGTACTCCATATCAGCGACCTCAGCAGTCATTACACATCGTGAGAGAGCAGAATGGGGCGCTCCGCCAAACTCAGACTTGGAACGTGGTCGGGTGATAGGGTGTCACTTGTCATACGTCAGTACGCGGGATTTCCACAGTCCAAAACATTCCTAGGTCCACGGTTTCCGATGTGTCAGTGAAGGGGAAACGTGAAGGGACAAGTACAGCATAAAAAGGTACAGGCCGACCTCGTCTATTGACTGACAGAGACCGCTGACAGTTGAAGAGCGTCGTAATGTGTAATAGGCAGACATCCATCCAGACCATCAACAGGAATTCCAGACTGCATCAGGATCCACTGCAAGTACTAAGACAGTTAGGCCGGAGGTGAGAAAACTTGGATTTCATGGTCGAGCAGCTGCTCACAAGCCACACATCACGTCGGTAAATGCAAACGACACCTCGCTTTCTGCAAGGAGCGTAAACATTGGACGATTGAACAGTGGAAAAATGGATGAAGTGACGAATCACTGTACACAATGTGGCGATCAGATGGCAGGGTGTGGGTATGGCGAATGCCCGGTGAACGCAGTCTGCCTGCGTGTAGTGCCAACAGTAAAATTCGGAGGCGGTGGTGTTATGGTGTGGTTGTCTTTCAAGGAGGGGGGCTTGCACCCCTTGTTTTCCGTGGCACTGTCACAGTACAGGCATACATTGACGTTTTAAGCATCTTCTCACTTCTCACTGTTGAGCTATTCGGGGATGGCGATTGTATCTTTCAGCCGGCCGCGGTGGTCTCGCGGTTCTAGGCGCGCAGTCCAGAACCGTGCGACTGCTACGGTCGCAGGTTCAAGTCCTGCCTCGGGCATGGATGTGTGTGATGTCCTTAAATTAGTTAGGTTTAAGTAGTTCTAAGTTCTAGGGGACTAATGACCACAGCAGTTTAGTCCCATAGTGCTCAGAGCCATGTGAACCATTTTTTGTATCTTTCAACATCATCGATCACCTGTTGATAATGCACGGCCTGTAGCTGAGTGATTACCCTACAATAACATCCCTGTAATGAACTAGCCTGAACAGAGTCCTGACCTGAATCCTATAGAACACCATTGGGATGTTTTGGAACGCAGACTTCGTGCCAGACCTCACCGACCGATATCCATACCTCTCAGGGCAGCACTCCTTGAAGAACAGGCTGCTATTCCCCAAGAAACTTTCCAGCACCTGATTGAACGTATGCCTGCAAGAGTGGAAGCTGTCATCAAGGCTAAGAGTGGGCCAACACCATATTGAATTCCAGCATTACCGATGGAGGGCTCCACGAACTAGTCATTTTCAGCCAGGTGTCAGGATACTTCTGATCACACAGTTTGTGGTTGTGGTGGCAGACCTGGTCCAAGCAAGTATTTCAGTCGAAGTTTATTTTACTAGTGATTGAATTATTCACATAACTAGGTAGGTGGTGAGACTCCTACAGCCGAGTTTTACTCCCTTGTGTGCCTCATCAAAGGTTCGTAATTGATAGTGCACGTCATTTCTGCTACTGCTACAAAGTTTATGAATGTTAATGTTATAGAACTGTCATCTATCATTGACGACAAACTACATGAGCATGTAGACTTACTGTAAGGCTGTGGTTACTGTGCTGAACTGTTTAGAGCTGTCTGAAAAAGGTGCTAGAAAGGAAATCACCTGTTATCCTTATTACAGGCTTCTGTGCAGTACACACTTCTTTCAGTGACTAGATACCACAGAATATGAAGACATTCGTTAATAAAAATGGATGTGAACTTTCCACATTTTAATCTCCATAATGATACAATCAGTAACGTGGAAGTTGCAGAGCTTACACATTTAAGATCTGTAACATATGACACGAAGTTCAGGTTCTTGTCGACATACTCAATGATTTAGAATAGTTTCATGTACCTATCTATCTATCTATCTATCTATCTATCTATCTGTCTACCTATCTATCTGTCTACCTACCTACCTATCTATCTATCTGTCTACCTACCTACCTATCTATCTATCTGTCTACCTACCTACCTATCTATCTATCTGTCTACCTACCTATCTATCTATCTATCTATCTGTCTACCTACCTACCTATCTATCTATCTGTCTACCTACCTATCTATCTATCTATCTATCTATCTGTCTACCTACCTATCTATCTATCTATCTGTCTACCTACCTACCTATCTATCTATCTATCTATCTGTCTACCTACCTACCTACCTATCTATCTGTCTACCTATCTATCTATCTATCTATCTACCTATCTATCTACCTATCTACCTATCTATCTACCTATCTACCTATCTATCTACCTATCTACCTATCTACCTACCTATCTACCTATCTATCTACCTACCTACCTACCTACCTACCTGTCTGTCTGTCTGTCTGTCTGTCTGTCTGTCTGTCTCTTATTTTTTGCAGTGTGTCAATATTTTCAGGAAATATTGTTTACATTTTCAAGTGCTGCTTACTCCATGAGGTATTTCTGCTTCTTGGATATAAAGTATGATTGGAAATAATTTACATGTAGGGCGATTATTAACCCCTGAAGCGACGCAAATGACGCTGGGACAAGTAATTTAATACAAGACACATTTGACCTATACTTCAGGGAATACCCCAAAAGTTGATGACAAATGTAGATGTGACGTCATCTGTTGACATTCCTTGCCGCACGTGCTCCGATTGGGCTTGTCGATCTCACCCTCATGGTATGGGGCAGTGCTAGGCATCGACCCACTAGGCCACTCAGTTTCCGAACACCTTTTCGAAATGTGTTGTAAACGTAGAAGTTTCAAAATTGTCTTCGACGTAACCAGCAAGACCTGTTTTTTTATTTAATTTCTTTCCTTCTCCCGTTTTTGTTTAGACTTCATTTAGTGAGAGATGGATAGGTATTTACTGATAGCGGCGCAATTAGGAAGCTTATATTTAATTGTGGCGCAGTATGGTAGGTTTACGTTGTACGTACGTTACAATTAACTAGCGGAGACCTGTAGACCTGTAAATGAAATAATGAATCTTACAGCAACATAAACACAGAACTGTGTAACACAGCGCCTGAAACACAGCCTGCCAGACAAGTGTGTCGAACCCTTAGCCCCACGCGCTCAAGTAGAGCGCATGGCGCAGAGCCACACCCACGTGAATGATGGGACATTGGGCTCCATCGCTACATGTGCGCCGAGGTACATCATCCGGTGCCGTAACATGTTCAACATTTGTAATCTACTTTTACGGATTTTCCTCAGATTTGCGGCACCTTGTCTTTATATTAAAGTACTTGTCTCGGTGCCACCTATGCTGCTTCGGGGTTTTTTAAGCGTTAATAAGTCACCCTGTATAAGGCTACAAAGAGCGTCCCATTATCGAGCCATGTGGGACACGTGTTAGCATTCTTCTTCTGAAAATGCTGTTTCTTTATGCGTACTCCTTGGGTTTCTTAACGAGACATTCCGCATCTCTTTAGTTAGAGAGCATTAAATCGTTACTTCTACGGTCTGACACATTATTTTAGCTTCTCTAAGAGAAAAATCTGATGTTCGTGGCTGACGAGAACAGAGTTTTGGAAGAAAGCCGTAAGTTCCCGTCACCATCCCATGTGGTTTGCCAAGAATGTACCTCAAACGTCGTTTGGATATGCCCTTCCCGCAAGCAGCTGCGTAATCCTTTCGGAAAAAGTAAGTTTTGGCGGTAGCTTTCATCTATGGGGATACGCATCTGTATGTGAGTAATTTAAAAACAGCTATCAGATTACCAGTGGATTCAGTTACAGCAGTGGCTGCAGTCAGTGGCACGATAACGTACGCTACATTGGTGAGTAAACACAAGTCCGGCCAGTACTCTTATGGGTTTGGTTCAAATGGCTCTGAGCACTACGCGACTTAACTTCTGAGGTCATCAGTCGCCTAGAACTTAGAACTAATTAAACCTAACTAACCTAAGCACATCACACACATCCATGCCCGAGGCAAGATTCGAACCTGCGACTGTAGCGGTCGCCTGGCTCCAGACTGTAGCTCCTAGAACCGCACGGCCACTCCGGCCGGCCTGATGGGTTTAGTCCAGACACTTACGTGATAGTGATAGCCCTACATGTTATCCGGCTGTCGGCTTTCACAGTGGAGCTAATCCCCCAGAAGACACGTTTTAATTTGCTGTGCAGAACAGCTTTTCCTTACTTATCACGTCTCCAATACTTGTCTAGCAAAAACAATACAGTAAACGGGAGTGATTAAAGTAGTCCAGATATTTCGCTCCCTGTTTGGATCTGATGACAAACTACGGCTGTCAGATTAGAAAGAAAAGGGCATAATTCAAAAAACTTTCCGTATAGCAATTACCAAAACTAAAGGGATTTGTCACACACTGACAACAGTAATATGTAGAGGGACATTAAATTCCGTTCCGTAATCCGGATTTGGTGAAGCTGTCGCCTCGTACGATAAGAGCATCAAATGAAACTCAGGGTTTGGCTTTGACCCTGATAGGTGCAATTCCAGATATCGCGTAACAGCCAAATGACAAACTGCTCAACAAGGCAAACAATAATCCGATTCAAAGAAGTGTCGTTGTATTACGACGCATTTGGCATTCTCCGACGTAGAATGCTTCATTCGTGCTATTTTTACCAGTGCTAGGCAGACACACTGCTTCAACGCTCCTCTATCAATCCATTCCTCTCGTCATTGGAAGGTGGACACCCTGAAAGTTGTAAGATGTAAGGATATATCAGATTTTGAGACAACGTATTTAAAATGTAGAAAACCAGGTGTAAAGTTTCGAAAAACGATCAAATACGTTTGTTCATAATTAACATTAGCTCATTGTGTGGTTTAGAAATGGCTAATTCTGATTTATTTGTAAAATGTTTTTATTAAAGTTAGGTTATCGTTTGTGCGAGAATAATTAGATGTCTTTTCGCCAGTTTTTGTATTGGGAGTTGTTAAAGAGCATGATTAAGGCGTTCTGTGAACTTTGTGTGCACGTTTTGTTTTTGTGGCGGTCGTGAGATTGAATTCCAGCGAAAACGGATAATGCAAACTAGCAACAGTTACGAAGTAATTATGTAGGAGATTTACAAATAGACTAAACGATTATTCTCTTACATTTCAATAGGTAGGTAATGGGCTGCAAAAATAAAGTTGTCGATTATCTATTGAAGATAAGTGCTCAAAACATTCAAAAATCTGTAAGACCGATGAGATTGTAGTGGAAATCACAAAGCCGTATTCAATGATACCCGTTTGAAACTACAAGAGAGCGTATGCTTCGCTCTCTTTTAGATAGAATGTGTCAACTCAACGAGTGGCGTGTCTTCATTAACCACCGACCAAGAGCACCTTCTAATGAACTTCGCAGCAGATTACTTCTTTTAGCGAAATTGCCGTGTTTCTGTGATGTCTGGTAAAAACTGTAACATGAAATATACACCCGAGATGAAGTGTGAAACGGCGGGCGAGAAAAGAAGAAAATGAGTGTCCGTCTGTTGAAAAGCTGTCGAACGAGGTGACGCAATGGTTGCACGATGAAGCCGTATCCCGTGCTTTCCCTAAATCGCTAAAGTCAAATGCCTGGAAAAGGACAAGACTGATTTCCTTCTCCATCCGTCCCCAGTACGAGATCTAGAACGATATTGTTGTCGACGAAATGTGAAACCTCAGTCTCTTCCTTTGCAGAAAAACTTACGTCTCAGATCTCGTGAAAATTCTTGGTGCGGCATTTCAAGCGTAAACGCATAGTGTGGAGTACTCGTGCGTCATCACTACACAAGACAAGTTGTTTAGGCTAAACACAAATTGCAGGGAAGAAAGTTGTTTTTCACTACAATGACTTGCCTTCACATAGGTCTTACGTATTTGCTAAGAACACTCGACAGTGGCTTTGAAGTGCTTTCACAAATGTTTTCCTTAACGGATTTGTTTGTAAAAAAAATTTTCTGTTCCCAAACAGGCAATTACATAAATGGCATATTGGACGAAGATTAACATGAAATTCAGTAGACTGAACGTGTATTTTGTAGAGGACAAATTTCGAGGGTGTTAGTATGGACCTACGCCCTGCTAGCTTTTGATACTTGCAAAATTACCGTGCTGAAAAATTAAAAAGCAGTCTCTAAAATCTAATTTGTCCTTTCAGAGACAGGCAGTGTGAAACTTTCCTCTTGTCTGCGGCTGTAATTAGCACGTCAGAGGGCAGTACTGAGTGGACATGTCTTGCACTGAACGTTGTGCACATTTCACAAACGACGAGCTACATACCTGGTGGCTTGTAAGACTGGCTCTATCGCAAGGAGACATTTATATTCACGACGATTGCACAGAAAAACAATTTTCGTGCTCTGTATATGTTCCGCTTCATATTTTAGTTCACAGATACGTGTAATGCTTTACAAGCGGGAATTTATAAGACAGGACGTTAATAGTATTCGGCATACGTCGTTGCAGGTTTTTCCTAAACTGTATTCAACGTAAGTGCAGGCGTTCTTCTGATCACCTGAAGTGTTAACGAAAAACTGAGGAACCATCAGCTATTGCGGCTACATTGTTTGTGTGGGACCCTGGGTTCTGATCATGCTCGGGCCCAGGAATGTGTAATGAAATGCCTATAAACAAGAGAAACTTTCTTTTTGGTCAACGGAAAATGTTGGCTAGGAAGCTAATTGAAATATCGCTCAGGACCTGAAAAAGACGTTGTCATTATGTTCAGATCAGTTCACTAGTCAGGTGAGCGAGGATAAAATTTATGGGTACATAATAATTTTAATTGAAGATTCTCGTCAAAATTTCATATTGTAAATTGGTTGAATGTGTAATTCAATAAAGCACACCGTAGGGAGAAATACCGTTAGAGCAGTTCCATGTCCAAATTGTTTTAAATTCAAATGCAAAAGCAACAATAGATCACAAAGCCAGCAAGCATCTTGAAATAAATGAACTATACAATAGATGATACAAAACCTTCAAAATCCATAAATAAGAAACTGAAAAGCAAACCAAATCGTAGTTACAAAGTCAGACAACAGCAGTACATTAGTTGCGAAAGAAATGGAGTACGCAGACAAAATACATTAATTCAATGATGATAATGTTCAGCACGTTATAAAATACCCAAGAAAATAATTTCAAAGTAAAATTAAGGAACAACAAAGGGACACACATCTCCTATTGACAGAAACCGGAAAGAAATCTCACATGCATGAACCTAAAGGTACAGCAATTACTAGCACGGTCAAAATTAAACAAAGAAGGCAATCCAATATGGCCCATGGTAAAAAAAGGCATAAACAGCCCAGTATATAAACTGTCACTGAAAGTTACCCACATGAAACACGTTCTATAACAAGTAATACGTTACTAGCTGAACTAAATTCAAAAAACTCAAACATGTTCAATTTTTATCACTTGACATCACCAATCATTACTCAAACATTCCCATACAAGAAGATATAATAGTAATCCGATAACCTTTTGAAACACGAATTTACATACACAGATATTATCGAATTCATGGAACTTCTCCAGCTAACACTACGTTAAAAGTATTGACACCCACTCTCGGCAAACCACAAGTGCGTAGCAGAGGGTACTCCCATTGCACCATACATTAGGTCCTCTTCGTACCCGTTTCACATTTGAGCCATGAAAGAATGACTGCTTAATTGCCTCGGTTCACGCTGTAATCTCTGATCTAAGGTGGTTGTAGTACATTGCTAGATGCCTCGCCTAATTCTGGCTCTTGAAACTTTTTAAGTAGCCTTTCGCCAGACTGTTGGTCATTCAAGCGTTTGTCAGTTAAGAGCTTTTTCATTTTAAAGTGGTTCTTGCGTGGATAAGACAAACCTGTGACAACTCGTGATGCCCTACCCTCTTTCTCCCTATATGTTCAATATCCCCTGATCGCCCTATTGGGGTAAGAGACCCACCCACTTCGGTAATAATCCGTAAAAGTGTTTTCCTGTTTTCAAGTGTACAAACACACTATTGGTTAAATTGAGGAAATTTGTGTTTTGATAAATACGATGAACGTTGCACAAGTGCTTTCAGTGCCATTTCCTTCAAAACTAGGACTATAGAATGCAGTTGTCCAGTTCCATAACACAGAAGATATCGACATGCATTTCTCAGGGATGTGATGATTGAGTACTGCGATAGCCAATCATGGTACGTTATAGTGTTTTTTTTCCTCTAACAGACTGTTGAGCCACACACTAATAAAGATCTCCCCCGCCGTACAGTTTCCGCCTCAAATGACAATCGTTTTTGGTTTCAGGCGGCAATACAGTTGACCTGTAGATAGGTATCATGAAAGTGAAAGATGAACGCCGGCAAAACCACAAGTAAAAAAACGCTAAGATTTTAGAATGTGTTCCTGAAGAACGAGCAAAAATTTCGAAACGAGGGGCTGTTGAAGAACGCACCGAGAGCACTATTAAGTGCCGTTTGTCAGGAAACTGTTTGTACGAGGGCTATCCACAAAGTACATTACGTTTTGGAATTAAAAATAAAGTATTTGAAAAATTTATTATATACAGATGAAAGCCGCAATTAAATACTTTTCTACATAGTTGCCATTAATTTAAGGCACTTATCGTAGCGATGGACGAGCTTGGAAATTCCTTCGTCGTAAAATTCGGCCGCCTCCGCCTTCAACCACGTGGTTACCTCTTCTTGAAGCTGTGCCTCGTCATCAAAACGCCGCATAGCCAACCACTTCCTCATTGCTGGGAGTAAGTGGAAGTCGCTCGGTGCCAGGTCGGGACTGTACGGCGGATGAGGAAACAACTCCCACTTGAAAGATTCGAGAGCTTCACGAGTGGCATTGCCGTGTGGGCCCGGGCGTTGTCGTGAATCAGCAAGATCTTTGAGCCCAACTTTCCCCTGCGCTTGTTTTGTATTGCTCTTCTGAGGTTGTGCAGAGTTTGGCAATACCTTTGAGAGTTTCTTGTAGCGCCTCTTTCCAGGAAATCCACAAAGATCACACCTTTTCTGTCCCAAAAGACAGTCATTACGGGGTTAAAGGCGCAGGCGGCCGAATTTTAGGACGAAGGAATTTCCAAGCTCGTCCATCGCTACGATAAGTGCCTTAATTTAAATGGCAACATTTACAAAAGTAGTATTTAAGTGTGGCTCTCATCTGTATATAATTAAAAAAATTCAATACATTTTTAATTCCAAAACGTAATGTACTTTGTGGATAGCCCTCGTACAACATATGCTAAGGGATTAGAAAATGTAACGAAATCCAGGAAGGTAGAAATGAAACCTCGATGGGAAATGTTTTCGACGTCTCGTGACAAAGTACTCGAAGCACCGGAGAGGTATTTGTGAAATTATTGGAAATGTGTCGAAACACCAGAAAACATTGCTCAAGTGGACGTAAGGCCAACGTATGTTAGCTGTACAAATGGCAGTTACGTCACTTTCCTTTCGGAAAAGACTTGCAAATTTACTCATACAAATTTTATTCACGAGTTAAGGGCAAGATGCGCGTTTTTATTTTTGACAGTGATTTCTGACTGACGTGCTATCTTGACTTACATTAGATATCAGCAAATACTGACAAGAACACTGAAGAGCCTTTGGTTAATGTACAGATTTGTTCAGTGTGCAATGTCCGGACCAAGCCTGGTTTTGCCTGTCTGTAGTAGTAGGTAAGGTAACATGAAAAAATTGCTGTGTTATCACCGCCGATGTAGTTTCATTACCGGCTTAACGATGGCTGGACCCTCTCGTTTCTTCAGCAGATTTGATACGCTGGGGTAACATGCCCCATTTAATTTCAGACTTCAAACAACGTAAATTTGGTGACGTCTATAGTATAGTTTGCGAATGTAACACGCTTTGTGTGGTTACCAGAGACAGTGTGTAGGCGGAGAGACAACACATCGGCCGTTATGACTGTCGGACTCCCTAATCCCTGATAACGTTACGAAGATAGTGTCTCGTCTCCTGAAAGATCGGAGTTTGACAGGCAGAGCATATGTGGCAGGCAATATTGTTTTTGCTGGAATCAACGTTCAAGCACTACTGATACCGTCTTGCATTGTGGAAAAAGACATCTCTGCGCCGCCAAAGAATTTGTCGAAGTAATTGCTAGCTAGAACTGGGACACACTACCAGTTGGCAACCTAGAAACTTCGCAGTTTTTCCGTCCCACTGCATTGATTTTTCATTTTATTGATTTCAAATGAAACACTTTTCGCGTGGTAAAACTGTCATACAATGACGCAAATATGGCATTACAAAATACAAAACACAACTATGTGACATATTTACTGAATGGGAGAAAAGATAAAGTACTAAAGGTCCTTTTGTAAAAACGTCTGAAATGACACGTCTATCTGGCAGCGGACCTAACCATGGAACTAAGAGCTACTATAAATGAGAAATAATCTTTAATTTTTAAAATATTGTTTATTGTAATTATCCTTAGACTGCTGTTATCACATTCTATTTGTATGTGCGCAATGTCCTAATCAACGAATACCATCTGCTTTTCATCCAATGCTGCACTCTTCCTCTGTTAATTTTTGTTGCCTGAATATGCAGTCAGTTCCAACATTCAATTCTCTCATTTGTGGACACGAAAGAATCGGAAACATTTATTGTCATACCTTCAGACTTCAAGAAGAATATAATAATTCCAATCCCAAAGAAAGCAGGTGTTGACAGATGTGAAAATTATCGAAGTATCAGTTTATTAACCCACGGCTGTAAAATACTATCACGAATTGTTTACAGACTTATGGAAAAACTGGTAGAAGCCGACCTCTGGGAAGATCAGTTTGGATTCCGAAGCAATGTTTGAACACGTGAGGCAATACTGACCCTGCGACTCATATTAGAAAATAGATTAAGGAAAGGGAAACCTAAGTTTCTAGTATTTGCTTTTGACAATGTTGACTGGAATACTCTTTCAAATTCTGAAGGTGGCAGGGGTAAACTACAGGGAGCGAAAGCCTATTTATTATTTGTACAGAATCCAGATGGCAGTAAGGAGTCGAGGGGCATGAAAGGGGCAGTGGTTGGGAAGGGAGTAAGACAGGGTTGCAGCCTCTCCCCGATGTTATTCAATCTGCATATTGAGCAAGCAGTAAAGGAAACAAAAGAAAAATTTGTAGGAGGAATTAAAATCCATGGAGAAGAAATAAAAACAGAGGTTCACCGATAACATTAATTCTGTCAGACAGCAATGGACCTGGAAGAGCAGTTAAACGGAATGGACAGGGTTTTGAAAGGATATAAGATGAACATAAACAAAAGCAAAACGAAGATAATGGAATGTAGTCGAATTAAATCGGGTGATGCTGAGGGAATTAGATCAGAAAATGAGACGATTAAAGTTGGAAAGGAGTTTTGCTATTTGGGGAGCAAAATAACTGATGATCGAAATAGAAGATATAAAATGTAGACTGGCAATGGCAAGGAAAGCGTTTCTGAAGAAGAGAAATTTGTTAACATCGAGTATAGATTTACGTGTCGTGAAGTCGTTTCTGAAAGTATTTGTATGGAGTGTAGCCATGTAGGGAAGTGAAACGTGGACGATAAGTAGTTTAGAGAAGAAGAGAATAGAAGCTTTCGAAATGTGGTGCTACAGAAAAATGCTGTATATGGGTGGATCACATAACTAATGAGGTATTGAATAGAATTTAGGAGAAGAGAAATTTGTGGCACAAGGGATCGGTTGGTAGGACATATTCTGAGGCCTCAAAGGGTAACCAATTTAGTATTGGAGGGCAGCGTGGGGGGTAAAAATCGTAGAGGGAGACCAAGAGATGAATACACTAGACATTCAGAAGGATGTAGGTTGCAGTAGGTACCGGGAGATGAAGCAACTTGTACAGGATAGAGTAGCATGGAGAGCTGCATCAAACCAGTCTCTGGACTGAAGACCACACCAACCAGCCTCAGCATACAGACGGTGGAGGTCTTTTCATTGGTGACAACTCCTTGTCTTTCCAGTATATTCTCAAGGATAAGTGACTATTAAGTAAATACTTCGTCAGACCAGTCGGCTATTAAAAATGACGGATTAAAATAATTCCGATGCGTCTCTGCCGTAATGGACACACCCTGCTGCACTAGATATCTTATTCTCTCATGAAACATCGGGTACCAAGTAATTTTAAATCGTACATTGTAATTGCTCCTGAATGATTATCGCGTTCTTCTACTATATGTGCAATGTCATAGTCAATGAATACCACGTGCCTTTAATGTTACGATCCATGTCTGCCAACACTGTCCATTCTATTTTTGCTTTGTTGTCGAATACGATCTGAGTCAAAATATGGTAGTGGTCTGTCAGCGTAAAATAAATTCGGCACAATTTTCGTCCGCTGGTCTGCTAGTTAGTTGTCTATAATACCAGCATGCCCCGTAATACGTTGTAGATGAATCACTTGACATGGCGCCTTTGCTCTATTGAGACTTCTCAGTATCTCGTGTGCCAAGAGGATTTAGTTTCTCCTTCGGATGCCAAGGCACTTTCTCAATTTGTAAGACTAAGCTTATGTAAATAACAACCTGACAAAACGTACGTTGCTCACTCCGGGGCTGTAAACCCCCTACTATTGGCCAGAATGAAGGACGAGGAACTTGTAGCGTCGCCAAATGCAACAAAGCAGGATTAAATATTACTTCGCTTATTTCTCCGAATACATCTCGGCGCTGTATCTTTGGCGGCGGCTGCTGGCTTAGCAAGCCGGCGAGGAATCTGTTGAACCCAGTGGCTGGTTCCGATCGCTGCATCAGCTCTGGGCTCAGGCCGGGTTGCCATCCGTGGTGTGGAAGGCGCGTCCCATCGGAGCTCTGCCGAAATGACTACGGCACGAGTGCTGAGACACTGCCGTTCTGGGAGACTCTGTCCCTCCTAGATCACTGCCCGTGTTGTCCTATCAGATAAACTGTGATGTCGGATGCAGTGAGGTCGTGTTGAACGCCGACCCATGCAATGTTATTTCACAACAGTTCGCGCCCCAGGCTGGATCGATGTAGTTAGGTCCCTGGCCTACTCTTCAGTGGCGGCTGATGATGGAGGCTGGCATCTATCATCTGTGCCTATGTAGCACTGGTAAACTCGTAAGGTGGCAGGAGTATTACCGGGACTGAATGATAACCGCAAACATTCGTGGGCCGTACAGGCGTAACAGTGTGTGTTTTGGTAAGTCTGATAAAGCAAGAAAAATTTTTCGTAAACAGATCACCTTACTTCTCAACACAGCCTTATTCGAGTGATTCACACTTGGCCCAGTGATCCTCGAGTTTTTTCATCATACAGGAAAAATAGGTTGCCCGACTCTGCAAAATACTGGTCGACTGCAACTATCACTGCGTTATTTTATGAAAATTTCTCCCCAGAAAGCCAAAATTAAAAGTGAAGGAACAGGAAGTAGTCACCTCATTTCAGAGCCCAATTCATGTGTTTTCGACGTTGTTCAAATGGCTCTGAGCACTATGGGACTCAACATCTGAGGTCACTAGTCCCCTAGAACTAGAACTACTTAAACCTAACTAACCTAAGGACATCACACACATCCATGCCAGAGGCAGGATTCGAACCTACGACCGTAGCGGTCACGTGGTTCCAGACTGTAGCGCCCAGAACCGCTCGGCCACCAGAGTCCATTCGCCGTTGTTATCGCTGTTGTTAGGGATGTTGCCTTATCCTGGTGAAAGAGCGTATTTTTTTGTGTCCGCCTTAGGCTTTTTTCAGCTTATGCAAGTATCAGACGATCCAACTGTGAAGCATAATAGGGTCCAGTAATGGTTCTGCCTCTTTCCGAGTAATCTTAGAGTAGTATTCCTAGGGAATCACAAAAACAGTGGCCATCGCCGTACCAGATTGCGAAATGGACTTTGGCTTCTGCGATGCATTTTCACCAGTCTTTGTCCATTGTTTGTCGTTTTGAGACTGCTGCGTAATAATGGTTCAAGACTTTATCAAGAGTCACAGATCGGCGGATAAGTCTTACGGATGACGATTAAACATAACCATACATTGAGTTGTTGTGTCGGATGTCCTTTTTGTCTACTGTAAGCAATCGCGGCGTCCACAGCTTCTTCGTAGCCATTTCTCCGTGCAGAACATGAAGCACTCGGTCAGTTCATATACCTACACTCTCATCAATCTTATGAATTTTTATGCGGCGGTCTTGCATTAGGGTATAGCGGAGCTACTTCGCTCACGTGACGAATTCGCCAGAAATTAGTTCTACTATAGTGCGCTAGTTCCCCACAGTCACGTTTCAGTCTGTGCTAGTATCATATGTCGCTGCATGCGGTTATAGTAAGGTCGTTTTCTGTTACTTCAGTAACAGAACAAACAACTCAAGAAGTAAGCGATTTCTGATTAATTATCCCCATAGTTAAAGAATAAAACCTAAGAAATTTATATGTACCATGCACAATAACGTGAAATTTTAAACTCGCATAACTCGTATAAGAATACAGGTTATGCAGTATGTGTGTCAATAAAAATTGCTGGATTTTCCACAAACGTCGTTAGAAATGTCGGCGGAGGTCCATTTCGACCCGTACACGTGGTGCTATTTCCGCTCACTTCAATTACTAATTTAATCGATGTTTTACTGCGAAACATTGATTTTTCAGATGATCGGTAAATACAGAAGGAAAAAGCAAAGTGCTTCATGGTGGAAAATACGAAGCAAGCAGTAACGAATGGCATAGACAGCTCCTCTGGATACTGCCAGCAATCTGCTACATGATTTAACGAAGCGTGGGTGGGTGCAAAAAGGAACAAAAATATTTACTTGCGGTAAATGCTTGTGATTTTGACACTGAAATACACAGGACAGATCAGGCTCTTGACCGGGTGGAGTAGACCCTTACAGGGCTATTTGAGTGCCAAAATAAATTTGTCAATCAGAAGCATATACCATAAGCAAATATTTTTCTTCCTTTCTGCATCCTCTCACACTTCGTGAAATCATGAAGCAGACTGCTGGCACCTTATCCAGAGGAGTTGCCTGTAACATTTGTTGCTGCCTCGCACCATGAAGCACTTTGCTTTTTACTTTTGTGTTTACTGACTATCTGAAAAGTAGAGAAAGTGTTTTCCAGAATTTTGCAGTAAAACACCAATTAAATGAGTGATTTGTGTAAGCGGATATAGCCTGACGTGTACGGGGCGAAATAGATCCCCGCCGACATTTCGAAACACGCGGCAAGTCACATGTTTGTGGAAAAAGTCAACAATGTTTTATGACACGCACTGCATAACCTGTGTTGTTATACAAGTAACATAGGTTCAAAATTTCACGTTATTATGCGTGGTACATCTAAATTTCTTAGATTTTATTCTTTAACTATGGGAATCTCATCACTATTAGTTTACCTCTAGAGTGTGTTTTGTGCTGTCAATTAACGTAACAAAAATGCCCTTACTGCAATCACGTGCGGCGCATAGAGCACGCACTGAAGACGAAACGTCCCGGACTCGAGGGAAGTGGCGCGCTATAGTAAACTTTATTTCAGACGAATTAGTCCCGTGAGCGGAATATTTTGTGATTTCCGCCTTCAGACGTTTAATGCTTTGTTCGCATAAAGAAATTGCGACCTTTTATATGCTCGAATGTATTCACATTAACAGATTTCTAAGAAGTTTCGTATTGAATAGGGCTTACAGTTGAAACACGCGGAATAGCCCCACTGTATGCTACTATACCGTGGATTTTTCATTTGTTTCCTTTGTGGACGGTCGGAGCGCGCTCTCTTTGGTCCTTGTCCAACGTCGTTTATTAATTAATCCAAAAGTAAATGATCTTCAACGGTAGTGCAGAATCCGTGGGACTTTTGCTTTGATCTGCGCGGCAGTCCAACCCCTCAATGAAAATGTTTAGTACCAGCATGAAACTCGATTTTCTCCATTGTCAGTCGCAATTAACACTCAAGAATTCACGCCACTGACAACAATTAACTGTAGGCTGTAGATTGTTGAAATCCTTCATACCCTCCTTGAAATACTGTAGCTCACCAACCTTTCCTCACGGAAATTTACTAGGCTTGTGGAAGAACATGCGTTGAAAGCGGCCTATCTGCAGGGCATGCGGACATTAGGGAAGCGACGCGCGGGCGGTCCCTGGCGGACAGCAGCTGTGCTGGACTGACAGACGGAGAAACCGAGCGAGGCCCGCTGCTGTGGACTGCGAGGTGTCCGGCCAGCCAACCGCGGCAGTGAAAGCCAAGCCGGCATGTGGCGTTGGGAAACCTCCAGGCACGCGGCCAGCTCTACACACACGGCCGGATGTTAACGCGAGAGACACCTCCGCGTGCAACTTACAAGGAGGAATGTCCCAGCAATGGGACTGACTTTTCGAAAAGTATCAATACAAAGTATCATACCCTGCAGCCATCAATCCGTATGGACTCTCATTGTTGAGTAAATGACAAAAGAAAAGTGAAATTTCGCAAGATGCTGTACACCTTTCAAAATAGTAGAATTAATCGAACTGTTGCTGTAACGTAGTGGTTATTGTGCAGTTTTCCCACTCAAGTTCGAATCTCGTCAGCTGCTTTGAAGATTTTTATTTTTAAATCTCTATCGAAATCACATTGATCGTGATTTTTATTCAGTTATTTGGTTCGAATGTATTCTTTATATCTTAGTCATTTTAATCAAAGAATTGAGTTTGTTTCCCTCATTTTTTCTTCCTATCATTCCTCTTCCATGTGGAATCTTTGTGGAGGTGAATTTATTGATTTCGACTGAATTTCCTCACTTTTATCTTATATTTTCGTGCATGTTATTTCATTCATTGTTCTTAATCATCATTTTGCTGGAACTTAACTTTACGTATAATCCTTTCTTCCGTTTAAATATTTATCTGCTTTATTTCGTGCATAGGGCATTATTTGTTTAAAAAAAAAGGGGGAGGGAGAGGGAAGGAGGAGGTAAGTTGAATGTGAAGGTACTATCTGAGTGGTTGAAAAATTTTGGTGTTCAGCTGATTTGAATGTTGGTGTAAAGGTTTTGTGGAGGGATTCATGGCAAGCGAGGAGTGGTACCTATTACGACGACGACGACCTGTTATAATGTTTCCTTATCTGCAGAGGGATAATAGTGACAGAGGAATAATAGTGCAGTTAGCGCCGAGACCATGAAAATTGTGAAAACAGTTCAGAACGCGAAATCACTCTTACTTTTCGTAAGTGAAGTTACAGCGCGAATTCCAACATGCGACCAGATGAGAGGGAACGCAGATGTCAGCCAAACAACTCGAATAATTGTAAGTAATCTAACTTAATGTCGCGTATCAAAACTAAACACCCATCATTCTAGATTCCACTGAAGATGCCTTAAAGTAAAAAGCCAAGCGCGTCTGAGACAAATTACTCTGCAGCAAGATACTTTCTTCATATACAAAACTAATATTTCTGTACATCTACATACTCCGCAGTCCACCATACGGTGCGTGGCGGAGGGTACCTCGTACAACAACTAGCATCTTCTCTCCCTGTTCCACTCTCAAACAGAAAAATGACTGCCTATATGCCTCTGTACGAGCCCTAATCTCTTATCTTTGTGGTCTTTCCGCGAAATATAAGTTAGCGGCAGTAAAATTGTACTGCAGTCAGCCTCAAATTCTGGTTTTCTAAATTTCCTCAGTAGCGATTCACGACAAGAACGCCTCCTTTCCTCCAGAGACTCCCACCCGAATTCCTGAAGCATTTCCGTAACACTCGCGTGATCAAACCTACCAGTAACAAATCTAGCAGCCCGCCTCTGAATTGCTTCTATGTCCTCCATCAATCCGACCTGATAGGGATCCCAAATGCTCGAGCAGTACTCAAGAATAGGTCGTATTAGTGTTTTATAAGCGGTCTCCTTTACAGATAAACCACATCTTCCAAAAATTCTACCAATGAACCGAAGAAGACTATCCGCCTTCCCCACAACTGCCATTGCATGCTTGTCACACTTCATATCGCTCTGCAATGTTACGCCCAAATATTTAATCGACATGGCTGTGTCAAGCGCTACACTACTAATGGAGTATTCAAACATTACGGGATTCTTTTTCCTATTCATCTGCCTAATTTCCATTTATCTATATTTAGAGTTAGCTGCCATTCTTTACACCAATCACAAATCCTGTCAGTCATCTTGTATCCTCCTACAGTCACTCTTGGTGCGAATGTAGGCCATGCAGACTAACTCGCCTGCCAGTTTACGATGTGCCGCGTTCAAGAGCGTAACTGCTATGAGGAGAGCAATGGAGATGCTTATTTTTACCTTCACGAGGAAGCGTGTACGTTTACTAAGCCGATAGTGTTGTAGGAATGTTACTGCTGGATAGAAGCGTCAGTCGTCAGTGAAATGAAACTCACCTCCATGCAAACTCATCCATTAGCCTAACTGGGTGTAAATTAATCCCATGAGTGCAGAATGTGGTACGTACAGTAATGGTACCAGCGCTTGTTGCTGGTGATACGGTAGCTAACGCGCTAATATGGATAGTCGAGCAGAGGCTCTACCTTGGTCTCGAAGGTAGGCTGAACTCATTCCTCTCGGTACTCCTATCTGGAGCCATAAGGAAAGTGTACAGCATCCCTGCTCATACGGTTGAGGAACTGGGCTAGCGAATTGTACCGTTTCACCAAACTTCCCGAGATGATTTGGCGTCTTTGAAAGAATTCTTAATTCATTATAGAAAAGACGCAGCAGTCCGTCGAAACTCAGACACGTGGCGCACCACTTCGAAGCAAATGTGCGAAAGGTGTTACAGGAACGTGCTCAAGTAGTGTTTTATTTTTGAAGACTTGGTGAAATCACATGGGAACTTGTACCGAAATATTTACATTCCAAATGTATATCTACTAATTAGTACAATATTTCCGAGGGCCGAAATTGTGTTGTCTGTTGAAAGGTTTCAAAATTACACTATGAAACTCGAAAAAACACAACCATTCTTTTCTAAGGCTGCAATGTGACCAGAGCTGTTTTGTTCCCAAAAATTAAGGGGGAGAAGTGATACCTAGAACTACGTGAGTACAAATAGCGTTCTGTAAGGTAAATTAAATTGACTACTGAAATTTCAGAACTATTAGTATTGTTATTATGGTGTAAATATACACTGAATCTTAGAGGAAGCAGCCACTTGAAGTTAGGTGTTTTGTTCACCCTTCAGCGTCTAGCCTTGGAAATACACGCTTATTGTCTACTGGAAAAATAATCTAAGCCTTACCCGAGAAAGTTAGTCACTACACAAACTTGTGCTATAATAGCCGCAGTTGCCCGCAAGTTCCTCGAACGAAATCCTTCAGTGTGTGTTGCTCCTACATATCTCTGACTTTTTGGCTGGCACGTTGTTGCCGCAGTAGTGAATTACACGCAGATCTATAGTCGGTGAGTCGGACATGCGATTTTTTTTCTGGAGAATAACAACTTTTTCAAACTTAGTTATCAGGTGGCCATCATAACGGAGTAGCTAAAAAGTTAAAGCCTTTGGTTGCTATTCTTGAACGTTCGTGTCTAAGACTCGCTGAGTGCTCTCCAGATTATCCAGTAAACGCATCCAGACATCTTCTCCCTGCAAAACTATGTAAAGGGCACACACAGGGTACACTATTTCATACCGGGACTCTGTATCAGCTTCGCGGTTCGGACTGAAAAACCATGTAAGCTTGGTGCGCCCGCTCCTTGCATTATATCGTACTAAAAAGGGCCTATCATGGGAAAGTGTAAAGAATTCGACTGGCAGTCGAGTGTAATAAGTTTCGCTTGCCTAAAGACTGCTCGGTCATGGCGCGCCGCCTTCCAGTCATTCAAAAGAAACGAGGCAATTCAAACGCACTTCCGCACAGGCACTGCCCTTTAAAGGCTGGTTCCTTCTGCTTTACGAAGAATCGCTAGTGCGAGAAGTCTATGCTAACACAAAAAGCAATTAACACTTTTACTATGTTTGTACGAAGACAAGTGGATATAGTGGTTTGAATGGGGGGAGGGGGCTGGAGCATGCACTGCGACACTGAGACACTGACAGTGTGACAACCATTTTTAAAAAAATAGATCATCTCTAAGGCCTATTCAGCGGCACGGAACGCTGATGCAATTGCAGTTTGCCTAGCTCAGGCTTCCCAGTGCCAACAAAAATTTGATTTTCGATATTTGGTGCAATTATTGACTGAATTTAAAATGCTGACATAATCTGCTCAATAAGACCTATAACCTTACGTGAAAGGTTAATCACAGACAAGTAGTAAAATTAGAAGCTGTATTCCTGTGTTCAGGCAGTGTAACCCACTATACGCAAATTACTCAGTGCTCATTGTGTACTGAAGCGTGAGAGCACTTAACGACTTCCAACAAGGTTAAAAGATAATTTCAACCTTCTCCAAACTTTTTCTCCCTTAAATTCATAATACAAATATTCAACTCATTTGTAAAGTAATCAAAGTTTGAAGCTGGTTTATACAAGGCAGTTAGATTCTTTAAAGAAAAGTGTGTATGGTTTTAATTCTAAGCTGTTTCTAGCTTCCTTGACGTTTAAATTTGAATTAAAGCTGATAACATTACTCACTTTGAGCGACCTTCTAATTTATTGTTGATTTTTTATTACTGTTAGAGTTGTATCAGTTCCGTGGGGCTTTCATCGGGAGGTAGCTGCTCTCAAGAGCGAAAGCTAGAGGCAGTTAAATTATCCTCCTTCCGTACATAGAATGAAATTACATCTAAACAAAGGGTGTTCGGGATATGAGTCCCACTGTTGGTTACTTTATTGATTAATAATAATAATAATAATAATAATAATAATAATAATAATAATAATAATAATAATAATAAAGTAGCCTGTATTTTATATCTTAATTTGCACCAAATTTTATAACTTGAGAAAGTTGTGGCTTTAAAGTACTATGTACTGCACAAAAATACACGGGCATTTCACGTAGCCTCTAGCGAATGTGAACTTCGTCCATGCACATCGCGGTTTGTCTTTAGACAGCGTCGTGTGATGCCATAAATTAGAATTGGCAGCGTTCTAACTTACCTGTCACTTCACGGATGAGAGCTCCACTGGCTGAAATGGGCGTAAGGGATGCGGAAGATAACCGTGTATCATGTGCATAAACCTAATAATCATCTGCATAAACCTAATAACTAACAGTGACTTAATTACTTCTAAAATTAAGTTAAAGTTATTTGGAAAGGGGCAATGCTGAGAGTGGCACAAGCTAGCCTTCCATGAAACGGTCATTTCTGCTGAACCCCCCCCCCCCCCCCCACACACACACACACTAAAGAACTAGTAACAGAGCTTATTGGCGAATGCTCAACAGATTTGGTATCTGAATTTTGTCTTTGCCTCCAGTGCTGATATTGGTTTGATGCAGTTTCCAAGTACTATCGTTTGTCAAATATCCTCAAGTCAACATCATCAAAGAGATTATCTGGAATACAGTTACATATTTCATCGCCAATGAAAATATGTAGAGTGTTCATGAAGAGTTAACTTCGTCTTCAACTTTTCAGGAAAGGTGCCGGAACTGAAAGAGGCTGAACGTGTTTTGAAGATTATCTGCGTGAAAGAGTTCCACAAGCCGGGATCAGAGATAAGAACATATTGAAAGTGCAGAACATGGTATTGGACGATCGGCGGTTAATGGTGGGCCAAATAGATCTAACAGAAGAAAGAGTACGGCAAATTACACATGGAAAATTTATGTAGTGATATGCGCTACATCTCTTCATGTCTTAAGAGGCAAATGCTAAAACGAATTTCTAAGAAATGTTTAGTTTTTAAAAATTGGTGTTGCTGATATTGTTGGTGCTTTTCGTAGTAATAGACGGCAAATCATTGAGTAAAACTGAAGTGATATCAGGTGTTCCCCAGGGAAGCGTCCTGGGACCTCTGCTGTTCCTGATCTATATAAATGACCTGGGTGACAATCTGAGCAGTTCTCTTAGGTTGTTCGCAGATGATGCTTTAATTTACCGTCTAGTAAGGTCATCCGAAGACCAGTATCAGTTGCAAAGCGATTTAGAAAAGATTGCTGTATTGTGTGGCAGGTGGCAGTTGACGCTAAATAACGAAAAGTGTGATCCATATCAGTTCCGAAAGAAATCCGTTGGAATTCGATTACTCGATAAATAGTACAATTCTCAAGGCTGTCAATTCAACTAAGTACCTGGGTGTTAAAATTACGAACAACTTCAGTTGGAAGGACTACATAGATAATATTGTCGGGAAGGCGAGCCAAAGGTTGCGTTTCATTGGCAGGACACTTAGAAGATGCAACAAGTCCACTAAAGAGACAGCTTACACTACACTCGTTCGTCCTCTGTTAGAATATTGCTGCGCGGTGTGGGATCGTTACCAGGTGGGATTGACGGAGGACATCGAAAGCGTGCAAAAAATGGCAGCTCGTTTTGTATTATCACGTAATAGGGGGAGAAAGTGTGGCAGATATGATACGCGAATTGGGATGGAAGTCGTTACAGCAACGACGTTTTTCGTCGCGGCGAGATCTTTTTACGAAATTTGTCACCAACTTTCTCTTCCGAATGCGAAAATATTTTGTTGAGCCCAACCTACATAGGTAGGAATGATCATCAAAATATAATACGAGAAATCAGAGCTCGAACAGAAAGGTTTAGGTGTTCGTTTTTCCCGCGCGCTGTTAGGGAGTGGAATGGTAGAGAGATAGTATGATTGTGGTTCAATGAACCCTCTGCCAAGCACTAAAATGTGAATTGCAGAGTAGTCATGTAAATGTAGATGTAGAACTGTGGATGAAACACCGGTCCATCTTTCACGTCTGAAGCGAAACAAGTCAACTCTGCTTGTGGTACCACACAAGAAAAGAAAAAATATTCTCATCTGCCAGAAAGGCAGTGACCAGGGAAAAAGAGAATTCATCAAGTCGACCATCTTGCAAAGGGTAAAAAATGGCGAAGACTTACGAAAGTTGTACGGAATAGTTAGGCGAGCAGAAACAAAAAGAAACGTGGTAAGAGACAGTTAATGCAGAAAATTATCTAATGTCAAGGGTTTCTAAGTAAGAATTCCTGGATCGTTCTCCGTATTTACCAGTCTGACTCATCTGTTGAGATACCCAAAAAGTTGTCAAATCAGAACAATGCACCTCACATTAGGATACCTTGGCAAGAAAAAAAACTTTGCAATATGAATTACTGGAAGATTGAACCTGTTTAGGTAATTAATGAAATAAATAGTATTTACTTTTATCTCTAATCAATTGTCTTTTTTGTAACGATAGACAAAGATTTAAATAAGAACAAAATAAATTAAAATTCAAATCAAGAAACAAAGAACTGGAGACGAAATGAAGAATCGTGTTTACATCTCTTATTACGCTACAGACACAAGAAATTATTCCAGCGCTATGGACGTAACATAAATATTCAGACACAAAGGAACTAGACATTGGTTGCGGAAGTATCGACCGTGATTTTTATTAGAAATGAAATTCCTCCAGCTGTACTGAAGATTTATTTACTTAGCTACTAGCTTCGGCGTTGCGTTAACGCTATCTTCAGGCCCATATACTTTGCTGAAATCAGTTGAGTGTGGCTCAATCTAAAAGTCTGCAGTGAGATCAACAAGTGCTCCACATGGATCCAAGTGCTCCACATGGATCCATGTGGAGCACGTGTTGATCTCCCCGCGGACTTCTAGACTGGGTGAATCAAATTTTTGCTTCACTAGGTTGATGGTCGTCTCCAAACGCCTTCATCTAGGTGAACGGCGGCTCGAGATGTACAGCGCGACACCGACGCAGACTGGTGGATCAGTACTATGCTGTGGAAGAAATTTTCCTGCTCTTGCATGGGAGCTGTGGTAGAAATCGAAGACACGCTAACTGCGGAGAACCACCTACATCCCTTCATGCTTGACGTTTTCCCCGACAGCGATGTAATCTTTCAGCAATATGATACTTCGTCTATCGGAACCAGAACCGTGCTGTAGTGGCTGCAGGAGCATTATAGTGAATTCACGTTAATGTCTCTGCGATCAAATTCGCCTGATGTAAATCCTATAGAACCCCGCTGGGTAGCTGTCGGGCGCCACCGCCCCATGTGCAAATCGGCGGCCCGTTGTTTACACGAATTACGTGACCTGTGCGTAGACATCTAATACCACATACCTCCACAAATCTACAAAGAAACTTTCTTATTCCTGATATGCAAAATCAGTTGCCTGTTTTGACTACGGATCACTTCAGTGAGGATTCGCAACACGCTCGAACTCTTACGGGAAATGGCGAAATGCCGCGAGTTTAGAGGATTTTGGGCAACGGACACTATAACAGTAATATGTGAATAACTTGAGAACTTCGGTCTGACGTGAGGCATACTAGGGCAGTCCGTGTAGTTTAAATGACATCTGTGTCCGGATGGCTCAGCGGTCACAGCATCTGCCTAGTAAGCGGGAGACACGGCTTCGAATCCTGGTACGGCACTAATCGACTTTCGCCATTAATTTAATGTCCGTAATTCCCTTGTGTCTTCATTCATAATGATTGCTGGGTTATAAGAAACCTCACTCAGAAAGAATCCAATGGCTGTTTCCTCAGTGACCTTCCAAATTCATACTTCGAAGACGTAATCTGCTTACATGAAAACATAAGACAAAGATCTCTCATCTAAAAGAGGGCGACATTGATACACTTCACATCTCCACAAGAATCATACCATCATAGATAAAGCTATAACGAGAAATGTGCATTCCGCATATTATATTTCAAGGTTTTCACAAGAAAATGGCGAATCGTGTGGGAGTTATCTTGCATCTATGATCATCCTTCAGGATTTTCCTAGGAAATGAGAGGTACAATGAATGGGCCAGTCATCACTTAGCAGCCATCGTTCGAAGTGTAGCGTTACGAGCTCATCAGTATTTACCAGAAAGAAAAACAATACACAGATGATTCGTCACGTTCCTTAGCGCTCCTTGTGGTGCCAGTCTGTAATGTTAGTTGCTGTACTTTTAGAGAACATATTGCAGTTGTACAGAAAGGGAGAGTTTTTATGTTTCATTTTGTAACTTACACAACTGCTGAATTTGTGCGCTCAGCCTTTGAATACATGTAAATATCTTAAGAGAAGATTAAAGAAATATATAAAAATATGCTCTGCAACTGAATTGTATTTTATGTACATTGCTGTATTTGTTTAGTTGTGTAATAAAACTTTATTCGTAAAATTCTCTTTGCCAGATACATTACACCACTGGATAGCCCCAGAATTATGTAGCAATGGAGAATCTTTACATAGGCTTGTAGTAAAGTTTGAAACAGTTCCAAACTTCCAGAAGCAAGAGATAAGTTTCGTTTCTGAAGAATTTAGTTGCTGGGTAGAGGATATAATTAACTGTCCTTTTTGTATGAGTATTCTAAAGCAGCTGAAAGTTTCTTGGCAGTTGGAACAACCGTTACTTCAATAATTGTGTGTGCAGTTTTACGTAACATTTTAAATGAGGTATCCTTCCACATTAGAAACCCCTTCGTTTCTGAAAACTGCTGCAACATCCATCAGTTTGAAACTGCTTACTGCATCAAAGTTATCTCCGTCTACAGTTTTACGCCCCTCCCCCACGGGCCTTTACCAAGTTGACTTAGGATGTGTCCTATCAAGTGTTCTCTTATTTTACTCAAGTTGTACCATAATTTCATTTTTCCACAGTCAGATTCAGCACCACCTCGTTGTTCGACCTACCCATCTAATCTTCGCATTCTTGTACAGCACCCTTTTTTTCCGTATGTTTATCGTCCACTTTCACCTTCACACAACGTTTGACTACAGGCGAATACCCTCTGAAAATTCCTGTTCTCAGAAATTCTTTTCAAGTTGCCAGACTTCATTTTATACCCTCGATACTTAATCATCCGTTACTTTACTATCAAAATAGAAAACTGTTCTACTTTAAATGTCTCATTACATAGTCTAATTCCTTCAGCATCGCCAGATTTTATTATAATACATTTCACTTCGTTGTTCATCTTGTAACCTCCTTTCAAGACGCTATCCATTCCATTCAGCTGTTCTTAGAACTGCTTAGCAATTTCTATCAGCAATACAATATCGTCGGAAAACCTCAACATTTATATTTCTTCTCCTTGACCTTCAGTTCACTTTCCATATTTCTCGTTAGTTTGCTCACAGCTCGCTGAGAGTGCAGACTCAATATTGTCAGCGGTAGAATGCAGCCCTGTCTCTCCTTCTCAACCACGTCCCTTATTTCGACCCAGGCCTTTCAGTGCTCAGTCAAATTGTTCACGCAGTATCGTACTCCCAACTGATTTTTGTATACTCCCTTTTCTCTTTACAGTATAGCCTCGTTTCCCTCTTATAGCTGTTGTGCATATCCTTCCACCATTAAATTTTAGCATGTTTGCTTGGTGCTGGCTTGCCATCTGAACTCTTGATTTCTGTAAAGGTTAATTTACCTATAGGCTGTACACACCTTTACTGTAGGTTTGCTTGCTTCTACATTCTTGCATAAGTCCTGCAGCAATTCCCGCTTGGCCATTTCACACTTAGTCGATCTCATTTTTATACCTCTCTATTCCTTTAGCTTCCTTAATTTGCAGTATTTTCTTATTTCATCGGTTAAATTCAATATCGATTGCTATCAAAGGGTATATACTAGGCGTTGGCTTTTTGCCCGTTTGAACCTTTCGTATCTTTCCCTAATATACCTCTCAAAGTAGCCGAATAGTCTTCTGTTGGATTGATTTCCCTCACTCCAGAATAAAAAGCAAGAATATGTTCGCATGGCAATATCTTTGCGAAATTTTCAAAGATGGTGAGGAAGGCCGGCCGCGGTGGTCTCGCGGTTAAGGCGCTACAGTCTGGAACCGTGCAACTGCCTAGGGCATGGATCTGTGTGATGTCCGTAAGTTAGTTAGGTTTAAGTAGTTCTAAGTTCTAGGGGACTGATGACCACATTTTAAGTCCCGTAGTGCTCAGAGCCATTTGAGCCATTAATAAAGAGGAACATATTCGACTTTTTTTGTACTCAGGTAGGAGCATTTTTCCGCTGGTTTGTTTTGACCGCATGAAACACGGCGTCGAAGTGTCTTATGGTCTTGTATTTCATTGCCATTTAACTGGTCACACCTGCTGGAAGTCCGCGCTGTTGCGTGGAGCCGCAGCACTTTTCCGCACTCGACAGCCGTTCGCTCGGACAATGAGTGTGCTGCGCGGTGTCTGACTTACCGTTAGACGGACCGGGTTAGAGACCTCCAGATAGCGAGCGGCCTGTGAGCTGTGAGGTCTGTGATAGCTTCCCCGCTGCGAGCAGGCGCCTGTTCCAGCCACGCTGCCCCAATCATTGGAATGCTACGCGGACACACACTATTGCGTAACTTGTAAAGGCGAAGGGTTTGCAGTCCCCTCCCTAACTTAGTGGTCAGGGACTTTGACTACTAAGCGGAGGACTCGGGGTGGATTTCTAGCAGTGACAGAAATTTTTCCTTTGTGGGAGAATCGGTACGGGGTGCGCCTGATGCTGTCAGTAGGGGAGCTACTTGATGGAGAAGTAGGGGCTGAAAAATCAAAGTTGACAACCGGGAGAGCAGTGAGCTGACCTCGCCCCCCCCCCTCCCCCCGACCCCTCACCGCTCCTATATACCGCATCCAAGTGACTGCATTGGCAGAGGATGACCCGGCGATTGTTCGTTCCCGATGACCGATTTGCTCCAGAACAATTTTTTGATCTTTTTAACAAACACTGGTTAGAGACAGGTGTTGATACTCGAGTTGGTGACATTGGCTCGATCGCTGCACCTTTCAGATCCAGACTTATTTATTTTCCTTACACATTACGTTCCTAACTTAATCATAGCTAACACTTGGTTTAAGAATCATGAAAGAAGGTTGTATACGTGGAAGAACCCTGGAGATACTAAAAGGTATCAGATAGATTATATAATGGTAAGACAGAGATTTAGGAACCAGGTTTTAAATTGTAAGACATTTCCAGGGGCAGATGTGGACTCTGACCACAATCTATTGGTTATGACCTGTAGATTAAAACTGAAGAAACTGCAAAAATGTGGGAAATTAAGGAGATGGGACCTGGATAAACTGAAAGAACCAGAGGTTGTACAGAGGTTCAGAGAGAGCATAAGGGAACAATTGACAGGAATAGGGGAAAGAAATACAGTAGAAGAAGAATGGGTAGCTCTGAGGGATGTAGTAGTGAAGGCAGCAGAGGATAAAGTAGGTACAAAGACGAGGGCTGCTAGAAATCCTTGGGTAACAGAAGAAATATTGAATTTAATTGATGAAAGGAGAAAATATAAAAATGCAGTAAATGAAGCAGGCAAAAAGGAATACAAACGTCTCAAAAATGAGATCGACAGGAAGTGCAAAATGGCTAATCAGGGATGGCTAGAGGACAAATGTAAGGATGTAGAAGCTTATCTCACTAGGGGTAAGATAGATACTGCCTACAGGAAAATTAAAGAGACCTTTGGAGAGAAGACGTGTATGAATATCAAGAGCTCAGATGGCAGCCCAGTTCTAAGCAAAGAAGGGAAGGCAGAAAGGTGGAAGGAGCATATAGAAGGTTTATACAAGGGCGATGAACTTGAGGACAATATTATGGAAATGGAAGAGGATGTAGATGAAGACGAAATGGGAGATACGATACTGCGTGAAGAGTTTGACAGAGCACTGAAAGACCTGAGTCGAAACAAGGCCCCCGGAGTAGACAACATTCCATTAGAACTACTGACGGCCTTGGGACAACCAGTCCTGACAAAACTCTACCAGCTGGTGAGCAAGATGTATGAGACAGGCGAAATACCCTCAGACTTCAAGAAGAATATAATAATTCCAATCCCAAAGAAAGCAGGTGCTGACAGATGTGAAAATTACCGAACTATCAGTTTAATAAGCCACGGCTGCAAAATACTAACGCGAATTCTTTACAGACGAATGGAGAAACTGGTAGATGCAGACGTCGGGGAGGATCAGTTTGGATTCCGTCGAAATGTTGGAACACGTGAGGCAACACTGACCTTACGACTTATCTTAGAAGAAAGATTAAGAAAAGGCAAACCTACGTTTCTAGCATTTGTAGACTTAGAGAAAGCTTTTGACAATGTTGACTGGAATACCCTTTTTCAAATTCTAAAGGTGGCAGGGGTAAAATACAGGGAGCGAAAGGCTATTTATAATTTGTACAGAAACCAGATGGCAGTAATAAGAGTCGAGGGGCATGAAAGGGAAGCAGTGGTTGGGAAAGGAGTGAGACAGGGTTGTTGCCTCTCCCCGATGTTATTCAATCTGTATATTGAGCAAGCAGTAAAGGAAACAAAAGAAAAATTTGGAGTAGGTATTAAAATTCATGGAGGTGAAGTAAAAACTTTGAGGTTCGCCGATGACATTGTAATTCTGTCAGAGACAGCAAAGGACTTGGAAGAGCAGTTGAACGGAATGGACAGTGTCTTGAAAGGAGGATATAAGATGAACATTAACAAAAGCAAAACGAGGATAATGGAATGTAGTCAAATTAAATCGGGTGATGCTGAGGGAATTAGATTAGGAAATGAGACACTTAAAGTAGTAAAGGAGTTTTGCTATTTAGGAAGTAAAATAACTGATGATGGTCGAAGTAGAGAGGATATAAAATGTAGACTGGCAATGGCAAGGAAAGCGTTTCTGAAGCAGAGAAATTTGTTAACATCGAATATAGATTTATGTATCAGGAAGTCTTTTCTGAAAGTATTTGTTTGGAGTGTAGCCATGTATGGAAGTGAAACATGGACGATAACTAGTTTGGACAAGAAGAGAATAGAAGCTTTCGAAATGTGGTGCTACAGAAGAATACTGAAGATAAGGTGGATAGATCACGTAACTAATGAGGAGGTATTGAATAGGATTGGGGAGAAGAGAAGTTTGTGGCACAACTTGACTAGAAGAAGGGATCGGTTGGTAGGACATGTTTTGAGGCATCAAGGGATCACAAATTTAGCATTGGAGGGCAGCGTGGAGGGTAAAAATCGTAGAGGGAGACCGAGAGATGAGTACACTAAGCAGATTCAGAAGGATGTGGGTTGCAGTAGGTACTGGGAGATGAAGCAGCTTGCACAGGATAGAGTAGCATGGAGAGCTGCATCAAACCAGTCTCAGGACTGAAGACAACAACAACATTACGTTCCTGCTGATTCGTGCTCACATATCATAGCAAAAGAAACATTTTGCGATCTGGCATTTAAAGATATCTTCTTACGTGTTAAATTAAAGCAACCTATTTCCCCACGTTAAGTGGTATACCTCACTGCACCTAGTCCTAACTTTTTCGATTTAATAGATACCGTTCCTATACTTAGCCTAGATCTGAATCTAACATAAATGGATTTAAAAGATTGTCACGAAATTCTTTAAGTAATCACACGATGCCAAATACAGAGGGGTCCAAGAAATGTATCCACTGTTTAAAAGTCCATAATTTGCAAACTAATGGAGTTCTCTCAGTTTTGGTGAAAGTGTAGCTTAAAGTCCAACTTAAAGATGTAACTGTATGCGTTCGAAATGGTCACCATTAACATCCACACACAAACGATGCCGCCGAACTGCAGCACGAACTACTGACTGCAACTTGTTCAGTCGGATATTTGCGCATGAATGTATGATGGATTCTCGAAGTTCATCCAATGTTCGTGGCTTTTGTCGATAAACGACGTCCTTTAGTGTTCCCCACAGGTAAAAGTCCAGAGGAGTTAGATCTGGGGAACGTGGTGGATACTCCACACCACCTCTACGGCCTATCCATCTTCCTGGTAGATTTTGGTCGAGATACGCCCTAACAAGATTTTGGTAGTGGGCTGGGGCACCATCTTGTTGAAAGTAAACTCTTCCGTCTCCATACAAGTCTTGGATGGCAGGTAAAATGGATGTCTGAAGCTTCTGAAGGTACATCTCACCGGTAACAGTCAAAGAAGTGATCCAATCAAGCTCCGGTAAGACAACCCATACCAACAATTACGCCTGGCAAATTCACGGCTTTGTCTATATGGACGTTCGGATTTTCAGCGGCCCAGAAGATGTAATTGTGGCGATTTACTGTACCATTGAGTTTGAACTGTGCCTCATCAGATCACACAATCATCTCTGCAAAATCTTCATCGTTGCGCACCATGGTAGTAAACCATTCGCAGTACTCCATTCTACGATCTGGGTGCCGGCCGCGGTGGTCTCGCGGTTCTAGGCGCGCAGTCCGGAACCGTGCGACTGTTACGGTCGCAGGTTCGAATCCTGCCTCGGGCATGGATGTGTGTGATGTCCTTAGGTTAGTTACGTTTAAGTTGTTGTAAGTTCTAGGGGACTGATGACCACAGCAGTTGAGTCCCATAGTGCTCAGAGCCATTTGAACCAATTTTTGATTTGGGTCGTCCTCGTTCATTACGTGTAGAAATCGTGGGATGTAGCACTTCCACTTTTGTCTTCAAAATTCACCGAACACTTGAGCGACTCACTCCAGTTTCACGGCCACACTGTCTCACAGACTTCTGTGGTGAGCGAGTGAATTGTTGTAACACACGACGGGACTTAGCTGGGCTTAATACTGTTCCAGGTCGTCCAGATCTTTGTTTGTGCACATCTTTAACACAGCCTTCGACTTCAAATTTGTCTCTAATGCGACGAATCGTTAAACGTGTCGGTGGCTCTGTTTGATACTCATTTTGCCATTGCTGTTGAATCTCCTTAAAGTTTTCGTACTTAAAATACCACTTCAAAACTGCCTTTCATAGAATGTAAGCATTGTGGCAGCCATGTTTACTCGAGAACTAGGAGCAACTAAGAACAAAACGCTATCTGGCCAACTGTCATCTGGCCAACTGTCATCTGGCCAACTGTCATCTGGCCAACTGTCATCTGGCCAACTGTCATCTGGCCAACTGTCATCTGGCCAACTGTCATCTGGCCAACTGTCATCTGGCCACACGAAACAACGCTTGTGTGGCGATTGCTGGAACTACAGAATATTACACTACCAAAGATGAGACAACTCTGTCAGATTGCCAGTTATGGACTTCTAAACAATGGATAAATTTTTTCGGACCCCTCTATAATGAATGGGGTCGATTTTCAGTCAACCCATACCATAAATGCCTTTCGGCTAGGGGAAAACACTTAGGTCTTGCTTTCTCCACGTCCGCGTTGTTAGCTGTCTTCTCTTCCGCCGATTGCCATTAACATGTAGTCGTTTTTATCTTGCCTCTTTGTCTGTGTGTTCTCCAGCTCAGACATGGCAGTGTATGACCCTAATTGTTTTTGCGCTCTAAAACTAAACAAACAACTTAGGTCTTATTGTATTATCCTTTCATAGAATGACTTAGGCTGCAAGCATCTCGTGCAAGACACAATTCATTAACTGCTCTACATTTAAATAGTTATTTATTGTAAGGTTCTTTATACGTCTCCTGCATTCAAATTACATCAAAAATTTTTCAATAGAGTTTCACTGTACTTTTTGCAGGTTCGTCACACTGCTCTCCTTTGAAGTTGTGCATAGGCGTCTTACCCAGTCTCTCACCGAGCGGAGTGTCGCAGTAGTTAGGACACTGCACAAGAAATAGAGAGAACGGTGGTTCAGATCCGCGCATCTAGATTTAGGTTCTTCGTGATTTTCCGAAATAGCTCCTGGAAAATGCTGGCATAGCTTCTTTGAAAAGCGTGCCAGATTTCCATCCCCACGTTGAAACAGAGCTTGGTCTGTTTCTAACTGCCTCGATGTGGGCGGGAGGTTAAAACCTAATCTGCCTGCCTGCCATCCTTCCTTCGTGACAAATCTGTTCACAAAGGGGCCCAAACGTCGCTGGGAATTAGTTCCTGCCTTCGCTTTCGTGAGTGTGTAACTTACACAAAAAGAGGTGCACATTCCTTGTAAGTCTTCACCAACTACTGATAAATTTCTCTTGGTCCAGTTAAGTCAGTTTTATAGATGCAAGCTATTTAAGTTTGTGTTGCACACAACTCGACTGCTTGAGCAAGCGGGATAGATTACACTCCAGGCAGAGATCAAAGACGAATTGGGTTATCCACATTATGTAGCAACGTAATAATTTCGCCCTTCCCTGAAACTTTACATTTCTACGGAATTACTTCCTAGACTGTTAGACATCTGACAATGGTTATTAACAGATCATAACCGTAGTTTAGACCCTTCTTTAGATTTGAGAAAAGTGTTTTCTGACACACGAACGCCTAACCCCATCAGAATTAGTGGTCTGCATTTTATTTTATTGCGTTTTATGTTCTGACCAGGGGACAGCAGTTTCTCGAGATAACACTGTTTTAAATGAGGCGCGTGTTAAAAAGATGAGAATGGTTCGTGCTGTACAGACTCCTGTCAAGTAAACAGGTCGGTTGTTCAATTGTTTCAGAGTGGCTAGGTCATCCTTTTTTAGTCAGTCATAAAGTTAATCCTGAATCTTTTAACATATATTTTTAAACTGAGACTCAGATTTTTATTGGTGGTAACTCATATGTACCACAACTACTAAAGAATAATTTTTACAGTTTCTTTGTCATGATTATAGCTTTTTAAGCATCAGGAACGAGCGTGAACGTGCAAGTAGACGGGTACGCTCCCGTCAGTTTTACTACCCAGTTAATACACATTTTTAGATATATCTGCGGCAGTGCAGCGATTGCTCATTGAAGGTCTGGCCACCACTTGACTGACACAATTTGGTGGCTAACTGACTGAAAACGATGAACGTACAGCCTTTCAAACAGTCAGAAACAACTTTCTGTATTATTGCCAGCAGTCTTAATCTCTCTCCATGGGCCATTGTCCCTGAGACGATTGGATAGGAGGAAAGAATTTCCTCACCAAGCATTCAGTTCATATCCTGCAAGGACGCTCATAACCATGCTGTCAAGCGCCCAATAAGTTAAACTGTGGGTGAATACATAGCTTCCAGAATGAGATTTTCACTCTTCAGCGGAGTGTGCGCCGATATTAAACTTCCTGGCAGATTAAATCTGTGTGCCCGACCGAGACTCGAACTCGGGACCTTTCCCTTTCGCGGCACTTGCCCGCGAAAGGTAAAGGTCCCGAGTTCGAGTCTCGGTCGGTCACACAGTTTTAATCTGCCAGGAAGTTTCGAATACATAGCTGTTTGGGTCCCTCAAGAACAGTTAAACTACTCTACCCTTTCTTTGTCTCAACACTAAATATTGCATACTGAAAAGTGCAGACTTAACATTAGTTAAATAAATGTGACTGTATAGATTTTTATTTTAGAGGGTTGGTATAGAGACGTTCCAAATTTCTTGGGAGAACGTTCTGTGAGCTGGCTTGGTAGTGCGTACAGAAGCGGCAGGAAGTGGCAACGATAACCTCGGGTCATCGAGGGAGATTGTAAAGACCGAAAGGCCGGGAAAGAGGAGGAATGCCTGCAGTTAGGCTTCACACAGATTCCAGGAGACAAGCCACGGTGCTGAAGCATTCCTGCACATAAAGACATAGATTACCAAGCGAAAATGTCTTGTACGTCGCTTTTGTACAGTATTTCCTATTTGTACCTTAGACATACTAAGGTATCGATGTTCGGGAATAACTACACTTCCTTTATTGCGTTTTAGATTTATGAGATAGAGCTGTGAAGGAAATAAAGGCATAACTTGGAAAGTGTATTGAATTTTTGGGAGATGACACAAATACTTAGACAGAATTAGTCTTGCTGGTAACCCTCAGAGATAGCAGAGACAGTGGAAAGGAATAGATAACGCATTGCAAGACAGGTTACAGCATTGTCAGCAGAAGTAAAACAACGATAATAGCATTTTGTCAAATCAAACCAAGCAATTGTGAGAACCGCATAAGAAGAAAAAAGTCTACAAATTTATACTTGACCATTTTATTCTTAATCATTTTGTGTGATTCTAAAGCTTTCTGATATTGTAAGTTTCCTCTCTCACTTTCACAAAAAACAATCCATTACTTCATAAAAACACAATTCAAAATACATGACAAATAAGGCATTACTAGCATCTTAACGAAGTATTACGTTATTCAGGAGTAAATTAATGCCTCTTTTTTTTCTGTGCTCAAATCTCCATTGCTTTTCTTCTGTGCGCTGACAGAATAAGTTTGCTATACAGCATCAAGAAACGGGCGACTTCATGCTGTTAACCCATCGGCCCTGGTACACTCATTCCATTAGTTTTTGATGGAACCGTTCTCCTTCTTCCTCACTTACAGCACCTATATTTTCCAATAAATAAATGACGCGGGACCTCATAAAAACCAGCTTCAGGCTCATAGAGCCATCCAATACTCTAAAAGTTACCCGAATCTTGTTCAGTTGCCAAGAAACTTGCCAGGGTGTCAAAGGATATCCAAGACTATCTTCTAATTTAATTCATTTTGTCGTCAAATGCTTAGTCTTTCATTAGTTTACATCTTTTCCCGTAGCTTCTTATAGCCGCAGTAGTTTCCTTGCCACATACTTGAAACTGTAACATCTTTTGGTAGGGCATTAACATATTTTCATAATGCCAAATTTTACATGAAGTGGGGGCAACTTTTTTTTGTATCCACTGTTGAATCGTATTGAACATTCTCGTTTTTTTTTTTTTTTTTTACCACCAACTTCTGGCGTTCTAATTGGTCCCATATTTTGAGTAAAGTGCTTGACCTCGAGATTGTACCATTTGCATAGAACATGTCCGTCCTCAGCCCCACCCTTTACGCTAAAGTACGAAAAATACACTTCTTTGTCAAAAGTCTGAGATTGTATGCTGCTACTTTATTCACTAAAAGTTGCCCATAGATATATCAGAAGTGATCCGGAGAATTAGTATAACCTCTCGATGTCATGAAATTCGCAAAAGCAGGCAGCAGTCGATCCATCGCACCTTGCTGAAACTTGCGTCGTTAGTTATTTGTAAATCATCAGGGTCAATTTTATAATTTCGCCGAAATACATTGGTAGCTGTTATGGACTACAAAATTATAAAATTTTAGTTGTAGGTTATATTGCATGCCTTCACAAAACAATACTGGCGCTGTATAACTACTAAATAGCTAAGTTTTGCGTACCCCATAAGTTTTAAATGTCTGTTAAAATGAGTGTGATTCAAAATTTTAAGAATCCTCGCAGAATCGGCTAAAAGGAATAATTCCATGATATTACAGGGAGCCGGAGAAGGGACAAACCTATAGATGGAGATTGGGGTACGCACTGCAAATAAACCTTACCTGGAATCGGAACTACAGATAAATTTAAAACTCTTTACCTCTAATTTAAAATAGTTAAGCCCTCAAATGATACTGAAATTAAATGAGTTTCGCTATTTGGATAGCAAAAAACTGACTGCAAAAGTAGAGGATATAAAATGTAAACTGGTTATACGAATTTCTTAGTAACTAATGTAAATTTGAGTGTTAGGAATTATTTTCTTGAAGCTATTTGTCTGAAGTGTAGCCTTTTAACAAAGCGAAATGTAGACAATAAGCAGTTCAGACACGAAAACAATGGTGCTAAGGACAGATCAAATAACTAATGATATGATACTACATTGAACTTCGGGGAAAACTGACACAATTTGACATAAAGAAGGGAATAGTTGATAGGTCCTATTCTGGGCATCAAAGAATTGGCAATTTGGTATTTGACTGACAACTTATATGTTTTCATTTACACACACATCACGCCATCTCGTCTCCACGACGTAATCATTCATACCACAAGCGAGTGATAATTTTATGGCATTGCGACAAATGTCAGACTGTCGTGTATTACACACATTTTATGGATATCGCTGATAGTCGCATCTGGAATATGGACAGTTGCTTCTCATAAGTTTGCCCTACATTTGTTAGACTTTTATAAGCATGATATTTGTTTGGAGCTGCGAGTGATGGTCTGAGCCGCAGTAACGGCTGGATCACTGTAATCTGTTTACAGGATGACTATACTTCCGGTAACTGCCCTAGTAGACGGTAAACTATTTCCACTATGGGTACCAAATTTCATAGGAATGATCTGCAAACTGTCCCCTACAGGATTTATGTTGTTGGTAGTATTAATGTCGTGACTTGACGATGGGAGCCGTTACTGGTGCGGTGGCGTAGGGTTTATATACACTCCTGGAAATGGAAAAAAGAACACATTGACACCGGTGTGTCAGACCCACCATACTTGCTCCGGACACTGCGAGAGGGCTGTACAAGCAATGATCACACGCACGGCACAGCGGACACACCAGGAACCGCGGTGTTGGCCGTCGAATGGCGCTAGCTGCGCAGCATTTGTGCACCGCCGCCGTCAGTGTCAGCCAGTTTGCCGTGGCATACGGAGCTCCATCGCAGTCTTTAACACTGGTAGCATGCCGCGATAGCGTGGACGTGAACCGCATGTGTAGTTGACGGACTTTGAGCGAGGGCGTATAGTGGGCATGCGGGAGGCCGGGTGGACGTACCGCCGAATTGCTCAACACGTGGGGCGTGAGGTCTCCACAGTACATCGATGTTGTCGCCAGTGGTCGGCGGAAGGTGCACGTGCCCGTCGACCTGGGACCGGGCCGCAGCGACGCACGGATGCACGCCAAGAACGTAGGATCCTACGCAGTGCCGTAGGGGACCACACCGCCACTTCCCAGCAAATTAGGGACACTGTTGCTCCTGGGGTATCGGCGAGGACCGTTCGCAACAGTCTCCATGAAGCTGGGCTACGGTCCCGCACACCGTTAGGCCGTCTTCCGCTCACGCCCCAACTTCGTGCAGCCCGCCTCCAGTGGTGTCGCGACAGGCGAGAATGGAGGGACGAATGGAGACGTGTCGTCTTCAGCGATGAGAGTCGCTTCTGCCTTGGTGCCAATGATGGTCGTATGCGTGTTTGGCGCCGTGCAGGTGATCGCCACAATCAGGACTGCATACGACCGAGGCACACAGGGCCAACACCCGGCAGCATGGTGTGGGGAGCGATCTCCTACACTGGCCGTACACCTCTGGTGATCGTCGAGGGGACACTGAATAGTGCACGGTACATCCAAACCGTCATCGAACCCATCGTTCTTCCATTCCTAGATCGGCAAGGGAACTTGCTTTTCCAACAGGACAATGCACGTCCGCATGTATCCCGTGCCACCCAACGTGCTCTAGAAGGGGTAAGTCAACTACCCTGGCCAGCAAGATCTCCGGATCTGTCCCCCATTGAGCATGTTTGGGACTGGATGAAGCGTCGTCTCACGCGGTCTGCACGTCCAGCACGAACGCTGGTCCAACTGAGGCGCCAGGTGGAAATCTCATGGCAAGCCGTTCCACAGGACTACATCCAGCATCTCTACGATCGTCTCCATGGGAGAATAGCAGCCTGCATTGCTGCGAAAGGTGGATATACACTGTACTAGTGCCGACATTGTGCATGCTCTGTTGCCTGTGTCTATGTGCCTGTGGTTCTGTCAGTGTGATGGGTCTGGCCAAGGTGAACAGGGCTTCTTCACCAGTACACCTGCTTCATGAAACAGCAGTAGTGACGCTACTTTTGGCGAGTATCGACGCATTAAAGGAACACGGAGAGGTCCTCTTTCTGCACCGCAATAGAACGTGATTCGGAAGTTGGGCGATTTGGGAATTGCTCTTGCGAAACTCTGACGGGCAATTGTGGCAAAAATTGATGATACTGTTGCCGTGGCTTAGAACGCTGAACGCAATGTGCGATCTTCAAGCGGTGCACGAGATGTTTCAGGACAGGTGGCCCACCGTTTGAAAAGTGCTACGAACAGTTGTGGGATGGTATCCGCACAGACTTCAGGACTGTCGTGGATGAAGATGGCCGTGACTTTGAGAAACGTTTCTAACCCGGAACGTAAAGGTGGTATGTAGTTAACAAACGGTACCCCCTCATGCGAAATTAAAATGTCTCAATTATTTTTCTTCCGCTTGTTACAAACGTTGCAAAAAAGCAGCATTGTCATACAATCACTTGTTTTTCCACGCAACCATCTCAAATAGCGAAAGTAAGAGTTTTAACCACACTGTACTGCGCAGATCAACAATGAACCCAGCTTAACAAGAGAATGTATTTGTGGTCAACGAACATAGGGATTTCTGGTGTGTAGGTGATATATCCTGTGACGTGAGTGGTTCCTAAACATCCTACCGCCGAAAACTGGTTACTGCCTAGAAGCCTTCTGGTTTAGATTCCAGGGGAATGATGTCATCGTCTGCACGTTACGCAATTTCAGACTTTGACAGCACAAGAAAGCCTCAAGTTTTCAAATGACTTATTGATCAATGAGTCGCTTCGTAATCTTATCAGTGTTAATCGTCATACAAAAGTACTTTCACGTACTCAGTTGTTATCGATCTGCAGAAATCGTATTTTAATCACTAATACTTACTGAAGAGTGTAGAGATAAGGCAGTGACAGGTATGATGCTGTGTTACTGCTGTTGAATAATACATGCCTTCTGCGCACTGCCATTGTTTCGTAGCAAGAGCCTTTGTGCACTTCTGTGGAACAATTTTACCGAAGCATGGCGTGAAGTGACGTAACCACTTCATAATGTCCATTGCTGATCTTATCTTTTACGAAGAAATCGAAATAAAAACTGAGTTCTGTGAAGCAAACTAGCATGAGAGTGTAAAAGAGAGAATCTATTTCGTTTGACGTATGAAACTCTCGCGCTTCACTGAGCTTGCTGTTAAGACTGTATGGTTTGTAAGGTTGCATTACCATGCTCTGTGGAAGAGACAATAGAATACAATGATCAGTTTTCTGTAGCGTAATGAACTGTTTGCCGATGACAGTGTTAAACGTGGAATATGAGTATTGGTAGTATAAAGGAAGAGGGTATAAGATGAATATGAACAAAAGTAAAATAAAGGTTGAGTTGCAGTAAATGTAAATCAGGCGATGCTGGGGCAGTTTGATAACGAAGTAAGACGTTGAAAATAATGAGTTCGCATTTTGGCAAAAAAATATCTGAGGACGGCCGATGTAGGGAAGACGAAAACGCGTTCGCAATAGCAAGAAAGGGGTTCTACAACATGAATGTGAGAAAACACTCACTCACTATCTCATCCACAATCTTGACTTAATAACGGTGATACTAAAAGTAGTCAAAAGATACCACCAAGTCGGTAAGACCTTCAGTCCGGGAAATTAACTTTGCTCTGTTGGTTGTTGAAACGGTGTCTGACGTACAGTGTTCTTACCTTCTGAGGTCTCGAAGCAGAAGTCATCCTCTTCACCGCTTTAAATTTGCCAACACCTCTAAACTGACCCGCCCGGATAACCATGCATGTTACACCTCCGCCTTCGGGAAAGGTGGTGTTCCGTCCCCGAATCAAATCTGCCTGGCAGATTTGCGAGGATCGGAGTGTCGACCAGTCTAGACGTGGTTTTTAGGTAGTTCCCCACATTCCAATAGGTGAATACTGGGTTGGTACCAAAGTCCCGCCCCAGTTACACAGTTGACAAATATTTATAAACTTTCGCTAACTTTCACACGAATAACACAACAGGCAGACAATTAGGATTACACACATTCCGTCCAGGGTGCCAGGGCGGGGAACGAAGAGGTTGGCGACTAACCATGGAAAAATCGTTCATAATCATGCCAACCCTGCGCTGATTCGGGACAAAGGCACAAGAAAAAGGGCCAAAAATACTTATCAACTACGTTCCAAAATTTTGCAGCTCTCCTGCGCACCTTACTGTACGGGAACAGACGAGAGTTTTTCTAGGTAAAAAGGCTTAGGCACATGGTATGGGATGTTTCCAGGATCTTGCTCTTTGTAGCGGATAGGGCGGTTTAGTGCCAGTATAATAACTTCGCTCTTAGCCCTCATATAGCAGAAGCAGCTCGCGTTCTAACTGCGGACATTCTTTCCTGTTTAGTTCTTAGACTGTGGTGTAACAGCATTGCTGGGACGATAATTATCAAATAAAACAAAATAAAAGTCCCTGTGAATGTTAATCTTAAAAGTTGGACGGGTGTAACTCGGACTGTGCAAAAAAGATGTTGGCGTAAACGCAGCTCCTTTCCGTTGGTCCGCTCCAGTTGTCTTCTGTAAATTTAAGTGATACCGAACCAGAGAACACCAGGGTTGTCTAATAACTTGAAAGTCAAAGATTCAGTTGTAAGGTAATATATTTGATATTACGTCACACAGTTCAGTTCAAAATATCTCACTGCACAGCCCCCCCCCCCTTTTCCCCGCGCACGATTTCTCGTCGTTTTACACACACTGCTTAACATTTCGAACGTTGTTGCACATAGTAATTTCATTAATTACAATTACAGAATTTGTTCAGAAACACAGAAAACGTTATTATTTGGATATTACAGTCGAAATAAGTCAAATAGGATAAAAAGCGTTTTCACAGAAAAATAAGTGAAAAGATACAAATAAACGATACTGATTACATTTGTTAATTGCACTAAAACTACCTATCTCAAGTATTCCTACGATGTTACCTGCATCAACTAAGAGTACATTATTTTATTTAGTGTGGATGCAATTTCAGTATATACTAGAGTAGCCTAAATAAAAAAATTGTTTACATTGTCAATTAGTTTACTGTTGTGAATAATAGTAATTACGAAGTAATTAGATTCCATTAGGTTAAACAATAGAATACCATATTGACAGTATGACAGTTGTTACATGTTTCCAACATCGTGAAATCAGTAAATTTCTTTTTTCTTACCCAATTGTTTGTAATTGAATAGTCCTAACTGCAATTAAACAAATAGACAATATAGGGCCCTACCAATCGATGGACGTAATTTTTACCAATACTTTGCTACCAACTTATTGAAAATTACGTTGCAGAGGTCAAAAGGCGAAATTACATATATAGGTCCTACCTAATAACTTATGAATTAGTCAAGCGATCTAAATTAGCCTCTAGCTCTTACGAAAAATTGTCTGTTAAGTTTCAATACACAATTTTTGCTTAAACTGGAGGTTGACGTGGATCATGATGATTGTCATTGTGTCGAATTTTTTATTTATCGTGGCAGTGGTCTTAAGTACCTTAGCACCTATTTGCTAGCACCATATTAATTGATACTGACTGACATACTTAAAATTACACAATTACTTGTTTTAGAGGCGGTTAATTTGAAAATTACATGATTTAGAGGGAATAGGAGGAAGGGTGATGGGGACATATTTTGTAGTCTTATGGTATCAAGCTAAAGAACAAACATTACAAAAGAGTAGCACGTAATTTGTTGCTAATTACAGATCGTCATGGCAGGATAATTTCTGGGTACAGTCACGACGGCAGCTGCCGACTGTTTGCGCAGGACAGCGGCAAGTTAAGAACTAACGTCGCTTTGCGTTATTTGTCCGCAGCGCTGTAGGAAATTGTCAATTTCCCCGCAGAGTGCACGGTAGCTACTGTAATCACGCACTCCTAACGCCTGCTGTTTCGCAATTTCGACGCAGTCACCGTTGTCGGCTACATTTCCGCCTCTGGGGGCGCGCACGCCTGCATCATAGCGGCGGACAATATGCGTGGTAACGCTGCGTCTTCAGGACCTGTCGCGACTCCCCCCCCCCCCTCTCTCTCTCTCTCTCTCTCTCTCTCTCTCTCTCTCTCTCTCTCTCTCTCTCTCTCTCTCTCTGCTTGGCTTCGCTTGGCCTGTCTCTTCTGCAGTGCATTGTTGAGGCGCACAGCGAAGGAGTTAGAGAATCGTAGGTAGATTCCATCTACATCCATATTCCAAGCCACCTTGTTGCTGTGTATGGCTTTAGGGTACTTCGTGTACCAGTGCGACTTTTCTGTCTTAGTAGCTTGCAGGGGATTAACAATGGGAGTTACTGGCCCACAAAGTATCTGTTATCGTGATGGGACCAGTTCTGGTCCGAGAAAATTTTTCCACACATGCGACGTATGATCTGGCAACCCCTCCCCCCCCCCCTGTCCGTGGTACACTTTCATCCGTGTCTGTTTTCCCTACTACACTGCGAAACAGAATTAAAGGATAACTCTTCCTGGCAGATTCAAACTGTGTGCCGGACCGGGACTCCAACTCGGGACCTTTGCCTTTCGCGGGCAAGTTCTCTACCGACTGAGCTACCCATCACGACTCACGTCCCGTGCTCACACCTTTTATTACGCCAGTACCTCGCCTCCTACCTTCCAAACTTCACAGAAGCTCTCCTGGTTCGCAGGAGTTGGAGTCCCGGTCCGGCACACAATTTTAATCTGCCAGGAAGTTTCATATCAGCGCACACTCCGCTGTAGGGTGAAAATTTCATTCTAAAGGATAACTCATTCGAAACTCCGTAACTGTTTCCCATCGCGAAATTCGGTTCAAACATGCCTACAACGTTCATCTGTAATTGTGAGAAAGTTGCCCTGCTATGGCACCCACGGGCTAACGGGCGTGTCACATAAGGTCGTCACAGCCACGCTTACCCATATTTCAGCCCTTCCCTTGACGCCTCTGCGCTTGAGATAGGAAGATTGATACTCAGGTTTGAAGTCGAGCAGTTTTTATGGGTGGCGGAGGGAAACATTGGACACACCGGCTCAGAATCGTCGTGTAAAGGGCTCAGGGGGTGGCATAAAGAGCGTCAATCAAACCACCCCTTTCGATGGATCGTCGGTTCCCACGCACTTGGCGGTCGAAAAACACTGTCCGAATGGCGATAAGCGACAGAAAGATGTACTTCACAAATTTTTACGCTGTTGACGCCTTCGGACGTTTCTACCTTCTCTAAGGACATTGTGGAGCTGCATCCGTTTTAAATATGATGTGACCCATTTGGAGGGGAGCGCAGCGCGACCGCAATTTCTGCTCTCGTTTACAGATTGGAACCACCAGGGACTATTCAAGACCATTCGACGCAATTCGAACAGGATCCGATTTAGTAAAGAGTACTTACGCTATTTCAAGCCTCCCTTTTTTCCGGCCGCCTCCTGCTGCGTGATCACACGGGAGTGCAACATTAACGTGTGCCTGAATAAAACAGCAAAGAGTATCTCTACAACCCACCAGTTTGGCAACACTCTCTGCGCCACCCACGCAACTTTGTTGAGCACATTATAAACGTATGTCAGACATTTGGAAACCAAATCAACCTAGCGGCTGCTCTAGCCCCTGGGGTACTATATCTCCTTAAAAAAACATGTAACTATTTATTTAGAGGAAACACTCTTAGTAAATTTGTTTGCCCTTTGATTTATCGTGTTCTGTTACTGATTTTTAGTGAAGTTAGTTTTTACGTTTAGCTTCCAAAAAAATACAAGAGATAATAAGCAAAATAATGAGTTTCGTAGATTGTCAATTATCTGGTTTTATCGAGCAGCAAGCTCCCTACAAATTACTGTAAATGAAATAGCGTAGTATAACTCGGCTCCAGTTCACTGATCTGAAATTATTACTATCACAGAAAATAGACAAGTTTTAATCAAATTATTTCACTCGATTCCTTCAATTAATCTCGCCGAATATTTTTACATAATTTCTTCCGCTCCGGCTATCATTGTGCCGTGAAAAAATATTTTTAAACGTACCGCGTAATGGCGGCTAATTGTTAAGTCAGAGATCGCTGTTACTCGCTCCGCAGCAGCTGGAAACATGCTAAATAATTTTCATTAAATATTCTTTTCATACGATAAATGTGGCGTAGGTTCCTGAAATAATACACGGAGATCACTTTATACTAATATATTCTTACTAGGACACAGTTTACACCATTAAATATTTGCAATTACGTTACAACAGAAACAGAAGCTAGCGCAGCACAATAGCTTGCGTACTTTATTCCAGCAAACACCAGAACGAACAGAACAAAACAGACTAGACAGAAGTATGAGCATTGCATTGTTTTACGCACTTACAAAGATTATAATACTTCTTTTATTACTTACCCATTATAATCTCATACAATAAAAATGTCTTTTCTCCATCTATCGATCTATATTGCATATTTTTACAGTTAGTGTTATTACCTTTCGCAGATAAATCGATGTTTGCAGTTCATTTTGAGTCAGTCATTTTTATTTATGTTTCACCTCGATAATGGTGAATATTGCAAAAGGGACACTACAGGGGCTGAGCAATCCATTTGAGACCCCCTTGGGCAGAGCTTCCCGACATTCAGACGCCAGACTGATTTCATTTCGAAATTTGTGGTAGGTGCATTTGTAACATGCTCAGCAAAGTTGAGTGTGTGGCACATTTGTGTCTTGGCGGACTGGGGGTCTTGCAGGGACTCTCCTGTTTCATTAACGCACACGTCAATGTTCCACTCCTGCGTGATCATGCCACAGAAGGGGAGGGTGTTTCAACCCGTACAATAGAGCAAAAAGTGCGGTCGCGCTGCACAACACACAGAGAGGATAACATTCAGTGGTGTTGCAGACACACGATGGCCTTAAAGTAGTGTTGAAACGCCGAGGGGGTGACAGCATTTTCTAACGTTGTTTTCAACTGCGAAATGTGTGGGTATAAGGGACCCAGAGAAAGGGGTGGTTTCACGGACGCGCTTTTGCCACTGCTATGGCGCCTTTGCATGTCGATTCTGAGCAGCGGTGCGTCATCTTTTTCTCGTTCACCCAGAAGAAAATAGTGTGATTTCATCGGAGGGTGTCGCGGTTCTGATCTCCATCGCAGAGGCTCAAGTGTGAAATGTGTAGACTGAGGAGCACGATACCCCTGCTGTCAAAGCAAATCAGCATTGGTTTGATCGTAGATTTGCTCATTCGAGATTTTTTCCGTTAGAGGACATGTCTCATTGGGTCACACCTCACTGCCGCTCTCTCAGGATCGTACTAAAAAATCCAGGATTCATTACCTGTAATCACACGTCTGAACCATTTGTGGTCACTGGTAGTCCTGTCAACACAATAAACGTACACGTTTCTTAGGTTGTCCTGCTCAGTTGGGAGATTTTTCGGCACCATTTTGGCCCAAACCTTTAGCAAATCTTCGTCCAAAATTTGATGTACAGTGGAAGTGCTTAACACGTCACCTATCATCCTTATTGGTAAATGACTGTCTGATTTCACAAGAGAACGCACATGTTTGACATTTTCGTCGGTTTCTAAAGTTGGTCTCCCAAAGCGTGGTTAATCTTAAGCGTGTTCTCAGCCTTCCAAATATGATTTGACCGGCAAAAAATGTGCTCTTCATAACAATTGTTCCCCATAGTCCTGTTTCAACTTTTCAAAGGTCACGCTCATGACTTCCTTAAGTTCAACACACTACTTGATTGTATAACGTTGTTCTAAACTCCGCTGTTCAACTTTTGTCACTAATTCATTGATGGCGCTCTCAACAATCTCGTGATGGCTGTACGGAGCTGAAACTGGGACTGAGCATCTGGAAGGGATTGACGCACCGGTCTACGAGACTAGAACGACACAGCTTTGCCAGATCACTCGCTGTGTTGTCAGTCTTACTACTTTTCACACATACCTCGTATATTGATCATGTACTATCGCAGACTTCGTTGATGAAGGTAGTAATGTCACTGTTATACTGTATTGGTCTCTTACTCTCGATATTTTCTAAACATCATTCGCAGGACGTTGACGGCTGAAAAAGCCTACCTTTCCCGTTCTCTCTCTCAGATAATTTGTTAGAAAAACGTAACTTCGCCGAGGAAAGCACTGAAATTCTTTCCCACGTGGATGGACGTCATAAACCCAGTGACTGCTTTAATGAAGGGGAGAGAGTAAATAATTCTGTAAACTTCGAAGATGGCAGTAACCGAAACCATGAACTAGTAGTTCAGCCATTAGTTTCGCATCCATTTTGTGTTGTCAAGACTGTAACGGCGATGGCGTCGCAACTATCTACGTTATGTGAGTGGCAGCCATCTTTGAGATTGGCAACAGCAGGTGCGACCATGTCCCAGTTATCATGCACGTTACCTGGCCTCAGTTCTGTAACGGAGGCCTCTAAGTACACAGCCTTGTGCGGCCGCAGTGTCAGTGGCTCAGGCGACCTCTCTCTTGACAGCGGAAACTCCCGGTGGCGTCGCCCATGGGAGTATTTGCTCTGTAAAGCAGGCCAAAATTATTTTATACTTTCACAGTGCGATCAAATGAAATAAATTATTTGAGCTTCAATACATGTATTGTTGTGGTCTTCACTCCAGAGACTGGTTTGATGCAGCTCCCCATGCTACTGCCCTGGGCAAGCTTCATCTCCCAGCACCTAGTGAAACCTACATCCTTCTGAATCTGTTCAGTGTTTCATCTTTTGGTCTCCCTCTACGATTTTTACCCTCCACGCTGCCCTCCAATACTAAATTGGTGATCCCTTAATGCCTCAGAATATGTCCTCCTAACAGATCCCTTCTTCCAGTCAAGTTGTGCCACAAACTTCTCTTCTCCACAATTCAGTTATAAATACCTTCTCATTAGTTACGTGATCTATCCATGTAATCTTCAGCATTCTTCTATAGCACCACATTTCGAAAGTTTCTATTTTCTTCTTGTCCAAACTATTTATAGTCCGTTTCACTTCCATACATGGCTACACTCCATACAAATAATTCCAGACACCACTTCCTGACACTTAAATCTATACTCGATGTTAATAAATTTCTCTTCTTCAGAAACGCTTTCCTTGCTATCGCCAGTCTACATTTTATATCCTCTCTACTTCGACCATCATTAGTTATTTTGCTCCCCAAATAGCAAAACGATTGAATAACATCGGGGAGAGGCTACAACCCTGTCTCACTCCCTTCCCAACCACTGCTTCCCTTTCATGTCCCTCGATTCATAACTGCCATTTGATTTCTATACAAATTGTAAATAGCCTTTCGCTCTCTGTATTTTACCCCTGTCACCTTCAGAATTTGAGAGAGAGTATTCCAGTCAACATTGTCGAAAGCTTTCTCTAAGTCTACAAATGCTAGAGACGTGGTAGGGTTGCTTTTCCTTAATCTATTCTCTAAGAACAGATTAAGGGTCAGTATTCCCTCACGTGTTCCAAAATTTCTACGGAATCCAACCTGATCTTCCCTGAGGTCGGCTTCTACCAGTTTTTCCAATCGTCTGTAAAGAATTTGTGTTAGTATTTTGCAGCCGTGGCTTATTAAACTGACAGTTCGGTAATTTTCACCATTACATGTATATTCACTAAAAACATTTGACAAGCAAACTGTTACAGTATATCGACAATCAGTGTCAAGCTGTTGGTCATATTCCTCTTCATCTTTGCCTTCCTTTGAAGCTTTGTCGCTATCATTTTCATCTGGAGGTAGAGATTGTTAGCTTGCGACCATTTAACTGATTATCTGTCACAAAATGGGACACTCTCCTTATGATTACTTTGTGTGCTACAACTGTGTTTGTGTGAAATTAGTAGCAATCTGTGTAGTGCACCTGTTACACTCTAAAAGTGAAAATTTTGGACCAGAATTTTTTCTGTATTGGCTCACGTACTTGTTGCGGACCTGAGCTGCCTCCTTCAACAACTGGCTTGTAGGTAGAATTGCATTATATACGTCTTAGGCACCATGCATTAAAACTTAGTGAAGAGTTGCTGACATATTAAACCAGCCCTACAAACCTGTACATTTTTGCAGTTTCATGAGCAGTGGCATCAAATTTCTCAGTGACAGTGCTGTTCGCATTCGAAATCACTTTCAGGATTACCCTGGACCGTTTAATTAAATCCACATAGAGGATTTAAAATATCGTACAAAACTCTTCTGGTAAATGTCTTGACTGTTTCCAAAGAATCCACAACAGAATAAACAAATTGCTGTGTTGCAAGAGTTCTACTAGTTTAACATTTCACTTTGTATTAATAAAATACAAAATGGTGTATGAGGGCGGACAATGTTCTTGTGTTAATTGTCCTCGTCTATATTAGTGTAAATATAGCTCTATAACACCTGAAAGGTAACTAAAAAATTTAAGTTTCAAGATTTTGAGGCGACAAAAGTATATACAAAAATACTGTCCATGCACTAGAACATAAAAAATAAAGGGTGTTTGTATCAAAACTTAACCACAAAGCGAGAGAAACGAATGTCACAAACTAGAGCGCACAGGCAAGCACATGTAGTGTCTCCCCCACACCTTTAGTCGAATTGCTTTGAAGTGGCAACACTGTCTCGAAAGTTGGCTACACTGCATTTTATCTGAAAGTTTTGTGCAGCTGTGTGTTCGTGCGTCAGGCTTATTGGTGGTGAGTTGTCACAGAAATGAGGCAGTTAGTATTACAACAGCGAATTGATAACGTGAAGTGATACATAAAGGCAGGCTCCATCAAGAAATGTAAAGAAATGTAAAGAAATGTTTCAAGTGAAGGATCCTGGTAGGAAACTTCCGATGGCAAGCACTATTAAATATCTGTAAAACAACGGATAGCTGTCGGATCAGTTCAGAATGTGCATATGAATAGCCGACCGACAGTGAGGGCCCATGAAACTAGACAAAAAGCGCAGTGGCATTAAGAGAAGTCCCCACAAGTCGTAAGGAGGTTACCGCAGAAGGTTGGTGTATCTTGTACATCGTGGACCAAAAGATAGGAAATGGAAAGACTCGTGAGCGGGTGGCGCAAGAGCTGAAAGAAGAGTATAAGGAAAAAGGGCTCATTATTGTAACTGATTATTCACATAAATTGCTAATGGTTTCTTGGACCCCTAGCTTTTCTTCATCAAATGAAGCCTGGTTTCATTTGTCGGGTTTGGTAAACTCCTAGAATTACGTATACCGGTCGCAGGCCAAACCACATTCTGCATGAAGAACCTCTCAACTGAGAGAAGATAGATGTTCGGCGTACATTGCCAGCATGCTCATTGTTGGCCTCATGTTTTTCAATCATACCTTAAACAGCGACGGATATCTAGAGAGCTTTGACGCGTTGTATGCACGGTTAACAGATGCAGAGAAACTCTAAGCAGTATTCCAGCAAGATGGAACAACCACTTGTACATCGAACCAAAATATGACCCACATCACCAATGTGTTCTCTGAAGACAGGCTTGTCACAGGCCTGTGGTCCCGAGGTCCCTGGACTTAACACCATTTTTATTTATGGACACACTAAAAAAACAGTGTGAGCTTACAATCCCCACATAATAGACGATCTTAGACTGAACATTACTAGGGAAATTAACGGTTCAGCGTGATGGTATTCTCACCACACGAAGTCAGCGATGCCAGGATGTCCGTGACCACCACTTCGAGTGCCTCTTATCAACAGATAACATGTTTTTTATCTTACTAATGTTTTTAGTAAGTACATTGGTACTTGAATCTCGGGCATGAGGCATACTGGTTTTACGTTGGACACACTTTCCCACTATGTCTTGCTTGCAACTCATCTTGCAACAGGTGGCATGGACTTAAACGGAGGTTCCAGCTGCCGAAAGACGGGCAAGTAATAGACCTTGAAGATAAACACGTTTGAAAGGTATTTAAAATAACTTGGCGATTCGATTTTTTTTTACCTGTTTTAGAATGCAAATATTCTGATGTCCAGCGTCGGCCTCTGCGGCTGGCTCCCACAGCTCTCAACTGCCGTCTCTCGTAGACAACCTCCTAGCGTTGGTTTCATCGCCCTTCAGCCTAAAGATACCACACGACTGATTGATTCAAAAGTGTTCGTATTCATAAAACGGATGATTTCCATGTAGCGTCGCCAATAATACGTTTCCTTCACCCAAGACGGCAGAGGGGGAAAATGCACCCGTCAGACCCATAAGTACTACGTCAGTACACAACGTGATACGTTCTCATGCCCCACACGCTGTGCACGGCACATCGGCAAGGTCGGTCGTCGATGTAAATAAATATACACATGTCTACAAATAGGTAAGTGTATGCCAACAAGGAACCGAAAATAGTCTCTTTCTACGTAGGTGGCGAGTTGGCATTGTCTAAACTTACCTTCATCATTAGAATATAAACTAATGTACACTGAAGCAATCAAAATGTAAATATGTGAGGGAAGAGGGCATACGAATTAATCAGTTTGCTTGTTATGCAATGGTAGGCTAGAATGAGATTTTCACTCTGCAGCGGAGTGTGCGCTGATATGAAACTTTCCTAGCAGATTAAAACTGTTTGCCAGACCGAGACGAACTCGGGACCTTTGCCTTTCGCAGGCAAGTGCTCTACTATCTGAGCTACCCAAGCACGACTCACGGGCAGTCCTCACAGCTTCAATTCTGCCAGTACCTCGTCTCCTACATTCCGAACTTCACAGATCATCTTCCGCGAACCTTGCAGAACTAGCACTCAGGGAATAAAGGAATCTCATTCTGGAAACATCGCCCAGGCTGTAGCTAAACCATGTCTGTGCAATATCCTTTCTTTCAGGAGTTCTTTCGCCTTTGCAGAAAACCGCAAAAAAAAACAGGTTATACTTAGACTTTTCACATATTTCGATCCGATAGACGATTGAAGTCTCTTAAAATCAGTAGTGCCTACTTAAAACCTGGACAGGTTACAGAATGTGGCAGTAGCATTGTAGCAACAACAGAAAAGCAATTTCCGCTGCAGTAGAAGCTAAAACATGCCATACATCGTATAAATGCGTGGCCCACATGTTAGTGCTGTTCTCGGTGGCAGAGGCTGGTCCTTAGTGAGTCATAACATCAGCCAATCGCAGCACAGAACGCTTATGGCCCAACCTTATTTTACGGACACCACCATATCCGGGAAGTACCTACTTCATACACCGCCTTTCGTAGCTTAGTACCATCGGTTTAGATGTGTTGACGTGGTCGTTATTCCCATTCGTCGCTCCATTAGGAAATTGATCTTTGATGCATCAGGATGTATCCGGTCGACCGATCTCTTCTAAGGGAATTTGTGCCACAAATTTCTTTTCCCCAATTCGTTTAAATACATGCTTGCCGTTCAATCTACCGACCTAATCTTCAGTATTCATAAACAGCACCACATTCAGACAGCTTTTCTTCTATTCTTGTCGGGTCTATTTAACGTGCACGTTTCAGTTCGGCACGAGGCTACAAACAAGCAAATGTCTTTAGAAATGACTTCCTAACATTTAAATTCATATTGGTTTATAACAAATTCCTCTCCGGCAGAAAAGCTTTCCTTTTTATTGCCAGTCTGCATTTTGTATCCTCTTCAGTGCGCCCGCCGTCTGTTTTTTTGCTGTCCAAACAGCAGACCTCATTATTACCCTTACTCTGTTTCCTAATCTAACTCTCTCAACATCACCTGATTTGACTAAATCCGATTCTCCGTGTCTTACCTATACATGTTAAAACTTTTCAAGACGCTACCCATTCCGACCAATCGATCCTCAGTTATTTGCCTTCTTTCGCAGAATTACAATGTCATCGGCAAACCTCAGAGTTTTAATTTTTTCTACCTACACTTTAATCTCCTATCCAAATTTCTCCTTCGTTTCTTTTATAGTTTTTTCAGTGTACAGATCGGATAACATCGAGGATAGCCTACACCGTTGTCTCACTGCCTTCCCAACTGTGGCATACGTGTCATGTCCTTAGAGGCTTCATAACTGCAGTCTAGTTTCCGCATAAGTTGAACGTAACTGCCACTTCCCTGTGATTTATCCCTGTTACTTTCAAAATTTCAAAGAGGGTATTCCTTATTGTTAAAAACCTTCCACAAATGTTAACGCAGATTTGCCTGTTGTGTAAGAAAGTCGTATGGCCAGTATTGCTTTCCCACGTTTCTCAGTGCCTAAACTGATCCTCGCCGAGGTCGGCCTTCATCATTTTTCCATTGTTAGTATTCTGAAGTGACGGCTTATTAAACTAATAGCTGGGCATATCTGTATAAAAGTAGGTAAGATATGGCACTTAGTATGGTAACAGTTCTGTAGCCGTCGCATTGAATTGACTGATTTCGTACTGGTCTGTCTGACCTTACAGAAATTAAAGTACGTGAGTTGTTCGAATTTTGGTGAATGTTGTAGCGTCTCTCTCTCTCTCTCTCTCTCTCTCTCTCTCTCTCTCTCTCTCTCTCTCTCTCTCTCTCTCTACGGAAAACCTTGGCCAGCAGGAAAACAGGAATTTCTGGAAATAAATGCCTGATTTATCGCTTCCCGTTGTAGCATGCGGTGTCCAGAGGGGCGCGCGCGCGCGCTTGTGTGTGTGTGTGTGTGTGTGTGTGTGTGTGTGTGTGTGTGTGTGTGTGTGTGTCCGTCCACGCACGTGGACACAGATGGACCTCACCTCAGGCGGAGGACAATGGCGGGCGGTGACGTGCACTGCCTACCAAAGCCTTTGTGTGCAGGGTGGGTGAAGCAGCGTCCCTACGCCCACATGGAGACCAAACAGGCCGTGGACAACGCACTTCCTCCAGCTCTTAGCTTCCAACATCGACTATAAGGTGGCATTTTTATAAATAACCACCAAAAACATGCTACAGTCCTACACTGATCTAAAACTTAATCAAAGCGATTGGTGGATCCAAACAAGATGTCCAGACACTCTGTGACCAAAATGGTACAGAAACAGAGGATGACAGGCTAAAGGCCGAAATACTAAATGTCTCTTTCCAAAGCTGTTTCACAGGGGAAAACTGCACTGTAGTTCCTTCTCTAGATTGTCGCACAGATGACAAAATGGTAGATATCGAAACAGATGACGGGGGGATAGAAAAACAATTAAAATTCCTCAAAAGAGGAAAGGCCGCTGGGCCTGATGGGATACCAGTTCGATTTTACACAGAGTACGCGAAGGAAATGGCGCCCCTTCTTGCAGCAGTGTACCGTAGATCTCTAGAAGAGCGAAGCTTTCCAAAGGATTGGAAAAGGGCACAGGTCATCCCCGTTTTCAAGAAGGGACGTCGAACAGATGTGCAGAACCATAGACCTATATCTCCAACATGGATCAGTTGTAGAATTTGGGAACACGTATTATGTTAGAGTATAATGACTTTTCTGGAGACTAGAAATCTACTCTGTAGGAATAAGTATGGGTTTCGAAAAAGACGGTCGTGTGAAACCCAGCTCGCGCTATTCGTCCACGTGACTGAGGGCCATAGACAAGGGTTCACAGGTAGATGCCGTGTTTCTTGACTTCAGCAAGGCGTTCGATATAGTTCTCCACAGTCGTTCAATGAACGAAGTAAGAGCATTTGGATTGCAGAGTTCCTAGATAACAGAACGCAGCATGTCGTTCTCAATGGAGAGAAGTCTTCCGAAGTAAGAGTGATTTCAGGTGTGTCGCAGGGGAGTGTCATAGGACCGTTGCTATTCACAATATACATAAATGACCTTGTGGATAACATCGAAAGTTCACTGAGGCTTTTTGCGGATGATGCTGTAGTATACCGAGAGGTTGTAACAATGGAAAGCCGGCCGGTGTGGCCTAGCGGTTCTAGGCGTTACAGTCTGGAATTGCGCGACCACGTCGCAGGTTCGAATCCTGCCTGGGGCATGGATGTGTGTGATGTCCTTAGGTTAGTAAAGTTTAAGTAGTTCTAACAAGGGGAGGCCACCAATTCGATTCATACTGCGCATAATAAAAGCTCATGGCCAGAGGTGTAATGTGGCAAAGTACCAGGATGCACTTCTCAGCCGTTGTCGAGAAAATACACTTAAAATAAACCGTTGCGGTGAAATACTCTCGACGATTAATAACTTGCTACAGCGTCGTGGCGTAGCGGTAAGCGCTCGGGTTCGTAATCCGAAGGTCGCCGGATCGAATCTCGCGCCATGCAACTTTTTTATTAGTTTTTGTAATATATATATAAACTATTAATGAATTGCTTGTGCATGTTGGTGAAGTCAGATCGCTCTCCAATTGAACCGCCTCCATTTTTCCGTTTGTTTAACAGTGTGTACCAAAGCTCTCACGTCCGCAATGATTTTCGACGATGTTATAAGTTGTGCTAGGGACCGCAGCTACCTTCTTTCGAAGTTAGCAGGCAACTACGCTGTTATGCGGCGGCTCGTTTCGGCCCATTCAACATCTGTCCTTCAACTGTAACGAGCGAGTAACGGAGTTTATATTTCATACCTGCCACAGCAAACTTGTGTTCATAGGGTTTCTATTCTAATTCGAACGTTTGACTTATGCGATATGTATTCGTTTCGAAATATCGTTTCTACGTCTTCCGTTAACTATACGTGGTTAACATTATGAAGACAATTAATAACATTTGTGAAATACAACTTTGTTTGCGGAAAACATAATGATGTTCGAAGTCGCCAGTTTTTCCACGACAAACGACTTCCAACAACTTATTACATGCATAATTGTTGCAACTGATTGCCGGGAATATATATATTATCTGTGTGTGTGTGTGTGTGTGTGTGTGTGTGTGTGTGTGTGTGTGTGTGTGTGTGTGTATACACATTTGAATTACAAAAAACAAATTTCCTAAAAAAAGGTTGCATGGCGCGAGATTCGATCCGGCGACCTTCGGATTACGAATCCGAGCGCTTACCGCTGTGCCACGACGCTGTGGAAAAGTATTAATCGTAGAGAGTATGTCACGGCAACGGTTTATTTTAAGTGTCGATTTTCTCGACAACGCCTGAGAAGTGCATCTTGGTGCTTTGCCACATTACACCTCTGGCCATGAGCTTTTATTATGCGCAGTATGAGTCGAATCTGAATTTCACAATTGGCGGCCTCCCCTTGTAAGTTCTAGGGGAATGATGACCTCAGACGTTAAGTCCCATAGTACCATTTTTGAACAACGGAAAATTGTACTGAAATGAAGGAGGATCTGCAAGGAATTGATGCATGGTGCAGGGAATGGCTAATGAATCTCAATGTTGTTGTCGTCGTCGTCGTCAGTCCTGAGACTGGTTTGATGCAGCTCTCCATGCTAATCTAGCCTGTGCAAGCTGCTTCATCTCCCAGTACCTACTGCAACCTACATCCTTCTGAATCTGCTTAGTGTATTCATCTCTTGGTCTCCTTCTACGATTTTTACCCTCCACGCTGCCCTCCAATACCTCCTCATTAGTTCCGTGATCTACCCATCTAATCTTCAGCATTCTTCTGTAACACCACATTTCGAAAGTTTCTATTCTCTTCTTGTCCAAACTAGTTATTGTCCATGTTTCACATCCATACATGGCTACACTCCAAACAAATACTTTAAGAAACGACTTCCTGATACATAAATATATATTCGATGTTAACAAATTTCTCTTCTTCAGAAACGCTTTCCTTGCCATTGCCAGTCTACATCCTCTCTACTTCGACCATCATCAGTTATTTTGCTCCCCAAATAGCAAAACTCCTTCACTACTTTAGTGTATTATTTCCTAATCTAATTCCCTCAGCATCACCCGATTTAATTTGACTACATTCCATTATCATCGTTTTGCTTTTGTTGATGTTCATCTTATAACCTCCTTTCCAGACACTGTCCATTCTGTTCAACTGCTCTTCCAAGTCCTTTGCCGTCTCTGACAGAATTTCGATGTCATCGGCGAAGCTCAAAGTTTTTACTTCTTCTCCATGAATTTTAATACCTACTCCAAATTTTTCTTTTGTTTCCTTTACTGCTTGCTCAATATTACAGATTGAATAACATCGGGGAGAGGCTACAACCTTGTCTCACTCCTTTCCCAACCACTGCTTCCCTTTCATGCCCCTCGACTCTTTTAACTGCCGTCTGGTTTCTGTACAAATTGTAAATAGCCTTTCGCCCCCCCCCCCCCCCCTGCATTTTACCCCTGCCAACTTTAGAATTGGAAAGAGAGTATTCCAGTAAACATTGTCAAAAGCTTTCTCTAAGTCTGCAAATGCTAGAAACGTAGGTTTGCCTTTTCTTAATCTTTTCTAAGATGAGTCGTAAGGTCAGTATTGCCTCACGTGTTCCAACATTTCTACGGAATCCAAACTGATCCTCCCCGAGGTCCGCATCTACCAGTTTTTCCATTCGTCTGTAAAGAGTTCGTGTTAGTATTCTGCAGCTGTGACTTATTAAACCGATAGTTCGGTAATTTCCACATCTGTCAGCACCTGCTTTCTTTGCGATTTGAATTATTATATTCTTCTTGAAGTCTGAGGGTGTTTCACCTGTCTCATACATCTTGCTCACCAGCTGGTAGAGTTTTGTAAGGACTGGCTCTCCCGAGGCAGTCAGTAGTTCCAGTGGAATGTTGTCTACTCCGGGGGCCTTGTTTCGACTCAGGTCTTTCAGTACTCTGTCAAACTCTTCACGCAGTATCTTACCTCAGATTTCGTCTTCATCTACATCCTCTTCCATTTCCATAATATTGTCTTAAGTACATCGCCCTTGTATAGACCCTCTATATTCTCCTTCCACCTTTCTGCTTTATCTTCTTCGGTTAGAACTGGGTTTCCATCTGAGCTCTTAATATCCATACAAGTAGTCCTCTTTTCTCCAAAGGTCTCTTTAATTTTCCTGTAGGCAGTATCTATCTTACCCCTAGTGAGATAAGCCTCTACATCCTTACATTTGTCCTCTAGCCATCCCTGCTTAGCCATTTTGCACTTCCTGTCGATCTCATTTTTGAGACGTTTGTATTCCTTTTTTCCTGCCTCATTTACTGCATTTTTATATTTTCTCCTTCGCACGAAGTAATGGCCGCTATCGACAGGGGATCTCAAGTTGATTCCGTATTTCTAGATTTCCGGAAAGCTTTTGACACCGTTCCTCATAAGCGACTTCTAATCAAGCTGCGGAGCTATGGGGTATCGTCTCAGTTGTGCGACTGGATTCGTGATTTCCTGTCAGGAAGGTCGCAGTTCGTAGTAATAGACGGCAAATCATCGAGTAAAACTGAAGTGATATCAGGTGCTCCCCAGGGAAGCGTCCTGGGACCTCTACTGTTCCTGATCTATATAAATGACCTGGGTGACAATCTGAGCAGTTCTCTTAGATTGTTCGCAGATGATGCTGTAATTTACCGTCTAGTAAGGTCATCCGAAGACCAGTATCAGTTGCAAAGCGATTTAGAAAAGATTGCTGTATGGTGTGTCAGGTGGCAGTTGACCCTAAATAACGAAAAGTGTGAGATGATCCACATGAGTTCCAAAAGAAATCTGTTGGAATTCGATTACTCGATAAATAGTACAATTCTCAAGGCTGTCAATTCATCTAAGTACCTGGGTGTTAAAATTACGAACAACTTCAGTTGGAAGGACCACATAGATAATATTGTCGGGAAGGCGAGCCAAAGGTTGCGTTTCATTGGCAGAACACTTAGAAGATGCAACAAGTCCACTAAAGAGACAGCTTACTCTACACTCGTTCGTCCTCTGTTAGAATATTGCTGCGCGGTGTGGGATCCTTACCAGGTGGGATTGACGGAGGACATAGAAAGGGTGCAAAAAAGGGCAGCTCGTTTTGTATTATCACGTTATAGGGGAGAGAGTGTGGCAGATATGATACATGAGTTGGGATGGAAGTCATTACAGCATAGACGTTTTTCGTCGCGGCGAGATCTTTTTACGAAATTTCAGTCACCAACTTTCTCTTCCGAATGCGAAAATATTTTGTTGAGCCCAACCTAGATAGGTAGGAATGATCATCAAAATAAAATAAGAGAAATCAGAGCTCGAACAGAAAGGTTTAGGTGTTCGTTTTTCCCGCTCGCTGTTCGGGAGTGGAATAGTAGAGAGATAGTATGATTGTGGTTCGATGAACCCTCTGCCAAGCACTTAAATGTGAATTGCAGAGTAGTCATGTATATGTAGATCAATTAAATTCAATATTTCTTCTGTTACCCAAGGATTTCTAGCAGCCCTGTCTCAATGTAGACAAGTGTAATGTGCTGCGAATACATAGAAAGATAGGTCCCTTATCATTTAGCTACAATACAGCAGGTCAGCAACTGGAAGCAGGTAATTACATGAAGTATCTGGGAGTAGGCATTAGGAGTGAATTAAAATTGAATGATAATACCAAGTCGATCGTCGGTAAAGCAGATGCCAAACTGAGATTCATTGGATGAATCCTAAGGAAATGCAATCCGAAAACAAAGGAAGTAGGTTACAGTACACTTGTTCGCCCACTGCTTGAATACTGCTCAGCAGTGTGGGATCCGTACCAGGTAGGGTTGATAGAAAGACGGAGAAGATCCAAGGGAGAGCAGCGCGATTCGTTACAGGACCATTTAGTAATCGCGAAAGCATTACGGAGATCACAAACTCCAGTGGAAGTCTCTGCAGGAGAGAAGCTCAGTAGCTCGGTACGGGCTTTTGTTGAAGTTTCGAGAACATACCTTCACCGAAGAGTCAAGCAGTATATTGGTCCCTCCTACGTATATCTCGCGAAGAGACCATGAGGATAAAATCAGAGAGATTAGAGCCCACGCAGAGGCATACCGACAGTTTTTCTTTGCACGAACAATACGAGACTGGAATAGAGGGGAGAACAGATAGGTGCTCAGGGTACCCTCCGCCACAGAGTCAGGTGGCTTGCGGAGTATGTATGTAGATGTAGATCGTACTTCAGAGTTTTAAAACCGTGGACAGGTGGCGGTCGTTGTTATTAGGGTCCGAAGACAGGCTTGCTGCTGCTCACCAGGCTTGTTCCATTCAATGTTTTTGAAACTGAAGTATACCAGACGACAGCATGGCTTTTTTTTTTTTTCGAATGTAGTTGCAGAGCAATTAAGTTTATCTTCTGCGAGGGGTTTTAAGTAACATTTCTTACAGAGCTGCCAAACACAGTTGATTTAATTATTTCATCGGGCTGACGCATCACCCGTTGCTCCTCCGCTCGGTGTTTGCCCGTAGAACAGCAGCGCATGTGCCGCGCTACTCAACGATCCTAAACTAAATATAACTGTGTGTCCCACAGCTTTAGAGCGTATGACCCCGAGGTTACATCGTTAACGATGTTGTCTGTGGTGTCTCAGGACACTATAGTCTGACAATGAAATTTTTCTTCAGATCAGTCTCTAGGCAGTGAGCGCTCAGCTACGATCTACTCTCTTCTGCAAGAAGGAAGTCAGTACCAAGATCAAGTTATCTGTGCACCGTTCAATCTTTCGACCAACTTTGTTGTATGGGAGCGAAAGCTGGGAGGATTCAGGTTACCTTATCAACAAGGCTGAGGTTACGGATATGAAAGTAGCTAGGATGATTGCAGGTACTAGTAGATGGGAACAATGGCAGGAGGGTGTCCACAATGAGGAAATCAAAGAAAAACGGAATGAACTCTATAGATGTAGCAGTCAGGGCGAACAGGCTTAGATGGTGGGGTCATGTTACACGCATGGGAGAAGCAAGGTTACCCAAGAGACTCATGGGTTCAGCAGTAGAGGGTAGGAGGAGTCGGGGCAGACCAAGGAGAAGGTACCTGGATTCGGTTAAGAATGATTTTGAAGGAATAGGTTTAACATCAGAAGAGGCACGAATGTTAGCACTGGATAGGGGATCGTGGAGGAATTTTATAAGGGGGCTATGCTCCAGACTGAACGCTGAAAGGCATAATCAGTCTTAATTGATGATTATCAGTCTCTAAAATCTATTGAAACAAGATTTCAGTGTCTCCACGTGTTAGTCTCTGCTGCAATGTTTCGATATTTGCCCAGAACTCCTATTATACGACACACTCACAAAAACGCTTGGATACTGGAATCTGTGCGCAAGATACTTCCCAAACATGACAGCATCCTTTGAAAGGGCACGGCCGATTTCCTTCCAAATCCTTCCCTAACCCGAGCTTGCGCTCCGTCTCTAATGACCTCGTTGTCGACGGGACGTTAAACACTAACCGCCATGTGACAGCAGCACAAGAAAAATGCAACCCTGTAGATTCTTGACAGATTTAAATTAGAAACTGAGGATTTAACTGAGCTCTATTGTGAATGGAGATAAAACGTTGGTGGATCATTACACGCGAGACAAAAACAATCGTTACTGTAGTGTCCCGGGAGGACGGCAGTTCAAACCCGCGGCCGGCCGTCCAGATTAGTTACCGTGATTTCCTAATTGCTTAAGTCAAATGCCGGGGTGGTTATTTTGAAAGAGCACGGCCGGTTTCCTTCCCCTCTTAACGTAGAGCTTGTGTTTAGTCTCTAATGACCTCGATGCCGAACTTATGTTAAACCCAACCTTCCTCCCCTCCCTCCCTCCCTCCCTTCCTCCGTGTCACGCCAGACCCAAAACATTCAAAACCACAATTTCGGGTAAAAAATCATGGTCTGTGTTTTGGGACCAAAAAGGTATCTTCAGTAGAATTTCTGCCTGAGAGATGATCATCAATGCACATAGACATTAAGGCCCTAAAAAACTGAAAAGGAGCATTCAAAAACAAAAGGATGGAATGCTGACGGGAGGTATGTGCATGTTGCACGACAACCCCGTCCTCACACAGAATTAACCACCAAGGCACTCTTGGACTCATTTGTTTGGCATGTTTTGAACAACCTCCCATTTTCCTCTGACTTGGCTTGAGGCCTGGAGATGATCTTCTCGTCTCCCCGAAGGTACGTAGGAGAAGTGAATCTTCTTAGAGGACGGTATAAACAAGCTAAAGCCACAGCTCAAGAAATGCATTAAATGGGGTGGCGGTTATGTGAGAAAATAGCTAGGTGAAAGATACCGTCTACAGGAAAATGAAAGAGGCTTTTGGAAGAAAGACTAGCAGCTGTATGAATATCAGCTCAGATGGGAAACCAGTGCGAAGCAAAGACGGGAAACTTCGTATAAAGGAAACTAATGAAAGATTTGGAGAAGGAATTACAGTTCAGGGAGAAAAATAAAAATTTTAAGGTCTGCCGATGACGTACTTCCCCCAGAGATAGCAAAGGGGTTGGAAAATCCATTGAACGGAATGGGCTGTGTGTCTTGAAAGGAGGATAAGATGTAAAAGCAAAACTAGGGTGATGGCTTGTAGTAGCATTAAATCAGGCAACGTTGGGAGAATTAGGTAGAAATTAGACGAGTGTTGATACTTTGACAGTAAAATAACTGAGGGCCGAAGTAGATAAAATGCAAAACATAAAATAGCAGTGCCAAGAAAAAGTTTTTGAAAAAGGGAAATTTGTAAACAGTGAATGTAGTTTTAAGTGTGAGGAATAGTGTTCAGAAAAATTTACCTGGCGTGTAGCCTTGTATGGAAGTGAAACGTAGACATTAACAGTTCAGACAAGAAGAGAATAAAACTTCATCCATTATGGGTGAAAGTAGCTTTTGAAATGCGGTTTTACGGCTTATCACGTAACTAATGGGGTACTAAATCAAACTGGGAAGAAAGATATTCAGTCCACTAAACTAAAAAAAGGGATCAGTTGATAAGACACATTATGTCTGATACACCAAGGGGTCGCCGGTTTAGGATTGGACGGAAGTGTGTGTGTGTGTGTGTGTGTGTGTGTGTGGCGGGGAGAGGAAGAAGGGGGTTAACATTGACGATGGAGACAGATGAATACAGTAAGCAAGTTCGAAAGAATATAGGTAGCAAGGTTGCAGTAGTTTGTCGCAGACGAAGATTAGGATTGGACGGAAGTGTGTGTGTGTGTGTGTGTGTGTGTGTGTGTGTGTGTGTGTGGCGGGGAGAGGAAGAAGGGGGTTAACATTGACGATGGAGACAGATGAATACAGTAAGCAGGTTCGAAAGAATATAGGTAGCAAGGTTGCAGTAGTTTGTCGCAGACGAAGACGCTTGCACAGGATAGTGTGCCGTGGAGAGCTGCATTGCGTAAAACTAGCCTTCGGAATGAAGACAACAACAACAAAGAACATTGCTAAAGTTACTTTCTCGAGCAAAAGATTAAGAGTACTCTGCAGAACTTCTACAGAAGCGTCTCAATTAAGGCGTATTGACAAAGCAGATGTTACCTTTCGGTGGTCACCAATTATACCTGCCCAACCAATGATGCTAAACCGTTGCTGATGAGAAGATTCAACGGCTCTCCGAAGATTTTTTCATAGATCACATACGATCATGTAGGTTTATGACTCCATCTTTCCCAGTACTCGATTCCTCTGTGAAGGGCACTGACAACAGAAAACCCATGATAGTTGTATACTGCAACGACCAGCAACAGAACCTTTCTTCTGGAGGAAAATCCTCTCTGATAATCTCTATACACGTCGTAGGTAATCAGTTTTCATGAAGGAAAGAGACACCCTGTCCAGTTTCGTAATCGATGCTGGCAGGTCCCGTGCCTGGAGCTCTTAACGTGTAGAACCTCTCGTTCCAGAGCTGATGTAAGAGCGCCACCCACGTCTGTGTTTTCTGAAAGGGCAAATGTTCACAAAAATAGGGAAAAATAGGTGCAAATGTTTGTTGGACGGCTCCTTCTACCAGGCTAAGTGACTCGGTAATCCCATGTGACATCTCGATCGTTTCCTCGTGATTGACTGTAGGTAAACCCATCCTGGTTTGTTCCCGTTATGTATAAAAAGCCGTTGTGCTTGGATTTAGTCCAAACTAAAGTATAATGCTGTGCGATAAGTCGGCAAATATGCATCAATTAAATAATAAATTAATACCATGTGTAATATAATGTATCTGTACTAATGGATTATTAAAGGTTTAAGTCTATTTGCAGACAAACGTTGATACAAACTTCTCCGTCTCTTTTCCTATCAGGAAACACTACCCGAAGTTGTCTCCCTAACTTAATATTACTGGAGATGCTCGGACCTCAAACACAATGAATGACGTCCGCATGCGTCTGAAACTCGGCCACGCTCGCTTCCCTCCCAGCCAATCGGTCCGTACACATCTGCTACTTTTGCCAGTACCACACTAACGTTAAGGAATAAATGTGTGATACCGGGGCTGCAAGACTAAAATTACTCCTATATTCGCTAGAAATTGGTAAATAAAACTTCTGTTCCATTATAATAATACATGATCACACGTAAATTAGCTGCGAATTTATAAGGGCACTGTCATTTTCTTTACTAAAGTTTGACGAAATATACTCGGCAAATCAAATTTCTAGACACGAAAGTATCGTATCACTCCGTGCACTCTTCCTGCTTGTTTTTTTGTATATGGTTGATGTATATTAGAATACTTTTTGTGGAGATTAGATTTAAAAAAAAAAAACGGTCCTTCGAATAATGGAAACTTGCATAGTACAGTAGTTGGAGCGTTTTGCCTTCAAAGTGTCAACGTCCCGTCTCGACGTGACGTATTCCGTTCCTATTTAGAGTCAGTAAAATGGTGAGCGCTCCTGTAGATTTTTTATCCTGTAGCTTTTTAATTCTCATTCATCTGCCAGCAACCTCCTCCTCCTCCTCTCGCCACTTCATCACTCATTTTAAAAAAGCTACGAAATTTTCTGCAACATCACTTCCAATCACACTTGTAGACACACCACCAGGAATTCTGAAGAAAGCATTACTATACGTGCTTGTTTAGTCAAATTGACAGCTGTTTTAAGAGCAAAGCATGTATGTCGTTGCTAATTCCGTTGCGCAAGTGTTACAGAATTCTCTTTGTCGTAAATTCGTCGAAAAATGATAACGGTTATATGAGATCGTGGGAGCGGGAAGAGATTGTCAGCATACATCATTATAACGCTTTAGTGCATTATATAACACGTAGACTTAGAAGCGAGAAACACTTTGTTTGTGTATGACTCAACGTCACAGAATGTGGGTTTTCCCCGGCTCTTAAATTCAAAGTACAAACCAACTGCAGAGAGCCTTATCGTTGTTGGAACTGTATCTCACTTCAGATGACAGATGAGTTTCTCCGTTATGAAGCTAACAAAAATCGTAAAGACTTTTAAACGGAGATAGTTGTAAACACCATCCTATTAAACTTATTGATTGATATTTGTTGCGTTCAGTGACAGTAAGTGTTAACACACAGCACGATTGTGTGGATTAGTCGTTAAAAAAATTATTCTGAGTTTTGACCTCAATACTCGTGGAACTTACTCAAGCATAACTCTCGCTATCACAAAACTACTTCATTTAAGTTTGTTTTGGAAGTTGTTTGTATGACGCAAATCGCGTTTTACTCTTCGAATCTGGATTTGGGGTCATTTTCGGTTGTCAGCTAAACCCCAGCGGCATCAAAAACCCGTACGATGTAATATGTGACACATCATCAAAGTTGTCGCTACTTCACTTGCCCTAGAATTAGAAGCCCTTGTACGGTCATGATATAAACGAAGCGTCCGTTGTGCAGGTGTTTCCGACGCCGGAATAGCTTTGTCTTTGGGCTGCAGGGTTTTTCTGACCAACACACTTCCTTTTCGGAGATATTCCTATGGGTATTAACTGACCCCTACCTTCATAACCAAATGTTTTTCTAGTTCTAACTTAAATAACCAAATCAGCACTTTAAAACTACTAAAAATTAGCATAGAGAAATCAAGGTGACTTAGCCGATAAATGGTAATTCAAGCCAACGGCCACGCCCCTTTATCACCGCACTAAGCAACTGCCAAATAAGAAATTGTGATGTAAACGATTTTAAAACTTTCGCTTAAGGAGGAAATTGAATTTTGCTTAATCATCAGAATTCGACAAGCAGAACTTAGATGCTCTTGCTGAGGTTCATTTCTTCAAGAAATTTTTCTCAAACTTTATATTTTCTCTCTCTGCAAAAATTAGTTGGGCCATCTGTTAAATTTTGCGATAAGTACGTCTTAGTGTTTACCACTGTTTCAGTTCAGTTTTCGCTGTTTCAAGGTGGTCTGTGTTAGAACACTGTACGTTGTTCTATTTGATCTTTTGATGTGCCCGCGAGCTATTATCTTCCGTTGGTACTATATCCCCGACCTGTATGGCACTATGGATTTTAATAATAAAAATAACTTAAACACGGGCTAAAATACCTTCTAGGGCATAGGTCATGTTAACAATGGCAACTAATCGATAAACAACGGTTTGCAAATGGAAATGAGCGTACAGCTTTGTGGGCCGGGAGTCATATCTGCCAAAATTCTCGAGATTTCGCCCGTTGTCATCCAGTGAGGTCTGATACTATGTAGAATATGGGTACTGCCGCTGTAATTTATCTTCGCAATCGGAATTAGCTTACCACAATGTATTTCGCTTGTTAGGCATTTAATTTTCCAGTAATTTTCTTCATTGTTTCATCTGAATGTAGAAACTGTAATAGTAATTTGTTCAAAAGCAAGTTTTCTGTTTGAGCTTACAACCGCATTTTTATTATTTTATTTGCATTTCACAAAATATTAATAATCAACCACACTATCAGGTGACAAACAAAAATTGATCTTTATAAGAAAAATTATTTAAATTTATTTCAAATTGTCATTTGGCTGATGAATTCTACACTTTTCCAAATCGGTTTGGTCACAATACTTCGGCAATGCATTTCATAGTAAGATAAGCGGTCTATTGGATAGCCAGGCGAAAATCTGAGGAATATGTTCTTTTCTTTAGAAATATTTCTATGATGTAAGTTAATCCTAAAATAAGACTGTTCTGTACTTGTTAACAAGTCCTATAGACATGGAATGTGTAAACTGTATTTGTTTCCTTGCAGGTGAGATAGTCGCAGCCCAAAATGCTTTGCAAGTTCTGCTCATCTTTCGTGATTACTTACGGTAAGAGCTGCAGAAAGCTTTTTTGATTGTGAAATGAATTAGATTGTTTTAAAATGTATTTGGCATGGCGCTGTGAAGATGTAAAGTATGTGTAGCCGGGGCGAGTAACTAGTGTAACATACATCTCTCGAAGTAAAAATAGCTAAAAATAACAAATTACCCACTGTGATGTATCTACGTAGTCCATTCACAGCGCTATACTCCGTTCATCATAAGAATAAACCTGATGTAAAAAAAGCACAAAGCCGTAGCACGCGTACACCGTTGTCACACTCAGGGAAGTAGGTCCTACTTCTGTATCAGCTATATTATCACAAATGAAACTTTAAGACTGCCAACAACGCTGTTGTTCTTAATCAAGCGTTAGCTATGCAGTTCCTATTTCAAAAGTCGTGTACAGTCACGGTCTCTCTACTGTTGTGCTCTGATTGTCGCGCCGTTCATACTTCACGCAGTATGAAAATGGCTGAGGCTGTTTCTGTTCCATAGCGAAACACGCCCGTGGAACACTGTTAGAAAAGTGCCGAGAAATAAGCGGTTTTTAATGTTTTTCATAAATTTTCAGAAATAAGACTGAAGTTTTCTGAGACACTGTTACATACAACTGACACATTCAAATGAGAAGTATAGCGGAAACGGCAACGTAGCACAATGACGACCAACTGTAGTTCGTGGTTCGCTGGTTAAACTCTCGCTAGGTTTTTTCTTTGCATTCAATTTGAAATACCTACATCTCTTAGTTGTAAAATTCATATTTTTTATGAATAATGCACCTCGTCTTGTTTATAATTAAATATCGCACGCTAAATTTTTCATTTCAAATATAAATTCCTAATTATCGATATTTTATGAGATACTGTTAATAAAAGTTGGTTAAATCAAGAAAACATAATTCGATTTTTAAGGCAAATTTCGACTGTCCATTTTTTATACCACAGATGCAGCCTTGCACGAATGAGAATGATAAGTGTCGTAAAAACAATCATTTCCAAACCATACAAATGCTAAGTTTTTACATTTGCCGCTGCAGCGTTACAATATGAACCCAAAACTCGTCTGGAGCAAAGTTAAGGGATTTACCGCGAGAAATAACATAGGACGGCTATTCATAGGAGGAGAAAATGCGGCGCCTGGGTGGCTTCATGGATTCTGTTGTTGGTATATTCGTTATTAACGTAGCAGATGACTGTTCCAGAACTGAAATGTATTTGCCGCATTTGTATAATGGAGGATCTAAGAGAATACTAGACAACGGACTGTAATTAATCCCTTCAGTGGCTTCAGTACTAAACAGTACGGTGAAATCCGTGCAGAACGTTTTGACATCAAACATAAATCGTTCAGAAAAACCTCGCTGTGCTTAAGTTAGCAATTTCCATCACTCTTGTTTCTAATTAGAATACTATGTGAGGCGAGAACGAGATCATTTTATGGTTTCCGTCTGGTCACCTGAGAAGCGTGCGGTAATGCTAGAGTTCTGCGGAATATTTCATTCTCTTTAAAAATTAAATGATATTCGAAGCTATATTGTTTCTTTATTAGTCTCATTTTACGTCTGAACTGCATATGCTCACATAATTACGGGTTAGCTGGGCCAGGTGGCTGGCCAGTGCTGCCCAAGCTTAACGTGCCGGTAAAGCTGTTGTCTCGCATTATCGCTCAGTCTGTGCGCGTGAAACACAGCATAAAAAGTATCCTTATAATCGTACTTGACTGTCGTGGACGCGGCTCGGTTTCCGCTCGACGTGAATCAAAATCCAATGAGATACAAGCAAACGCGGAAGAGTACACTGCGTAATCTTTACATCAGGTTTATTCTTATGATGAACGCAGTATAATACAGCATCCGGTGAAGTACTGCTGGTTGCGTACCAGGTTAGACTAGAAGGAAATTAGAATGTTCACGAGGAAGGCAGGGCGAATGGTCAGTTTTGACTGAAGGAAGAGATGCTGTCACATTCTCTAACAGTATGTCACGAAAACCTTTTCGAAAGTACCCTCTGTCATGCAGTTCGCAATGATCTACAGAGTACAGTTGCAGGGGCTTGTCAGTACTTCAGCCCTCTGCTATTGGGTAACTGGTCGATGGATGGGAGGGAGGGGGGGGGGGGGGAGAGAAGGGGTAGTAATATAAAGTTCTTGGTTCACCCGTACATCATTACTGTAAGTTGACATGCAGAATGTTGTTCGTATATATGCATAGTGATACCAAACAACAGCAGAATTTATGCAGAGTCCTTCCACTTTGTAGGCAGGTATCGAAATGAACCCGTATTCTTACACAGGGAACTGGGTAAGAATCACTAGACCTGCTATGTTTGCTAGATGTTTCGTTCTGCCCGATGGCAAGTTACCCTGGACAAGATTTGGTCGCCATTGGGAACTGCTCATTCTGACGTGCACTGCATACGCTCATTAATTAATACCCCGCTTTCCCTCCTTGTTCCATACTGTGCACAAGCACAAAATCGATGCTTGGCTGGGCGGAAGTAACGAGTTTCATTTCCGGCAGGGAGCAACCGCCCACCGTCGTCATGGCAGTTGCAGGACAGCTGAATCATCGCCCCGCAGCAAGCTGGCGATTTAATCTAGGCGTCTCACCTCACCTCACCTGAGCATTTCCTCACGTAGTTCCACAACGTCTGTCCTTGATGAAAAAACTGTACGAAGGTGCACATCTCAAGGCCACTTTACGGGAATGGAAGATTCCCGTACTTTGAAGATTCATCGTCTCGCTTAACAGAGTTAATTGTTGAACCAAGCAGCTGTAAGGAAAACTCCTGCGTAATACGTCCTTATAAGAATGCTCTAATTAGTATTAATGTTAGGTATAGTGAGTGTTAGGTATAGTGATACGTTCTCGTAAAGCGACATAAATTCTTGAAACTATCCTGTCAAAAGTACTGTAAAGATTAGAAAAGCAGGGCCTTGCATCTCCACGGAAATGTTTGGGACTCAAAAATTACTACAAAAGCCTGCAGTTCTTGTCTAGCGTTAGGTGCTGTATTGAAACCGCTTACAGTCCATTTTTTACGAGACGTTTAATTTCCAGCATTAAATTTTTACGCCAAAAGGATAAGGATAAAGAAAACAAAATACGTCGGACTTATGACTACAGAATAAGACAGTGGCGCTACTAAAACATAAAAAAATTCTTTACTTCGTGTTACTGGCAACACACAGCATTATTGCCATTATAAACCCTAGATTCAAAAATCTTCATAAAATTTAAAATTGCAGTAGGGTATAAAATAGGAAATCTTGTCCTTAATTTGGTGTAACATCCCATTGGAGATACAGTAATGGTAATTAACAATGAGTAAACTTTAGTGGTTTAATAGCGGTATAATATTTTCCGCCCCTTAGTGTTCTAGGGTTAATGTCATATCGATACTGACTTTTGTTATACTACTGAACGGCAAAGCACCCCATCTGCTAAATGTGTGTGGAATTGAATACATATTCTAATCTGGGATATCCTTGGGGATTGTCAGGACGCAAATTTCGTCTCATTGTTGCTATGGATCTCGAAAGTATAATAAATCATACAGAATCCTTTGTGTTGGTCATTGTTTTTCGTTTTTACAGATTTTTAATTTCTTTCTACACAGTACAATCACAAAACTTCTGAATATACATTATTCGTTTTTTTTTGGATAAAGAGTGATTAGAGTATGAATAATGGATAATGCGTGTTACGAGGGTGACCTGGTTATCTGAAGTACCAGTTGGAGAAAGAGTAGCATGCAAGTGGCCATGCGAAAAACGTGTTCTTCTGTTTGTTCCCTGATACGGTAGTTACAACAGACGGCAAGGAAGAAAATGAATTGCATATTTTCACAGGAGCATTTATCTTTCGCAGTCGGTTTTAAAAAATGGCTTATTTCCAACTTCAAAAAGTTTTATTTCCAACTTCAAAAAGTTTTATTTCCAACTTCAAAAAGTTTTATTTCCAACTTCAAAAAGTTTTATTTCCAACTTCAAAAAGTTTTATTTCCAACTTCAAAAAGTTTTATTTCCAACTTCAAAAAGTTTTACTTCCAACTTCAAAAAATAAAAGAAAATCTAACAACTACTTTTAGAGATTTTTGGTAACATCAATACTAATTTGATGCGTTCCCTGTATCGGTGCTTTTCTAAGAGCTGTGTTTTTCAAATGGCAAGCCAGCATGCACGTTTATTACCACGTAGGACACACATTTATCAGGAAAGTAAACTGATGCATAAAACATCCGCGAACCTATGAAAAGTGATGGTTCAAATGTGTTAGAACAATTTCAACCTAAGTAACCTAAGGACATCACACACATCCATGCCCGAGGCAGGATTCGAACCTGCGACCGTAGTGGTTGCGTGCTTCCAGACTGAAGCGCCTACAACCGCTCGGTCACACTGGCCGGCTGTGTAAAGTAATATTGGTCCCTTTATCGAAATTATTTGTGCAGTTAAGTGATACGCAACTCTTCACCAGTTTTTCCACATAAACTGCGATGTGTAGACAGCACAATTTCGACTAACAAATGCGGGCATAGTCACCGATGAAAACATGTCAGACCTGTGCCCTTAAAATTTTCTGTGCGTCTGTGTATTGTTGCTTTTAAGTAATGCGGATGAGTATGAAAAACAGGCCCGTTACGTTGGGTATAGCATTAGTGTCATACTTGACACAGTCAAATCGTTCAAATATCTGGGCTTCACGTTGCAGAGCGATATGAAATGGAACGAGAAAGAGGACAGTGGTATGAAAGGCGAACGGTGGACTTCAGTTTATTGGGAGAATTTTAGGATAATGTGGTTCATCTGTAAACAAGAACGCATAACGCTATTGAGAAGATTTAGAGAACCAGCATTTAAAGCTGACTGCAGAAAGATTCTGCTGCCCCAAACACTGCGTGTAAGAACCACAAAGATAAGACACAACAAATTAGAGCTCATATGGAGGTATATACACTTTTTTTTTCCCCCTCGCTCTATTAGCGAGTGAGGAAATGACAAGCAGTGGTACAGGGTGCCCTCCGCCACGCACCGTACGGTTGATTGCGGAGTATCTATGTAGATGAATATGCTTCTGCTTAAGACTCTTACCGCCATAAATTTATGAAACTAGTATTTGTAGACATCCTGCGGAAGACATCCACGCCAACGAACTTGGGGGGGAATATAAAGTATCACGTGAAACAGAATTAACCTTTGAGTCCCAGAAACTGTTCTCCCTCTTCTGGCGAGAACGGTTGCGCAGTGAGGGGGAAGTCCCTGGTATGTTGACCTTGATGCGTGGGCCCAGGTGTCCAGGCGGCTGCTGACGTCAGCTCTGTCCGCCACGTCACTCTTGTCTTCAGCTGCTACGCCCACCGAATGAATGGCTGACCTTACAGTGACCAGATTGCTAGAGCGAGACATGGTAAAATGCGATGGAGCGTTGGACTTCTTGACAGCCATTCTGTTCAAAAGAAGTCAAAAGCATTCTATCCAGTCGTCGATTTCAGTAGCGATGTTACATTTGCAACTACCCAAATACACCGCTAGGTGATATTCATGGCGCTTGAAACATCAAAAGAAATACGTTCGTGACGTATTACTGAACGCTTGAGGACAAATGACGGGGACGCGAATAATTATTAATGCTGTAATAGCGGTTTTCCCGCAGAAGTTACACGATTATTAGTAAGAGCCGATGTAATTACTCGGTGTTGTCAGTCAGTATGCGATCCTGAGAAGAAAAACAAAAACTTCATAGAATTGAGGACTCTTATCAGGGAGTTTAGTAAACATTAAAGCGTTATGGAAAAGCTTAAGAAATTACTGTGTGGTGCACTGTACGAAAGTGTGTGTCACGAAATACTGGTCTGTAATTATAGAGAACATACTATCTGAACTAATTACGACTAATTATTACTTTCTTGTACGTTTCGCGCAATTACAACTTTTAAAATTAGAGAAATCAGTGTTGCCGAGAAACATCCGTGTTTTAAACATAAGACCAAAGTTTGGAAAATGCACCTCGTGCGACAGAGCGCGTGCTGCAGCTTCTCAGTACGCCCAGTCGCAAAGTTGGGAAAACAAACTGCCGTTAGCCACGTTTCACTGTGCCTGTTAGTTGCCGAGCTTAAATGAGCCCCTGCACAAACTGTTGCTTGGATTAGTGACAAAGTGGCAATGAAAGAGGTTGAAGAACAATTTTTTGTGTGTGTGTGTGTGTGTGTGTGTGTGTGTGTGTGTGTGTGTGTGTGTGTTCGTTTGTTTGTTTGTTTGTTTTTACAGGTACATAGATTGGTCAGATGTGACCATTGGTCTCCTTGTCCATAAAAAGCAGGCGTGAGTCAAAGATACAGATGGTGGCCATTGGGTCTGTTAGTGGTTTTTAACTGCAACATTATCGATAGTGTGTTCGTATCGCCTGTTTAAGTCTGCCTGGGAACTTTACCTGTCTGAGGTACGCCTGAAATGTGGAAAAGCCACACTTGGATGCTGCATCGTGACTGTGCACCAGCTTATGCGTCGCTCCTTGTCTACACCATCTGACAAAATATTAGACACCCGTTGCGCTCCATCCACCCTATCCTCCGGATCTAGCACACGTATTCCGCTTTCCCAAACCTAAAACCACGTTGGAAAAATGTCCTTTGCAAACCAAGAGGATATGCCAGGCAGTACGACAAAATACGCGTGGGCTGTCCCAGAAAGTGCGTTTCAGGATGATTTCCAGAAATGGAAGAAACATAGGGAACAGTATATTGCCAGTGAAAGGGACTGCTTTGAGGGGGGCAGGACTTAAAATGCAGTGCAATGAACAGAAAGGTGTTGTAAGCGAAGTCGTCTTCCTTAAGCACCTTGTACACATTCATTAAGACGTGCATGCTATCTGCAAATACACTCCTGGAAATGGAAAAAAGAACACATTGACACCGGTGTGTCAGACCCACCATACTTGCTCCGGACACTGCGAGAGGGCTGTACAAGCAATGATCACACGCACGGCACAGCGGACACACCAGGAACCGCGATGTTGGCCGTCGAATGGCGCTAGCTGCGCAGCATTTGTGCACCGCCGCCGTCAGTGTCAGCCAGTTTGCCGTGGCATACGGAGCTCCATCGCAGTCTTTAACACTGGTAGCATGCCGCGACAGCGTGGACGTGAACCGTATGTGCAGTTGACGGACTTTGAGCGAGGGCGTATAGTGGGCATGCGGGAGGCCGGGTGGACGTACCGCCGAATTGCTCAACACGTGGGGCGTGAGGTCTCCACAGTACATCGATGTTGTCGCCAGTGGTCGGCGGAAGGTGCACGTGCCCGTCGACCTGGGACCGGACCGCAGCGACGCACGGATGCACGCAAAGACCGTAGGATCCTACGCAGTGCCGTAGGGGACCGTACCGCCACTTCCCAGCAAATTAGGGAAACTGTTGCTCCTGGGGTATCGGCGAGGACCATTCGCAACCGTCTCCATGAAGCTGGGCTATGGTCCCGCACACCGTTAGGCCGTCTTCCGCTCACGCCCCAACATCGTGCAGCCCTCCTCCAGTGGTGTCGCGACAGGCGTGAATGGAGGGACGAATGGAGACGTGTCGTCTTCAGCGATGAGAGTCGCTTCTGCCTTGGTGCCAATGATGGTCGTATGTGTGTTTGGTGCCGTGCAGGTGAGCGCCACAATCAGGACTGCATACGACCGAGGCACACAGGGCCAACACCCGGAATCATGGTGTGGGGAGCGATCTCCTACACTGGCCGTACACCTCTGGTGATCGTCGAGGGGACACTGAATAGTGCACGGTACATCCAAACCGTCATCGAACCCATCGTTCTACCATTCCTAGACCGCCAAGGGAACTTGCTGTTCCAACAGGACAATGCACGTCGGCATGTATCCCGTGCCACCCAACGTGCTCTAGAAGGTGTAAGTCAACTACCCTGGCCAGCAAGATCTCCGGATCTGTCCCCCATTGAGCATGTTTGGGACTGGATGAAGCGTCGTCTCACGCGGTCTGCACGTCCAGCACGGACGCTGGTCCAACTGAGGCGCCAGGTCGAAATGGCATGGCAAGCCGTTCCACAGGACTACATCCAGCATCTCTACGATCATCTCCATGGGAGAATAGCAGCCTGCATTGCTGCGAAAGGTGGATATACACTGTACTAGTGCCGACATTGTGCATGCTCTGTTGCTGTGTCTATGTGCCTGTGGTTCTGTCAGTGTGATCATGTGATGTATCTGACCCCAGGAATGTGTCAATAAAGTTTCCCCTTCTTGGGACAATGAATTCACGGTGTTCTTATTTCAATTTCCAGGAGTGTAGGGAGAAACATGAGGTAATGTTGGTCAATATCCTCTACCACGCCCTAGATACTGCCGCTAGGTTCAGTGCGCACCTGGTGCGTCGTGTCAGATACACACATTTGTACTTAAATCTCACCACAAAGCTAGAGGCTCGCAGTTATCAGTAACAGATGTTTACCGTCGATATTTGCGATACGTTTATGTTCGAAGTTTAAACGCAGATGTTACAATATCGATACTGATGTATTTGAAACATCGTAACAGCAATATTACACAAAATACCGACGTTAAATGTCGGAAGAAAGGATATTTGTCATAAATTTAAATTTTTTCGCCGTTGAAAACGAATCTGTTTCCGAACATAAGACATCAGCTTCATGTCGAGGAAAAAGCTGTATATCGTAACTTGCCAACGTGCTCCATCTGAAAAAAATGGCATTCGTTAATTACTATTGTGAAAAGAATTGTAATGTGGCTTAAACAGTAATAGCAAATGATAAGTTAAGACAAGAATTACACTTTAGACTAATTCCAAAAGTATCCCTAGACGGTACTGAATGTTCTGTACAACTAAGATTTTTTGGAGCTGCGTCCAATGATTCACGATATTATTGATATACTAATAATAATAATAATTATTATTATTATTCTTTCTTATCTCAGACGTTATGTCTGGTCTAAAGTAGAAAGTGATGCGCGGACCTTGATCAAGCGTGACTTCCTATTAACTGTACGGTATATGTTACATTGCATTTAGGAACTTTCGGGTAATTGAACATGTATCAATAGTTACAGATTTCTGTAGTTCAATATATACGTTTGGATGTAGCTGTATTGCGTTGATGTACTGGTGGATATTGTGGTGTATGACTCCTGTAGTTGGTAGTGTAATTTGTATGTCAGCTTTATCCTGATGCCACATGTCCTTGACTTCCTCAGCCAGTTGGATTTATTTTTCAATTTTTTCTCCTGTTTTCTTCTGTATATTTATTGTATTGGGTATGGATATTTCGATTAGTTGTGTTAATTTCTTCTTTCTATTTGTGAGTATGATGTCAGGTTTGTTAGGTGTTGTTGTTTTTATCTGTTATAATGGTTCTGTTCCAGTATAATTTGTATTCATCATTCTCCAGTACATTTTGTGGTGCATACTTGTATGTGGGAACGTGTTGTTTTATTAGTTTGTTGTATGGCAAGTTGTTGATTATTTTTGCTACATTGTCGTGTCTTCTGGGGGGTATTCGGTATTTGATAGTATTGTACATCCGCTTGTGATGTGATCTACTGTTTCTATTTGTTGTTTGCAAAGTCTGCATTTATCTGTTGTGGTATTGGGACCTTTAATAATTTGCTTGCGGTAATGTCTGGTGATTATTGTTTGATCTTGTATTACAATCATGAATCCTTCCGTCTCACTGTATATATTGCCTTTTCTTAGCCATGTGTTGGATGCATCTTGGTCGATGTGTGGCTGTGTTAGATGATACGGGTGCTTGCCATGTCGTGTTTTCTTTTTCCAATTTACTTTGTTTGTATCTGTTGTAGTTATGTGATCTAAAGGGTTGTAGAAGTGGCTATGAAATTGCAGTGGTGTAGCCGATGTATTTATATGAGTAATTGCTTTGTGTATTTTGCTAGTTTCTGCTCGTTCTAGAAGGAATTTTCTTAAATTGTCTACCTGTCCATAATGTAGGTTTATTATGTCGATAAATCCCCTTCCTCCTTCCTTTCTGCTTAATGTGAATCTTCCTGTTGCTCAATGTATGTGATATATTTTATATTCGTGGCATTGTGATCGTGTAAGTGTATGGAGTGCTTCTAGGTCTGTGTTACTCCATTTCACTACTCCAAATGGAGAGAAGAGAACCACGTGTATAAATATCAAGAGCTCAGTTGGCAACCCAGTTCTATCTTCTTCTGATTGCACATTATTTTGTTCCAGTATTTGTTGCACTTGTTATTTGATGTTTTCTAATTCTGACGGGGGTATCCTGTTATTTTTGATTATTACACGGATCTGCAGAGCTAGTTAGCATATAAACTTGTACTAATCATAGCTAACACTTGGTTCAAGAATCATAAAAGAAGGTTGAATACATGGAAGAATCCTGGAGATACTAAAAGGTATCAGATAGATTACATAATGGTAAGACAGAGATTTAGGAATCAGGTTTTAAATTGTAGGACATTTCCAGGGGCAGATGTGGACTCTGACCACAATCTATTGGTTATGACCTGTAGGTTAAAACTGAAGAAACTGCAAAAAGGTGGGAATTTAAGGAGATGAGACCTGGATAAACTGAAAGAACCAGAGGTTGTACAGAGTTTCAGGGAGAGCATAAGGGAACAATTGACAGAAATGGGGGAAAGAAATACAGTAGAAGAAGAATGGGTAGCTTTGAGGGATGATGTAGTGAAGGCAGCAGAGGATCAAGTAGGTAAAAAGACGAAGGCTAGTAGAAATCCTTGGGTGACAGAAGAAATATTGAATTTAATTGATGAAAGGAGAAAATATAAAAATGCAATAAATGAAGCAGGCAAAAAGGAATGCAAACGACTCAAAAGAGATCGACAGGAAGTGCAAAATTGCTAAGCAGGGATGGCTAGAGGACAAATGTAAGGATGTAGAAGCTTATCTCATTAGGGGTAAGATAGATACTGCCTACAGGAAAGTTAGAGAGACCTTTGGAGATAAGAGAACCACTTGTATGAACATCAAGAGCTCAGATGGAAACCCAGTTCTAAGCAAAGAAGATGAAGCAGAAAGGTGGAAGGAGTATATAGAGGGTCTATACAAGGGCGATGTACTTGAGGACAGTATTATGGAATTGGAAGAGGATGTAGATGAAATGGGAGATACGATACTGCGTGAAGAGTTTGACAGAGCACTGAAAGACCTGAGTCGAAACAAGGCACCCGGAATAGACAACATTCCATTGGAACTACTGACGGCCTCGGGAGAGACAGTCCTGACAAAACTCTACCATCTGGTGAGCAAGATGTATGAGACAGGCGAAATACCCTCGACTTCAGGAAGAATGTAATAATTCCAATCCCAAAGAAAGCAGGTGTTGACAGATGTGAAAATTACCGAACTATCAGTTTAATAAGTCACAACTGCAAAATACTAACACGAATTCTTTACAGACAAATGGAAAAACTAGTAGAAGCTGACCTCGGGAAAGATCAGTTTGGCTTCCGTAGAAATGTTGGAACACGTGAGGCAATACTGACCCTACGACGTATCTTAAAAGAAAGATTAAGGAAAGGCAAACCTACGTTTCTAGCATTTGTAGACTTAGAGAAAGCTTTTGACAATGTTGACTGGAATACTTTCAAATTCTGAAGGTGGCAGGGGTAAAATACAGGGAGCGAAAGGCTATTTACAATTTGTACAGAAACCAGATGGCAGTTATAAGAATCGAGGGACATGAAAGGGAAGCAGTGGTTGAGAAGGGAGTGAGACAAGGTTGTAGCCTCTCCTTGATGCCTTTCAATCTGTATATTGAGTAAGCCGTAAAGGAAACAAAAGAAAAGTTCGGAGTAGGTATTAAAATTCATGGAGAAGAAATAAAAACTTTGAGGTTCGCCGATGACATTGTAATTCTGTCAGAGACAGCAAAGGACTTTGAAGAGCAGTTGAACGGAATGGACAGTGTCTTGAAAGGAGGATATAAGATGAACATCAACAAAAGCAAAACGAGGATAATGAAATGTAGTCAAATTATATCGGGTGATGCTTAGGGAATTAGATTAGGAAATGAGACGCTTAAAGTAGTAAAGGAGTTTGCTATTTAGGAAGTAAAATAATTGATGATGGTCGAAGTAGAGAGGAGATAAAATGTAGACTGGCAATGGCAAGGAAAGCGTTTCTGAAGAGAAATTTGTTAACATCGAGTATAGATTTCTGTATCAGGAAGTTGTTTCTGAAAGTATTTGTATAGAGTATGGCCATGTATGGAAGTGAAACGTGGACAATAAATAGTTTGGACAAGAAGAGAATAGAAGCTTTCGAAATGTGGTGCTACAGAAGAATGCTGAAGATTAGATTGGTAGATCACATAACTAATGAGAAGGTATTGAATAGAATTGGGGAGGAGTTTGCAGCACAACTTGACTAGAAGAAGGGATCAGTTGGTAGGACATGTTCTGAGGCATCAAGGGATCACCAATTTAGTATTGGAGGGCAGCGTGGAGGGTAAAAATCGTGGAGGGAGACAAAGAGATGAATACACTAAGCATATTCAGAAGGATGTAGCTTGCAGTAGGTACTGGGAGATGAAGCTTGCACAGGATGGAGTAGCATGGAGAGCTGCATCAAACCAGCATCAGGACTGAAGACGACAACAACAACAACAACAACACGGATCTGATCAGCTAGTCGTTCTGTTAAAAATTTTAATTCTGGGTACCTGGTAATAAACGTTGTGTATACTTGTGATCTGTATCCAGTTGTGTTGGTTCCTAGGTTTGTTGCTTGGTAATAACAGAACATGAGGTGTCGATTAACTTCATCTGACCATCTCATCCTCTGTCTTTGTTTTCCTTCTAGGATGGTTGCAGGAAGCATATCCTGCAAAACACCTCTACTTGGATTTAAATCATTTTCCAGTTGGCTAGCAGTGTCGTTAGCATTGTGTGCTGGCATAGGGTTAAAGCGTCGTCCCCGACAATGACGGCGCTTGTCCGAGGCTTCTTTATTTGTCCTGAACCAACTAATAACACTAAAAGGGGTTAGCCCTATTTGTTCTTTTCGTCGCCTTTTACGACTGGCAGAACGTACCGGAGGCCTATTCTTTTCCCGGGCCTCCACGATTATTATTATTATTGCTGCATTAACTTTAATAATGCAACATAAAAATCTAATTTTTACTAAGCGTGTGACGCAACTATGATGAGAGACATTTTATTTAATGCTTCCATAAAGTCTACTTCGCCTACGAACTCAGAGGCAACGTGAAGTATCTACAAGGTGTAAACGATTATTGTTTACAACGTAGCATAGCTATGTAGTGGAAGTGGAAACGAAGAATTTTTATACAAGACACTTTTGGTCTATTAAGTTGGGAAACAGCCACCAACAGGTTTTCAAGACTACATGTGCTATAGCCCATGCGCGTTGCGTGAGATTTTAATGTTCTCTTCTCCAGCTCACTACACATTGCCATCGATTGTTTCGCAATTGTTGCTTGCATGTTTGTTGTATCTGCTCGTAACGGGCAACACATCGCCCGTAATTGGCGAGCAGTCTGTACCCGCGGCCGGTTTTCCGTGCGCCACCCTGTATTATTTTCCTGCGATCAGCCACACAACGCTACAGTTGGCTAAACGAGAGGTTCTGCAGAATCACAGAAATTACTTCTAAAAGTGTGTAAGAATTCTGTAATGAATAAAAACACTATACTCCAGGGGGGAGGAAAGTGCCTCCTCTTGGTGCCCTCCATCCTTCAGTCACCTACGCTACTGGTTTTCAGTTTTTCATAAGAACCATATACCAAGCACAAATGAACGATGAACGAGTAAAAATGAACGGTTCCCAAAAAAGAACGATCACCAGTGAACTAGTTCCCAAGGATGAGAGTTTGCCCATTTCTACATCTGAATAGCCGTGTATATCTAGCCTCACCACTCAGAGACAGTTGAGGTAGGCAGCTGTCGAAAGAGGTTAAAACTATTCCCAAGCGCCGAAAAGAGATACTACAAACAAGCACACGCTGTCCGCGGCGAGCTGGGATCCGCGCTTGAGCGGTGGGAGAGTTTTAACAATGGCGCCGGATCGGCCAGGGTCGGTGGCGGTGTGCGTGTGTGGTGTGCGCCCCAGCCGCCTCTGCGCTGTTGTACTGGCGCGGCCGGTGGGACTCACAGGTGGGAAGGACTTAAGTGGGAGTGGGGTCAGCTGTAGCAGCAGGCTGTGATGCAACAGCGGCCTCGTCTCGGTTTTTCTGCGGCGTAGGAATGCGGGCTGCATGTCTGCCGTACTACGTCACGCTACCGAGAGGCGACTGCGTAGTGGTCTTAGTGACGCGACGCGAATTTAAAGCTCTTTGCTATCTGCTGCGGATATCTGGCTAGTGCCATAGAAGAGACGCAGCACGTATGCATGTGCGCACATTCCCATTTTGTCGTTGGAGCAGTTTTCCAAACATGGCGTGACTGTAATACTGATGACCCTTCAGCTTGAATGCTGTGCTATAGTGCCCGTCTCTATACATGGTGTTACAAAGAGGTACGGCCAAACTTTCAGGAAACATTCCTCACACACAAATAAAGAAAAGATGTTACGTGGACATCTCCGGAAACTATTAATTTCCATATTAGAGCTCATTTTAGTTTCGTCCACCTACGCTCAGTGGAGCACGTTATCTTGATTTCATACGGGATACTCAACCTATGCTGCTAGAACATGTGCCTTTACAAGTACGACACAACATGTGGTTCATGCACGATGGAGCTCCTGCACATTTCAGTCGAAGTGTTCGTACGTTTCTCAACAACAGATTCGGTGACCGATGGATTGGTAGAGGCGGACCAATTCCATGGCCTCCACGCTCTCCTGACCTCAACCCTCTTCACTTTCATTTATCGGGGCATTCGAAAGCCCCTGTCTACGCAACTCCGGTACCAAATGTAGAGACCCTTCGTGCTCGTATTGTGAACGGCTATCCTACAATACCCCATTCTCCAGGGCTGCATCAGCGATTCCGTGCAACGGAGGGTGGATGAATGTATCCTCGCTAACGGAGGACATTTTGAACATTTCCTGTAACAAAGTGTTTGAAGTCACGCTGGTACGTTCTGTTGCTGTGTGTTTCCATGCCATGATTAATGTGATTTGAAGAGAAGTAATAAAATGAGCTCTAACATGGAAAGTAAGCGTTTCCGGACACACGTCCACATAAAATATTTTCTTTCTTTGTGTGTGAGCAATGTTTCCTGAAAGTTTGGCCGTATCTTTTTGTAACACCCTGTATAACAACTGACGTAACGTGGTGGTCGTCGTCGTCGTCGTCGTCGTCGTCGTCGTCGTCGTTCCTAAGATTGGTTTGATGCAGCTCTCCATGCTACTCTATCTTGTGCAAGCTTCTTCATCTCCCAGTACCTACTGCAAGCTACATCCTTCTGAATCTGCTTAGTGTATTCATCTCTTGGTCTCGCTCTACGATTTGTACCCTCCGCCCTGCCCTCCAATACTAAATTGGTGATACCTTGATGACTTAGAACATGGCCTACCAACCGATCCCTTCTTCCAGGCAAGTTGTGCTACAAACTCCTCTTCTCCCCAATCCTATTCAATACTTCTTAATTAGTTATGTGATCTACCCATTTAATCTTCAGCATTCTTCTGTAGCACCACATTTCAAAAGCTTCTATTCTCTTCTTGTACAAACAATTTATCGTTCACGTTTCACTTCCATACATGGCTACACTCCATACAAATACTTTCAGAAACGACTTCCTGATACATAAATCTATATTCGATGTTAACAAATTTCTCTTCCTCAGAAACACTTTCCTTGCCATTGCCAGTCCACATTTTATATCCTCTCTACTTCGACCATAGTGAGTTGTTTTTCTCCCCAAATAGCAAAACTGCTTTACTACTTTGTCTCATTTCCTAATCTAATTCCTTCAGTACCACCCGACTTAATTCGACTACATTCAATTATCAACTGCTCTTCCAAGTCCTTTGCCGTCTCTGACAGAATTACAATGTCATCGGCGAACCTCAGTTTTTTCTTCTCCATGAATTTCAATACCTACTCCAAATTTTTCTTTTGTTTCCTTTACTGCTTGCTCAATATACAGATTGAGAAGCATTGGGGAGAGGCTACAACCCTGTCTCACTCCCTTCCCAACCACTGCTTCCCTTTCATGCCCCTCGACTGCCGTCTGATTTCTGTACAAATTGTAAATAGCCTCTCTCTCCCTGTATTTTACCCCTGCCACCTTTAGCATTTGAAAGAGAGTATTCCAGTCAACATTGTCAAAAGCTTTCTCTGTCTACAAATGCTAGAAACTTAGGTTTGCCTTTCCTTAATCTTTCTTCTAAGATAAATCGTAAGGTCAGTATTGCCTCGTGTTCCAACATTTCTACGGAATCCAAACTGATCTTCCCCGAGGTCTGCTTCTACCAGTTTTTCCATTCGTCTGTAAATAATTCGCGTTAGTATTTTGCAGCTGTGGCTTATTAAACTGATAGTTCGGTAATTTTCACATCTGCCAATACCTGCTTTCTTTGGGATTGGAATTATATTCTTCTTGAAGTCTGAGGGTATTTCGCGTGTCTTACACATCTTGCTCACCTGATGGTAGAGTTTGGTAGGACTGGCTCTCCCAAGGCTGTCAGTAGTTCTAATGGAATGTTGTCTACTCCGGGGGCCTTGTTTTGACTTAGGTCTTTCAGTGCTCTGTCAAACTCGTCACGCAGTATCGTATCTCCCATTTCTTATTCATCTACATCCTCTTCCATTTCCATAATATGATCCCCAACAACATCGCCTCCGTATAGACCCTCTATATACTCCTTCCACCTTTCTGCTTTTCCTTTGTAGGAGAGAGAATTCGTACATCCCGAGCAGCCTTTTTGTTGACCCTACGCTATTCTTACTATAGTGTTTATATCAAGTTGATGAATTTAATGTCATTTGAGTTTACATTATAGGCCCAAATCTGTCGTCATAAAATTAATGAACTTCAGTTTTACGTGTTGCAGTACTTACGTTCGGCGACTAGTTTTGAACCAACTGGTTCATTCTCAAGCGTAGCCTACGAAGGCTGCACTGAAAGAGCCTGATCTTAATAACAAAGACCAAAATGACAATATATGCTCCATAAAATGATCGCAGATGATTGTCACAATCAATATGTGCGTACTTAGCTAAGTAGGCATATGTTGATCGTGTCATCAGCGATCACTTTATGCAGCGTGTTTTGCCATTTTAATGTTCTTCAGAACAGGCACTTCCATTGCGACCTTCGTAGGCCACACTTGATAGTGAACCAGTTGGCTCGAAACTAGTCGCGACACACATCTACACAACTGTGACAGATTTGTTAGTAAATGCTTGCTGGTTCTGAGTCAAAAAAGGTTAGGTTACTGGAACCGGAAAAAAGCTTTACAGCTGTAACATGTAATCTTCAGCAAGGACATTTAAGGGCAATAACGTGTTGTATGTGTGAGGAATGGCGTCATCCACTGCAAGCTAACGTACGTCGAAATATTTGGCAACTGGAGGGTAAGAATGGTAGAGGGAGACAGAGATGAATACACTAAGCAGATTCAGAAGGATGTAGGCTGCAGTAGGTACTGGGAGATGAAGCAGCTTGCACAGGATAGAGTAGCATGGAGAGCTGCATCAAACCAGTCTCAGCACTGAAGACCACAACAACAACATAAGTTTTTGGATGGGGTCCGCCTTTAGCAAAACATATTTTTTTGTTCCTAATCACGTTTCACTGCTGTTGCAGCACTGTTTTTACCGCTGGTAAACAGTGACAGTGGCAACTCAATACACAGAACTTAATAGTGAAGAAGATGAAGGAAAAAAAGACAAACTGTAAAGAAAGCACAGTGTAAAAACGTAGTACAGTAGGAAAACCACAACTTGTGCCGTAACATAAACCCACTGATGCTGCTGCAACTGTAGTGAAACATGTTTGGGGACAAAAAACAAAACCATTTCGCTCAAGGCGGACCCATCCAAAACATATGTATTAAAGCAAACACAGGCAAAAGAACTTCAACCTCAAGATGACTATTTGACAACTGTTTTGTTCTAACTGTACATCATTCACAGTGTATCAAAAAGATGTATTAATATTCACCACATAGCGGAGATGCTAAGTCACAGAATATTATTACATTCCATCTTGAATTTTCCATTTTTTAAAAGATGTATTATACTTTTCAAAAAACACTGATAGTCGATAGATCTTAAGTTTTGTAAATATTAAGAAATTGTCCTAGATTGGAGTTGATTTTAGCCTGACAATTGTTTAGTTCAGAAGTGTTAATCGAAAGATGGATGTGAACAAGACGGTGCTTCAGCAGACTTGATCCTACTGGAAGTCATTCTGACCTGTGAAATACATCACTCCGCCAATCACAGACACATCTCGTCTACGAATGAATGACCAAAGCTTCGGCTGGAGAAGACCTAACGAAGAAGCAGCATCTATACAGTCAATAAGCCATCATCAAGAATGAATCGGCAGCATTAATTTAAAGTGAGTACCAGAATGAAATCCTGACGATCACTGTACTTCGATCAAAATTACTGTCTAAATAAAAATAGCTTAGAGAGATTCCCAATGAGCCTGCTACGGTGAATAGAATAGAGAAACTTCCCAATTTCTAACTAGCACCACTCAGCAACAATATTGAAAAACGCAAATTACAATTATTTTAAAAACTTTGACTTTTTTGCCCCATGTATGTACTATTTTGAATATTTATTTTCTCTTTGGGCCCTAGTGGCTGTTTTACGAAGCTTAGTTGGGAGTTTAAGATAGGAGTCGTAAGTGTTGAGAGTTGCTATGAATAATAGAGGTAATATTCGTTACCGCCATATTTTTGTGATTTCAACAATGCAATTTTCAAATCTGGTTTTGTTTAAAATAAAACTAACTTCGGAAGAAATTCTGCAGTTCCTCAAAGATTGTTCTGTGTAAATATTAGTTTTCAACGCTCGTTTTTTATCGGTTTTGTTTAGAACCTCCTACAGTCTCCACCCCCCCCCCCCCCCCTGCCACCCTGTTTTCTTTTGCACCAAAGCATGCATACAAACACGTAACCTCACTCGCGCGACGCGTGATGTTTACCCGTAAACATCTGCAGCAGAGCGTAAGGTGCTGACCAGGAAAAGCTGTCTCAACCGGCTGTTGGTGAATAGCGACTGTTTTAAAACGATTGCTTCACAAGTGTGAATACTACAACGGTAGGAAGGTACCTGGCCTGGACAGGTGAAACTCTGCTCCTGTGTTCAGGGGATTTGGGTTCGAATCACGTTGTGGTTGACCTATTCTAGACTTCGTGTGGTTTCTGTAATATGGATAATGCAAATATAGTGGGTTCCATCGTAACAACCGGATAACGATATCCTGCGAAATTATTAAAAAAAAGTAAATTGTTCGAACTGTGACCTGGGTGGAATTCCGTCATTAGCCGAAGGATTTAAAGGAGGATTCCAGAAAGGACGATTCCTACAATACAGATTTAATGCTGCAATGTATCGAGCTGACGCTGGACCGTACTGATTTGCGTGTAATGTTGGTAGTAAATAAATCTGCATAGCGGGAGCAGTTCAAAGACATTACAGATAAACAGTATCAGCTTTACTACATAAGCTAGTTAACTAAATCAGCGTGTAGAGTACAAAGGGCAAGTTAAACCCGGAAAACAATTTAACGAAAAGTTTTGGTATGATAGAGCTGAAATAAGAATATCTCTAATTGTTTAATCTCGCTTTGGAGAAGATTGAGAGGAACTTTTAGTGCAAATTTCATTGACATTGAAACTGAAAGCGAGATATGTATACGTTTGGGGTATGCAGTCGATGAATACTGGTCCAGTTTGAGGAGGGAGTTGATATGAGTAGAGAAATGGAGAAAAAGCAGCAAACAGGCCTGGAATAATCGTTAACGTTAAAAAAAACCGGCTACAACCTATAACGGTAATTTATTTCTGTGTAGTGACCGGTATTTCTCGGTGTTTGGTCTCGTTCGTGAGGTATTTTTTACTGATAGCCGGGTAAAAACCGATATAACAATTTGCTATAACAGTGATGGTAATATTTTTTGCTTCTAAATAACCCGCTTAAATAAAAAAAGTGGTTAGAAGTTCCATTGTTGTTGTGGTTTTCAGTCCTGAGACTGGTTTGATGCAGCTCTCCATGCTACTCTATCCTGTGCAAGCTGCTTCATCTCCCAGTACCTACTGCAAGCTACATCCTTCTGAATCTGCTTAGTGTATTCATCTCTTCGTCTCCCTCCACGATTTTTACCCTCCACGCTGCCCTCCAGTACTAAATTGGTGATCCCTTGATGCCTCAGAACATGTCCTACCAACCGATCCCTTCTTCTAGTCAAGTTGTGCCACAAACTTCTCTTCTCCCCAATCCTATTCAATACTTCCTCATTAGTTATGTGATATACGCATCTAATCTTCAACATTCATCTGTGCACCACATTTCGAAAGCTTCTATTCTTGTCTTGTCCAAACTATTCATCGTAAATGTTTCACTTCCATACATGGCTACACTCCATACAAATACTTTAGGAATGACTTCCTGACACTTAAATCTATACTCGATGTTAACAAATTTCTCTTCTTCAGAAACGCTTTCTTTGCCATTGCCAGTCTACATTTTATATCCTCTCTACTTCGACCATCATCAGTTATTTTGCTCCCCAAATAGCAAAACTCCTTTACTACTTCGTCTCATTTCCTAATCTAATTCCTTCAGTACCACCCGACTTAATTCGACTACATTCCATTATCAACTGCTCTTCCTAGTCCTTTGCTGTCTCTGACAGAATTACGATGTCATCGGCGAACCTCAAAGTTTTTATTTCTTCTCCATGGATTTTAATACCTACTCCGAATTTTTCCTTTGTTTCCTTTACTGCTTGCTCAATATACAGATTGAATACCGTCGGAGAGAGGCTACAACCCTGTCTCACTCAGTCCCAACCGCTGCTTCCCTTTCATGCCCCTCGACTCTTTTAACTGCCATCTGGTTTCTGTACAAATTGTAAATAGCCTTTCGCTGCCACCTTCATAATTTGAAGGAGAGTATTCCAGTCAACATTGTCAAAAGCTTTCTCTATGTCTACAAATGCTAGAAACGTAGGTTTGCCTTTCCTTAATCTTTCTTCTGAGATAAGTCGTAGGGTCAGTGTTGCCTCATGTGTTCCAACATTTCTACGGAAGCCAAACTGATCTTCCCCGAGGTCTGCTTCTACTAGTTTTTCCATTCGTCTGTAAAGAATTCGCGTTAGTATTTTGCAGCTGTGACTTATTAAACTGATAGTCCGGTAATTTTCACATCTGTCAACACCTGCTTTCTTTGGTATTGGTATTTTTATATTCTTCTTGAAGTCTGAGGGTATTTCGCCTGTCTCATACATCTTGCTCACCAGATGGTAGAGTTTTGTCAGGAGTGGCTCTCCCGAGGCCGTCAGTAGTTCCAATGGAATGTTGTCTACTCCGAGGGCCTTGTTTCGACTCAGGTCTTTCAGTGCTCTGTCAAACTCTACACGCAGTATCGTATCTCCCATTTCATCTTCATCTACATCCTCTTCCAATTCCATAATACAATCAAGTACATCGCCCTAGTATAGACCCTCTATATACTCCTTCCACCTTTCTGCTTTATCTTCTTTGCTTAGAACTGGGTTTCCATCTGAGCTCTTGATGTTCATACAAGTGGTTCTCTTATCTCCAAAGGTCTCTTTTATTTTCCTGTAGGCAGTATCTATCTTACCCCTAGTGAGATAAGCCTCTTCATCCTTACATTTGTCCTCTAGCCATCTCTGCTTAGCTATTTTGCACTTCCTGTCGATCTCATTTTTGAGACGTTTGTATTCCTTTTTGCCTGCTTCATTTACTGCATTTTTATATTTTCTCCTTTCATCAATTAAATTCAATATTTCTTCTGTTCCCCAAGGATTTCTACTGGCCCTTGTCCTTTTACCTACTTGATCCTCTGCTGCCTTCACTACTTCATCCCTCAAAGGTACCCATTCTTCTTCTACTGTATTTCTTTCCCCCATTCCTGTCAATTGTTGCCTTATGCTCTCCCTGAAACTCTGTACAACCTCTGGTTCTTTCAGTCTATCCAGGTCCCATCTCCTTAAATTCCCACCTTTTTGCAGTTTCGTCGGTTTTAATCTACAGGTCATAACCAATAGATTGTGGTCAGAGTCCACATCTGCCCCTGGAAATGTCTTACAATTTATAACCTGGTTCCTAAATCTATCTTACCATTATATAATCTATCTTATACCTTTTAGTATCTCCAGGGTTCTTCCATGTATACAGCCTTCTTTTATGATTCTTGAACCAAGTGTTAGCTATGATAAAGTTGTGCTCTGTGCAAAATTCTACCAGGCGGCTTCCTCTTTCATTTCTTTGCCCCAGTCTATATTCACCTACTACGTTTCCTTCTCTCCCTTTTCCTACTACCAAATTCCAGTCACCCATGACTATTAAATTTTCATCTCCCTTCACTATCTGAATAATTTCTTTTATTTCATCATACATTTCTTCAATTTCTTCGTCATCTGCAGAGCTAGTTGGCATATAAACTTGTACTACTGTAGTAGGTGTGGGCTTCGGATCTATCTTTGCCACAATAATGCGGTCACTATGCTGTTTGTAGTAGCTTACCCGCATTCCTATTTTCCTAATCATTATTAAAGCTACTCCTGCATTACCCCTATTTGATTTTGTATTTATAACCCTGTAGTCACCTGACCAGAAGTCTTGTTCCTCCTGCCACCGAACTTCACTAATTCCCACTATTAGTAACGTTAACCTATCCATTTCCCTTTTTAAATTTTCTAACCTAGCTGCCCGATTAAGGGATCTGACATTCCACGCTCCGACCCGTAGAACGCCAGTTTTCTTTCTCCTGATAACGACATCCTCTTGAGTAGTCCCCGCCCGGAAATCCGAATGGGGGACTATTTTACCTCCAGAATATTTTACCCAAGAGGACGCCATGATCATTTAATCATACAGTAAAGCTGCATGCCCTCGGGAAAGATTACGGCCGTAGTTTCCCCTTGCTTTCAGCCGTTCGCAGTACCAGCACAGCAAGGCCGTTTTGGTTAGTGTTACAAGGCCAGATCAGTCAATCATCCAGACTGTTGCCCCTGCAACTACCGAAAAGGCTGCTGCCCCTCTTCTAGAACCACACGTTTGTCTGGCCTCTCAACAGATACCCCTCCGTTGTGGTTGCACCTACGGTACGGCTATCTGTATCGCTGAGGCACGCAAGCCTCCCCACCAACGGCAAGGTCCATGGTTCATGGGTGGAGGAGAAGTTCTATAGCTTCCGAAATATTGGTAGGTACTGTCGTTATTAAATGATGTTCTAATGATAGGTCCCAGCTTACAGAAAAACACATTACAGAACGAATATTTATGAACAGATTGAACAAATTTTGGCCAATGGAATAATTCGTTATTTATATTTTAATTGTTGACATTTAGTTGTTCCTTGTAAATGTTACTTTTTGCATATTATTAAAATAGTTAATTTGAATTTCTTGAAAGAGCATTTTTTGTGTTCTCCATAAATTTGTTCAGACCCACAATTAAAAGTAAAGATATACATGTGACTAAACGGCTTTTTCGTTAGATAAAATTAAAGAAAAATAGTACAAATGTTAAACAAAAGCTTATTGTTTCAGTAATTTCTGTAAAATGAGATAAAAGAAGTTGCGGTGACAGTAATAATTTAAAAACTTTATTCATCCATGGCTTACAATAAAAATTGAAAGCAGCTGATCTGGTCCCTCGCTACATAATGTGCCTTTACCGGTAACCCTTGGGAACCAACAACTTTCCACGAAAAGTAGTTTTCACCCTCCAGAAGTGACTATTCCTAAAGCACAAATAGTGGTATGAGCCTCTATTACACCGTTATTATTGAGCAAAGATTAAAAAAAAAATTAGAATCAGTAGGAGAATACTGGTGAATTTTATACTATTAAGAATGCTCATTACTCTTCCAGAAAAATAGCGAAGTGGACAGACTGTTTGATTTTCTTCTCTTCTATGTGCCTTCAAATGTATAATGAAAGTAAGTCAGAAGGAATCTCAGAATTTTTAAGTATTTGTTCGAAGTGTACGGTTATAAATGCTGGGAATAACAGCAATAAAAAACGAAAAAAGTCGCTTCAGAAATTTATTTTTAGCGGTTTTAATATTTAGATTAAACTACATGAAAAATCCGTTAACATGAAACCGGTTGTTCCAGCGGTAACGCCATTCCCACAGTACATCAGCTGTCCACCGATGACGTGATTCAAACCCTCACAGTTGCCAGCCTACCGTTTTCATAAATCCAAGAATTGATACACGTAGGTGCGATATTCAGGGAATCATGCAACTTGTCGAGAGGTTTCGAACTCCAACAAACGGTATATCACGTGCTACTCCAAACTGTAACGTTAAATTGACTTGAAACATGGGACTACTCTGAAACCGGACTGCAACACACACTTCGCATTTGAACTAATAATTGTAATGGAAAACTTTCGCCCAGTATAGCATCTAGTTACGAGGAAATGGTGGCTAGGTAGCTAGGAACTTGAGGTTTTTTAAACAAACACACACACACACACACACACACACACACACACACACACACACCTAATGAGCAGACGCTTTTGTCTGAATTAATCCATACGTGAATGAAGAACCAAGGACACACCAGCCCCATTAACCATCTTGTTAGTTGGTTCAGTGAAAGTAAAGCGCAAAATCCATTCGTACTGGTCTTTATCGAATCTGATGTACATTAATGGGAAGAATGCTTAGATAAAGAATCTCTCTTTATAGTCATCGATGTGACATGTTTGTGTTTGGTTGTCAAGTTCATGAATATTACAACGTGCTCACGTGCTCAATGTCAGCGTGAGCAGTTCTCTTCCCTCCCCCCTCCCCCCCTCCCCCCCCCCCCCCCGTCCCAACGCCATGTTGTGGTCATATATTTACATAGGTCATATCTACTTCATTATACAGCTTCTTAATTGCAATTTATAGAAGATACATAGAAACAAATTCCTTAAAGCGTTTATCAAAGATTCTGTCAACAGTTGCGGTATTTATATTAGACGACTAGTTTCGAACTTACAGGTTCAAATTTCAGGCCGATCCTACTGAGGCTGCATTGACAGTGCAAAGTGGCGACACATGCTTAATAGCTCTTTACAGAATAAATACAACAATCCACACACGCCTCTTATCAGGTCAGTCATTTGATTTTGGCTTGGTAAGTGTGCGGATTGTGGCATTCATTCTGCAAGCATTTTATAAAGCATGTGTTGCCACTTTGATGCTCGTTATTAAACTCCCTAATGTTGTGCCAAGCATCTATGGAAAATTCAGTTACTGTCGTAGTATTGACGATTTCACTTAATAGCTCGCTTGGCTAAACTGTCGTTCTATAGCGTGCTTCGTGTTGCTCTATAAAACGTTGATTGCTGATAGTAACTTCTCTGAAACTGAGACATATTATTAATTTTACGTTGCTAACGCTCTCCATTTCGCGTCCGCAGCTCATGATCTAGTGGCTAGCCTCTGGACCATGGGGTTCTGGGTTCGTTTCCCGGCTGGGTGGGAATTTTCTGCGCCCGGGGACTGGGTTTTTGTGGTGTCCTCATCATCATTTGGGAAGTGGCGAGATTGGAACTGGAAAGATTGGGAACTTGTAGGGGAGTTGATGACCTCCGTGTTAAGCGCCCCACAAACCACCACCATCATAATCTCCATTTCTCTAGAGGAACCGATTGAAACCATCCTATTGCTCAGTGTGCAAACTCTTCCGGATTCTTAAACTTCGTCAGTTTCGATGCATACCGCAAAATGGGCTGGTGCCTTCTTACGCTGAGAAAATTGGTGGGCATGTCCTCAGGGTTAGTAGGTTGGATGTGTCTCGGACGGTTGCTACAGTTCAGGCCGAACCACGCTGTCACAATAAGCCTGGATGCGTCACTGTTTACCAGGACTTGGAACACCGTCTACCACGTGGTCTGCTCGGACCTTTCATTTCTGGAGACAGCACCACATAATCGCATCGGGCAGGCGTCAAAACGACATACAATAAAGTCAAAGGTGGCTAAGAGTATACCCTCAAATTTAAAGCCTCACGAAGTAAAATTGTGGCTTGTAGCACCTAAAATACATGGAAAGAAGCATTAAGATATTCCAGAAAAGAAACAAGGCAAGAAAATTACATAGAAGTGGATACGTTGTTGTATACCAAAATGACACAAACTCAAAACTGACATTCTATGGACACCAAAATGATATATAAACTTAAGCGATCATTGAATATGAGAACAGTATTTCTCATATAAGTAGAAGTATCAAGGAAACATATTGTTATCGCAAATTGAGACAAGGGGTAGCAAATTTGGAAATTGCTTTCCTTTGGCGCTTCAGTGTATATTAACTCGAAGTATTGCATTGACATCAAAAATAAACCAGCAAACCTCCGAAAAAAAACTCAAGTTTTTTTTTTGAATTGCGGTATCAGTGACGAAGCAAAAGCAACTTACACTACTGACTATACTAAAATGAGCCTTCGAATAGTGTACAAACCTGAACGCTCCATAAACTTTGAAAATAAGAACAAATTAACATTCCAAGATTTCATCACAGAATGAATCTTTTACTTATTCACTTTATGAATCATTTGCATCATACATGATGAATTAAGTCTTTCATGTGTCTTGCAAACTGGACGGTTACATTTGGCTCTTGTGTTTTTGTATTCATTACTTGTTTTTCTATCGCACATTTGGCATCTCACTCTTGAGGCGTGGCGGGGTGTTGTGTATCTTCTTTAGTTCCAAGAACCATTCCTACTTCGAAACGTAAGGTTTTCCTAATCCTTACAATGTCTTCCACTGGTGCAAGGCTCAGCCAAGATCTCTCAAAAAATCTTGTCGAGTCAGTTGACGTCCAGCTGTGGTAAATAAAACACAGCTTTTCACTACCATTATATCGAGTATACCGCTGTCGTTGGCCCATGCGATTATTATGGTACAGAGATGGGGAAACAGACTACTTAAAACCGACACTGGTTTTTATTTCTGAATAACTGGTATTTTTCAGTATTTGTTTGATCTCAGTGTAACAGGTGTTAGTTTTTTTACTAATAACCGAATGAAAGAACTGACATCAGTTAGCCATATCAGCAGTGCTAAATTTTTTAGTATTTAAATAAACTACCTTAAAGAAAGGAGTAATTTTTATTTGTAAAATTTGCGTAAGCTTTAGATATTGTGTTATTGCAGGAAATGCAATCGGTGCTCTCTTCATAAAAATGCTGACAGAAGCGAGGAACCAAAATATGGCATAAGAATCGGTGCAGCACTGCTGAGACAAAGATGTCGCCGTGTCTCGTGGCTTAAGGTACACGTGCAGAGTGGGAGACTTGCCCCACCATATGTATAGTTTCCCTTTGTCGTCGCCGAGCATCCATTGTATGGTGTAAATGCTGGTCTGGAAATATTTTTACGAATTGAGGTGGCAATGAATTACTATGCTTCATTGGCTTTAACAAATTAGATTTGTCTGCCATTTCTACGAAATGGAAATTCAGTAACAGCAATAATATAAAACCTTAAGCACAATCCATTCATAGCATACATTAAAAATAGAAAATAGCTGATCTGCTTCCTGTATCTACATAATGTGCCCTCATCTTCTTGTAGCCCTTGAAAACGGATGGATTAAGACGAAAAATAATTCAGTTTTTCACCCTTTAGCACCGACTACTCGTAATGCCCAAACGGTGGTACGATCCCAGATTACAACATGATTTTTTAGTAGTTTCAAACAAATTAGAATCAATAGGATACTACTGATTTTTAAATTTTCACTTTCCGAAAAAAAGCACCGTAAGGGGCTGGACTAAACTTTGTTTTATGTGCCTATTAATTTAATATTTTGTTTCCATGTATTTTGAAGCTGTAGAGACCAAGTTGTTAATCTACGTTCGATTTTTAAGTTTACTGCAGAAAATAAAAGGAATAAAAAACCGAAAATTGGTTATTCCAGGAACCGGTTATCTTTATTGGTTTAATTGAAACAAGCGTGCAGAAGAGCGATATAACCGAAAGCAAGTTACTTCAGCAATAACCGGCATCCCTACAACACTACTTATTTGTAGTGTAAGAGTGACAGTCTGTCGAAATTGTGAAGTCTTCCATTTGTCATATTGGGAAATTCAACGACGTAAAGATTCCGTGTGTTGGTATTTACGGTTCCTCAATCATGCATGGTGAGTAAAAGTATTATGCTTACTTACTTTCCAGAAGTGGTGCTAAGCTTGTTGTCGGGCTGGTAAACAAATTTTAATTTCACTGAATCCTTTCACAGCAATCAACGATGTTCTTAGTTTTTAGCCTCGGATGGTGTCAACAAAGGTGAGCTCCTAAGCTAATTCGTACGATGCAAACCAGCTGTCTGCTGTTACATTCCGATTCGTATTTTTTATGTTGCACGCAGGCGAAAGATGTCTAATGTTGGTAAAAGGGGGCCTTCCCTCTGAATTGTATTTTTAACTATGTAGGATCTCCCATTGCAAAAATAAAATGTGCGTTTGTTTCCAAGTGACACAATCTTGACATTCATTGGAATTTTTAGGGTACAAATTTTCAAGGGACACTTCCCTTTGAAACTAAGTCGGGGTTTTCGACAGTGACACAACCGGAAGGGGTGTAGGATGTCCGGCACTTCACGAAAGGGCGCTAATTCATCATTTCTTCTCTCGCCGCGTATGTGTTTAGAATCAAATCTCCAATATAAAATAAGGAATTTGACTCTGTGTTTGGACATGACACATCTAAAAAATAAAACCAAATTTTCTGGAGTAAAGACCATCGAAATTCACATCAGAGTTGTTGGTAGTAGCCTTACAAAGAAAGATAAATCTGGTAAGTGCTTTTACTTGTCATCAGTGTGTTAAGTGTGTGTCTTGACTTCGGTGCCAAAGCCTTTTACTTATTTACTTGTTATTGTGAAGTACAATTTTCTTAATATCTTCACTCTGTAATAACTAAAGAAGAGTAGTTTTGTCTGTTCGGGCAGCCCGTTTTGCATTCGGAGATAAGTAATAATGCTGCCTGGGGAGTTCTGGTTGCAGAATTTCTCAATGTCAGTCGTTCGGATTGTCTAATTCTTCCCCGAAACGATGTCTCTAACTTCGTAGTCATTTAAATCTGACTGTTAAAAGGGACTATGAGTTTCTTCAGGAGCAATGAAGAACTACTCACACTGAAACGTAGTTTGGCAAAATTTCGTCCTCCCCACCATTGCATTTTTTAAACATCCTAGTCTTAAAGTGGCTCTTCTCTCTCTTCTTTCCCAATTTGTTTTGCTCCTCACCGACGAACCAAGAACTTCCCCAACCACCAGACATTCTCTCAACAATGGAAAACCTTAAAGAACGATGTTTCGTTCAGGTTGGAAAAAAATACCTTTCCAAAGTAATTATGACAAAATTTCTCGTTCCCAGTTTTATCCGTGACTTACAAGGGAAAGGTCTACGTCTCAGACATGGCCAACCGATTCAGCTCAAATTTGGCTTGTCGCTTGTGCACAACCTAAAACGAAGGAATCTAAGATATTTTGGGTCAACATCCCCGCAATTTTGAGAAAATCACCCCTAAAGGTTATGACGAGCAATCGATTAAAATTGTAGGGATAGATAGATAATCATCAGGTATACGGTCCTAAAATGCATACTTTTCCAGAAATCGAGGTAAGAAACTTTAACTGCTGCTTCTGTACCCACATGTAAACGCTTTTCGCAGACGGCACCGGTAGCGCAACGGCCAAGGTAACTGGCTGGGACTCGGAGAACCCGGGTTCGAATCTGGAATAAATCTAGCGGATGTTGTTCTTTTCGTTTGTATTTCCCCATGTCTCAATTAATAGGGATATGAGGGTTAATAAGGTAAGTATTATCATTCCTAATTGATTTCCTTATTTACCCTCCTATCTCTCTCAATTGGGATATTGAAAAATACAAATGAAAAGCATAACATCCGCTACGTTTCTTAGAGATCCGAACCCGGGTTTTTCGATTCCCAGCCAATTACCTTGGCCATTGCGCTATCGGCGCTATCGACGAAAGGTGTTCACCATGAGGGTACAGAAGCGGCAGCTGTAAAAGCTTTTCCTCGATTTCTGGAAAATTTTGCGTTTGCGGACCCCATACCTGATAATGAAAAATTCTCTATTTACAATTATCTATCGATCCCTCCAATTTTCAGTCGATTGCTCGTCGTAACCTTTAGGGGCGATTTTCTCAAAATTGCGGGGGTGTTGACCCAAAATATCTTAGTCCTTCGTTTCAGTTTGTACACAAGCGACCTGCCAATTTGAGCCGAATCGGTTGGCCGTGTCTGAGGCCTTCCCCTTGACAGTGAAAATAATAATTAATCTCGTGGCCTCCCTCTAAGATTTTTACTCCCACCACCAATTTCCCTTTAGTACTAATTTCATAATCCCTTAATGTCTCGGAATGTGTCCTACCAATTGATCCCTTCTTCTAGTCGGGTTTCTCCAGAACTTTTTTTCTCTCCTATTCAGTACCACCTCATTAGTTACGTGATATACCCATCTTATCTTCAGCATTCTTCTGTAGCATCACATTTTAAAAGCTTATATTCTCATCTTCCTTAAATTGAGGGGTTTCAGTTAGCAATAGCAAAAATAATCTGATGATACTCAGCAAATATAGACGAAAGTGACTGAATTTCAAAACACCAGCAGATATAGAAAGCTAGAAAATACGCATATTTTGACTGGTAACTTGAATCGAGAAGTGGAAATAGAGAATATAAATGAGAAACAGGTACTGATTGGGGATATTGCGTCACCATATTGTGCAATATGGAGGACTCTCAATGGAGTCGACGCTTTCATATTATGGCCCACTTCAGTACGTTATTAGAACATACAGTTTTAGAACTGTAGTGGAAAAGGAGAATTGGTGTCATGGATCTAATAAGCATTCTTGAAACGTCAACGTACTGTCCGGTGCAAGCTTCAACTGTCTCACGACTGTCATTCGGGAAGAGAGCGTTCCTCGAACAAAGAGTGCGTCACGAGGGTGTCTAACACTCCGAAAGGTGAAATCGGTGTAACACAACTGGCCTCGTCAGACCGAATTGGCTTCTCCGGTGATTTACTGCGTGGACTGGGCGTAGGCCATTCACTGAAACGCTTGCCTATCTCTCTGCGACAGTATGGATCACGACGTTACCGAGTGTGATCGGACGTTACGTAAGCTGCAAGAGCTTTGTTATGCGATTGTCCGCATTTATATAAATGTCGTACGTTGGTTCTTTGATGAAATTTGTATTTATATAAGCTAAAGATATAAATGTCGCACGTTGGTTTTTCGATGAGACTTGCGTTTATATAAGCTAAAAATTCCTTTGTGTTTACAGTTTCTAACGACACAGATACCGAGGAACGGAGCTGATTCTGGCCTCAGATTCGTCATCTCAAGTGTGTCTTGAGCAATGTCGTGACTGTTCCGCTAACTCTTACATCATTACACAATGCACGGCAGATACAGATTTCCGAATGTTTTACTTAGAATGGATAGGTAAGCAAAAAATGACAAAGAGCGTATGACGGACGAGGCATTTACTTCTAAATAACAAAGATATCATCAAAAGAGTCATAATTTAGAAATTTCTAGATTTTAAACTTTTTCACCGCTATCGACAGGGGATCTCAAGTTGATTCCGTATTTCTAGATTTCCGGAAAGCTTTTGACACCGTTCCTCACAAGCGACTTCTAATCAAGCTGCGGAGCTATGGGGTATCGTCTCAGTTGTGCGACTGGATTCGTGATTTCCTGTCAGGAAGGTCGCAGTTCGTAGTAATAGACGGCAAATCATCGAGTAAAACTGAAGTGATATCAGGTGTTCCCCAGGGAAGCGTCCTGGGACCTCTGCTGTTCCTGATATATAGAAATGACCTGGGTGACAATCTGAGCAGTTCTCTTCGACTGTTCGCAGATGATGCTGTAATTTACCGTCTAGTAAGGTCATCCGAAGACCAGTATCAGTTGCAAAGCGATTTAGAAAAGATTGTTGTATGGTGTGTCAGGTGGCAGTTGACGCTAAATAACGAAAAGTGTGATCCACATCAGTTCCGAAAGAAATCCGTTGGAATTCGATTACTCGATAAATAGTAAAATTCTCAAGGCTGTCAATTCAACTAAGTACCTGGGTGTTAATATTACGAACAACTTCAGTTGGAAGGACCACATAGATAATATTGACGGGAAGGCGAGCCAAAGGTTGCGTTTCATTGGCAGGACACTTAGAAGATGCAACAAGTCCACTAAAGAGACAGCTTACTCTACACTCGTTCGTCCTCTGTTAGAATATTGCTGGGCGGTGTGGGATCCTTACCAGGTGGGATTGACGGAGGACATAGAAAGGGTGCAAAAAAGGGCAGCTCGTTTTGTATTATCACGTTATAGGGGCGAGAGTGTGGCAGATATGATACGCGAATTGGGATGGAAGTCGTTACAGCAACGACGTTTTTCGTCGCGGCGAGATCTTTTTACGAAATGTCAGTCACCAACTTTCTCTTCCGAATGCGAAAATATTTTGTTGAGCCCAACCTACATAGGTAGGAATGATCATCAAAATAAAATAAGAGAAATCAGAGCGCGAACAGAAAGGTTTAGGTGTTCGTTTTTCCCACTCGCTGTTCGGGAGTGGAATAGTAGAGAGATAGTATGATTGTGGTTCGATGAACCCTCTGCCAAGCACTTAAATGTGAATTGCAGAGTAGTCATGTAGATGTACTATCAAGCGTCAATTTTGTTGGAACTGCGTTGTCCTTTATTGGTGATGGTGGTAAAGAGCGCCCGGGTGAATTCAGTTTCATTCACATGATTTCGCACATTGAGGTTTGTCGACATTTCGCTCGTCAGATGGCTCAATGTATTTACGTTACTACTACTACTACTACTACTACTACTACTGCAGACCGACCTGGAATTCGGTATTATCTTTGGCGAATCGGTGCCTATTTCGAGGCAAAAACGGGTGCAACCTTGTTAACAAACTGAGAATTACCTAATCTTGTTAACAAACTGAGAATTACCTATATATGTTTTTTCACTTTAAAGAACACTTAACCAGAACACCTTGCTATGCCATCCACCTGAACCCCTCGTCATCGTCTACCAGTGGAATCGAACAACGTGGGAGTGACGTAACAGACGCCGTTCAAACCTGTCCCCGAGACGGGAAGATTGCGACAGTCCGCCCAGCAGAAGTCTGGAGTCGCTTAGCGCCAGGGCTGTGTAAGGACGACGCTAATAGTGCCGTGACAACGAAACCCCACTGACGGGTGGACAAAGACACTTGCCGAATCACTGTATGCGAAGTACAACTGCACCTTTCGCTTCTTCACTTTTTCGTTTATGATTCTAGGAGCTGATTTTTAAAAAATAGGCGACATCTTTTCTGTTTCAAATACTAAGAATTTTCACAGGACTATCGTTTGTGCCGACTACATACAGTTACAAACTAATAACAACACTAACATTCATTTTTCTACTGCAAGTAACTATCTACGGCTGCTGCTAACCGTTCACTTCACACGCTTCTGTATTCAAATGTGGTGTTATACTCTTAATTGAAAATGGGGGAAACGACGATATCTGATGACTGCCAACTACGTATCGTTTAGCATCTCTCGACGCACCGACGCATATCTGTTAGTTTACAGCTGTGGTTATGTTTTACTGGTACTGTTCTCTTGAAACGTAACATTTTGAATAACTGTCATTAGCGTACCCAACAATGCGAATGTTTGCTGTCGCAATGCTAGTACAGCTCTTCTCTTTCACTGGACTCTCTGATAAAGGTTTGTTTTTAATGTAGGTGGAGCCTTGAAAGATTCGGTTACTCATCGAGTACCTTTGCGATAATTCATTGCGCAACATATTACCACACAACTGCTGACGTAGCACGTCACTCAACTCACGATGCATACGCAAGATGGCCCGCAAACCAAGCCTGCATCATATAATTACAATAAGCCGTTGAGGGACGCTCACTTATCAGTCCACTGCTTCGATTCACGATCAAATTTCGAACTTGCTAATATCGTAACTGATCAACAATAAGATCAAACACTTAGTACAGAAAATGATGAGCATTCATTAAAAAATAAAGCCATAAACCCCAACTTCGCACATCATTTCGTCATGATACGCATATCTTCTTTGCCCGTCATACTGCTAAATGGAGTTTTTTCTGCATTTTAACGCACACTTTCTGTAGTCAGATAATCTTCTAGCGTCACCTCGCCTTTTACCTTGATTTAAAAGATAGCCATATGAATGCAGAGCACGATGTTCACAAAGACGAGTTCGGAAAATAGCCCAAAAGCCATAGCCTGGCTGTACGGCGTACCAGAGGAACGGTTTGAATTTCGGCGAGCGCATTCGCCCGGGTTGAGAGCATGCTTACATCATCTTCGGTTCCCGGGTATTGTATGTGACACCTCACTTTCAAAATTTTTCCATGATGTTAAGAGCGCATCTCTCTTTCGGGGACCAACAATGTCAAAATGCGTGCTTCATGCAAAACACGACTGGTAACTGTTGCAAACATTACCACCTTGCCAGTAGACATCATGTCAGCATAATGTTTAGTATGCGAGCTATCAATCTGCTACGAAAAACGAAGATAAATAGAATATTCTTCAGTTTCTAAACTGATTTCCTTATACTACGTTCCATTAGAGTACACTACTCATATCAGTTGTATTGGATAACTAAAATGCCTATTCACATGGAATTCCTAGGTCAAAACGTTAAAATATATCTTATACTTTGATTCCGTAATATGCCAACGTAATCCATACTCACAGCAGAGATTGGTGTCCTCCGTTCATTTGCAGGACACAGACGATGAAATTTCACATCTAATAAACCATACACAGAACACACTGATTTCGTGTTTGAAATAAATGATACAGGAAAATAATACCTATTCTTGGGAAATTTTCTATGACTAACCCCTTAGTCACTTGCAGCAATATTTTAAACCAGTAGGGGGAAGAAATTTACAAGATTCTTACAGGCACCTGGATATGTGTGTACAGAAAAAAAATTTTTTTTAATAATGAGAAACTGCACCTTTGAGATAATGGATTGTAGAAATTACAGATTTTTTTATTTTATCGCGAACAGCTTTTCACAAACCGAGATGGTTGTACCACAGCCAGTGTCTCAATCTTCGGAAGGCATTTGAATGGTATCGAGACCGTCTAAATGACAGTTTTTGCGAAAGTAGGTAAGTTTCCCGATTTAAAGGAAAATCATTTGGTACCAGTTTCGATAAAATGAAAACATTCTTCGCAAGTTGTTTTTGCACGATACTAATCGATCATCCACGTCTGATAATGTTTTGGGCTCGAGGAACAAGGATAGCAAAGGAAGTAGACTACACTACCAGAAAAAAGATTCTTAGTCACCCTGAAAGTAGTAGTTCATAGTGCTGTCTTGAACAGACAATCTGATCGCTTCTGGAAAGCGATGCCTATGCTAAATATCGAGTGAAACTTGTTTGACGACCTACAAGCTACAAACATTTGCGCTGACGAACCAATGATCCCACGTCAGCGGTGGACTACAGACGAAAGATGTTCTGGACTATCGCCAAATCGTCGTCATCTACACAAGAACAGATTCCCCAGATGAGAGTGATCAGGTGTATAAACTACCGAAACGGTCCCTACAGAGAGGCCAAAACAGAGGAAAATGGTACCAATGCCAGATACAGGTGCAAGGAAAGACTGTGGAAAGCATTTGCCTGAAAGAATGTCAGAGACGCAGGGAACATGTCTAGGGGCCTACTCTCTGGCTCAACTCATTGGCATTTGTGAGATGGTTCAAATGGCTCTGAGCATTATGGGACTTAACATCTGTGGTCATCAGTCCCCTAGAACTTAGAAATAATTAATCCTAACTAACCTAAGGACATCACACACATCCATGCCCGAGGCAGGATTCGAACCTGCGACCGTAGCAGTCGCGCGGTTCCAGACTCGAGCGTCTAGAACCGTCACACCGGCCGGCTTTGTGAGATGTATGTCATGTTAAGCGTTACTTTGTTTTAATGACAACGTCCTTCAGTAAATTTAAAACACAACTGTAATTGATTCATGTGTGTATGACAATCTTATAGCGTAACACCGGAAAATCTTTAACACTGTATTTCATTTCTGGTCACACATGAGTTAACGAGCATTTCGCACTCATTTAAATATATGGCCGAAAAAGTCAGCCTTCAGGAATTATGAAAAGAAACTCCGCCGTCCAGGACTGTGTGCCACAAAGTGCGCAGATTCACCAAGAGATGGGGAACTCACAGGCATCTACTGTCTATTGAGGCCTAAGCGCTGCAGTCTGCGAGTGAGAGACGATACCTCCGGCATAGGGAAACCCAGTAGAAGCAGTAGCAGTGTTAAATATGGCGGACGTAAGATCAGCCATAAAGGGAAACAGTTATGAAAACTATTTAATTCTGCAGTAGTGCAGGGAAATAAGCAACAGTAATTTCCATCTACCATCTTTCATAACCCCCCCATGAACCATGGACCTTGCCGTTGGTGGGGAGGCTTGCGTGTCTCAGCGATACAGATGGCCGTACCGTAGGTGCAACCACAACGGAGGGGTATCTGTTGAGAGGCCAGACAAACGTGTGGTTCCTGAAGAGGGGCAGCAGCCTTTTCAGTAGTTGCAGGGGCAACAGTCTGGATGATTGACTGATCTGGCCTTGCAACATTAACCAAAACGGCGTTGCTGTGCTGGTACTGCGAACGGCTGAAAGCAAGGGAAACTACAGCCGTAATTTTTCCCGAGGACATGCAGCTTTACTGTATGATTAAATGATGATGGCATCCTCTTGGGTAAAATATTCCGGAGGTAAAATAGTCCCCCATTCGGATCTCCGGGCGGGGACTACTCGGGAGGATGTCGTTATCAGGAGAAAGAAAACTGGCGTTCTACGGATCGGAGCGTGGAATGTCAGATCCCTTAATCGGGCAGGTAGGTTAGAAAATTTAAAAAGGGAAATGGATAGGTTAAAGTTAGATATAGTGGGAATTAGTGAAGTTCGGTGGCAGGAGGAACAAGACTTCTGGTCAGGTGATTACAGGGTTATAAACACAAAATCAAATAGGGGTAATGCAGGAGTAGGTTTAATAATGAATAGGAAAATAGGAATGCGGGTAAGCTACTACAAACAGCATAGTGAACGCATTATTGTGGCCAAGATAGATACGAAGCCCACACCTACTACAGTAGTACAAGTTTATATGCCAACTAGCTCTGCAGATGACGAAGAAATTGAAGAAATGTACGATGAAATAAAAGAAATTATTCAGATAGTGAAGGGAGACGAAAATTTAATAGTAATGGGTGACTGGAATTCGAGTGTAGGAAAAGGGAGAGAAGGAAACATAGTAGGTGAATATGGATTGGGGCTAAGAAATGAAAGAGGAAGCCGCCTAGTAGAATTTTGTACAGAGCACAACTTAGTCATAGGTAACACTTGGTTTAAGAATCATGAAAGAAGGTTGTATACGTGGAAGAACCCTGGAGATACTAAAAGGTATCAGATAGATTATATAATGGTAAGACAGAGATTTAGGAACCAGGTTTTAAGTTGTAAGACATTTCCAGGGGCAGATGTGGACTCTGACCACAATCTATTGGTTATGACCTGTAGATTAAAACTGAAGAAACTGCAAAAATGTGGGAAATTAAGGAGATGGGACCTGGATAAACTGAAAGAACCAGAGGTTGTACAGAGTTTCAGGGAGAGCATAAGGGAACAATTGACAGGAATAGGGGAAAGAAATACAGTAGAAGAAGAATGGGTAGCTCTGAGGGATGAAGTAGTGATGGCAGCAGAGGATAAAGTAGGTAAAAAGACAAGGGCTGCTAGAAATCCTTGGGTAACAGAAGAAATATTGAATTTAATTGATGAAAGGAGAAAATATAAAAATGCAGTAAATGAAGCAGGCAAAAAGGAATACAAACGTCTCAAAAATGAGATCGAGAGGAAGTGCAAAACGGCTAAACAGGGATGGCTAGAGGATAAATGTAAGGATGTAGAGGCTTATCTCACTAGGGGTAAGATAGATACTGCCTACAGGAAAATTAAAGAGACCTTTGGAGAGAAGAGAACCACGTGTATGAATATCAAGAGCTCAGATGGCAACCCAGTTGTAAGCAAAGAAGGGAAGGCAGAAAGGTGGAAGGAGTATATAGAAGGTTTATACAAGGGTGATGTACTTGAGGACAATATTATGGAAATGGAAGAGGATGTAGATGAAGACGAAATGGGTGATACGATATTGCGTGAAGAGTTTGACAGAGCACTGAAAGACCTGAGTCGGAACAAGGCTCCCGGAGTAGACAACATTCCATTAGAACTACTGACGGCCTTGGGAGAGCCAGTCATGACAAAACTCTACCAGCTGGTGAGCAAGATGTATGATACAGGCCAAATACCCTCAGACTTCAAGAAGAATATAATAATTCCAATCCCAAAGAAAGCAGGTGCTGACAGATGTGAAAATTACCGAACTATCAGTTTAATAAGTCACAGCTGCAAAATACTAACGCGAATTCTTTACAGACGAATGGAAAAACTGGTAGATGCGGACCTCGGGGAGGATCAGTTTGGATTCCGTCGAAATGTTGGAACACGTGAGGCAATACTGACCCTACGACTTATCTTAGAAGAAAGATTAAGAAAAGGCAAACCTACGTTTCTAGCATTTGTAGACTTAGAGAAAGCTTTTGACAATGTTGACTGGAATACTCTTTTTCAAATTCTAAAGGTGGCAGGGGTAAAATACAGGGAGCGAAAGGCTATTTACAATTTGTACAGAAACCAGATGGCAGTCATAAGAGTCGAGGGGCATGAAAGGGAAGCAGTGGTTGGGAAAGGAGTGAGACAGGGTTGTAGCCTCTCACCGATGTTATTCAATCTGTATATTGAGCAAGCAGTAAAGGAAACAAAAGAAAAATTTGGAGTAGGTATTAAAATTCATGGAGAAGAAATAAAATCTTTGAGGTTCGCCGATGACATTGTAATTCTGTCAGAGACGGCAAAGGACTTGGAAGAGCAGTTGAACGGAATGGACAGTGTCTTGAAAGGAGGATATAAGATGAACATCAACAAAAGCAAAACGAGGATAATGGAATGTAGTCCAATTAAATCGGGTGATGCTGAGGGAATTAGATTAGGAAATGAGACACTTAAAGTAGTAAAGGAGTTTTGCTATTTAGGAAGTAAAATAACTGATGATGGTCGAAGTAGAGAGGATATAAAATGTAGACTGGCAATGGCAAGGAAAGCGTTTCTGAAGAAGAGAAATTTGTTAACATCGAATATAGATTTAAGTGTCAGGAAGTCATTTCTGAAAATATTTGTTTGGAGTGTAGCCATGTATGGAAGTGAAACATGGACGATAACTAGTTTGGACAAGAAGAGAATAGAAGCTTTCGAAATGTGGTGCTACAGAAGAATACTGAAGATAAGGTGGATAGATCACGTAAGTAATGAGGAGGTATTGAATAGGATTGGGGAGAAGAGAAGTTTGTGGCACAACTTGACTAGAAGAAGGGATCGGTTGGTAGGACATGTTTTGAGGCATCAAGGGATCACAAATTTAGCATTGGAGGGCAGTGTGGAGGGTAAAAATCGTAGAGGGAGACCGAGAGATGAGTACACTAAGCAGATTCAGAAGGATGTAGGTTGTAGTAGGTACTGGGAGATGAAGAAGCTTGCACAGGATAGAGTAGCATGGAGAGCTGCATCAAACCAGTCTCAGGACTGAAGACCACAACAACAACAACATCTTTCATAAAATTTCATGGTGATGCAAATAGAACTTTAATATTGATCATATCTATAATAGTTTAGGATTTACTGTTAAAGTGAAATCAACAAGTTTGTAACAAAGACCTGAGTGCTAAAATCTGAACGCCTTGGTCGATCGTAACGATCATTTCATATAGAAGCGCATCATTAAAATGACAAACGCTTAACTTCCTTTACAAGATATAGTAAATTTAAATTATCAGTATTTACAGTTAAGCATAAGATCGTCATTTCCTCCACATAAAACACATTGGACGATGACAGAATGACACCTTATTTAATCATTAGGTAATAGAATATTTACTATAAAATTTAGTGCATAATAGTTACTTTTGTTCTGTATTTATCAGAAAACAGATTGTTGCAAAGCTACTGGCAGTGGCATTCAAAGCTAAGGAGGAAATTGTGATGCATTATATAAAAGAATTTGATGTTCATTATGTAATGGATATTTTTCTTTCTTTATTTAGAATGTGACAGTGGTCAAGCTTGGATTATTTAAATATGTTACAATGTAGAATAATGTAGATTAAGCTGTAGCCAACCAGACGGACGGCTTCAGGAAAGTTCCCGGGCAGAGGACAGTGGTGGTGCAGACGCCAAAGAGACAGTTCTGGTCTATGCACCAAAGGGAACAGTTGGGATGCAGAGGCGAAAGCGGACAGTTGGTCTTTAGGTAGCTAGGAAGCTACGAAGTGAAACGACTTGGAAAATTTCGCGTTGTGTGGTATCGCGGGACTTGGTCTCTGAGCGGTGAGCAGCCGCGCGCCTCGTAAATAACGAGGTGGAATATTGGACTTTTGTTTCGCGATGAGATTGTGAATGGTCGAACTCTATCAAATGGATAAGCGGTCGAGTATAACAGTAACTCGAAATACGACCACTTTCGCTATTGGTTTGCTTTCTGAATGAACATTATTCTAACCAAATCGCATAGCCTGCGTCATTTTTTGGGTCGTTAATGTAGCTATCATTATTATTATTATTATTACTGTTATTGTATGTTTGGATTCCATAGAAATATCGGAACACGTGAGACAATACTGATCCTACGACCTATCTTAGAAGGTAGACTAAGGAAAGGCAAACCTACGTTTCTAGCATTTGTAGACTTAGAGAAAGCTTTTCACAATGTTGACTGGAATACTCTTTCAAATTCTAAAGGTGGCAGGGGTAAAATACAGGGAGCGAAAGGCTATTTACAATTTCTACAGAAAGCAGACGGCAGTTATAAGAGTCGAGAGACATGAAAGGGAAGCAGTGGTTGGGAAGGGAGTGAGACAGGGTTGTAGACTCTCTCCGATGTTGTTCCATCTGAATATTAAGCAAGCAGTAAAGGAAACAAAAGAAATATTCGGAATAGATGTTAAAATCCATGGAGGAGAAATAAAAACTTTGAGGTTCGCCGATGACATTGTAATACTGCCAGAGACAGCAAAGGACCTGGAAGAGCAGTTGAACGGAATGGACAGTGTCTTAAGAGGAGGATCTACACTCCTGGAAATGGAAAAAAGAACACATTGACACCGGTGTGTCAGACCCACCATACTTGCTCCGGACACTGCGAGAGGGCTGTACAAGCAATGATCACACGCACGGCACTGCGGACACACCAGGAACCGCGGTGTTGGCCGTCGAATGGCGCTAGCTGCGCAGCATTTGTGCACCGCCGCCGTCAGTGTCAGCCAGTTTGCCGTGGCATACGGAGCTCCATCGCAGTCTTTAACAATGGTAGCATGCCGCGACAGCGTGGATGTGAACCGAATGTGCAGTTGACGGACTTTGAGCGAGGGCGTATAGTGGGCATGCGGGAGGCCGGGTGGACGTACCGCCGAATTGCTCAACACTTGGGGCGTGAGGTCTCCACAGTACATCGATGTTGTCGCCAGTGGTCGGCGGAAGGTGCACGTGCCCGTCGACCTGGGACCGGACCGCAGCGACGCACGGATGCACGCCAAGACCGTAGGATCCTACGCAGTGCCGTAGGGGACCGCACCGCCACTTCCCAGCAAATTAGGGATACTTTTGCTCCTGGGGTATCGGCGAGGACCATTCGCAACCGTCTGCATGAAGCTGGGCTACGGTCCCGCACACCGTTAGGCCGTCTTCCGCTCACGCCCCAACATCGTGCATCCCTCCTCCAGTGGTGTCGAGAGAGGCGTGCATGGAGGGACGAATGGAGACGTGTCGTCTTCAGCGATGAGAGTCGCTTCTGCCTTGGTGCCAATGATGGTCATATGCGTGTTTGGCGCCGTGCAGGTGAGCGCCACAATCAGGACTGCATACGACCGAGGCACACAGGGCGAACAACCGGCATCATGGTGTGAGGAGCGATCTCCTACACTGGCCGTACACCTCTGGTGATCGTCGAGGGGACACTGAATAGTGCACGGTACATCCAAACCGTCATTGAACCCATCGTTCTACCATTCCTAGACCGGCAAGGAAACTTGCTGTTCCAACAGGACAATGCACGTCCGCATGTATCCTGTGCCGCCCAACGTGCTCTAGAAGGTGTAAGTCAACTACCCTGGCCAGCAAGATCTCCGGATCTGTCCCCCATTGAGCATGTTTGGGACTGGATGAGGCGTCGTCTCACGCGGTCTGCACGTCCAGCACGAACGCTGGTCCAACTGAGGCGCCAGGTGGAAATGGCATGGCAAGCCGTTCCACAGGACTACATCCAGCATCTCTACGATCGTCTCCATGGGAGAATAGCAGCCTGCATTGCATCGAAAGGTGGATATACACTGTACTAGTGCCGACATTGTGCATGCTCTGTTGCCTGTGTCTATGTGCCTGTGGTTCTGTCAGTGTGATCATGTGATGAATCTGACCCCAGGAATGTGTCAATAAAGTTTCCCCTTCCTGGGACAATGAATTCACGGTGTTCTTATTTCAATTTCCAGGAGTGTATTTACCTTAATAGTGTTCAAAAGGCATATGACATCCAGTCTTACAAATTTACTGTCTCTGATGGACACACGTCCAGATCTTCCGCTCTCAAAACTCCATCTCTCTCCCCACACCCACCACTGCTGGCGGCTCACCTTCAACTGCGCAACGCTACCCGCTGTTAACAGCCAACAGCAATTGACACACTGATCAATTCAGAACACTGCGAACAACTAATTGTGTTTTGTACATGTGGCATTGTTAAGATTTATTATACGATCGTTGGAATAATCAAGCTTACCAGCTATGAAGGCGCAATAAAAACGTCGCATTCTTACATGGAAATTTATCAAACCAACTCGTATGCTCGTGTAGCTTCAGCTTCGCTCGCTATCATATAGTAGTTATTAAATAATTTCTGATACAGATATTAACTATAATTTCAGCGAGTGACATACCAGTAGCGAAATGCGTTGTGGATGTTTCTCCTGGGCCATGTGAAGTGTACTAGTAGATCCTGTTTACCAAGCACACAGGACTTTCTTCAGTCAGTCTTGGACGAACGATTTTGGCGATCTCCCACGTAGCGATATTACACACTTGCCGGCCTCATCTCCAAGCATCTGACGTAGACACGTGAGGGACGCTTACAACTTACCTCTTTGCACATCTCAACTGTACTGTCGATTCTAGAATTGGTCCAAGAAATAAGTAACATCGGAAGTGTTCCCTGAAGGGACATAGCTACTCAGACTGATTCGATCAGTACATGCAGTAATCCTGCAATGACAGTCGTATCGCGGCCGGCAGGGGTGAATGAAACAAGTCCTGTGTCAGATGTTCAGAGACGGTGTAAAAGTGCACGGCACACGGTGCCCTGACGTCAGGTGTGGTCTCAAGCTTAGCACCTCCGACGTTTCGCTTCGCGTCCTAGAAACGCACACGACTTTTAATTTACTGAGATGTGAAGTATGGCATGCAGCGCCAGCGTTCGCATATTAGTCCCAGCAGACCTGACATTTGTATTCGGGTGATTCATGTGAAAAGTTCCCGACGTTTTTCGGGCCACACGGCGGGAATATTAGTTGGCGTTAAATGCAGATGACATGAATTCAATAGTCCGGGATCCACAGTGTAAAGAGCGTGCTGAGAGTACCAAATTTCAGGCGTTGCATCTCACCACGGACAACGCAGTGGCCGATGGCCTTCACTTAACGACTGAGAGCAGCGGCGTTTACTTAGTTGTCAGTGCTGACAGACAAGCAACACTGTGTGAAATAACCGCAGAAATCAATGTGGAACATGCGACGAACGTATCCGTTAGGACCGTGCGGCGAAATTTGGCCTTATGGGCTATGGCAGTAGACCGACGCGTGCGCCTTTGCGAACAGCATGACATCACCTCTACTGGGCTCCGGACCACATTGGTTGGACCGTAGATGTCTGGAAAAATCGTGTACCTGGTCAGATGACCTAGATTTTAGACGAGAACTAATGGTAGGGCTCGAGTATGACGCAGACCTCACGAAGCCATGAACTCAAGCTGTCAAGAAGGCACTGTCCAAGTTCTTGTTGGCTTCATAATGGTGTGGTTCTGTTAACACGAAATGGTGTGGGTCCTCTGGTCTGATTGAACCGATCATCGACTGGAAACGCTTATATTCGGCTACTTGGAGACCAATTGGAGCCATTCATGGACTTCATGTCCCAAACGACGATAGAATTTTTATAGATGACAATGGGTAATGCCACCAGACTATAGTTTCGCGAATGGTTTGAAGCACATTCTGGAGAATTCAGATCGCCCGACCTAAAACCAATAGAACACTTACGGGACATAACTGAGGGGTCAGTTCGTGCACAAACTCGTGCAATGGTAACTCTTTCGCAGCTACGAACAGCTGTAGAGGCAGTATGACTCAGTTTTGCTTTAGGGGACTTCCAACGACCTACTAAGTCCACGACATGTAGGGTTGTTGCACAACGCCGGGCAAAAGAAAATGCAACACGCATGAAAGACTCGCATCGTCCCATCACTACCACCTAGTACGACTTCACGAAAAATTACTCAAGTTACGCAAAAAGATAATGTCGCACATGTTGATAGCCAAGAAAAAGAGTAAAACTCAGAGTACCAGTCGAAAGTGGCGGCTACCAACCTATTACATACATATATCGTTACTGGGTATCAGTTCCTTGCGTTATGATGTGATATACCTGGTGCCTGCACTTCCACCTTTTCCTTATTTCCGAACTGTTTGTACGCGCGCTAAATGTTTCCACGTTTTGTTTTTCCACGTGGAAGTGTTTCGCCATCCTGCACAATGAGTACTCGGTCTGACCGAATGATGTTGGCACTAGATTCACACTTAAAGTAACATGGTTAGAATACCCGTCTGCTCATATAATTCGGAAGGATAGGAACACAGCAATTGGTCGCTGTCCCTGGATTTTTGCATATCCAGATTTCAGCTGCAAATAGCCGTCTTCAGTGCTTTCTAGTGAGTCACTATCTAACAAAATCGCAGCAATACATGGCACTCTGAGTTCACTGGTGCATATGGTATGTCATATTGTGACATGTGCTGCTGCGAGTTTGTTAGTGGTGGTGGTGGTGGTGGTGGTGGTGGTCTTCAGTCCTGAGACTGGTTTGATGCAGCTCTCCGTGCTACTCTATCCTGTGCAAGCTTCATCTCCCAGTACCTACTGCAACCTACATCATCCTGAATCTGCTTAGTGTATTCATCTCTTGGTCTCCCTCTACGATTTTTACCCTCCACGCTGCCCTTCGATGCTAAATTTGTGATCCCTTGATGCCTCAAAACATGTCCTACCAACCGATCCTCCCTTGTAGTCAAGTTGTGCCACAAACTTCTCTCCTCCCCAATTCTATTCAATACCTCCTCATTAGTTACGTGATCTATCCACCTTATCTTCAGTATTCTTCTGTAGCACCACATTCCGAAAGCTTCTATTCTCTTATTGTCCAAACTATTTATTGTCCATGTTTCACTTCCATACATGGCTACACTTCATACAAATACTTTCAGAAACGACTTCCTGACATTTAAATCTATACGCGATGTTAACAAATTCCTCTTCTTCAGAAACGCTTTCCTTGCCATTGCCAGCCTACGTTTTATCTCCTCTCTACTTCGACCATCATCAGTTATTTTGCTCCCGAAATAACAAAACTCCTTTACTATTTTAAATGTCTCAATTCCTAATCTAATTCCCTCAGCATCGCACGACTTAATTAGACTACATTCCATTATCCTCATTTTGCTTTTGTTGATGCTCATCTTATATCCTCCTTTCAAGACACTGTCCATTCTACTCAACTGCTCTTCCAAGTCCTTTGCTGTCTCTGACAGAATTACGATGTCATCGGCGAACCTCAAAGTTTTTACTTCTCCATGGATTTTAATACCTACTCCAAATTTTTCTTTTGTTTCCTTTACTGCTTGCTCAATATACAGATTGAATATCATCGGGGAGAGGCTACAACCCTGTCTCACTCCCTTCCCAACCGCTGCTTCCCTTTCATGCCCCTCGACTCTTATGACTGCCATCTGGTTTCTGTACAAATTGTAAATAGCCTTTCGCTCCCTGTATTTTATCCTGCAACCTTCAGAATTTGAAAGAGTATTCCAGTCAACATTGTCAAAAGCCTTCTCTAAGTCTACAAATGCTAGAAACGTAGGTTTGCCTTTCCTTAATCTAGCTTCTAAGATAAGTCGTAGGTTCAGTATTGCCTCACGTGTTCCAATATTTCTACGGAATCCAAACTGATCTTCCCCGAGATCGGCTTCTACTAGTTTTTCTATTCGTCTATAAAGAATTCGCATTAGTATTTTGCAGCTGTGACTTATTAAACTGATAGTTCGGTAATTTTCTCATCTAACTCACTCAAAAGCACTGAGTGGCTATTTGTAGCTGAAATCTCGATAGGCGAGAACAACAAAAGTGGCACCGCGACTGATCGATATGTTCCTATCCTTCCTTTAAAGTAGTATAGAGTCGCTGTGCACACTGATTCGTTATGAAATCAAAGTTGATTCATATTTTTGTTTCACCAAATCATTGCGGCGTTTCTTGGGTGAGCGCAAGGCTGATTCCCTTCGTCCAAACCTCCGCCTTTTTATTTGTAAAAATTTATGCGCTCGCCTAACACTAGGGACTTCGCTGTATATACTTCAAAGATCATAGTCTTCTGATCTTCCTCGATGACCGAATGGAGGATTACAGAATGGTGTTCAAGGAACTAGCTTCGAAAAGGTGAATTTATAGTTCCATGGAAAAGGAACATTCAGAGAAAATCCGTCCACAGCGTCTGTGTATTCGAGATGGTATAGGTATTAAGTGTTTCCCAACCGGCCGTTTTGACCGAGCGGTTCTAGGCGCTTCAGTCGGGAACCGCGCGACTGCTACGGTCGCAGGTTCGAATCCTGTCTCGGGCATGGATGTGTGTGATGTCCTTAGGTTAGTTAGGTTTAAGTAGTTATAAGTTCTAGGGGACTGATGACCGTAGATGTTAAGTCCTATAGTGCTCAGAGCCATTTGTGTTTCTCATTGTCAGTTTGTCTACGTGCTTAGGCAGTGAAGGTCGTGTTATATCACCAGTGCTGTGGCCAAGATTGTCATTCCAAATATTTTCAACACAGTAAGCTGTAAGGTTGCCATTGAATAGTAGACGTACACGGAATACGAAAACCATCAGCATTTTTTTACATTCCATAATTTCAAACGAGAAAGTGATGTAGCTTTAGATTTAAAGCTGTTTCATTCGACTAGTATTGCACAACATAACCTGGTGTTCGTGAAGTTCCTAGGTTAGGTAATCGCAATTTACTTTCAGTCCTAAGCATGTGAGGTGTGACGCTAGACAGATATCTGCGATAAATGAGATTTGCTCTTATCGTATGTGTTTGCGTCACACATCAGCGGAAAACTACTGGTTTTTTATTGTGCCACACTTTCGATTACGTTGATTGAAATTCATTCGGTGCCATTTTGAAAGGCGTAGCCAGGTGGCACGGGAGTATGCGTTATGATGACGGTGGACGAAGCCCAGTGTGGGGCCTGCGGCGGAGAAACTCACGTTATCTTCGCTCCTCTCCCGTCTTCCTCCTCTAGCGAGCAGCGGGACTTCGTTTTCGCCTAACGGTTACCACGCTCCATTGGAGTGTCGCCGTCGAGACACCCAAACACGCCTTTGTGGACGCGACAGCTACCTTTTGGGGAGGGGAAAGAAACGAATTCTCATAGCGGAAAATACTTTCGCGAAATGACGGGGTTGAAATATAGTGCAAATTACTGCGGAACATAGGACCATTTTTCTTTGCGCTGTTTTGACTAGTTCCTCTCCTGATACAACGCACGTGGAGTAGATGACGTTCGTTCATAATTACACTACTGGCCATTAAAATTGCTGCACCACGAAGACGACGTGCTACAGGTGAAAAATTTAATCGACAGGAAGAAGCTGTGATATACAAATGATGAGCTTTTCAGATCATTCACACAAGGTTGGCTCCGGTGGCGACACCTACAACGTGCTGACATGAGGAAAGTTTCCAACCGATTTCTCATACAAAAACAGGAGTTGACCGGCGTTGCCAGGTGAAACGACGTTGTGATGACTCGTGTAAGGAGGAGAAATGCGTACCATCACGTTCCCGACTTTGATAAAGGTTACATTGTAGCCTATCGCGATTGCGGTTTATCGCATCGCGACAATGCTGCTCGCGTTGGTCGTTATCCAATGACTGTTAGCAGAATATGGAATCGGTGGGTTCAGGAGGGCAATACGGAACGCAGTATCACTAGCAGTCGAGATGACAGGCATCTTAGCCGCATGACTGTAACCGATCGTGCAGCCATGTCTCGATTCCTGAGTCAACAGATGGTGACGTTTCCAAGACAACCATCTGCACGAACAGTTCGACTTTTGCAGCAGCATAGGCTATCAGCTCGGAGACCGTGGCTGCGGTTACCCTTGACGCTGCATCACAGACAGGAGCGCCTGTGGTAGTGTACTCAACGATGGACCTGGGTGCGCGAATGGCAAAACGTCATCTTTTCGGATGAATCCAGGTTATGTTTACAGCACCATTATCGTCGCATTCGTGTTTGGCGACATCGCGGTGAACGCACATCGGAAGCGTGTATCCGTCATCGCCATACTGGCGTATCACCCGGCGTGGTGGTATGGGGTGTCATTGGTTACACGTCTGTCACTTCTTTTTCGCATTGACGGCACTTTGAACAGTGGACGTTACATTTCAGATGTTACGACCCGTGGCTCTACCCTTCATTCGATCCCTGCGAAACCTTACATTTCAGCAGGATAATGCACGGCCGCATGTTGCAGGTACTGTATGGGCCTTTCTGGACACAGAAAATGTTCGACTGCTGCCCTGGCCAGCACATTCTCCAGATCTCTCACCAACTGAAAACGTCTGGTCGTTCGTCCAAGACTGACTGAATAAAGTCCTGCGTGCTTGGTAAACAGGATGTACTAGTACACTTCACATGGCCCAGGAGAAACATCCACAACGCATTTCGCTACTGGTATGTCACTCGCTGAAATTATAGTTAATATCTGTATCAGAAATTATTTAATAACTACTATGGTGGCCGAGCAACTGGCTCGTCACAGTACGCCAGTCACCACTCTTGATGAACTGTGGTATCGTGTTCAAGCTGCATGGGCAGCTGTACCTGTACACGCCATTCATGCTCTGACTCAATGCCCAGGCGTATCAAGGCGGTTATTACGGCCATAGGTGGTTGTTTGGGATACTGATCTCAGTATCTATGCACCCAAATTGCGTGAAAATGTAATCACATGTCAGTTGTAGTATAATATATTTGTGCAATGAATACCCGCTTATCATCTGCATTTTTTTCTTGGAGTAGCAATTTTAATGGCCAGTAGTGAATTATAAGAGGCATACAATAGTTCTCTCCTGGTTTCTTTCACCATCTCATTTAGGGAAGATTTTAGGCGGGCGAAATATTTTACAATGCCGAATAAAGTGGCACGCGCTGGCAATTGAGCATATTATCGAAACTTCACGTTCACAAGTCATGGTTGCAAATTTACTGGCAGGGTTTCTCTGTAGAAGGACGGAATAAAAGGTAGAAGCAGACATCTGTTAATCAGTGTGGGCTCCAGAGGACTGTAGGAACATGGATGACAGTAATGACGTCATGACCTAGTAACTAAACTCCACAAGCCAACATCACAACAACAGTATTTTATTGGATGACTGATTACGACAAGCTATGCTGTAATCGGATCTTAACTTCTCTACAAATTATCCATCAGTGTTCAATCGATTCACACTGCATATGCACCCCCTCACGATCATGAAGATCACTAGACATCGGCATTTCAAATGGAGAAGTATTACGTACAAACATAAACGTAACTGTATTGTGTCGATTGCTAACGTTGTTGCACATTAATAGCTGGCAACGCAGCATAGTTTTGTGGAAACAGGTCATACAATAATAGTGTTCTAGCAATCGTGGCTTGTGACGTTTTCTTCAGTTACCATACGCTGTAGACCGTCCCCAGATAGACCATGTCAGGAACGTATAACGCTAGCACTTCTCATAACTGATAACTGGAGAAATGCAAATCTACATTCACAGCACTTGCATATTTGGAGAAAGCTTTTGATAACGTTGACTGCAATACTCTCTTCCAAATTTTGAATATGGCAGAGATAAAGTACAGGAGCGAAACTTTATTTAAACTTGTACAGAAACCAGACTACAGCTAAGAGTCGAAGGGAATGAAAGGGAAGCAATAATTCAGAAGAGTGATACAGGATTGTACCCTACCCAGTTTGTACATTGAATAACCTGTAACAGAATCGAAAGTGGAATTGGGAAAGGGAATTAAAGTCCGGCGAGAAACAACAAACGTCGAGGCTAGCAAATGAGATGGTAATTTTGGCAGAGAGTGCTACTGCTTGGAAGAGCAGCTGAATGGAACGGATACTACCTTGAAGAGGTTATAAACTGAATGTCAAGAAAAAACAGTGGCAATGGATAGTAGCTGAATTAGTGTCTCCGTCCGAACAGACCTTGGAAGGCCGCCGTGTCATCGTCAACCCACAGGCGTCACTGCATGCGGAAACGGAGGGGCATGCGCTCAGCACGCCGCTTTCCCCGCCCTATGTCAGTTTAAGACCAGAGCCGCTACTTCTCAGGCAAGTAGCTCCTCATTTTGCCTCACCAGGGCTGAGTGCAACCCGCTTACCAACAGCGCTCGGCAGACCGGATGATCACCCATCCAACTGCTAGCCCACCCCGACAGCGCTTAACTCCAGTGATCTGACGGGAACCGGTGTTACCACTGAGGCAAGGCCGTTGGCTGGTTATAAAATGATATACTTGTACTAAACTGGTTTTGCCGTTTGGGTGGAAAAAAACTGGCGATATCAGAAGTAAAGATGATATAAATTGCAGAAAGCTATTTAGAAAACATTTTTTAAACGTCGCATATAGATGTTTCAGGAAGTCTCTTTGAAAGTATTCGTCTGGGTTGTTGTCATGTGCATAAATTAAACATGGATGATGAACCTTTAATACAAGAACGGAATGGAAGCTTTTGAAGTGTAATGGTGCAGATAAATGCTTAAGATTAGATGGGTGGATCGAACAACTAAAGTGGGGGTGGGGTGGAGGGGTACTGAATGTAGCTGGGGTGAAGATAACCTTACGGAGTAACCTGACTGAAAGAGGGGGTAGGTTGATAGGTCACATCCTGAGCCATCAAAGAATAGTTGATTCAGTAATTAAGGGACATTTGTGTGTAAATTTTTTAGAGGGAGACCAATATTCGACTACTCTGCCTTTGAAATACGTCAACAGTGCGTTGGTGAAAAGGGGTGCACAGAATAGTGTCGAGAGCTGCATCCAACCAATGTTTAGAGAAAGTATCAAATTTTGTGTCCTGCATCAGTGACAGCTTCGTGTGTGAAATTGTCAGATTTCATGGCGTTTCAAAGCGAACTGTCCCAACGCTTCCTAAAGGAATGGTGTACTGTGAAGACGACTGAATAAATTAGAGATCCCAACAAACCAAGGAGTGCTGTCACTCCGTCAGTGATTGTCTCAAACAGAACGGGAAATACTGAGGTCAGAGAATGCGGGTCAATCTCAGTTTTCGAAACATGGTCAAGAGAACTGCATGCAACCGACATCAGGAGTGGGGTACTCGCGGAAGGCCGTTATCACAGCATCACATCAAGCTGCACCTCTTCAATAAGCCAAAAAACACAAAACCGAACGCTGACTGGAGGTATGTAGTGTAATCTGACGAACCGCGAATTTGCTTTTCGAATGATGCAAGTCATAGATTGCACCCACGGTTCTCAACTTGCTGAGTGTGGAGGGTGTAGTCCTGGCCAGAGGTGGTTTCATGATCTCTGATCTCGTATCTTGGTGAAGGGTGATGGTAGGGATGGGGCGGGGGGGGGGGGGGGGGAGAGGAAAGAAAGAGAGAGAGAGAGAGGGGGGGGGGAGGCTTTAGCGCCATGAATTGGGCTCGCTCATGCACTTTACCCTTTGACCCTTTGCCATAGACGTGAGACTGAATGTTTCAGTATTCCTGGTAAAAAAAAGATTGCCCTATATTCCTCTATTTTTGTCATGAGTGTTAGCGTGGATGCTTGCGTTCCCAGTTTTATTCCGCTACATAACCCAATATGAAGCCACTTTTACACTATCGACTTCGTTCTCGCTTTTCACTCCTCAGGACAAGCGAGTCTACTGCAGCGACCCTGGCGGTTTATCCCTGCACTGATTGTAGTCTGTCTCCAGTGATTATCGGTGAAAGACTGTGAGGGGCTACACTTTTCATGAAAAAATTGGAAATACAAAATGTACTAACAATCCATAACCTTCACTGAACAAAGCAAAAGGCATAATGGATGTTGTTTCAGAGGTCGCGTGGAATATTCACTACATCCTGAGAACTGAAAGATTAGAATAGACAAGTAATTGTTGGACAAAACACGTACTTGCAAACATATCAAACAATATCTAAAACCTAGAAAATAGCTCCTCCTTACTTTATCCTTTGTATCTGGTTTTCATGCAAAGTGCCAAATATTATCTACCATTGTTATTCCCGGCAAATAAGACTCTTTCACTGTTGAAATCATTTTCATCAAACACTTTTTCACTTATTTTGCGTATATGTGTAAAATGAAAAGAACTTCTTGCTTTCAGTTAGTTCGTGTCTCTTGTTGGATTGTATCAGTAGGAAAATATCTGGGCATTCTGCAAAGCTTTCCCATATGGGACGACGACAAAACGAACACAATATAGATCAAAAAGATGCGATAGCACAGTATCCATTGCTCTAACAGGAATTATCTCGGCCAGAACATGTTAACACTTCGGTGTTAGCAGACGCCTCCACAGACGCACGTTTCTGCGCGTGCGCTGTGTGTAACATACAACGAAATTAGAACTCCACACTCGGAACAATCTGTAGATACTTGACGTCATGACATACTCGCTACGTCGTTCGTTGCTGATTTACACGGATGAAGAAAGACACAACATTAAGAGGACACAGTCGTGAGGGACCTCCCATAAGGAATCAATGCTAAAACGATCGAACGTCAGGTACGCTTTCTGAAGTAACTAATGGAGATAAAGACCTGAAACTTTTACAGTGTACAGCTGAAACATCATTCTCAAATCACATAAAAATGGCGAATGTATTTTATGTATTTCATGAGTAACCATTTTTTTGTTCTATAAGACAAAAAATTAACTTCTCTAAACAACTTGGAGCATGTAAATCTGTTCTTTTTATCACTACTGGTCTATTTTTTATCTAATCATCGTTGTATTAACAAGAGATACTGTATGTCTGATGTCTGTAGCAGTCATACTTTTTTGAGAAAAGTGTACCAGAAGGTCAAAAAATGTAGTTTTGAGAAAAATGGCATTACAGTTTTACATGCAAGAAAGTAATGTACAATGTCATACAGACCCACTTTTAAAACATTCCAGGGCTATACTTTGGCTCAGCTTCTTGATCTTTACCTTCTTTTTTTGTCTTCTGGCTATCCTGGCCTCCTTGGTAGCATTTCCTGCAGAAATATCAGCATAACGGATACGGTCCATGTCAATCTTTTTCAGTCCCCCTTTCAGTATTGATACCATCCTTTTTTCCCAAGACTTAATACATCAGTCTTCTTTGACACACGAGCATTGAAGCACATCACTGCATCATGAACACCAAATTTTAGTGTTTCTTTTCTAACGAAAACCGTTTTTGGTAGCCTTGTCCAAATGACAGAAGTCAAACTTTCATTTGGGTTTTGAGTTTTTCCGTGGATACTTTTTCAAGAGGTCTTGTTGGCTAAGGTCTCTGAAAATAGGTTTCACAGCTAGCAGGATTTTTTCTGGAATTGAATGTTTGTGCTTATAGCAGGAAGATGTAGCTGGGATGTTGAATTTGCACCAGCTGTCAGGTCCCCGTGGGCAAAGGTTATGTTGTGGTTCCTCATCTGTTGAAATTTTATGAAATAATATAGCCCAGATGGCTCGCCTCATGCTTCTACATTGTTGCAGTTACACTCCTGGAAATGGAAAAAAGAACACATGGACACCGGTGTGTCAGACCCACCATACTTGCTGCGGACACTGCGAGAGGGCTGTACAATCAATGATCACACGCACGGCACAGCGGACACATCAGGAACCGCGGTGTTGGGCGTCGAATGGCGCTAGCTGCGCAGCATTTGTGCACCGCCGCCGTCAATGTCAGCCAGGTTGCCGTGGCATACGGAGCTCCATTGCAGTCTTTAACACTGGTAGCATGCCGCGACAGTGTGGACGTGAACCGTATGTGCAGTTGACGGACTTTGAGCGAGGGCGTATAGTGGGCATGCGGGAGGCCGGGTGGACATACCGCCGAATTGCTCAACACGTGGGGCGTGAGGTCTCCACAGTACATCGATGTTGTCGCCAGTGGTCGGCGGAAGGTGCACGTGCCCGTCGACCTGGGACCGGACCGCAGCGACGCACTGATGCACGCCAAGACCGTAGGATCCTACGCAGTGCCGTAGGGGACCGCACCGCCACTTCCCAGCAAATTAGGGACACTGTTGCTCCAGGGGTATCGGCGAGGACCATTCGCAACCGTCTCCATGAAGCTGGGCTACGGTCCCGCACACCGTTAGGCCGTTTTCCACTCACGCCCCAACATCGTGCAGCCTATCTCCAGTGGTGTCGCGACAGGCGTGAATGGAGGGACGAATGGAGACGTGTCGTCTTCAGCGATGAGAGTCGCTTCTGCCTTGGTGCCAATGATGGTCGTATGCGTGTTTGGCGCCGTACAGGTGAGCACCACAATCAGGACTGCATACGACCGAGGCACACAGGCCAACACCCGGCATCATGGTGTGGGGAGCGATCTCCTACACTGGCCGTACACCTCTGGTGATAGTCGAGGGGACACTGAATAGTGCACGGTACATGCAAACCGTCATCGAACCCATCGTTCTACCATTCCTAGACCGACAAGGGAACTTGCTGTTCCAACAGGACAATGCACGTCCGCATGTATCCCGTGCCACCCAACGTGCTCTAGAAGGTGTAAGTCAACTACCCTGGCCAGCAAGATCTCCGGATCTGTCCCCCATTGAGCATGTTTGGGACTGCATGAAGCGCCGTCTCACGTGGTCTGCACGTCCAGCACGAACGCTGGTCCAACTGAGGCGCCAGGTGGAAATGGCATGGCAAGCCGTTCCACAGGACTACATCTAGCATCTCTACGATCGTCTCCATGGCAGAATAGCAGCCTGCATTGCTGCGAAAGGTGGATATACACTGTACTAGTGCCGACATTGTGCATGCTCTGTTGCCTGTGTCTATGTGCCTGTGGTTCTGTCAGTGTGATCATGTGATGTATCTGACCCCAGGAATGTGTCAATAAAGTTTCCCCTTCCTGGGAAAATGAATTCACCGTGTTCTTATTTCAATTTCCAGGAGTGTATTTCTAATTGCCATACCATAATAAGTCTGAATCCTGTCTATTTCAGCCTTTCAGGCCCCCTTTACCATCTAACTTTTTTTCCTTACGTATCCTTAGAAGTCGTGATCCAATTCTTTTCTGTACGTGTCTTAAACATTCCAGTTCATTAATTTTGACTCTAGGCTCATAAGGTTTATCTTCTACAACTTTCTGATAAGCCTTACTGTCCCCGTCCCCAACACAGTCTGTATAGAGGACACCTCTTGACTGCACAGATCTTTTGAAAATGTTAGCAACACCAGCCACTTCCATGCCTCCACTAGAGCCATCATAGTCCTTTTTGCACACATGTTGTATAGTGGGATTTTTGCTACAGATGTCACAGAACTTAGTAATAATTTCAATATCCGAAACCTTCCCAGTATCAAAAGAAGTTGCTGACACAATGCCATTTAGGGATGTATGCCCACGTTTCTGCCAGCTGCCATCAAAACCAGCAGAAATTTGCCTTGGAGATTTCGTATCATTCAACTGAACTGCTTCTTTGACTGTTTTCAACATTGTGATTCACTTACCTCAGCTACAAATGCACCAATAGTCTTGTTGTAAACATCAAACTTTCTTGGGGGTGGAGGAATTTTCATCACTGCACAAAGAATAGCACCTGCACTTCGCCCTTTTCCAATAGATCTAAGTGCATACACTGATCTTAGATTGTTTTCATACAATCTGCTTCATGTTACGTGGGATGACATTGTATTGGCAGTACAGCTACATTCCAAACATGTCAAAACTAAATTAAAAACAATTCCCTTGGTTTTCACCACATCTTCCTGCAAAGCAACGTTGCCACCACAGTTTTTACAATTTGTGTGTTTTTCGATAAGTTCACGTAATAACCTCATGGAGATCAGACTTTTTGTGTCAGTAACAACAGAAACACTGTTCACGCCACATATTGCATTGTCACGCATTTGAGAGGCACTTGGAAAACCGGCAGCACCTAGAAGCTTCTTGCTTGAAGCACTGACACTCCTACTGACTTCACTTTCAATATTATTTTCTTCCCTCTGTTCAAAACTAGCAGTTTCGCAGTGTATTTTTACGTATTTATTTCCACGAAACTTAGGCTTCCTTATTCTACCCATTACGTTATAACGTTTCACAAAATCATTACATTTGTATCACTAAAACGTAAACAACTAGGATGAAGAAACTGCAAACGATAGTCGACAATGCAGACAGGCTGGCAAACATCAGAATAACAATTCTCTCTTGCAACCCAAATAAAGAGTATTTATATCCGTGGAACATTGTTGTACTATAGTCAACGCTGACTACTACGCAAGACACAGCAAAAATGGATATCTCTAGTTACCATGCTTCACGAACAAATTAATAACTCCGAATCTAATAATCAGATTTGTATCAAACAAACGGCATTTTGTAGCCAAATAATTGGAGCATAGATTAAGACTAAAAAAAATTGATTTTTTCAGCCTGTTCGCGACAGTCTCCCCATAAGAGTAGTCGATTTTCACCAGAAAGTCGCTCGTAGGAAACTGGCTTTAGGCCACAGATAATGTCTGTCATTTGGAGCAGTGTGTGAAACGTAGCAGTAAACAGTCTGTGCAATGTGATACCTCAGCGGGATATACTCCACCAAAGAGGGGCTTCAAGCTGTATATGGTATGTCGGAAGGAAGTAGTGAACGCTCCACTTCGGGGTCGAGGCTATTATCTAGGCTATGGACGTTGTTACGCGACATTTGCTCGATTAGCCGTACGAGTGACTTTTTGTCCGGTATTGTTACAGTGACACATGAAAGAGCCCAGACGGCGGAGGCCGGAGTATGTGTTCGCGGAACCGAAGCAGACTAGTAAGGCTGTTGTCCGCTAGCGCAGTCATGCATGACCTTGGTCGACGGTAGAGGTGCGCCTGACTGTAGACGGCGGCTCGGGAAAGGAAAAGGAAAGGGAGCGAGGCCGAACACGCGTGGAGGACTGCGCCTTCCCCAGCAGTGGGCAACGTAGCACGGCGTAGAGCAGTCCGTCGCCATTGTGTTAAGAAATAATAAAAGGTCACTTCAGTTTAACTTCTGTAGACATGCTACGCAGCCAAGTCGGTAGGCTGGTGGGCAGAAGTTGTATGCACTATGAAACTGGAAAAAGGTGGGAGATGGGAGCTGGATAAACTGAAAGAACCAGAGGTTGTACAGAGTTTCAAGGAGAGCATAAGGGAACAATTGACAGCAATGGGGGAAAGAAACGCAATAGAAGAAGAATGGGTAGCTCAGGGATGAAGTAGTGAAGGCAGCAGAGGACAAAGTAGGTAAAAAGACGAGGGCTGCTAGAAATCCTTGGGTAAGAGAAGAAATATTGAATTTAATTGATGAAAGGAGAAAATATAAAAATGCAGTAAATGAAGCAGGCAAAAAGAAATACAAACGTCTCAAAAATGAGATCGACAGGAAGTGCAAAATGGCTAATCAGGAATGGCTAGAGGACAAATGTAAGGATGTAAAAGCTTATCTCACTAGGGGTAAGATAGATACTGCCTACAGGAAAATTAGAGAGACCTTTGGAGATAAGAGAACCACTTGTATCAACATCAAGAGCTCAGATGGATACCCAGTTCTAAGCAAAGAAGATGAAGCAGAAAGGTGGAAGGAGTATATAGAGGGTCTATACAAGGGCGATGTACTTGAGGACAATATTATGGAAATGGAAGAGGATGTAGATGAAGATGAAATGGGAGATACGATACTGCGTGAAGAGTTTGACAGAGCACTGAAAGACCTGAGTCGAAACAAGGCACCCGGAATAGACAACATTCCATTGGAACTACTGACGGCCTCGGGAGAGACAGTCCTGACAAAACTCTACCATCTGGTGAGCAAGATGTATGAGACAGGCGAAATACCCTCAGACTTCAGGAAGAATGTAATAATTCCAATCCCAAAGAAAGCAGGTGCTGACGGATGAGAAAATTACCGAACTATCAGTTTAATAAGTCACAATTGCAAAATACTAACACGAATTCTTTACAGACGACTGGAAAAACTGGTAGAAGCCGACCTTGGCAAAGATCAGTTTACATTCCGCAGAAATGTCAGAACACATAAGGCAATACTGCCCCTACGACTCATCTTAGAAAATAGATTAAGGAAAGGGAAACCTACGTTTCTAGCATTTGTAGACATAGAGAAAGCTTTTGACAATGTTGACTGGAATACTCTCTTTCAAATTCTGAAGGTGGCAGGGGTAAAATACAGGGAGCGAAAGGCTATTTACAATTTGTACAGAAAGCAGACGGCAGTTAAGAGTCGAGGGGTATGAAAGGGAAGCAGTGGTTGGGAAGGGAGTGAGACAGGGTTGTAGCCTCTCCCCAATGCTACTCAATCTGTATATTGAGCAAGCAGTAAAGGAAACAAAAGAAAAGTTCAGAGTAGGTATTAAAATCCATGTAGAAGAAATAAAAACTTTGAGGTTTGCTGATGACATTAGAATTCAGAGACAGCAAAGGACTTGGAAGAGCAGTTGAATGGAATGGACAGTGTCTTGAAAGGAGGGTATAAGTTGAACATCAACAAGAGCAAAACGAGGATAATGGAATTTTGTCGAATTAAATCGGGTGATACTGGGGCAATTAAATTAGAAAATGAGACACTTAAAGTAGCAAAGGAGTTTTGCTATTTGGGGAGCAAAATAACTGATGATGGTCGAAGTAGAGAGGATATAAAATATAGACTGGCAATGGTAAGGAAAGCGTTTCTGAAGAAGAGAAGTTTGTTAACATCGAGTATAGATTTAAGTGTCAGGAAGTCGTTTCTGAAAGTATTTGTATGGAGTGTAGCCATGTATGGAAGTGAAATATTTACGATGAATAGTTTGGACAAGACAAGAATAGAAGATTTTGAAATGTGGTGATACAGAAGAATGCTGAAGATTACATTGAATAGATCACATAACTAATGAGAAAGTATTGAATAGGATTGGGGAGAAGAGAAGTTTGTGGCACAACTTGACTAGAAGAAGGGATCGGTTGGTAGGACATGTTCTGAGGCATCAAGGGATCACCAGTTTAGTATTGGAGGGCTAAAATCGTAGAGGGAGACCAAGAGATGAATACACTAAACAGATGCAGGATGATGTAGGCTGCAGTAGGTACTGGTAGATGAAGCAGCTTGCACCGGATAGAGTAGCATGGAGAGTTGCATCAAACCAGTCTCCGGACTGAAGACCACAACAACAAAATGATTAGATATTACACTGTATGCCACATAAACGTCTATGCGAAACTTGGTTTAATCAAGCAGTTCTTTCCCTATTCACGCTCTTTTTTTTTTCACCTATATGCTTCCATTGGGTCACGTGTTATGTCTGTAAAAAGATTCGTTGACTGATTTTTCTACTCATTATTTTTTGCAATGTAATGAAACATTGTAATCTAGTATCCGAGAAAACCATTATAAAGTCTTCATTTTCAGTCTTTCGCCAGCAGATTCCTCTGACATAGCTCTTCTGACTCGATCTTCTTATAGTGTTGGGGTTTCTCTATCAGCTGTAATTCATTCCATCATCATCATCATCATCATCTTAGGTCACCTGTGTTCTCACACAGCATACATGCCCATACTGTGTCATTAGCTCAGATTCTATCCATTACAATGATACCGAGGTTCTTTCTCTCGTATGACTACCTTTTTAATTTCATCCTGTAGTGTCGACCTACAGCGAGACCCCCAGATCTCACCCCCATTGACAATAAGTTCCTCCTAATATTTTATTTCCCACGTTCCTGCAAGATACGTTGCTATACTATCTCTGTTTTAAATGTTTTTATCTTTATATCTGATCTAACACGTGTGCTCCATAAAACTGTATTTTTGTTGCTTGTCTACTTAGGAGAATGCAGTTCCTAATTTCGCCCTTACTGGATCTATCTATGTTGCTAATGACTCGCGAATACACCGGAGTGAAAGACTTAATGACGAAAGTAACTTCCGCATGGTGTCACTCCGAAACATAGCTCGACGAAACTTGGACCATACATAAAAGTAACTGCTCCAGTATGTTCAGAAGGATAACGGTAAGAAACAATGGGACGAACAAACCACACTTTTCATTCAAAGAGTAACTACAATGAAGTCGCTGCTATTGATGGTGATCCTGTCTTTGACGCTGAAAGAGGCGGGGTATGGTCCTTCATAGGACGTATGATCACCAGGGACAACAATGCATGCTCTGCAATGTTCTCCCCTGCTGGTCACAATCTTGGAAGAGTTCTTGTCGTAGTGCGTTCTGTTCCTCCACCAACCGCTGGGCGGTCGTTTGTGCATGTGGATACTAGTAGAGCTAAGAGTGCGCCACCCCACATTCCATTGTTGCCAAATTTATTCAAGATGGTGACGATGACGTCATCCAAGATGGCGGCATGTAGACTTGCCAACAGTGCATGATGTCATCCAAGATGACGGCTTTTGGTGGGAAGTTTGAATTTTGGTGGGATGATAGAGCAATTAGCCCACCACCTCTAACCTAACCCTCCAGAAAAAACTGGCGGGAAATTCAAATTCCAACAGGATAACGCGTCACACCTAACCTGCAAACCCCCTAGAAAATGGCAGCTTGTTCAAATTCCAGCACAATAATGGCGGGAAAACAAGACTTGTCTTTATTATTTAAGCACTATCATGCAGATGTGTTCGCTCCTGGGTCTGGACAGCAACTGACCGGGCAGATTCGACTGTCCAGCAAACAACTTCGGCGCCAACCGACCTAAGGCTGCGACGTGAGCGGTCGGACGGTCGTGGGCCGGTGAGGCGGTGCGAGATAAAGCGGACTATCTTGTGTCATCACCTGACGTCGCTGTGGCGTCCTCTGGTGTTGACAATATGAACTAAACCACTTGAGCTCTGGAGCTCGTGGTGGACACATTCGGTGCAGCCATCTTGAATAACTGTACTTGTCATGATCTAACGTCATGAGAGTGCACTCTGGTGGCACCAATTTGAACTATGTCAGTTGCAGTCTAGACCCAGGGGCGAACACATTTGCATGATATTGTTTAAATAATAATGAAAAGACCGGTTTTCCCGCCATTATCGTGCTGGAATTTGAACTTGCCGCCATTTTCTAGGGGGTTGGGGGTTAGGTTAGTGTATGTAGCCCAATTGGTGTATTTTCCCGCAGTTTTTGTGGTGTGACGCATTATCCTGCTGGAATTTGAATTATCCGCCGATTTTTTTTCTGAAGGGTTAGGTTATTGGGGGTAGCCCAACTGCCCTATCTTCCCGCCAAAATCCGCTATCTTGGATGACGTCATCGTCGCCATCTTGAATAAATTTGGCAATAATGGAATGTGGGGTGGCCACAGGTAGCTCTACTGCTGTGGATGTGCTGCAAAACGTCTCTCTAACACATTTTGCACGTCGTAGATGCGTTTTAAATCTGAGAACGGACAGGCCAGTCCATTCGCCGAATCGCAGTGACTTCCGTGCGCCTATTGTCTTTCAATAGAAGAGTCGTTTTAGTCTTCTTCCATATTTCTTCGTTACCTTCTGTACTATACTGTAGCAGTTATATTGACTGTAAAGTTTCATTGAGCTGTGTTACTTAACAGTGACACATCGTGCGAAACTTAATTACGCCCATAACTTTCGCACAACAGTGTATTTGTAAGAAGGCCAAAGACGTTACGACTCGAAAACCTAACGCCAGGTCCTGACCCACTCCTCAAGGAACCAAATACTGTTTCGTTGCAATCAGTGGTTAAACCCCAAATTTCTAACCTCGTAGTTTGTCATCTTCCATCCTCTGGAAAGGTATTTTTGTGTCTACTTCAACATTGAAAGTTGTACCACTATTTAAATCTCTTAACACCTTGACATGTAAACGACTCTCCATTCTCTAACACTGCAGTTCATAATTTGCACAGTGAAATGCTGATTATCTGCGGCATATGTTACTTTTTAGGCCCAAAAACTTGCGTGTAGTCTACTTTTAATGAGGTTACTCACCTTCATGTAAATCATTTATGACTTGGCGCTAACAAGATAAGATGCTGTCTGACACTGTGATCTATAAAGTTTTCTGCACAAAACAATTCTAACCTCTAAAAAAATCGTCTTTGCACAAAAACTTACTCTTTGCTTAGCAGATGGTGGTATGCGCTCGTTAACTATTCTTGTGACGTGGATAAAAACTGGTTAGGGATGATTCTCTTGAAGGTGAGGAAACACATCAAAAGTAGATGCACATACTAGTTTATTGACCCAAAATAAGACAAAACGTGGAAAACTTCTAAAACTCAATTTCACAGAAATGTTGAGCAACAGATGGCACCTTCACTTAAACAGGACTGGAATAAAGATATCTTCGGTATGCAGCAGAAGACTGATGCCAAACACCACATTTATTTCAAAATAGAACAGCAGCTTAGAAATTCGGCAAGGTGTGTGATGAAATAAAATGAGTGCACTGAACACAATGTAAGTTTACCTGCGACCCTATATTAGTATAGGCTGTGATCGTGGTTAAGTCAGTGTTTGAACAGTTCAACGATTTAAACATGTTCTCGCAAATTAGTGTGTGCTACTATGGTTAACTGACTATTAAAAACTTTTAACATTTCTGTGGAGCAAACATCTGTTTAGATAGTCACCTACACCACGATAGGGCTAGTAACCTCTGAAATATTCTGGAAATGGAACGAATTCGGCTTCTCGAAACACACAATACTAAAGATGAAATATCCTTTCGAGCAGTGCAAACGAGTGATTTTAATGTAGTGATTATAAATACACCAAGCTACGGCAAAAGTAAATATTCGCTTGTCTATCGGGCATCATCCTTGAAACGACCATCTTTATTTCTTTACAACAGTGCTCTGTAAGTACATGTACAACGCCACTAACGCAGATAGTGCCATGTCCGTACTATTGGAGAAGATAACTTGTTCTGCGAACTGTAGGAGCTGTGTCCCCCCCCCCCCCCTCCCCCCCGCTCCTCGCCTTACATTCTCCTGAAATTCAGTACTAGTCTTCCCCCCGCAGCTTATTCGACTAAAGAGGCATATTGCGAATCCAAATCTTATTCCAGATGGACGGTCTTCAGTATCAACGAGGTGGTGCCCAGGTTGGGATTTCTCGTCGTTTCCCTAAACTGATTCATGTGGCCGTCAGCTGATGTCCTTAAGAAAAGGCACTGTTAGTTTACTGGCCCATCCTCGTCATGTCCCAGCTAGCATTGTCTCTGATGACATCGGCGTCGACTGGAATTGTCATACAATTACCTTCCTTCCTTTTTAGAGGGGGGAGAACTTGCAGCTTAGTCGTAATATTTTATCTCGAACTTACTTTTGCTCTTGCACTTACCTTCTTGCTACCCGCATTTGCAGATTTGTAGGTTACTCGGTATAATTTCGCACATTTCATTGCGCCCTGCTGGCTCTATCAGGCCAGAAAAGACTGTTCCCTTGTTAGATCGTGTCGTACTTTTCTCCACATTGCCCCCTTTCTACCCTACTGTCGTGTAGCGAACGTGCGCAAGCGCCCACACACAGCTGTTGTTTGCCCTGACACTGTTCTACCTCCATTACAGACATACTTAATTTGAAGCGTGTGCTAACCTTCGTTTCTCGGAGTAAGCACTTCAGAGAATCACGTTTCGCCCCGCTCGTTAGTGAAAAGCTGTTGTGCCTGCAAGTTTCTTTGGAGCTTTACGATCACTTCGTAATAGAACCTACAAAGCCCACACAGTTACTACGGCGAGAAAGGGCGTTACATAGCTCCCCGTGCTCAATGGCATTTGCCAGCCATCACTAGAAGAGTTCGTTCCTTCAGGGACAGCTTTCCCTGTAGCGGTGTATTTAATTTTCGTTTTTCATATGTCTCGTCAATCGGCAAAAAGTTGAAACAGCTGTTTCTATTCATATTGTTCCGGTTAGGCAGCTCTATTATAGTATGGTGAGAGCTTCCTAAAAAAGTCCTGTGCTGTAAATATTTGACGAGAAAGGAAGGAACTGTCATAATCACTGCTCATTGTCGCTTGTAGAAAGAAATACACAACTTTGGTGTTGTCAGGAACTCAGCTAAAAGCAAATCTACAAGCGTACAGGTTTTTAAATGATTTCCTGCTCGTTCATAATTAACATGGAGATTAAGTTGGTTTTTCTTTGACGGTAACAAAATATTGGGAGCAGTACACTTAAGGGAAAGATTTTACTCTGCAGTATTCTTGGAGAGGCGATATCAATGACCAATTTTAACAAATTCCTGTTCAGTATAAAAATTGTGTGTAGCTCACAGCATCAGAGGGAGGCTTGGCGTCAAGAAAAAAAAAAACTTACAGGTGGAAGTTCAGCACGGACTCAAACGTCTACAGCTTGCTACTGCTCACACTTTTCAGCTATCGCTGTTCATACTTGTAATCGGACAAGAGTATCGAGAATGTCCGACAGAAGTGTTCAGAACGTAAGGGAATCGTAGCTTAGACTAGGAGGAAGAGGGTAGGTTGGTAAATTAAATATTCGCATGCGATTTGAAAAAAGATACAGTATTTCTCAAATCTATCTACATCTACATCGATACTGTGCAAATCACATTAAAGTGCTTGGCAGAGGGTTCATTGAACCACCTTCATACTTTTCTATTATTACAATATCCTATAGCGCTCGGAAAGAATGAACACATACCTTTCCGTAAGAGCTCTGATTTCCCTTATTTTATCTTGGTGATCGTTCCTCCCTATGTAGGTCGGTGACAACAAAATATTTTCGCATTAGGAGGAGAATGTTGGTGATCGGAATTTCGTGAGTAGATTCCGTTGCAACGACAAACGCCTTTCTTTTAATTATGTCCAGCCCAAATCCTGTATCATTTCTGTGACTCTCTCTCCCATATTTCGCAATAATACAAATCGTGCTGCCTTTCTTGGAACTTTTTCGATGTACTCCGTCAGTCTCATCTGGTAAGGATCCCACTCCGCGCAGCAATATTCTGAAAGAGGACGGACAAGCGTAGTGTAGACAGTCTCCTTAGTAGGTCTGTTACATTTTCTAAGTGTCCTGCCAATAAAACGCAGTCTTTGGTTAGCCTTCTCTACAACATTTTCTGTGTGTTCCTTCCAATTTAAGTTGTTCGTAATTGTAATACCTAGGTATTTAGTTGAATTTATGGCTTTTAGATTAGGCTGATTTATCGTGTAACCGAAGTTTAACGGATTCCTTCTAGCACTCAGGTGTATGACCTCACTCTTTCCGTTATTTAGGGCCAATTTCCACTTTTCGCACCATTAACATATCTTTTCTAAATCGTTTTGCAGTTTTTGATCTTCTGGTGACTTCATTAGTCGATAAACGACAGCGTCATAACCGAAGACGGCTGCTCAGATTGTCTCCCAAATCCTTTATATAGATAAGGAACAGCAAAGGGCCTGTAGCACTACCTTGGGGAACGCCAGAAATCACTTCTGCTTTACTCGATGGCTTTCCGTCAGTTATTACGAACTGTGACCTCTTTGACAGGAAATCGCAAATCCAGTCACATAACTGAGACGATATTCCATAAGCACGCAATTCCACTACGAGCCGCTTGTGTGGTACTGTGTCAAAAGCCTTCCGGAAATCCAGAAATAAGAAATAATCTGAAATCCCTTGTCAATAGCACTCAACACTTAATGTGAATAAAGAGCTAGTTGTGTTTCACAGGAACGATGTTCTCTAAACCCATGCTGACTGTGTGTTAATAGTCCGTTTTCTTCGAGGTAATTCATAATGCAACTACGTAACAGGAATTGCTTATATTGTGTCGTATGTCTCTTATTGTTTCACAAGCCTACAAAAACTAGCAGTTATTTTTAGGGGAGGGCCTACTAGTCAGAACCAGGTGTTGATATCTCCTAAAACAGCATTGCCGAGAAAACGTTAACACGGAAATTGAGAACCAAATGAATTCAGGTGCTGCGACAAGGTCATTGCCGTGGAATGTAACTGCAGAATTCCTTCGCCCGATAGCAATTACAGGAAGCGCGACATCTCACAAGAGCAGATAACTATTGGTGAAATATTCTGATCTCTTCCTAAAATGAGACATCAGACAGAGTTCCACTTTCCACAAGGGCTGTCACCATGCACTTCACCTTCCCAAAGGAGACAGGTGCACTGCTGCATGATTTTTTTTTTCTGGCTGATAATAACGAATTCCAGAATAATTTCGCGTTCGATACAGTTCCCCACAATCGTTTAATGAACAAAGTAGGAGCGTATGGACTATCAGACCAATTGTGTTATTGGATTGAAGAATTCCTAGATAACAGAACGCAGGATGTCATTCTCAATGCAGGTAGTCTTCCGAAGTAAGAGTAATTTCAGGTGTGCCGCAGGGGAGTGTCATAGGACCGTTGCTATTCACAATATACATAAATGACCTTGTGGATGACATCGGGAGTTCACTGAAGCTTTTTGCAGGTGATGCTGTGGTGTATCGAGAGGTTGTAACAATGGAAAATTGTACTGAAATGCAGGAGGATCTGCAGCGAATGGACGCACGGTGCAGAGAATGGCAATTGAATCTCAATGTAGACAAGTGTAATGTGCTGCGAATACATAGAAAGATAGATCCCTTATCATTTAGCTACAAAATAGCAGGTCAGCAACTGGAAGCAGTTAATTCCATAAATTATCTGAGAGTAGGCATTAGGAGTGATTTAAAATGGAATGATCATATAAAGTTGATCGTTGGTAAAGCAGATGCCAGACTGAGATTCATTGGAAGAATCCTAAGAAAATGCAATCCGAAAACATAGGAAGTAGGTTACAGTACGCTTGTTCGCCCACTGCTTGAATACTGCTCAGCGGTGTGGGATCCGCACCAGATAGGGTTGATAGAAGAGATAGAGAAGATCCAACGGAGAGCAGCGCGCTTCGTTACAGGATCATTTAGTAATCGCGAAAGCGTTACGGAGATGATAAACTCCAGTGGAAGACTCTGCAAGAGACGCTCAGTAGCTCGGTACGGGCTTTTGTTGAAGTTTCGAGAACATATCTTCACCGAGGAGTCAAGCAGTATATTGCTCCCTCCTACCTATATCTCGCGAAGAGACCATGAGGATGAAATCAGAGATATTAGAGCCCACAGAGAAGCATACCGACAATCCTTCTTTCCACGAACAATAAGAGACTGGAATAGAAATGAGAACCCATAGAGGTACTCAGGGCACCCTCCGCCACACACAGTCAGGTGTCTTGCGGAGTGTGGATGTAGATGTAGAGATTCGGGCTACCACATTCTAACAACACGGATGTGATGTTATTGGAAACGACGGCATAATTTCCTCGACAAAGTCACCCCTCCCCTCAGTCTCTCCACTGCCTTTCGTTTTTTTAATTAGCGCCCAGTCTCCACTGACCTACCGACTCGGTGTTCGCTTTCTGATTCGTGTTAGCCGTTAAAAAGAACTCGTGGGCTATCATGTAAATAACCTTTTATATTCTTCTGGGCCCGCTGCATTTCAAAGTACGCTGCTAAGTTCGCTTTTATGGCAAGTATTACACTACCAAATTTTCTTTGACAAATATATTTGATGTGGGTCAGATTGGCAAAGACGTAGCTTTTACTGAAGCCTGGCGTTTGGTACTGTAATATGGCGGCGTCAGGAAGTTTGTGTGAGATACTAACACCATTTTCTGAAACGAACCGGCGTTGTAAGCTTGACGAGGTGGTTTAAAGAATTTCTGCTGCTGAGTGATTCTTTGCGTTGTAATTGAGTGTGACACATCAGTGTAGACTCAGGTTACATATATACACGTTTAAAGCAGCCTGTAGTTTTCGTAAGAACACTCAAATGAACCACATTTGTTATCAAAGATAAATAGCACGTTCTGTTTACAGGAACACTTTCATAACGAGCGTACTTTCCTAAGAAAAACAGAAGTTCATCAGAACTCCTTAAAAGCACATCATTAAGCTACGTCTGTTAATACTAGATTATTAACCCCCTAAAATATACATAAACTATTTAACTACTGCTGCTATTTCGGATAAGACAAACCGTAATATAATTATTTAGGCTTGCATACAACACAAAAACAAAAATAGTAAGATATTTATAGTTAAGTTTACATTGAGACATGTTCCGCTCCTTGCATCTTCCGTCTGTTACACGAAAAATTAAACACGTCACATGTATTGACCATTATATCAAAATTCTAAAGGTACCTTAGTTGTTAGTTTATTCCCATTTCATACGAGCGTTCATCTCCTGATAAAACTGCTGCTCACACGTTCTTTGCGCTCGCCACCATATTGCTATTAAAGATTGCTGGCGTCAGTGACACTAATGATGTATACAGCATTGCAAGTCTAGTAATGTATGTCTGTGGGTATTACACTATCATCAAATGTCCTTTGACAAAGATCTTCGTCGTCATAGCTCCTTCAGAATGGCTGACGAGGACTTACTATTGTGCTCTGTATTTTCATGTACCACAAATGCGTTGTATTTGTGTTTGGGAGAGGAGCAGAGTAATAGAACAAAGGGAAACGTTCCTTGGTGAAACCATTGGTTTCACGGCGAAATTCTGAAAGCATTCAACAAGATCTGTCACGGGAGCTGCAAATAGAGGACCCAAGTCTTATCAAAATTTCTTGCGAATAGATGAGAGTACATTCAGTATGTGCTAAAGTCGCTTCTCATATAACGAAGCAGAACAATGACCTCAGAAATGCTATATCCGTAAAAATGGGAGTTAAGATTCCTTGCAACAGGATAAAGCTATTAGTATTTCGAGTACAGCACTCTAATACTGCAGTGCACATAGACGAAAATATCAGAAACGTGTGAAGCTATTTAGAAAACACTGTAGAAGGAATATCTGCAGGCAAATATTTGTTCAGTACATACTACAGCCATTAATAAGCCTTTTTATTTCTACAAAAGTTGTAGATCTTCCCCTGTATATCCTTTAGAGTGCTTTACAGCTAACGGCCTGAGCAATTTTTAATATCTATCTATACCTCTTGTTCTATCTGTGTATTCCGAATGCCGGAAGTTGTACAATGTTACATCTGCATCGTACATTTAAATTACGTTGTAGATATGAAGCATCATGTGAATTTCGAAGCTATCTTTATAAACATTAGTCACAGCTGTAGCGATGCTGGCGGTCCAAGCGATTACGCTTTTCCATGCAATAAACACAAGACGAATCAAGAAATGGTTCAAATGGCTCTGAGCACTATGGGACTTAACATCTGTGGTCATCAGTCCCCTAGAACTTAGAACTAATTAAACCTAACTAATCTAAGGACATCACACACATCCATGCCCGAGGCAGGATTCGAACCTGTGACCGTAGCAGTCGCGCGGTTCCGGTGTGAGCGCCTGAACCACTAGACCACCGCGGCCGGCACAAGACGAATCCTTCGATCAAAGCTAAGGCGAGGCGCTAGATTATATCAAAGAAAATTTGACCAAGGACGAACTTTGACAAAGTTCTTTATTACACTATCAAAAAGAAAATTTGATAGTATAATTCCGTCCTATTTTTACAATATGCCTATTTCGGCTGAATTGCCATTTTAAAGTTATCTGTATGAGATGAAACATAATTTGGGTACATTTCTAATTCTGTAGGTAATATTTAGATTGATTTCATTATATTACGTTTTTATATACTCCTGATGGTTTTGCCATCCATGTGATTTCCGTGGTTCTATCACTATTTGGTTGTTCTTTCAGTTCCTTTGGTGTTATTGGAGTGATAATGTTTGGTTATCACCTTATCTGACTGTGCGTAGCTTATGTGACAGATAGTCCAGCGATATTCTATGGTTTTAGACAGTTCTGTTGGATTGCTGTTATATACACTCCTGGAAATTGAAATAAGAACGCCGTGAATTCATTGTCCCAGGAAGGAGAAATTTTATTGACACATTCCTGGGGTCAGATACATCACATGATCACACTGACAGAACCACAGGCACATAGACACAGGCAACAGAGCATGCACAATGTCGGAACTAGTACAGTGTATATCCACCTTTCACAGCAATGCAGGCTGCTATTCTCCCATGGAGACGATCGTAGAGATGCTGGATGTAGTCCTGTGGAACGGCTTGCCATGCCATTTCCACCTGGCGCCTCAGTTGGACCAGCGTTCGTGCTGGACGTGCAAACCGCGTGAGACGACGCTTCATCCAGTCCCAAACATGCTCAATGGGGGACAGATCCGGAGATCTTGCTGGCCAGGGTAGTTGACTTACACCTTCTAGAGCACGTTGGGTGGCACGGGATACATGCGGACGTGCATTGTCCTGTTGGAACAGCAAGTTCCCTTGCCGGTCTAGGAATGGTAGAACGATGGGTTCGATGACGGTTTGGATGTACCGTGCACTATTCAGTGTCTCCTCGACGATCACCAGAGGTGTATGCCAGTGTAAGAGATCGCTCCCCACACCATGATGCCGGGTGTTGGCCCTGTGTGCCTCGGTCGTATGCAGTCCTGATTGTGGAGCTCACCTGCACGGCGCCAAACAAGCATTCGACCATCATTGGCACCAAGGCAGAAGCGACTCTCATCGCTGAAGACGACACGTCTCCATTCGTCCCTCCATTCACGCCTGTCGCGACACCACTGGAGGCGGGCAGTACGATGTTGGGCATGAGCGGAAGACGGCCTAACGGTGTGCGGGAGCTTCATGGAGACGGTTGCGAATGGTCCTCGCCGATACCCCAGGAGCAACAGTGTCCCCAATTTGCTGGGAAGTGGCGGTGCGGTCCCCTACGGCACTGCGTAGGATCCTACGGTCTTGGCGTGCATCCGTGCGTCGCTGCGGTCGACGTGCACGTGCACCTTCCGCCGACCACTGGCGACAACATCGATGTACTGTGGAGACCTCACGCCCCACGTGTTGAGCAATTCGGCGGTACGTCCACCCGGCCTCCCGCATGCCCACTATACGCCCTCGCTCAAAGTCCGTCAACTGCACATACGGTTCACGTCCACGCTGTCGCGGCATGCTACCAGTGTTAAAGACTGCGATGGAGCTCCGTATGCCACGGCAAATTTTGCTGACACTGACGGCAGCGGTGCACAAATGCTGCGCAGCTAGCGCCATTCGACGGCCAACACCACGGTTCCTGGTGTGTCCGCTGTGCCGTGCGTGTGATCATTGCTTGTACAGCCCTCTCGCAGTGTCTGGAGCAAGTATGGTGGGTCTGACACACCGGTGTCAATGTGTTCTTTTTTCCATTTCCAGGAGTGTAGATAGTCCTATTGCTAATGTTACCTTCTCTCTTTTTGTGAGTGCTACATCTATAAATGTTTGAATATTTAACTTTCGGTATTATTTACAAATTTTGGTAACACTTGTTAATTACCTGCTTAACATTTGCGTGTCAATGTGACTTATTACAATAACAGTATCAAGCGATGACATTACGTGAACATGCAAATAAGTAATAACGAAAAATAAGACTACCAAATTTTGTAAATACCTTTCGAAATGTGGCGCTACAGAATAATGCTGAAGATTAGATGGGTAGATCACGTAAGTAATGAGGAGATACTGAATAGAATTGGGGAGAAGAGCAATTCGTGTCACAACTTCACTAGGAGGGATCGGTTGGTAGGACACGTGCTGAGGCATCAAGGGATCACGAATTTAGTATTGGAGGGAAACGTAGAGGGTAAAAATCTTAAAGGGAGATATAGATGAATATACCAAGCAGATTCAAAAGGATGTAGGTTGCAGTAGTTTTTCAGAGATGGAAGTTTGCACAGGATAGAGTAGCACGGAGAGCTGCATGAAACCAGGCTCTGGACTGAAAACAGGTCTCCTGCAGAAATAAAAGCAAACTCAGCAGCTTACTTGGAATTCTATTGTGTAAACCATCCCTATATACCGTGGACGCGAATCCCACCAGCCTCTAGTAGAGATGTGACTGGCGTAGCTGTCGAATTGGGGCAGCGTTCTCTGTAAACACCCTAGTTTCGTGTTTGGTCCCCAGTTCCACATTGGCGTTCCCGTATTGTGGCGATACAGTCCTCTTATGCGACACATGCGTCGCGACACGTCCCGATCGTACTATCGATTGTTTGTCGCTGTGACACGGGTTCATGATGAACTAATCCAAAGTGAAAGAATTATCAGCATGGCTTTGACATTTGACTTGACCTGACGATTTTTTTTTGTCTTGGAGGAACTTTCCAGACCCATTGTGAAGATTGAATCTTACAAGGAGAGGCCACGTCGTTTGGAACGCGGATTTACTGCTAACTTCGTACACTCGTAGTACTCCATAAGGACAACAAAATGTGTAAGCAGTTGCGCGTACTTCTCAAGCGTTATTGAGAAAATCGCAAGATAATTTCGGTTGTCAAATATATATCTGTGCAGGGTCATTTTTACCATGAAGCTGCGGCAGCCGAGTTAATCGTACAAGCCCCGTAATCGCTGGATCGCAGGATCGAGTCCCGTTCGTCAGTTTTATCCTTTTCTAACAGTCATTTCCTTTACTGTTTATATTACAATTGATCTAATGGGAAAAATACGTGTAATCGCATGAGCTTTTATTAAATTTGCAATGTTATTTGGCAGTCTATAAATTTTTATTATCACATACAATATTCATAACTATCGACTAGTAGACGACCAAATGCATAAAGTGATACTGAAAATGTATGATTGTTCGCGATTTGAGAAATCCCTTGTACCTGGGAGGAGCCCGGAACGACTTGTTACCTCCAAGTTTTGGCCGGCATAGAGGGCTTTCGAAAAATGTACAATTAATCGTCACTTTCGCCATTACAAGTTGCAGCATGGTATTTTTCGTAAAAACAATCAAAACATAAGTTAAATGGCACCAACGGCATTGAATAAATGCTATGTTTCCGCATATGCAAGATCTTTTGAGGTTTTCCGTGGAAAAACAAACCTCGTTAAAATTTTCAAAAACCTTTATTTCAGCCGATAATTTGGAAGCGAACCATGCATAACGCAGCATTTTCTTAAATATCGACGCTGATAATTGGTCATGTAGTGTCGAGTGTATTTTAATAGCATCTTCACGAGAAGCAATTTCTCGTTCTCTTTCGATTAAATACGAATAATTTTGAAGTCACGGACAACCATGCATTTTCAGTATCACTTTATGCGTTTGGTCGTTTACTAGTTATATTATAATAAAAATTTGTAGACTGCCAAATAACATTGTAAATTTGATAAAAGTTCATCCGATTACAAGTATTTTTCTCCATTAGATCAACTGTAATATAAACAGTAAAGAAATTGACTGTTAGAAATAAAAAAAAACTAACGAACGGGACTCGATCCTGCGATCCAGCGATTACGGGGCTTGAACGTTAACCACTCGGCTGCCGCCGCTTCGTTACAATAATGGCCCCGCACAGGTATATATTTGACGACCGAAATTATCTTGAGATTTTCTCAATAACGCTTGAGAAGTACGCGCTACTGCTTACGCATTTTGTTGTCCTCATGGAGTACTACGAGTGTACGAAGTTAGCAGTAAATCTGCCTCCCCTTGTTAAGTCTCAGCATCATAACGGTAGCCCCAAAGTCTGATCACCAGTTAAAATTCTCTTAAGCAACATTTTGGTCTCATTTGCGCGATCCAAAAGCTCTTTATTAGTGTGTGGCGTAGGTCTTCCTGGTCTTGATTTAGGACCCGCGGGACGAATTTGGCTGCAACTCGATGCATTAAAAGATATTGTCAAGATTTCATTCCATGATGCAACTGAAACGTTGTATTACTCTGCAGTCCCTTGGACAGTCAGTCTTCGATTGGCGCGCACAATTCCATTGACGTTACTTACATGAGCGCCGTCGGTAATCGTCGAAGGGCGTCATGAACGAGGGTCATCTTTCAGTTCCGTTTGGCCTTTTTTAAACCATCAGAACTATTCGTACCACTGTGTGTGTGTGTGTGTGTGTGTGTGTGTGTGTGTGTCGTGGCGCGTGTGTGTGTCGTGGCGCGTGTGTGTGTCGTGGCGCGTGTGTGTGTCGTGGCGCGTGTGTGTGTCGTGGCGCGTGTGTGTGTCGTGGCGCGTGTGTGTGTCGTGGCGCGTGTGTGTGTCGTGGCGCGCGTGTGTGTGTGTGTCGTGGCGCGCGTGTGTGTGTGTGTCGTGGCGCGCGTGTGTGTGTGTGTCGTGGCGCGCGTGTGTGTGTGTGTCGTGGCGCGCGTGTGTGTGTGTGTCGTGGCGCGCGTGTGTGTGTGTGTCGTGGCGCGCGTGTGTGTGTGTGTCGTGGCGCGCGTGTGTGTGTGTGTCGTGGCGCGCGTGTGTGTGTGTGTCGTGGCGCGCGTGTGTGTGTGTGTCGTGGCGCGCGTGTGTGTGTGTGTCGTGGCGCGCGTGTGTGTGTGTGTGTGTGTGTGTGTGTGTGTGTCGTGGCGCGCGTGTGTGTGTGTGTCGTGGCGCGCGTGTGTGTGTGTGTCGTGGCGCGCGCGCGTGTGTGTGTGTGTCGTGGCGCGCGCGCGTGTGTGTGTGTGTCGTGGCGCGCGCGCGTGTGTGTGTGTGTCGTGGCGCGCGCGCGTGTGTGTGTGTGTCGTGGCGCGCGCGCGTGTGTGTGTGTGTCGTGGCGCGCGCGTGTGTGTGTGTGTGTGTGTGTGTGTGTGTCGTGGCGCGCGCGTGTGTGTGTGTGTGTGTGTGTGTGTGTGTCGTGGCGCGCGCGTGTGTGTGTGTGTGTGTGTGTGTGTGTGTCGTGGCGCGCGCGTGTGTGTGTGTGTGTCGTGGCGCGCGCGTGTGTGTGTGTGTGTCGTGGCGCGCGCGTGTGTGTGTGTGTGTGTGTGTGTCGTGGCGCGCGCGTGTGTGTGTGTGTGTCGTGGCGCGCGCGTGTGTGTGTGTGTGTCGTGGCGCGCGCGTGTGTGTGTGTGTGTCGTGGCGCGCGCGTGTGTGTGTGTGTCGTGGCGCGCGCGCGTGTGTGTGTGTGTCGTGGCGCGCGCGTGTGTGTGTGTGTCGTGGCGCGCGCGCGTGTGTGTGTGTCGTGGCGCGCGCGCGCGTGTGTGTGTGTCGTGGCGCGCGCGCGCGTGTGTGTGTGTCGTGGCGCGCGCGCGCGTGTGTGTGTGTCGTGGCGCGCGCGCGCGTGTGTGTGTGTCGTGGCGCGCGCGCGCGTGTGTGTGTGTCGTGGCGCGCGCGCGTGTGTGTGTGTCGTGGCGCGCGCGCGCGTGTGTGTGTGTCGTGGCGCGCGCGCGCGTGTGTGTGTGTCGTGGCGCGCGCGCGCGTGTGTGTGTGTCGTGGCGCGCGCGCGCGTGTGTGTGTGTCGTGGCGCGCGCGCGCGTGTGTGTGTCGTGGCGCGCGCGCGCGTGTGTGTGTCGTGGCGCGCGCGCGCGTGTGTGTGTCGTGGCGCGCGCGCGCGTGTGTGTGTCGTGGCGCGCGCGCGCGTGTGTGTGTCGTGGCGCGCGCGCGTGTGTGTGTGTCGTGGCGCGCGCGCGCGTGTGTGTGTGTCGTGGCGCGCGCGCGCGTGTGTGTGTGTCGTGGCGCGCGCGCGCGTGTGTGTGTGTCGTGGCGCGCGCGCGCGTGTGTGTGTGTCGTGGCGCGCGCGCGCGTGTGTGTGTGTCGTGGCGCGCGCGCGCGTGTGTGTGTGTCGTGGCGCGCGCGCGTGTGTGTGTGTCGTGGCGCGCGCGCGTGTGTGTGTGTCGTGGCGCGCGCGCGTGTGTGTGTGTCGTGGCGCGCGCGCGTGTGTGTGTGTCGTGGCGCGCGCGCGTGTGTGTGTGTCGTGGCGCGCGCGTGTGTGTCGTGGCGCGCGCGCGTGTGTGTGTGTGTGTGTCGCGTGTGTCGTGGCGTGTGTGTTTAGCTAACAGGTTTTCGGCTCACAAGATTGTCATCATACTTCAACTGACTATCGTCGTCTAAGAAGTTAAAATATTTGTAAAGTAACATTTGGAAAAAATTTCTGATCTATTCCCCTGGGATACAAACACAGTGTCATTTTTGACTGTGTGTTGATAGCGAAAATAAAAAGCAAAAAACTGAACAATAAAAGAGATCAAATCAGGAGAAACGTACTAAAGTCGAGAAACAGTGATATGTAACAATTTAAATCAGCAATCATAATGAAACGAATTGGCACTAGTAAAGAATAGTTTAAAGCCGCGTAGTCTAGAGCGCCTTGTCATGGTCCGCGCGGCTGCTCTCTCTCCCCCCCCGAGGTTCGAGTTCTTCCTCGGACGTGGGTGTATGCTGTTCTTAGTTTACTTTAGATTAAGTAGTGAGTAAGCTTAGGGACCGATGACCTCAGCAGGTTGGTCCCATAAGACCGTACCACAAATTTCCAATTTCCAATAGTTTTGAAAGGTATGTACTTAATTTTGGACGTCATGCTTTCAGTTTGAAGAGATATTACTCACGGAAAATGACACAGGAAGAGAGGAAAAGGTGGAACTGACGGTTGTAACAGCAGGCTATACGGAGTATAGAAGCAATCACAATAAAACAAAAATAGAGGAAAATGAAGGAATGAAAATGGACAACGTGGGAAAAAATAAAGACAGGGATGAGCGAATTTCGTAAGAGGGCTGTATTGAGCTGTTAGGTGTGGCCCTCTGTTCAGAATAAATATTAAACTCCCAAATACAGCAGCAGCTCACTGTTTCACCGCTTCTAAATTTCACTTAGTCGCTTTTCCCCATTAGTTCTCACACAGTCTGTTCAATTCAATGCACCCATTTTCCTGTTATTATTTTATGTCCGCAGCTCGTGGTCATGCGGTAGTGTTCTCGCTTCCCGCGCCCGGGTTCCCGGTTTCGATTCTCGGCGGGTTCAGGGATTTTCTCTGCCTCGTGATGACTGGGTGTTGTGTGATGTCCTTAGGTTAGTTAGACTTAAGTAGTTGTAAGTTCTAGGGGACTGATGACCATAGATGTTAAGTCCCATAGTACTCAGAGCCATTTGAACCATTTATTTTATTTTATTATGATTGCCTCTGTCCTCCGTCTTTTCTGCTATTAAAATAGTCAATTCCATCTTTTACGCTGTTTCTGTATCACTTGCCGCATGTAATACCTCTTCAACCTAGTTTTTAGTAATTTTGTCAACCACTAATTTATTTTATTGCAATTGTTAATTTAATGTAAATTGTTATAAACTCACTCTTTCTCGATTTCAATACATTTGTCCTGGTTTAATCGCTTTATATTTGTTAATCAACTTCTTTACCTTTTTAATTGCCACTGCACTGTCAAAGATGACATTTGCTGTGTTTGTGCCTTAGTCTAGATGAGTAACAACGTATTCTACGAATATTGTAACTTCTTTCACGACGATGATCTGTCTCATGAAGCTTGTAAGCCGAAAACCGTTTAACTAAATAAATTAATCACGTATAATATACACGATATGTGCTTTTCGTTTTTAGCTTATTCTGTCATTTTTTGTTCTTGATTAAGACTTTCCATCGTATCTGTTACGTGTTGCTTCATTTCATACATGCTACAGCCAACCAAGAATCATCATAACTAAAATGTTTGCTTATTTGTGCAAAAATATTGATAAAGCGTACTGTGAGTCCTATTCCATTAACGCTTCATATATGTTCGGATTCCTAAAAAGATTTTCGTCAAATAATGATACGCAAAATTATGAGAATATTGCTAGAAGATTAACAGTGCAGACTTTAACTACGGAGATAGACTAAAGCAGCTATAGAAGTGCGACCTTTCCTAAATATCGCTTCATACGTCTTGGAAATGGTTATCAGCTTATATTAGTGTTTTAGAGAGAGAGAGAGAGAGAGAGAGAGAGAGAGCTCTGTGCTAAATGTCTTGCAGAGGTCTGTCAACAAGGCGCTTTCTCTCCTCCACTATCTGTAAACAGCCGTAAAACAGCGCCATGTGTCGGCACGTGTCTGCGTGACATTCAGCCTTGCTTCCACTTTCTTCTGCGAAATATTCCGCATTTTCGTAAGCCACCGAACGCTTTTACGGGAAGTGCATCTTTCTTCTGTCAAAATGGGTAACTATTGCTATGTCTCCGTCTAGGAAGGATATTAACAGCGCAGAAAAAATATTCACTACTTCGCTTAAATCTCGTTTCGATCACTTGAAACCTAATGACACAGCAGCTAATTAGCCCGCGCTGTCATGTGACTTTCTTACCATGACATTCCCACCCCCTGTATCTGACAGTAATTCTTAGATTATGAAATATCATTGAGTCTGTATACAGTCAACGCCCGGAATGCCTTTGTGTATACAATCGTATTTGTTGTGGGCTCACAATCTCGTAATTTTTTTAATGACTTCATATTTGTCGCTCACTGCACATTTATTACAATATGCACTATTAAGATTTCGACGTTTCGATCATTTTAAAGTGATTGCATCTGCGGTGTAAACATGGTTAGGCATACCATTGACAAAAGTAGATGCATGTTTCTCTTTTCAACCACGGAAAATTAGAGTTAAAATAAATTAAAAACTACTCATGTGCTGAAGACAGAGCAGTAGTAAAGATTAATAGCAGTAGTGGCTCACTTCGTTTTTACTCACCCTGTTTGACAATAATCTCACAAATAATATTTGTCTTCCCTGTCGCAACCTTCCTGACTGGCCACTCAGGCGTGCTAGGGAGGTGCTTTTTTGCAGATAGTGATTCGTACAGCTGAAATCGTTCCACATATTCCAGACATCAACTTTACATGTTGGCTCTTTCTCACCACAACCCCTCTTCTAAATGTCTAGAGATGAAATTTCATGTGAAAATTCCACAAATCGACCTGATAACCCGAAAACTAAAAATAAATATCGATTTCAACAGTCATCGTCCTCCATGAATACTCTTCCCGAAATATTGTTTGTTTAAGCTGGCAACATGACCATCAAGCCCTCTCTTACATCTGACCTGGCATTGTACGTATTTCACATTGTCAAAAAAGCATGTTGTACTAAATTAGAAATTAAAAATTACACTACCCCATATAAAGCGTGTATTCATACATAACAGATATTACGGGAATCTAGGTGTTAATTATGAGTGCTGGGAACAATGAGCATGGGGAAAGGACGGAACAGGGTTAGGAAGAGGAAGATGACGAGAAATGTAATGAATATAACTGGAAAGAAAATGGCGTCACTCGTAGAGAAAAGAGAAAAGACGGAAGTGTAGCTTGGGTAAGATAGATTTACTGTGCGACAAGGGGAAAATCGGCCATAAACTGTAATTTTTCGAGAAAATGTTATGAGTGTGACGAAAGAAAGTGCTTAAGCTTCTTTAACACAATAGGGCAGTGAACTGTGTGCAAAGTGAAGAGCAGAGCAGCTTGTTTCAGAGGCAGACAACAGAAACAGTGAAAAATCCCGACTTTTTGTGAAGGGGCCCAGCTAAGATATTAGATAAGTGGGACCACTTGCCACGATAAAGATGAGAGGTATTTAACCTCTGATGTTAGCTACTTGCGCATTGAGGACCCGATGAAGAAGACATAGTGTGCGATAGTCCCGTAACTAGTTTGGCCACAACCAACATATCGGGACGTGTGAAGAAATGTACTGGACCTTTAGACCAGGCGTTAACAAATAGCGGCCCGAGGGCAGCATACTGCCCAAGAGTGGTTTTTGTCCCTTGCGAACACTGTATGCCTGGCAAAGATTTTTTGTCTCTCTTTAATCGAATGTTTTTCACAAATAGCAATACCTTCTAAGCTTGTGACGCTAATTAGGGCCATAGAAGCATGGTCTTTCCCGAATATACTTCCGACCAAAAGGTGATTCTGGTAGCTGGAGTCCAACGGTTAAGTCAGTCATGCCTTTGGCATTCGTGTGGTGATATTTCATTCCTGAACACACATTGCCTTGTAACAGAGGTGAAATACCGGTTTTCTTGATGTAGCAGTTTTTTTTTTTTTTTAATTTGTAACGAAATACTTTCTTAGAAATGGTGATCCCTTATTTCTCTCCCATGGGGTCGAATTTTTAGAAGCAGTGAAATATTTATTTACAACCGAGAAGACGAATTCAGATTTTAACAGATATAGCGTTAATAATGTTTTCGTAATTATTCTCGTGAAATATTTCGTGCCCTATTTCATCACCTTAGGGGTTGGATTTCCAAAAACCCTTAAATATGTATTTATTTGGAACCGAGAAGTAGAGTATCAATTATGCTTTAAAATACTTCAATACTTAAATACTACTTTAGCAATTTAATTTGAAAAGAAAACTTTCACTCACTGTTTCGCCTCCGTAAGAGCTAGTTTTCCAAAAATTCTCACACATTTCTTCATCCCTGACCAAGAAATCAAAAACTAATTTTCGCAGGTTTAGCCTCAAAATTGCCTTAACAGCAACATATTTTCAAAAAACTTTCCATCCCCTGTTTCACCCCCTTAGGGATGGAATTTAAAAAAATCCCTTCTTAAACGACGCCTATAGTAGAAGACCAACACCATCTGCACATTTCACGTTTCTATCCTGAGTGGTTTGGGCTGGGGTGTAATGAGGTGAGTGAGTCGAGACATTTACTTTCATATCTAGGAATTTATATCTTTTCTGAAATGCAGAGTTAACTAATGCATTCAATTATTTTAAAAAGTGTGTCCCTTCAATATTATCCGGTTCCACAAAGTGATCCCCGAAGCCATCCCTGATTCAGACGAATGCTGCAGACGTAACGCACACAAGCATTCCTGCTTAATTGTAACTGTCTAGTGTTTTCATTACTTTTCGAATGAAATCACAAGATTTGGAGATTCGTTAGAACTAGCGTTTGCACGAATTTACGTGCCAGATCCTGTGGAAATACGCTCCGAAATTGTTTGACGCTATACGTAGAGATAAGCAAGTCATCCGACACGTGTCAGAAAGTGTTTTCTGCCTAGTTGATACGCTCGTACAAAGTTAAACGATAGTTCATCATTCCACGGGGCCAGGACCGCAGCACGTGACGTAACATGCTGGCGTTCCTGCTGCATAGCTGGACACGAACAACGCACACGCACCTGCGTCTGGTGGATAGCTTTCGCCGCAGCAGACGTCAGCACCTGCGAGTGGCTGGCGCTGCACACTGCACTGGAAAACGCTACAAACTCACCTCTTCGTAACGTTTACTCGCAACAGCATTCCAACAATCAAGCCAGGCACAACGAGTATAAAGGGAAGCCTTGACTATGTTAAGCTGTTAAAGCACTAAAAAAAATAATTTAAATCGGGGCTCGTTTCAGAAATTCAGCTTCTTTGGTTACCAGCGTCTTTGATTACCAGCTTGGAATTCACAAAGTGCAACAAATCAGAACTTTTGTCTTGCCGAGAAATGAAGGTACGTGTTCTTAACTAAATCACATAGCTGATTGCGAAACTGAAATCAGAAGTATTCCTTTACATTCCAGTCTTTCTGGAAAAGACTCGCCACGTACACAACTTCCGAGAAACTTGGAAACGACTTAGTAACAATACTGAAAGAATCCGTAACAATCCAGTTGTATGTATTAAAAAACATAAAATAAAATGAAAATAGGACGAGAAATCTGAATAAAGTTTGAAATGTGCCGGGTGATCAAAAAATCAGCATAAATTTGAAAATTGAATAAATCACGGAATAATGTATATAGAGGGGTACAAATTGACACACACATGCTTGGAATGACATGGGGTTTTATTAGAAACAAAAAAATACAAAAGTTCAAAAAAAGGCCGACAGATGGCGCTTCATCTAATCAGAATAGCAATAATTAGCATAACAAAGTAAGATCATGCAAAGATGATGTTCTTTACAGGAAATGCTCAATATGTCCACCAACAATAGTTGTAGTCGAGGAATAATGTTGTTAACAGCACCGTAAAGCATATCCGGAGTTATGGTGAGGTATTGGCGTCGGATGTTGTCTTTCAGCATCACTAGAGATGTCGGTCGATCACGATACACTTGCTACGTCAGGTAACATCAAAGCCAATAATCGCACGGACTGAGGTCTGGGGACCTGGGAGGCCAAGCATGATAAAAGTGGCGGCTGAGCACACGATCATCACCAAACGACGCGCGCAAGAGATCTTTCACGCGTCTAGCAATATGTGGTGGAGCGCCATCCTGCATATACATTGTACGTTCCAGCAGGTGTTTATCAGCCAGGCTGGTGGTGATGCGATTCTGTAACGCGATTGTCATGTGCAGTCACTGACGTTTTGCTGTCTAGCGCCATCTGTTGGACATTTTGTGAACTTTGTTGTCTTTTGGTTCTAATAAAACCCTATGTCATTCCAAGCATGTGTGTCAATTTTTACCCCTCTATCTACATTATTCCGTGGTTTATTAAGTTTTCAAACTTATACAGACTTTTTGATCACCCAGTACTTACAAGTTACAAATTTTTCTTGGAAATTTTCCGTTTGTGGGTGTATGGTGAAACTTCTTGTAGTTGTGAGAAAAGGACACCTACAGGTGTCCTTCTGGTTTTATTTATTTTGTAGCTACCAGTTTCGGCGCTTCAGTGCGTCATCTTCAGGCTGTTGTTGATGATGAAGGGGTTGAAACGATCCCTACATATACCGCATAAGTGGCCATGTAGTCTGCGTAACCAGTTATGTCCGCCACTGATGAGGTAAGTAGAGTGATAGTTTCAACCCCTTCAGCATCAACTACAGTCAGAAGATAGAGCATTGAAGCACCGAAACTTGTAGCTACAAAATAAATAAAATTAGGACGGCTGTAGGTGTTTCACTTTCTCACAATAGTAAACGCCCGTCGTCCCCAGGACCCCCTTGTCGAAAGGATGGCCATAAAAAACCCCTGTAGGAGTGTGCAGCCTAATCCGCCAAAAGGTTTGGAGACAATCTACATATTGTCTTCCCATGGTAGCGATATGAGGGTAAAATCGCTCACCGCATTCGTCTTTCACATCTCAAGAATTGTATGGGAACAAATCGAAAGAGGAATGAAGGAAATGTAATTACAGAGACATGTTGTACCATATGGCTGTGTAACAGTCCAGCATGTGTTCCGTAATTCTCAGACATTAGTTTCCCAAGAAACTATAGCCTACATCTTTACAAGCAAGCCAAGTTGACTTCGCAGTGCCTGTCAGCATCTATTGGCTGGTAACACAGTCTTTATCGACAAGGAATTCATACTTTTTTTTTGTTTGCGAGAATTGGGTAATTTCTCTCGAAGGCCATTCTTTGACAACATAATGTCCTTTCCTCGCCATACTATCCCAGAGACACAAGACGCAGCAATATTTTGTGTAACAAATGTGCATTCCCTGAAGTAACCCCCACAACTTTGAGATCACAACAGATTTTCCATCTGATTCGAATAGCCAGTATACTTAAGTAGCCTCACGATCTCGTAGGTTTCTTTTCACTGAAAGGAATGGCCACTGGTATCGAAGGTTTATCTTCTCTGTTATGTAAGACAACAACAATGAGACTGCTCTTTGAGTAGTCTATAAATAGACGCCATTCTTCTGGATTGCTTATCAGCCCAAATTTTGTAAGCAGCCCATTTATGTCTGTACACTATACCAAACATTGTTACTGAAGCAAAAGTGGGAAGGTCAAGCTGTCGTTTACGGAATATACTACTAGTGTTGGTTTTAACAGGCTATCTTCTTGAAGACAAGATCTGTAAAAGATTTGTATCTATTAAAAGATAGTTCAGTGCTGTCAAGCGACGGTCAAAGTTTTCGGTGTACTTCATGTACCTTTTACCGTCCGATATGTTCCGACGAAGTGGTTAACGTCGCGGCTTGTTAATTTTGCGCCCTGTGTTTGAAACCCGATTATTTTTATCTTTGTTTGCATTTTTCTACCAATGTTCGTTGGTCACTACACGAATATTTATCAAATCAGGGGATACAAGGGCTTAATACCAATTGTGAAATTACTGTTACATTTCATAATAAATGTCTCACATTTATTACATAATATGTATGATACGTTGAGAGGTCTTTCTAAATTCTCAATTTGATGTCTCATTCTTACTGTCGGTTCGTGTATTTTATTCGAATGTTTATTCTTCAGGGATATCATGCATTCGCTTGGATCATACCGATCGCGGAAACAAAAAAAAAAAAAAAGTAGAAATAGGCTGGGCATCGGGCGAAGGCAGGCCTGTCACAGTGACACTTCTTTGTATGAATATGTTCAGCTGCAAAAGCCGCTGATTCTGATCGTTCTTCATCTATGATGCTCAAATGACTGCTGCATTTTGTGCACGTGTGCTTGTTTTCAGCTAATGAGACATCTTCTGTAGCTGGAAAATACCTAAGTTGCACGTTTTACCTTTGACGTAGTGCTTCAAACCCTCTAAATTTCGTGTCAAATGTTCCTCTCTGTTTTAATGATAATTTTTGTTTACTTCAGTCACACATTGTAACAGATGAGTAATAGGTAGCAGCTTAAAAATCATTGAGGCCAAAGTAGTTCGAACGTTTAAAAAAGTAACCATTTCGGGTATGAAGGGCTGCTTTTGTTTGGATACAGTACTGGTAATTAGCAACAACCATTTGTGAACAGTTGGGGTGGACGAGGGGGGGGGGGGGCGGCGAATGGGTGGATGGATTCGATCTGAAGATGCAAGTTTCGTTGACAAAGGAAAAAGGTAGCGGGTCCTCCGAAAACTAAAACCACATGACACAAGCATAAAACCCCATAACCGAATTTTATGTAAGGTGGTAAAAGTAACTGTTTTGTTCAAAACCAATGCCGTTCTCGAGAATACAGTATATTTGATGTTACTGTTGCAAATACTTCAGCCGTTTTGTGCCACCTCGTTGCGCTGTCGGCGAAAAGCGTTGACCATGTGGGTACAGACGCGGCAGTTGTAAAAGTTTCTTACGTAGATTTCTGGAAAAAGTATGCGTTTTCGGACCCCATACCTAATGATAAAAAATGCTCTATTTACAATTATCTATCGATCCCGCCAACTTTGAGCCGATCGCTAGTCATAACCTATAGAGGTGATTTTCTCAAAAACGCGGGGGTGTTGACCCAAAATATCTTAGATTCCTTCGTTTTAGTTTGTACACAAGCGACTTACCAAATCTAAGCCGAATCGGTTGGCCGTGTCTGAGGCCTTCCCCTTGTCAGTTTCGTAGAAGGCCAGATTTGTTGTTGTTAACGTCGTCCTGAGTATCCCCCGCCCATAGTTGGATAGGGGACTCTCTTATCCCGGGGTATTTCACTCCAGACGATCCCATTATTAAACCATAGAGTAAAGTTGCAAGGACTCGGGAAATACAGTAGTAATAGTTTCCCTTTGCATTCAGCACTTCGCAGTACGAACATAGCATAGCAGTGTTGGTTAATGTAATCATCCAGGCCGTTGACCCTGCAAGTGCTGTAGAGGCTGTTGCCCTTCTTCCAGAACTGAATGCTAGTCCGTCTCTTCTCTCTTGACAAGTATTTCCGTGATTTCCCTGAATGACTTAACGCAGATGACAGGATGGGTTCCTTTGAAAGGGCATGGCAGCTTTCCTTCTCCACTCCTGCAAATGCGAGCTTGTGCTCCATCTCCATGACCTCTTTGTCAACGGGACGTTAAACATTGATCTCCTCATCCTGCTCTGTCCCTTGACAAGAACCACTCCAGTGTGGTTGCACATACGAGAAAATGACAGTGTCTTCGGTTTTGGAGGGCTGGGGGAGGGTTAGTAAATGGTAGGGAGGACTAGATGATATAACAAGTCAAGCCAGCACAAACTAATCGAGAAGCTCGGCAGAGCAAGTTTCGTGCATAGCTGCGCCTCTCATTGTACTGAACTAAAGACAATCGTCTACTTATTTTGCATGTGTTATTCATGCATCATTATCTGATAGTGTCGTCTGAAAGAGTACACCTACTTTTAATAGCATTTATTGAACAGAAGCTGACGGGGGAACATTAGATAACCGTACATCGCGTAGAAGCCTTTTTAAGGATCTTAAGTTTCTCTCACTTCACAATTCATTGCTTGTTAAATGTTTTCAGCGCTAACAGTAAAACGAAATTTAATATAAACTGTGATGTACACAATCGCAACACGAGAGACACAATCCACTCTACTGGTCGATGTCAGAGCCAGTGTCACGCTGCATCAATAACCTCTCCATCATCCTTGTACTGCTTCCTGCTCAGTGCACCCTTCATTAGGCCAAACATTTTGTAATAGGAAGATGAAAGATCAAGGCTGTATGGTAGATGAGGAACAGTCGAACGAGTTTTGAGAGCTCCGCTCCGGTGCGCAGGCTTGCGAGGCCTTGCCTTTGAATGGAGGAGTAATTAGTTTGCATTTTTTATGGCGACGAACACGCTGAAGTCATTTCTTGAATTTCCTGAGGATAGCACTGTAAACATATGAACTGATAGTTGAGCATGAGGGAGGACATCAAACAGAATAATTCCTTCAGATGTCCCGGAGACTGTCGCCATGTCTCTACGGCTGAGGGTGCAGCTTTGAACTTTTTCTTTGGAGGAGAGGTCGTGTGGCGTCACTCGATGGATTGCCGTTTTGTTTCTGGTTCAAAGTGATGAATCCGTGTTTCACCGCCTGTGTCGATGTTCGACGAAAAATTGTCACACTCAGCCTCTTCACGCGCAAGCAATTCAGCACAGATGATTGCTATTCATGGTCTACAGTTAGGCGGCGGGTACCGTACCTCAACTGCTTGAAAAGTAAGTAAGGATCAAAAACAGAGACGTCCAGTTGTACAGGGAGGTGTTTGTGATGCACAGGGCACATCGAATGAGTGAGTGTCCACACGTTCAAACACTGCAAAAAGTTAGAATTGCGGTGGTAAGCGCCTCGCCCGACTACTCATCGTGGTTTCGTGCTTCTGTTAACCGCAAGATCATTGTAAACATGCCGCAAGCGCCAATGAATATCTGCGATGCTCTGGTTTTCCGTCAAAACAAACTCAATGATAGCTCCTGCTCGGAACACATCTCCGTTACAGACGCCATCGTGAACGTTATTTATTTAACAAAATACTTAGGGATTACAATTACAAATAACCTAAATCGGAAGGATCATATAGACAATAATCTGGGTAGAGCAAACCAAAGACTGTGATTCATTGGCAGAACACTAAGAAGGTGCAACAGGTCCACTAAAGAGACTACTTACACCATGCTTGTCCGACCTATTCTAGAGTATTGCTGTGCGGTGTGGGATCCGCGTCAGATGGGACTGCGGATAACAGCGACAAAGTACAAGGAAGGGCACCTCGTTTTCTATTACCAAGAAATAGGGGAGATAGTGTCAGACATGATACGTGAATTAGTGGCAATCATTAAAACAAAGGCGTTTTTCGTTGCGATGGGATCTTCTCGTCAAATTTCAATCACCAGTTTTCTCCTGCGATTGCAGAAACATTCTGTTGGCACCCACCTACATAGGAAGAAATGATCATCACGATAAAATAAATCAGGGCTCGTACGGAAAAATAAGTGCTAGTTTTCCCGCGTACCGTTCGAGAGTGGAACGGTAGACACTCAGCATGAAGGTGGTTCATTGAACCCTCCGCCAGGCACTTCATTGTGAATAGCAGAGTAATCACGTAGATGGAGATGTATGGCACTGCCACCTAGCAGAACTTTGTTAAACTATAACGGCTGTAGCGGAAATATCAACGATGTCCTGCAACAAATTCCCCATTTTCAACCTAAATTGTCCGAGAAAAAGATGTTTTCCATTACTTTGAACGCTCATCGCACATACAAGTGCTCGTTGTATAGGTGCGCTACAAATAATTACGTGTAAACGGGGCTCAGTATTCAGATGTACATAACAATTTCCTTTCTCAGACACCGGTGCAATCAATTAAACATTAAGCTACTACTTGTGATAAACAGTAGCTACCTTCGAAACTTCCTGGAAGATTAATACAGTGTGACGGACCGAGACTCGAACTCGGGACCTCTGCCTTGCGCGTGCAAATGCTTTACTAACTGAGCGATCCAATCACGACTCACGCCCCGTCATCACAGCTTTAATTCCGCCAGTACCTCGTCTCCTACCTTCCAAACTTCAAAGCTGTGAGGACGGGGAGTGAGTCGTGACTGGGTAGCTCAGTTGGTAGAACACTTGCACGCGGAAGGCAAAGGTCCCGAGTTCGAGTCTCGGTCCGGCACACAATTTTAATCTGCCAGGAAGTTTCATATCAGGGCACACTCCGCTGTAGAGCGAAAATTTCATTCTAGTAGCTACCTTTGTTACTACGTGAATAGCCCAGTGCATGGGCATCCACTACCAGTTGCAGGTTGTTGTCTTCGAGGGACAACAATAGTTTCCAGTCTTTCATACAATTAATGACCAAATTTAATAATTTAAAATGTTGTCATAAACTACTCATTAAGGGGAATAATTCTGAGTTTAACAGTGTGCATGTCTTGAGACAGGGAAGTACCCAGACTATATTCTCCTAGTATGAGGGCGCTCACCTACTGATAACAAACTTCGCACATAATTTCAAATGTTTGTGAAACTTTCTCGCTGACATCCGCTATAAAATAATGAAAAGTGAAGTTGCCGCATGAAGCACTATGTTTTATACTTTACTGCTAATTCTACTTGCAAGTTTGCAGGCAGTATCCACGTATAGCACTGAATGTACTTGCAAAATTGTGTCGCTGTATGAAACACAGTTCAGTACGTAGTAATCATAAACACGTGAAAAAACACCTTCTGTAAACGGAGTCCCAATTATCCAGCCTATAGTCAGCCTGTGTTTGATATTGAGAGCACTTAAAACATTTTCTAAACCTTTATGGTTAAAGGCGAATGTTGAACACGCTAACTCATTTGTAAACAGATTTTAAACTATTTTATACATGGAGTTAGATTCTGTAAAGAATGGGAGTTACTAGTTTAATATAACTCAAACTCCTGCTTCATTAAAGTAAGAGTAGAAAGTTTCTTTATAATTTAAATGTAGCTGGCTTGAGTGGGAATACCATGAAGCATTGTTGTTGCGATAGTTTGTTGTGATGGTTTGTTGTTAATATACAGGATGATCACAAGATTTGCTTGTCTTGCGTTAACATCCATGTTAACATATTCCATTTTCCTGGAAGTCTTCTCTTGTTCGGTGCTGTGGAACACGGTTGTTACGGAGTTTGCCGGCCGCGGTGGTCTCGCGGTTCTAGGCGCGCAGTCCGGAACCGTGCGACTGCTACGGTCGCAGGTTCGAATCCTGCCTCGGGCATGGATGTGTGTGATGTCCTTAAGTTAGTTAGGTTTAAGTAGTTCTAAGTTCTAGGAGACTGATGACCACAGCAGTTGAGTCCCATAGTGCTCAGAGCCATTTGAACCATTTTTGTTACGGAGTTTCTTCTACGCCTTGTGCACATTGAGAAATAGACTAATTTTTTCCCGTTTTTTTTTTTTTCGTTGTACTTGCACATGTTTTATCGGACAAAGGAAGCAGGAACTGAACGTTGCAAACGAAATAAGCAGACTTTGACCAATGAAAAAGTGCGTCAGATAGCTAGAAAGCGGCGCCTTTGATGTGGCGGAAGTGGGCTTGTGATATAAAGTGCATCTGTTTTGAACTTGGCTCGGTCGCTCGTGCTAGCGCGTCTTATATCTCCCCGGGAATGGACGTCGCACACTGCCGTGGAGGCCGTTTTTACTACTCGCACTTGGCGCTACGTAGAAAGCAGTGCTGGCGCAGAGCAGGCATCCCGCGAGTAATGTGTGAGAAGAGCCGCTACTGGACAATTGCCTATAACTCCAGACGTTTACCTCAATCCCCACACACACTCAAAGTAGCCTCTGAAGCATTTAAAGGGCAATTCTCGACTTACGGCGTAATTTTCAAGAGTTTTCACTGAACAGGCCGATGCATAAATGAAGTAATCTGTGTATAAAAGGTGTGTGTGTGGTGTGTGTGTGTGTGTGTGTGTGTGTGTGTGTGTGTGTGTGTGTGTGTGTGTGTGTTTTGACACTTTCCTCCGCGACTACCCTCTTGTGATTGTAGTGGTAGATCGTCCTTGGTCTCACGCTATTAGAAAGGGAGTTCGGTTGCGGTACGTGGCAGTCGGCGAGTGTAGCGAGCAACAATCTGAAATATGGAGCAATAAATGCTCTTTGTAAAAGCCATATACTCTGTGACTTAGGAATTTTGCCGCATATGTGAAAACGCTTTTATTGTTTCATTCGTCCGACGTAATACGACGCTTGCGCGGTTTCGTCATTCAGATGTTAATAACGACGTGTAGTACCGAACAGATCAGTTGTTAAAGCTCAACGTGTTTTCGTAAAGCGTACTTTACCGACGACAACATAGGGCTAATGATCGATTCACAATAATTCCTACAAACGTGATGTCATTTCCACTTCGCGCGCAATATCGACGACTCCGTGATGGGCTATCGACTTCGTGACAAAGAATAATATGAATATTATGGCTCCTCGATTGACTCTCAGCAATTTATGCTGTCCATTTAGGTTCCTGCCTAACCACATACTCGCATATCGCTAAATATTTATGTAATCCTTCGTTCTCTGATCTGACTGAATGTAAGTAACATCCAATATAGCGGAATATAATTTTATTACATTCAGAAGAAAGTAACATTTTAACAACGCTAATACAAAAGATTGCGTGTATCGGTAAGTGAATCAACAACTTGAGACTCCAGAAACCACGACGTTACTCATTACGCTAGCACCTAACTATGCGGTGTTTAGCTCCTGTCTTGGTTACCATATTCTACCTTGAAGGCTTGTATCATCAATGCGTTATTAAGTGGCATTTAATGCTAATGGTGATGTGTGTTTCCAATGCTCCGTTACATTGAAGCGGCATGTGCAAATTATAAAACAAGTGTTCCATTCTTAATTTGTAAATTGACAACAGCTCACTTCCAAGAGAGCACTCTTATAAGGAGGGCATTAACCGCTGATAAATAATTGACATTTTACTATAGCAATATCTATAATAAATCGTTCCAAGAATGACGTGTTCCTGTAAATCTGCGGTACCCGCGGATGAAATGTCGATACCTGTATCCGAATGCTAACAGACGATACCCGGCCATACGGTCGCCGGTATTGTGTGTGACGTCTATAGTCACGTTTGCGGGAACTGTTGTGAAACGAGCGTTACCGTCAACACACACAAATGAAAAAATCCAGATAAACTCAAAAATAAAACTAATCGTAACCAACGAATGAATAATCCAAAGGTACACTACAGTGATTTCGGAAAAACATTTCTCTAATTCTTAGTGAGTATAATCCTTTCCATAATTTAGCGCGTTTTCGTCATTCACTTCGCTAATGCTTAATGAAATAAAGTAACTTCCTTTCCAACTTGGTTCAAACACTGTTATGTAAAGAGAATGTTACTAAACTAGCACTGGCCCCGTTGTGTTACCCACGGTTAAATGTGCCTGCGCAACGTAACTTAATGTTAATGGCAGTATGGATGGAACACGGTGAGGATTGTATAAGCGAGTATATCCATTAATACGGTAAAGTTCAAAAATCATAGAGAACATGGCAGCCGGCCGCGGTGGTCGCGCGGTTCTAGTCGCGCAGTCCGGAACCGTGAGACTGCTACGGTCGCAGGTTCGAATCCTGCCTCGGGCATGGATGTGTGTGATGTCCTTAGGTTAGATAGGTTTAAGTAGTTCTTAGTTTCAGGGGACTAATGACCACAGCAGTTGAGTCCCATAGTGCTCAGAGCCATTTGAACCATTTTTGAGAACATGGCAAGTTTCAACGTAATGCGCGATGCCGAACACTTAGTTCTCTTAGAAAAAGCCAACCACAATAACTCACTCACCACAGTATTTACATGTTGAGGACTCTGATAACCATCGTGAATGAAACAATAAAAATACTTACACATATACAGTAAAGTTCTTAAGTCATATATTTCTTAGTTTTACCTGAGAGTATTTATTGCCCCATATTTCGCAAATTTTTGCCCACCACACTCACCCATTGCAACGCAGCGCGACCGGGCCACTTCGCTAACAGGAAAACACCGTCTGTAGTGCCCTTACTCATCAATACGTCTGTATGCATCTCATATCTATAATGCTACTCATGCCTTCTCCCATGCCGTATTGTATATTCTGATAGGTCAAAGTCAGGTTTCCCAGCTAGTCGTAAATAATCACCACATTCTCTGTTCATGTCCTTATTCTGCAGACTCATTTGAATGGGGCTACAATATGAGGCTATTAACAGTTGGGCCGTAAGACCAATAGTAAGAAATGCGGCCGATGTAATGTTAGTCACAATTTACAGATTCATCTGGCTGAAGGCTTCCAGAGCTGTGTTGTAGAGCTTAGTTTCTCATTCAGTCGTGAAACCTTCAGAATTGCTGCTTGATTTTATGTTGATAATGCCGTGAATTACTTTGTTTCCCCAACTGTGGTGAACGGGCAAACATGCATTGCATTTTCTGCTCTACAACGGAATACGAATGCATCGTAGTGACCGCACCGGATAATTGGAGGGCCACCGTCTCTGATGATGCCTATAAACTGATAGTGATAAGGCGATTTAGTTGGTCATCTGTTCCAGACGATGCACTTGTCTACTACCATAACTAAAGGCCCAGTTGGTAACTTGGTTACGACTGCACGTAGCGTATCTCACAGGAACAAATTAACTTATTTTCTATGCGTTTGTTACCGGGTCTAAAGACCTAGGTGTCGTGCGTCCAAACAATCTAATAATCATCGTGGAAGTCACTTGCTATACTCCTGTCTCCTGTGGTTCCTTGTTGTTGTGGTCTTCAGTCCAGAGACTGGTTTCATGCAGCTCTCCCTGCTACTCTATCCTGTGCAAGCTGCTTCATCTCCCAGTACCTACTGCAGCCTACATCCTTCTGAATCTGCTTAGTGTATTCATCTCTTGGTCTCCCTCGACGATTTTTACCCTCCGCCCTGCCCTCCAATACTAAATTTGTGATCCATTGATGCCTCAGAACATGTCTTACCAACAGATGTCTTATTCTGGTCAAGTTGTGCCACAAACTCCTCTTCTCCCCAATCCTATTCAATACTTCCTCATTAGTTATGTGATCTACCCATCTAATCCTCAGCATTCTTCTGTAGCACCACATTTCGAAAGCTTCTATTCTCTTCTTGTCCAAACTATTTATCGTCCATGTTTCACTTCCATACATGGCAACACTCCATACAAATACTTTCAGAAATGACTTCCTGACACTTAAATCTATACTCGATGTTAACAAATTTCTCTTCTTCAGAAACGCTTTCCTTGCCAGTGCCAGTCTACATTTTATATCCTCTCTACTTCGACCATCATCAGTTATTTTTCTCCCCAAATAGCAAAACTCCTTTACTACTTTAAATGTCTCATTTCCTAATCTAATTCCCTGAGCATCGCACGACTTAATTCGACTACCTTCCATTATCCTCGTTTTGCCTTTGTTGTTGTTAATCTTATATACTCCTCTGAAGTCACTGTCTATTCCATTCAACTGCTCTTCCAAGTCCTTTTCTGTCTCTGACAGAATTACAATGTCATCGTCGAACCTCAACGTTTCTATTTCTTCTCCATGTATTTTAATACCTATTCCGAATTTTTCTTTTGTTTCCTTTACTGCTTGTTCAATACACAGATTGAATAACATCGGGGAGAGGCAACCACCCTGTCTCACTCCCTTCCCAACCACTGCTTCCCTTTCATGTCCCTCGACTCTTATAACTGCCATCTGGTTTCTGTACAAATTGTAAATAGCCTTTCGCTCCCTGTATTTTACCCCTGCCACCTTTAGCATTTGAAAGAGAGTATTCTAGTCAACATTGTCAAAAGCTTTCTCTAAGTCTACAAACGCTAGAAACGTAGGTTTGCCTTTCCTTAATCTTCTTTCTATGATAAGTTGTAAGGTCTGTATTGCCTCACGTGTTCCAAAATTTCTACGGAATCCAAACTGATCTTCCCCGACGTCGGCTTCTACCACTTTTTCCATTCGTCTGTAAAGAATTCGCGTTAGTATTTTGCAGCTGTGACTTACCAAACTGATAGTTCGGTAATTTTCACATCTGTCAACACCTGCTTTTTTTGGGATTGGAATTATTATATTCTTCTTGAAGTCTGAGAGAATCGCGCCTGTCTCAAACATCTTGCTCACCAGATGGTAGAGTTCGGAATGGTGGTTCCTTAGGGTTTCTAATTTCTGGAACTTACTTATACACACTTTGGGTTGCAAATTTTCTGATGAAAGTAACTAAATATGGATGGCGGCAACTGAATAGAAGGAATAACCTTCTTTCTAACCAGGGAGCGTGAGCTCTTATGTCGATAACCTTTCTACCGCTACCTGACAGTGAACAAGTCACTGAGACCACCTCCGCTAGGGTGCCAACTTAATAGCCCACAGGACATAGTAACCTTACATTTAAGGCAGGTCTAGCTAATAACAAATCTTCAGGTAGTACATAGACTGCTACAAGTTTCATCCAGCCTAGAAACTATCTGCTTTGGCTCGTTTCGAGTATTAGGCGACTCGAATGCCGCTGCCATCTCTCCGCTGACTGGTAAGCCAGAACAGTACGAGCAGTGCAGTGTCGATACACAATATAGTTTAGATTGCTATTCTCTCGCGCAGCACCTGTCTCAAGAGCTCACAGCTCTTGACAGAGGTCTTATCACCTGGCGAGTACGTCGCAGCCTTAAGAAATGATCGCTTGCGTGAGACGACGTACATGAACTCCTCCCCTGAAAGGTTTGTAAGATTTTTTTATTTTTGACTCTTTCACTTTTTCTGATAGAATCTTGAACATGAGTTCACCAGATGTCACCCATAGCATCTGAAGATGGTCTTTGAAAACCAAAACCGGTCATGATTCAATCATAAAAATATGACTGAGTTAAAAATTAAAAAAAAACACTTTACAATAATTTCTTTACCTGCTCGGCAAACGTAACGTTTTACTAAAAGGTTTGCATTGAGTCTATAAATTGATACTAGGGTGATTCCAAAAGTAAGGTCTCTAGTTCCTCTAAAAATATGGGGAAACATCTATTTACAGTTAACTGCATACGATTTCGAATCTTGAACATTTTTTGCTATTTTTCCACGTAATCTCTTCTTTCGATCGATGCATTTTTGTAAACGCTGTACCAGTTTTGTATGCCTACGTCATGCTAGCCCGCTGCCAAGCTACTGAAGAAGCGTCGGATCTCATCTTCCTCGTCGTCGTCGTTTGACGGACGGGCGATGTCGGGGCGAGCATTGTCATGGAGAAGGCTTATGCCCTCGCTGAACAGTCATATTTTCTTAATCGCTCGTCTGAGTTTCTTTGTCTGACAACACCTGTCGGCATTTGTTGTCCCAGGAACCATAAAGTCGACCAGAAACATCCCCTCTCGATCCCAAAACACAGTGGTGATGACCTTACTGGAGACTATGTTATGAGTTTTGGCGGCTTGGATGAATCCAGATACAGCTACTCAGATGATCGTTGTTTGGTCTCAGGTGTGAAACGGAAAGTCCAGGTTTCATCATCCGTCACTACTGAATCTCACATGTTGTCAATTTCATCCGCATGACATTGAAGCAATTGGTGTGAAGTTTCAACCCGTTGTGGTCTTGCGCTAGTATTCTTGGAACCCATCTTGCGTACGCCTTCCAAAATTTCAACACTTCAAATTCTAGTGAACGGCGATTCTAGAAACTTCGACATTGCAGAGCTTACTGAGAGTGATCCTCCGGTCTTGAAGCACGTTTCGATCAATCTTTGCGAGTGCCTCTTCGTGATTTGGCGGTCTCCCGCTTCTTTCCTCGTTAATTTTCAGTACGACCACCTGCAAACACACTACACCACTATACACACACGGTACTCCAAACACTTCCGTCAACGTCGATTGGTTTAACGCCTTTTGCACTCAAAACCCGAATAACTGAGCGAATTTCGCTCGTGGTGGTAGTGGCTAACGGAAACGCCATTAAAAGTCGCTGCCGCACCAAGACACAGGCTCGTTTTATATTCAATAGCTTTTCTGTTGGTTTCCCAAGACAGAAGAAACCTCCTTCCAAATCTTTCCACCAGATAAACTTCAGTGAGTAGGTATTGAACCCAGGACCTTAACATTACTAGTCAAAAAATTGTAGTCGTTACGCTACGACGTCATTAGCGATATTTGGGCATTGCAATTATAAGTAAACTACTACAGTATGGGTCAAGACCGTCACGTACACAAAAATGGTGTGTGATAACTATTGGAGAATAAATACTTTGACTGGCAAGGGAACTAAAAATGTAACAAAATCACTCAGAATAGATTCAAGCAAAGGATCGGCATTATCATTCGCGACGAATCAACATTCACAGCTATGAAAAATAACTACATTACCAGAGAATATAAGTTACCTGTGGTTTTGACGGATACTGCCAGTGAAGACTCGTTAGCAGCTAAATTAAGGTATACTGATACGTACTGTTTGTTGTCTTACATGGACACCCATTTATGTGGCGTATACAAACACAGGCGTCGATAGCTAGCGGTAGCTTGACGCTAGAGCCATCTATAGGTAGATAAGGTAGTTGAACATCCCTCATTTCGCTAGCTTTAGATGCCTGTCACCAAGACTGAAAGCTCCAGCGGATGTGAGGTGGTTTCTGTAGAGTAAAGGAAGCGAGGGAAAAAGGGGGGGGGGGAGAAAACAGCCACCCCCTATTGAGCCCCAGCGCTTTGGAGACCTTGTTTTTGGGATTACCATCGTACGATTAACATGGCATTATGAGCACAATAGCTGGCGATGATCATCGGCAAGTGTTACTTAACTGCTGTAGCCTGGCCAGATAGCAATGGCAGCGTCAGAGGTTCCGGAAATCTGTCCCCACCACCCAGACAGCCAGTGTGTCTTCTTCCTGATTACCTGCCGGAGCAGATAGCAGCGGCACTGCACGGCGCTCAAGATTCGGCTGCGCGTCACACGTTTCGTAACAGGCGCTGGCGGGCAGCACTATATACTGTCCGTGTCGCACTGCGAGAGACCAGTCTGTAGCAGCAGAGCTGTCGAAGACGGCGAGACGCCTCCGGGGCTACTGACGAGTCAGCGAAACCATCACGCGACACGAGGTACGTCTAGGCTCACCCTTGAAGCTGTCCGCCAAGTGTTATGTAAACCGTGACCATCAGCTATCTCCAGTTGGGTTCAGTGAGTGAAAAAGAACTGGAGTGTAGAGTGTACTGAACGCACAGTGTCTAACAAAGACTGCGTTGAGGAGTTTGGCTCAACTTACTCTCCCGTCGTGTTCTGTTTTGTTCGACACATAAACAATATTAATTCATACTGTTGTTGTTGTTGTCTTCAGTCCTGAGGCTGGTTTGATGCAGCTCTCCACGCTACTCTATCCTGTGCAAGCTTCATCATCTCCCAGTACCTATTGCAACCTACATCCTTCTGAATCTGCTTGGTGTATTCATCTCTTGGTCTCCCTCTACGAATTTTGCCCTCCAATACTAAATTGGTGATCCCTCGGTGTCTCAGAACATGTCCTACCAACAGATCCCTTCTTCTAGTCATGTTGTGCCACAAACTTCTCTTCTCCCCAATTCTATTCAATACCTCCTCATTAGTTATGTGATCTACCCATCTAATCTTCAGCATTCTTCTGTAGCACCACATTTCGAAAGCTTCTATTCTCTTCTTGTCCAAACTATTTATCATCCATGATTCACTTCCATACATGGCTACACTCCATAAAAATACTTTCAGAAATGACTCCCTGACACTTAAATCTATACTCGATGTTAACAAATTACTCTTCAGAAACGCTTTCCCTGCAATTGCCATTGCCAGTCTACATTTTATCTTCTCTCTACTTCGACCATCATCAGTTATTTTGCTCCCCAAATAGCAAAACTCATTTACTACTTTAAGTGTCCCATTTCCTAATCTAATTCCCTCAACATCACCCGACTTAATTCGACTACATTCCATTATCCTCGTTTTGCTTTTGTTGTTGTTCATCTTATATCCTCCCTTCAAAACTCTGTCCATTCCGTTCAACTGCTCTTTCAAGTCCTTTGCTGTCTCTGACAGAATTACAATGTCATACAGTAAAGCTGAATGCTCTCGGGAAAAATTATGGCTGCAGTTTCCCCTTGCTTTCAGCCGTTCGCAGTACCAGAACAGGAGGGCCATTTTGGTTAATGTTGCAAGGCCAGATCAGTCAATCATCCAGACTGTTGCCCCTGCAACTACTGAAAAGGCTGCTGCCCCTCTTCAGGAACCACACGTTTGTCTGGCCTCTCAAGACACCTCTTCGTTGTGGTTGCACCTACGGTACGGCTATCTGTATCGTTGAGGCATGCAAGCCTCCCCACCAACGGCAAGGTCCATGGTTAACTAAAATTAAATGGTTAACTAAAATTAAAAGCTTCGTAAGAGTATATTAGCTTTCAGTGACGTATCTTTGAAGTAAGCTTGTAGGCGCAATAATGGGGCACGTATATGCAAAGGTGTCGTAACCAATATGTTCATTGTGCGTCGCCAGAGATGTACGCATACTTGATAATTTATTCGGCCAATCCTTGGTTTTCAGAATAACTGATTAGGAGTGCGTAAATTATGGCCCACACAGTGTGTGAACGCATGGGCTAGAATAAGTCGAGAGAAAAAATTGCATACGTATTGTAGGAGCACTGAGAATGAAACTTTCAAACCGAATTAAAACAAAGACGGGATAAAGTACTAACGTGCAAGTTTGTTATAACAAGCACCTTACGATGGACGCATAGCTTTCGAAGGCGATTTCTCAACAAGGAACTCCATTTTTCGGTATGTCATTTCTCTTCGTGAGATCATTGTGAAGCAATGTTCATAGGTATCGGAATAATACAAATCTCGTATCATGTTACATATTATATTCTTAGAGGCCCATCAGCGAAGTGTAAGATTCAAGCCTTTACAAACGATCTCCAAGTAAGATCTCTAACCGATCAACAGCAATGTAGAAGCCAACCTGTGAATCCCTTCGATCCATTAAAGCTGACTTACGAGCACTACTCGAGATGATTTCCCCGTGTACAAGCAAGTTGCACGCGCGCACAAACAAAATTTTTATGTCAGTTTTTAATTTTCATTTAATACTGAGTGTTGCCTGTTGTTTTCTCCTAATGATTCTACGGCTCACTGCAGACAATTAGATAAATGGTAATAATGCAGCAATAAAACACAAAATATATGTTCCTTTTCGTATATTTACATGTAGGCTTACCAATAAAGATTTCATAGATACTGCAGTCGAGGATTACCGCTTATCCAATTACATAAGACGTCGGGGTTTTTCTACACATAACGAGCAGTTTAGTTCCTCTTTACACTATCTGTCGCTTCTACGACATGTTAGTATTTTAAATGCCATTCTTCATTTGCTTAGAAAAATACCTTAAATTTTCTCAAGTCACAACAAAAAAAATGGTCTGATCTTCAGCACTGGTGTAGAGAAATATACCAGGATTCATTCCGAGAGTCCAAGCTTGCTTCACACTAGACATGCCTTCTGAAAGAGTGACAATTTTTTGGCACTGCTTTTTCAAGAAGGGACATTAAATTCGTAACTAGACTATACCAGGTGTAGAAGCCTGAAACCGGAATTTGGTTGCAATAATAAAACATGTGTTGTTTGAAACTGATAAACAATATTTTATTCAAAATAATCTCCATTGCTATTTATACATTTCTCCCACCAAAAAGCAGTTCTTCTTTTGAGGCGAACCAGTCAGCGAGCCATTTTCGTAAATTTTCATACGAACTGGAGCGTAGTTAAGCGAGAGCGTGTCCCAGTGATAAAATAGGTGGTAACCGGACGAAGCCAAGTCTGGAGAAAAGCCGCATGACCTGGAATTTCCCAGCTGAATGCCTCGATCGTTTCCCTGATCCGTTTTGCTGTGTGTAATAAGGCATTATCATGGAGCTGTATGACTCTGTTTTGCCTTCTCCCATAATCATGTCGTTTGTAACGTAATGCTAGAGTTAAATCGATAAATTGCTGTTGGTAGCGATGTTAACGGTTTCACCAGGTTTTATCGGCTCATAATGGATGACACCCTTCTGATCCCACTAGACACAGAGCACTGTCTTCTTTCTAAAGCGGTTTGGTCTTTCAGTGGATGTTTGCCTGGATTCATCTATGATTTATGACGCTCAGGATTCTCAGTATGTAGCAATTTTTCATCACCTGTCACTATTCGATGGAGAAACGACTTTTTGTACCTGGCGAGCAGCATTTCACAAGTGGTCTTTCGAATTGATTATTGCCTTTCATTCAATTCGTGCTGAACCCATTTTCCCCACTTTCTGCACCTTACCCATAGCTTTCAACCTAAGAGAAACGGCTTTCTGCGTCACTTTCAGTTGTTCCGCGAGTTCCTGTCGAGTTTGAGTATCATCTTCATCCAGTAAGGCCTGCAATTGGTTGTCTTCGAAGTAGCCCGCAACAAATAAACGTTAGGCATATTGGCCCATAACTTAAAACCGCACTTCTGTTTCATAAGACGTGGAAAAAAGACCGTAAGTTGTGCCAGAAGTCCACGCGAGACGAAAGAGAATTTACTGCAGAGACAGAAGGGCGTTGAAAGGCATGGAAGTAATAGACAGCGAAGAGTAGTCTAGGAAGGTGCGACTCAGTGAGGGTTATAGATTGAACCTATAAAGAAACAAGCGGGTTGAATGAGGAGCTTCGTTACGCGCTACGTTGTTACGGCAACATGTGTAAATTACTACATTGTATTGTATTGTATGGAACTGGGGACATAGAAACGACAGAGAGGCGTAGCCCTTAGTGGTTCACAACCCCTACAACAGGCTACAGCAGTCCACTCACCCCATCGCCACCCCACACCGAACCCAGGGTTATTGTGCGGTTCGGCCTCCTGTGGACACCCCTTCCCTACCTGCCGGTAACGTCAGACGAGTGTGACATCAATGTTTGCGTGATATAGTAACTATAATGTACGCGTACGTGGAGAAAGTGTTTGCACAGCAATCGTCGACTTAGTGTAACTAAGGCGGAACAAGGGAAACCAACCCGCATTCGCCGAGGCAGATGGAAAACAGCCTTAAAAACCATCCACAGACTGGTCGGCACACTAGAAAACGACACTAATCCGCCCGGAAAGCAGTGCGTTAGACCGCACGGCTAACCGGGAGGGCTAAATTACTAGATAGCTCGTTCCATAAGCTGATGACAATGATGGAGAAACTTTAAACAGTGGTTAATGTTTCTCTGTGAGCTATGGGGCGTCTTGATGGCCTAGGTTAAGCTTAAGAAAAATTGTATTATACAATCGTGGTATCACAGAATTTTATTTGAAGAGATAACCGGTCTCGATTTTGCAGCCATCATCAAACGTATGAGGAAAGTAGGTGTTGCAGAATTTGTGAAATACGAACCAATTACATGGAAAACCAAAAATAAGTCACTTTATTATCTTATAAAAAGACACAGAACACTAAACTAATAGCTTCTCGTGTGATGTATATACAAAGCTTCTGACGTACAGTCGCCAGTAAATTCCTCACAAATACTACTTAACTTTGAAACTACGAATATCTGATCAAGAAAGATTTGTTTTTCTGCGTGCATTGTCATATTTCGTTGATGCAAAGTGTTATCTGTTGTATCTGATAAGAGCTGATGATGGTGTTTACAGTTCTCGCGTGCAGGCAAATCGTGCTTTTCGCACTCTGATTCAGGTTGATTGGGATCAGGCGGAGACATCTGCCTCAACGATTAAAAAGTGGGTTAAGAACTTTGAAGAGAGATCGTCAATGAAGATAAAGAAGTCTGGGAAACCCTAAGATAGTATGTAACCTCAGAACATATAGCGTGTAAGAACTGAAAACGAAAGATGTCCGCGTCGCTCATCCCGCTGGGATGGCATTAGGGATTTCTAACAGAATGGTCTGGCGTATTTCACACAACGATCTACTCTATCCTCCTTAAAGGATCCAAATTGTCCGGGGTATTAAAGAAAACAGATAGTTAGACGGAGACGGTTCTGTGAAATGTTGAATTTACTTGATGAAGGCGAAGACATTGTAAACAATTTATGGATAAGTGATAAAACCCGTTTTCATTCATCCGGTAACGTCAACAAGCACATGGGCTCATATGAATCACAGCAACATTAGCCCTTCTGTTCAACAAAAATTGCTTCTTGGTGCGCTATGTATTGATCAAGGGTCATAGTTTCTCGAAGATGATCCAGGTAGTGCTAAGACAGTGACTTAAGAGAGATTCAGACACGTTGGAAAGCTTTTTTATCCCCGACTTCCTCAGCACGAAATACACGAGGATATATTTTTTCAAAAAGACGGAGCAACCTCCCATATGGCAAGTTTAAGCATTAATTGTGCTAACGATTTATTTCCAAATCAAGTGATCTTTGGAAGTAAAGGCGTCGTATGGCATTATTGTCTATTGGCCTTACCATCATGCGACTTTTTCTTGTGGGGTTAACGAAGGAGTGTTGTATCAGGATAATCCATCACGAACAGCTGATGCATTGAAAAAAGGATCCCACAGGTGGTGGTTCAAATCCCACTGGCACTACTGCGGAATGTGATTAATAACCTCAAGGCTCGTCTGGAAAAATGTGTACGCCTGAACTGACGTTATTTCGCTGGAATTATTTATTTTAAACTTTGTCGCGTTTACTTAATTTTCTTAGTGTTTTTATGTAATTTGAGGCGCTAAAATAGAATTACGAAAAATTGATTGGGCTTTCTACCAACTTCTGGAAATCACTTTTTGCTTTGCCATACACTGTATCTGTTGAAAGTTTTTGGTTTTTGGAGCGGTACAGCCAGGAAGACAGATCGTATTTAACGTTACAGGTGGAGCTGACGTTGGCCATTCTGCAAAACGAAAAATTGTAAATGACGCTTGATGTTGATTTTGTCAGATTGGGCGATATAGAAATGATTCTGATTGCAGACCTGTACAGGACTTGACAATGACCATTCAGCCAATGCGTGCTGCAGTCGAAAAACATCCGATGGAATCGGAGCCTGAATATGTTCGTTTGGAATTTCCCTCCGTCCACAAAGCGTCAGCAGTCATGCCGGACTGTGATGAACTACTTACCATCGATCGTACCTATGACGTAGTCTGACATACCCGGCGAAAGTGCAGGGCAGGGAAGCTAAAGGTACTAGCTTGGGCTAAACAAAAAAAATATCTCATCGTTTGTGGTTAAGTATTGGCTTGCTCAGATACGGCATGCGAAATTAATGAAGATGGGTGACTAGCTCCTCTGATGTAGTGGATGCTGTTCAAATTTCCCTCAATATGTAGGTGACTGGATGGCTCCCCATATCATTCCATATTATGCCATTCAACAATGGAAGCCACCGTTTTGTAGTTACCACTGCCACAGTAGCGCCTAGCAGGTATGCGGCCGTTACTGCATGAGAGGTTGAAGGAGGATTCGTCAGTAGTTTGATATTTAATTCGAACGCAGTACACGAATGCGCTTCATTTGTGGTGCCTTCACCGGTTTCCCTAACGTTGCTGCCATGCGTCTGGCACACTTGCCTAGTATTCAACAGACTCGTTAAACTTGGAACTTCTGTTTCTCAAGAACGTTTGAGGAGCGCAACGTAATTGAGCAGTACGAAGCATGCACTATAATCGTACGAAATATGAGCTAAAGCTGTGACTCCTGCGCGCTACCCTTGTCCGAACGCTGGTGGCCACTTTCACGTGCTCGTTCCGGTCTTTGGCGTTCGGAGTTTCTCGTCGACGTTGTGGAAGCCATGTCACCATTTCGTGTTGAAAAAGGCAGTGTCGGGAAGTGGACGCAGGCGGGACCACAACACCTCTTAATGGTGCGCTCAGTACAAACCGGAATGCACAATAGCAAACTCGTTTCCAGACATCGGTCATAGTGGTCTGTTGGAATTCGGATGCCGATGTTGCTGCCGTAGAGGTCGACTGCTGATACAGGTGCTTGCTTTCTCGTTTCCAGCCATTCATATCTTCAGTGAATGACCTTGGTATAACATCCAGCGTAGATGGCGCTTGCGGGTCTGTTAATCCACCTCTTTGCAGTAGTAACCACTTACTGACGCGGCACTCTTCTGCGTGCTCAACGTTTACACGTATATGCATGTTTACTCTCCAGTTCACCATTAAGTACCTGGCAGAAGGTTCTCTACCGTACCAATCTCCAACAGCGTGCGGCAAAAACGAACACTAAAATCCCTCGGAGTGAGCTCTGATTTATTTTGATCATCACTTCTACCTATGTAGGTGGTCAACAAAATATTTTCTCTCTGAGTACGAAGTTGGTGATCTAAATTCCATGACAAGATCCCACCGCAATGAAAATCGCCTTTGTTTTAGTGATTGCCAGTCCCAATTGGTGTATCATAACCGCGGCACGCTCCACTCATTTCCCTTACTTAAAGCTCCGCGATATCCTCCGTCAGTCCAATCTGATGAGAACCTCACGCTGAACAGAAATACCCCAGAAAATCGCGGACAAGCATGGTGTAAGAAATCTCTCTAAACTGTTTTGCCAACAGTTCGCAGTCTTTGGTTTGCGTTCATCACTTTATTATCTATGCGATCGTTCCAGTTTAAATTATTCGTAATCGTAATCACTAAGTATTTACTTGAATTCACAACCTTTAGACTTGTGTAACCGAAACTTAACGGATTTTTTTAGTAATAATGTGGATGACTTTACCTATATCTAGTCTGTTATTTACTGTTTTGATCATCTGGTCACTTCATAACACTGTAAATGGCAACATCTACAAAAACAGTCGGAGAGGGCTGTTCAGATTATCTCCTGTATCGTTTGCTGTTCCTGTTCTATACAGAGGACCTAAGAAACTTCCTTGGGGAACGCCGGATATAACTTTTGTTCTACTCTGACTTCCCGTCGTTCACTAAGAACTGTGACCTTTCACACAGGAAATCACGAATCCAGCGGCAAAACTCATACGATACTCCATAGGGACGCAATTTGACCATGATTCGCTTGTGAGGAATGGTATCAAAAGCCTTGTGAAAATATAAAAATATGGGATCGATTTGACATCCCCTATCGACAGCACTAAGTATTCCGTGAGAGTACTGTTAGTTTCAAATAACTTCCGGGAATTCAGCCAGGTAACACTTTCAGCGAGCGCAGATATTTCGGCGGGAGAATACCCCGGCAGTGTTAGTTGTTTCACAAAAACGATGTTTTCTGAATGCGTGTTGGCTGTTTTGTCAGTAAATCATCGTCGAGGTAACTCATCACTTTCGAAAAACAGTGAATCCTCCGAAATCCCGCGGCAAATTGACGTTCGAAATTTTGGTCTGTAATTCAACGGATGACTTCTAATTCTTTTTTTTACTAATGTGACTTATGCGTCTTCCAGCTTTTAGGCAAGGATATTTCGACGAATGAGCGGATGCATGTGATTTCTAAGTATGGAGCTACAGCATGAGCATACGCGGAAAGAAACCTTACTGGTATATAAACTGGACCGGAGGCCTTGCCCTAATTAAGTGGTTTAAGTTGCTTCGCTACACCGAGGATATCTAAGTTCGGCATGTTAGCATTTGTTCTTGATTCGAATTCTGGAATATTTACTTCGTCCTTCGTGATAAAGGAATTTCGGAAAACTATTTAGTAACTCCGCTTTAGCGACACTGTCGTCCGTAACATTGTTACTTCGCATTGAGGGTATTGACTGCGTCTTCATACTGGTGTAATTTACATACGACTAGAATGTCTTTGAATTTTCTGTCACGAGACAGTTCCGTTGTGGAAACTATTAAAAGCAACTCCTGTGTTAGTCATTAGAGTTATTATTCCTGCATTTTCTAGTTTCCGGTCACGTTAGTGTTTAAAGCGAGAGAACAACAGAGTGCCAAGTGAAACTGTTGGAGACTCTAGGTTGACAAATTGGTTGTTAGGTCCAGTACAACGCAAGCGAGCATATGAGGCCATAGTTGACCCTGAAGCAGTGTCCATTAACCGGTTACGTGGCATTAGTGTGGCCGGGGTTTTCCTAGTGTCAGTTTCCGTTCGTCGTCCGGTGCGTGACGCACAGCGACGGAACTGTGCGTGCCAAGTGCAAACCGTTACCGTTGGTTGCGTCACGAGCGCGTCGCCTGTGATTCACGTCCCTGGGCAGCGGGCGACACCAGCGAAACCAGTCTCCTTCACACTTGATACGTCGTAACAGGACCAGTGTAACAACGAGAAGCCGGGTAAGTCCGGTGCTTCGTACAGCCTGTTTGATGCTCTGTTTTTGTGAACAGTTCATATAATTGCGCAGTCAAATCAGACTTAAAACCATTTGCAAGGTTGACGGCTAATGCAGTACCCGCACATAACCTTATCGTAGTCTGTTTCGACGGCAGAATGAATGTGTCAGAAGCTTCACCTAACGGAGCTGCTGTTTAGTGAAAGCAGGCTTGAATCGTTGCGGCTGCTTTTGCTGTACGAATACGTATGTTTGTGACGTAAGCGAGCAAGTCACTCTTACCAAATGTTTGTTAGAAATTGATAAGTTGGAGATATCGGCGACAGCTATTACGAACAACCAGCCAGTGTTACGTGCTGTGCTCTCCCTCAAGAAATCACTACCGTACATAAATTACAAAGTCAGGAATTATAGAGGACAGGGAGTTCAGCGTATTGTAAGGCGTCGCCGTTGTGTGGTACGTGAAGATGATACGTTCAAACAAAAGCGGTCCAGTCTTTGGGACAGTTCGTTTTAACGTGACTACTGCATCCTGACATACTACATATAGAGGGCGACACCTAACATGCCCTCCCCACGACCTTTCCCGACTTCGTAATATACTTGGATGTACGGTAATGACTCACGGGGATGGAACACAGCACATAGAAATGGCGGATTGCTCTGCAATTACAATAGATATCGTGAACACTTCAGTATTTATCACGTGTGTGTTTCAGATTAGATCCGTAAGGTAAAACATAGGTCTCTGGTTTGTTTTACCACATCTGGAGACATTGTAAAATGGAAAGAAATCTGTAACACGAAGAAGACTATAACCTAGAACTTCAAAAATCTTAACAGTGCTTTCGTGGTGGCAGAATTCGAACGTAAATAGACTTCATATTACCTCAAACCTCTCAATATACCTTGATTTAATGTTTCTATCCTACCTGACAATATAGCAGTTGTAAGTTGTGATCTCATGTTACTGCACTCTTTAGACAGTATTGCTTAAAATATTTGCAGCAGAACCGAAGTCTTAACCGATCAAACGGGTCGACGTGGCGCAGTGCGAATGCTGGAAAGGTTCCTACGAATAGGTCGCAGCAGATTTCATTCGTTCCCCTGCTCCTATAGGAGCTCTGTCTCTAATGACCCCATCGACGGGACGATATTCCATTCTTGAAAGTAGCGACATACACTTCCGAAAAACAAAGAAATTCAAGGAGATGTAGTTAGTTTGTCTATGCGCATAAATGTTAACAAGAATTGGAGGTAGGAAAAAAATCTGTAGGTGGTCCCAGAAAGATCTTTCAATGCTTGATCACATGTAAGCCTCTGTTACTGCTGCATACTGCCCTGCCATTCATTATTTTCCAGCCATTGTTCAGTCGTCCCATAAATATAAATTACCATGGTCGATCATGTCTTGGATATACCGCATTGTAGAACGTTAACTGCTGGCTTACATCATTTACTCAAGATTATTATTATTATTATTATTATTATTATTATTATTATTATTATTATTATTTACTGTCTCAGACGTTATATCTGGTTAAAAATGGAAAGTGACGCGGACCTTGATCAACCGCGACTTCCTATTAACTGTACGGTATATGTTACATTGCATTTAGGAATTTTCGGGTAATTGAACATGTATCAATAGTTACAGATTTCTGTAGTTCAATATATACGTTTGGATGTAGCTGTATTGCGTTGATGTACTGGTGGATATTGTGTGGTATGACTCCTGTAGTTGGTAGTGTAATTTGTATGTCAGCTTTATCCTGATGCCACATGTCCTTGACTTCCTCAGCCAGTTGGATTTATTTTTCAATTTTTTCTCCTGTTTTCTTCTGTATATTTATTGTATTGGGTATGGATATTTCGATTAGTTGTGTTAATTTCTTCTTTCTATTTGTGAGTATGATGTCAGGTTTGTTAGGTGTTGTTGTTTTTATCTGTTATAATGGTTCTGTTCCAGTATAATTTGTATTCATCATTCTCCAGTACATTTTGTGGTGCATACTTGTATGTGGGAACGTGTTGTTTTATTAGTTTGTTGTATGGCAAGTTGTTGATTATTTTTGCTACATTGTCGTGTCTTCTGGGGGGTATTCGGTATTTGATAGTATTGTACATCCGCTTGTGATGTGATCTACTGTTTCTATTTGTTGTTTGCAAAGTCTGCATTTATCTGTTGTGGTATTGGGATCTTTAATAATTTGCTTGCTGTAATGTCTGGTGATTATTGTTTGATCTTGTATTACAACCATGAATCCTTCCGTCTCACTGTATATATTGCCTTTTCTTAGCCATGTGTTGGATGCATCTTGGTCGATGTGTGGCTGTGTTAGATGATACGGGTGCTTGCCATGTCGTGTTTTCTTTTTCCAATTTACTTTCTTTGTATCTGTTGTAGTTATGTGATCTAAAGGGTTGTAGAAGTGGTTATAAAATTGCAATGGTGTAGTCGATATATGTATATGAGTGATTGCTTTGTGTATTTTGCTAGTTTCTGCTCGTTCTAGAAGGAATTTTCTTAAATTGTCTACCTGTCCATAATATAGGTTTATTATGTCGATAAATCCCCTTCCTCCTTCCTTTCTGCTTAATGTGAATCTTCCTGTTGCTCAATGTATGTGATATATTTTATATTCGTGGCATTGTGATCGTGTAAGTGTATTGAGTGCTTCTAGGTCTGTGTTACTCCATTTCACTACTCCAAATGAGTAGGTCAATATCGGTATAACATAAGTATTTATAGCTTTTGTCTTGTTTCTTGCTGTCAATTCTGTTTTCAGTATTTTTGTTAGTCTTTGTCTATATTTTTCTTTTAGTTCTTCTTTAATATTTGTATTATATATTCCTATTTTTTGTCTGTATCCTAGATATTTATAGGCATCTGTTTTTTCAATCGCTTCTATGCAGTCGCTGTGGTTATTCAATATATAATCTTCTTGTTTAGTGTGTTTTCCCTTGACTACGCTATTTTTCTTAATTTTGTCTGTTCCAAAAGCCATATTTATATCATTACTGAATACTTCGGTTATCGTGATATTATTTAGATTTGTTTTGATATTAAGTGTGGTTTTCCAAGTTTTCATTACTTTGTTTAGGAACTGTATCAATTTAGGATCTACTTTGTATATTTCGAATATTTGTAGTAACCTTGAGTGGGGTACACTATCAAAAGCTTTTCGGTAATCAAAGTATGCGTAGTGTAACAACCTTTGTTTAGTTTTAGCTTGATGTGTCACCTCTGCATCTATTATCAGTTGCTCTTTACATCCTCGTGCTCCTTTGCAACAGCCTTTTTTGTTCTTCGTTTATAATTTTGTTCTGTGTTGTATGTGTCATTAATTTCTGTGTAATGACTGAAGTGAGTATTTTGTATATTGTTGGTAGGCATGTTATGGGGCGGTATTTAGCTGGGTTTGCTGTGTCTGGTTGATCTTTAGCTTTCATATAAGTTATTCCATGTGTAAGTGTATCAGGAAATGTGTATGGGTCTGCAATGTAACTGTTAAATAATTTAGTTAGATGTGAATGTGTTGAGATGAACTTCTTTAGCCAGAAATTTGCTATTTTATCTTTTCCAGGGGCTTTCCAATTGTGCGTAGAATTAATTGCTTGGGTGACTTCATGTTGCAAAATTACCACTTCAAGCATTTGTGGTATCATCTTGTATGTGTCTGTTTCTGCTTGTATCCACCGTGCATGCCTGCTATGTTGTACCGGGTTTGACCATATGTTGCTCCAGAAGTGTTCCATGTCTGTTATGTTTGGTGGATTGTCTATTTTTGTGTGTGTTATCTATTGTCTGGAAACATTTCTTTTGGTTTGTGTTGAATGTTTGGTTTTGTTTCCTTCTATTTTCACTTTTTTTATATCTTCTAAGTCGTTTGGCCAATGCTTGTAATTTCTGCTTCTTTTCATCTAATTCCTCTATCGGTTCTTGTTGCGAGATTTTACCTACCCTTTTTCGTTTTTTGTCTGATATTTCATTTCTTATAAATTGTGTTAGCTGTCCGATGTCCTTCTCAGTTTTTCTGTTCTGATCTGTAGCCTATGTTGCCATGCTGGTTTTGTGGGTTTCTTCTGTGTGTGTGTTGGTTCTGATCTCTGCCTAGTGTGTATATTTAGTGTAGTGAGTGCTCCTATATAAACCAGTAGTTTTAACTCTTCCATAGTTGTATTTTCATTTATTTTGTTGCGTATGATTGTGTTGATAGTTATTGTTTCGACTTGTGGGTTATTTGGTGGTCTATGCAAGAATGGTCTAATGTCTGTATTTGTGTCTTTGTGTTCTGTATATGTCAGCTGAAATTTTTCTTCACTTCGTGTTCTAGTTGTACTTGTTCTGGTGGCAGTCTTAAGATTTCGTTTCCCACTGATTGTTTAATTGATGCGTGTTGTCCTTTGTTTGTTTGCTCTGGGATGTTTGAGTCCATTACTGTAATTTCTCCTTCTTCTGATAGCACATTATACATATACTTGTGATCTGTGTCCCGTTGTGTTTGTTCCTAAGTTTGTTGATTGGTAATAACAGAACACGAGGTGTCGGTTAACTTCATCTATCTCATCCTCTGTCTGTTTTCCTTGTTGGGTGGTTGCAGGAAGCATATCCTGCAAAACACTTTTATTTGGATTTAAATCATTTCCCGTGTGGTTAGCAGTGTCGTTACCATTGTGGACGAACATAGGGTTCAAGCGTCGTCCCCGACCATGACAGCGCTTGTCCGAGGCTTCATTAGTTCTGTCCTGAACCAACTAATTACACAAAAGGGGAGTTAGCCCTATTAGTGGTTTGTTCTTTTCATCGCCTTTTACGACTGGCAGAACATACCGGAGGCCTATTCTTTTCCCGGGCGTCCACGGGGTTTATTATTATTATTATTATTTTAAAAATAGTGTTGAACTCGTAAAACATCTGTGACGACACCAAAATAATTGGTCACGAGGCGTTCCTAAGCGCGAGAGCCTTCTTTAGGATCCTTTTCCTGAATTCCAGCACCGCCTGAACAATGGCAGTCGGTCCGGTTGTATTTTAGCAACAGAATTTGTCCTGCAAAAGGGAGGAAAGTTAATAGCGTACAGTTTATAACACTTGAAGCTGATGTCCTTGGTTACATTCCAAACGGCTATCCAGTGCCCCCATGGAGTGAGGACAGGTGACACTGTCGATGGTGGTATGTCTGCTGGGCGGTGACATGAAAGCCGTCGGCCCCGGTGCTGCTGCTGCTGCTGCTGCTAAGGATTGAGCTCTGTAACACCACCAGGTTTCATGCTCGTTCTTCTGTCATAAGTTTACAACATATTTCAACCGCACGTTTCGCACGATGAAAATAACCCAGTATGGCTGGAGATCTGTTTGCCATCCTTGCTGACAACGGGAACAGTGTAACATGCATTTTTAAAATCTCGTGGCGTGGATACGGAACGGTATGCAGTCAGACATTGCTTGTCTCACCCTAGTATTTGCCCGGAGATTGATGTTTAAGAAACTCTAAGCCAAATCTCTTCATTTTTTGATTTGATATATAGCATTATGTCCTAGATTTCGTATGAGTATTCCCATCGAAAGTTTTTTGTTTGCCGTTATGCACGAAGTAATTCGTCGGCCGTATTGTTTTGTCTCTGGTTACGTGTTTTGATATTAGGACAACTAATTCTTGAAAGTAGTGAAGTTGGAGATATCGGCGACACCTATTACGAACAACCACTGAGTGCTGCGTACTGTTCTCTCCCTCAAGATGTCACTACCGTACAAAGTCAGTAATTGTGTACTTCATACGTTAAGTCAAGACTTTTAATGTGAATGAACATAGCTTTTCCTAAGAACTACGGTGGTCCCATCAACACGAGTTCCAGAATTTTTTAATAAAAAGAGCTCAACAGGCAAAGTTAATTAGTTCCTGCGTCAATTTTCCGTATTGTTTGTTTTTGTAATGTTTGGTATTATGACAAAACAGTTTCGGTGCTAACATATATATAAGGGGCCTGAAGATAGCGTAATGAGATGCCGAAACTGATTGTGTAAAAAAGATAATTTCTGAAAACATATGGCTGCTTGGTGACTTTTCTTTGGTGAAAACGCGTTTTTGAATGTCGTTAAGTGTCTAGCCTGCTACCCAAGCATTTGGGGAGGTGTCACCGAGCTCTGAATGGACGACTATCTTTCCCTGGCAGAATCTTCCAGCAATTTGGCTTGTGAAAGCAGATAATCTTCAGACTATGGGTAGAGTATTTCGGATGAACTAATTTTGGGTATTGGACCGCGTCATTGCAAACTACTAAAACAATTAAGTTGCCGACGTTTCGGCCGAGTTGCTGCGGGCCTCTTCAGAGAGAACCGGCGCAAATCAATTGAAATGTCGGCGACTTAGTTGTTTTTGTAATTTAAAGTGACGCGGCCCAATAGCCAAAATTATTTTATCCTAAATTACACCGGCTGTGGAAGCCTACGAACTTGAGATGAGTATGCTGACATCCAGTGAGAGCGCTGATAACTATGCTGATGAGTGCCTTCAGTCAGTCACTACTTTTCAACGACCTCCATGTTTTAGACCTTTCACGATGTAGCATTTTTAAACGTTGTATCGGTTAGCACGTTCAGCTTTAGTGCCTACCTACCTACCCACCCACCCTCCCTCCCTCCCATTACAGTAAGACACCACGAGTAAAGAGGCAAAATCCCGCTGACTGTAGAACATGGCAAGTGGACAGGTGGTCAGAGAAGGGGCCGCGATACCGAGGGTGGTCCTCCTGCAGGCCGCTCGATATGAGGGCTAGCGTGCGTGGATGCGGGTCGTTGCCCTCACCGCGCGAAACGAGCGATAATTTGCATATCCAGAAGCGATACGCAAAGTACGCGCTACAGACTGCTTGAGCTGTTTCTTTTTACGCGGAGCTAGATACCATAGAGTAAGAATACCTTCAGCGCTAGCATTCAGATGCGCTAAATACAATTTTTGGCGTCAGCCTTGCTTTCCTCCAGTCACGTGATTGGTATTGCGTTAACGATTCCTCGTAAGCGCTCAGCACATTTTTAATGTCGTTAAATCTGTAGTATTGTCAGATCTCGATTGAAAGTACTAAAAGAGCTAAAAGCAAGAACGAATTTCTACCGTTCCTGCCAATGACCACGAAACTTCTGGTCTTCAGGCTACCGGTTTCGATCAAAAGTGAGCATCTTCAGATCGACAGAAAAAATCAGAAATTATATAAAACTAGTGAACAGATTACCTCTTAGAACAATAAAATATGCCATAAACAAAAAGTATTACATTGATGGATGTGAAAATGTATGCTTAAAATGTGACGAGGCATGCATGTTTTTTGTCAAGTCATTAGTCCTCTGACTGGCTTGATGACCTGTTTTATAACGCATCCTAATATTACAAAGCCGTAGTGGCATCACCATAAAATATACACAAAATCAGCTTAGCAGTGCCGTACACACTTAAAATACAGTGAAAGCTACGTCACAGTTCTAGCAGTCATACCGGGTATATCGCTACTGTCCATAACAAACTGCAATGAAGTAGTCACAGCGTATGTTTGTGCCGTAAGATCGGTAATGTCGCTACTGTAAGTCTACACATTCATCAATTATTAAGTCGTACGGTAGTCAATGAATGAAGAGTACAGTAGACAAAGTCTACAGTGGGCCGTATATGTATTTTGCTGGACTGATAAAGTGTAATGATTAAGAACTCGAATAAATTTAAAATTGTTAAAAGGAAATGCTTAAGTGATAATACTTGATTTTGAGACGTTCTTGTCATTTCAGATAAAACTTACTCAAGAAAAAATTCATGGAGCTAATAATATAACATAAAATTGATAGAATAACTAGGAAAAGAAGTAAAAAAGATGAAAAAAGACTAAAGTAATCAGCGCAATCTGTTGACGTAGTCTCCAGAATGTAGCATAGATCAGAAGTCGGAGTAACTTAGCCGCTGGAGGGCCTCCATAAGCTTATTTCAAATTGCACTTTATTCATGTTTCTAATTTTCATATTTTATAACTGTAATAATTATTCATTTGGCTAGCCCACTATAGACTTTACATATCGCATTCTTCATTTATTAACTACTGTAAGATTTTATGATAGAGGAATATATGCACACTTTCAGTGGCGATAAAGATATGACTGCCAGAACTGTGGCCTAGATTTCACCATATTTTAGGTGTGTATGACAATGCTAAGATGGTTTTGTTTGTGACGATGTGTGTATGACTTCATAATATTGGGACACGTTATAAAACAGGTATGCCTCGTCATACATTAAGCGTATCTTTCACAACTATCACAGCAATAATTTTTGATAATGACATATTTCATTGTTCTAAGACGTAATCTGTTCACTAGTCGTATTTAATTTCCCACGTTTATTTGCATTTCTGAAGATAATTGCTGACAAACTGGTAGTAGCCTAAAGGTTAAAAGATCAGTATTCATGAGCGGAAATAAGGGAGATTCATTCCAACCTTCATGTATCACTGTTTTAATCCGCGGCCATGTCGCAACTTGGGAAATGGAAGAACATTTCACTTATTAGCGACAAATTTCGTGATTCAGACATTGCTAATTTTTTCCTTAGGAGAAATGAAAGGACAGCCACTGATACTTTTCTTTGGTTTTATACTGCACTCCAACATATTGCCGAGCCCGTATCGTATCGGTACACGGGTCAATGCCGTCTGTCTAGACACAGTGAGGACGTAATGGCATCTAAGTGGAGGAAGACACAGACGGCGGAAGTTGTATGTCATTTTCTAAAACTGCTTCAAAGAGGACAATCGCACTGTAGTTCCTCCTTTAAATCGTCAAAATGACATACGGTGAAATAAGTCAACATGGGACAGAAAAACAAAGGACACCACTTAACAGAGGTAAGGAATACCAATAAGATTCTACATTGAATATACGAAAGGGCTGTTGCTTTAAGATGAGCTGTGTACCGTAGATCGCTATACGAGCGAAACGTTATTACTGATTGGGGGGGGGGGGGGGGGGGGAGGAGGGAGGGAAGCGCAGATTACTTACATTTTCCAAGAAGTCGCCGAAGAGACACACGGATATGTAAGAGAATAGCTCCGACGTCGGTCTGTTGTTCGGTTTTCAAAAAATGGCTCTGAGCACTATGGGACTCAACATCTGAGGTCATCAGTCCCGTAGAACTAAGAACTAATAACTAATTAAACCTAACTAACCTAAGGACATCACACACATCCATGCCCGAGGCAGGATTCGAACCTGCGACCGTAGCGGTCGCGCGGTTCCAAACTGTAGCGTCTAGAACCGCTTGGCCACCCTGGCCGGCTGTTCGGTTTTGGAACGTGTTTTATTCATGCTTATTACGACGTTTGTGGAGTCAGAAAATTTCTGTAGGAATCAACATAGATTCGGGAAGGCGTTCCACACAGTTCCGCACTGCCGCCTAAATCAACAAAATAAGAGCGTACGGAATGTCATACCAGCTGTATGACGTGATTCAAGAGTTTCTACCAAAGTAAGCCCAGCATAACATTCCAAACGGAGAGAGAGCTTCAGACGTAAAAGTAATTTCGGACGCATCTCATAGGAGTGTTATGGTACTGTCACTTTCCACAACACACGTAGATGACGTAGTGCATAACTCTGGAAGTTCCTTGAGACTTCACGCGCATGAAGTGAAGCGAGAATATTCCACGACGTCCCACCACAAATACAGAATTTCCTCAGCCATAATTAGTCGGAAAAAATGTTGCATCACTTACTGAATGCACCTCTACCTCTCCATCTGTCTCGTTTTTATTTGATAGCTGCTTGTGTATCTGTATGAAAGTAAACACTTTCTAGCTCATTGCTTTACAGCGTTCTTACTTCCAGCGAACAATTCGCAACTGGTACGAAAAAGGGGAAGTAACAGTGGTGCACAATATTCTCTGCCACAGACCGTCCGTTAGCTTGCGTGGTATAGATGTAAGTATAAGAAATTACGCTGATGTCAAATTGCAAATTGGCTTTCTAGTACACCAAGCGGATAAGTCCCGAAAATCGTCGAATTTAGAGCTCTGGCGTACTGGAAATAAGCAGTTCATCATATATTTAAATATTTTCAAGGGGAAATACTTGAGTTTTTAGTTTCCGGTGCCATCCCTCTAATTAAAATAACAATCTTAAACACCCAGTCTTCACGTCGTGGGTACGAAAAGGCTTCTACACTTTCCTTTTGCGACTATTTTGTCACAGTAGTTTGAAGAGGTGTATAATCCAGAGTCACCCTCCTCCCAATAAACGAAATACCCAGCCGTTGGTGAAGTGGCTTGTGTGCCTTAGCAATAGAGAAAGCGCTACCGCATCGGAGGGGTATCTATTGAGAGACCAGACAAACATGTGGTTCCTCAAGAGGGGCAACAATCTGGATGATTGACTGATCTGGCCTTGTGCCACAACCCCTTGCTGTGTTGGTACTGCGAACGGCTGAAAGCAAGGCGGAACTACAAGCGTAATTTTTCCCGAGGGCAGGCAGCTCCACTGTATGGTTGAATGACGATGGCATCTTCATAGGTAAAATATTCCGGAAATAAGACCCTCCTCCCCATTTGGATTTCCTGGCGGGGACTACTCAGGAGGATGTTATCATCAGGAAAAACGAAACTGGCATTCTACGGATAGGTTTGAGGTTATAGCGGGTAATTAGTGAAGTTTGGGGAACAAGACTTCTGATCAGGTGTATACAAAGTTATAAACAGACAAATAGGGATAGTGCAAGAGTAGATTTAATAATGAATAGGAAAATAGGAATGTGGGTGACCTAATATGAACAGCACAGTGATGACATTATCATTGCCAAGACAGACACGAAGCCCTCGCCTGCCACAGTAGTAAAAGTTGACATGCCAGCTAGCTCCACAGATGGAGATGGAAGAAATGTATGATGCGATAAAAGATATTATTCTCATAGTTATGAGTCGAAAATTTGTGATGGATGACTAGAATTCGACAATAGGAAAAGCAACAGAAGGAAAAACGTTAGCTGAATATGGGGTGAGGGAAAGAAATGAGAGGAAGCTGCCTGGTAGAATTTCGCACAGAGCATAATTTAATCACGGGAATACCTGGTTTCAGAATCATAAAAGGAGGTTGTATACGTGGAAACCACTGCACTGTCAGACTGATTAGACAGATTTAGGAACCAGGTTTTTAAATATGTAAGACACTTTCAGGGGCAGATGTGGATCCTGACCACTATTTGTTGGTTATGAACTGTAGATTAAAACTGAAGAAATTGAAAACAAAAGGTACAAAACTATGGAGATAGGACCTGGGTAATTTGAAATAACCTGAAATAGTTCAGAGTTTCAGATTGAGCATTAGCAATGATTGACTAGACCAGGGGGAAGAACACAGTAAAAGACAAAACCTTGAAGAGATGAAATCGTGGAAACAGCAGAAGATCAAAGACAAGGCCTAGTACAAATCCTTGGGTATAATAGGTGATACTGAATTTAAATGAGAGGAGAATTTAAAAATGCTGCATATAAAGCAGGTGATAGGGAATACAAACGTATAAAAAATGTGACTGCCAAGAACTGCAAAAAGCTTTGCAGGGATTAACCTACAAATCTAACGATTTAGAAGCATCTTTCATTATGAGAAAGATATACACCGCCTACAGGAAAATTAAAGAGGCCATTACGGAAAAGGAAGCAGCTGTAAGACTAAAAAGAACTCAGGTGGGAAACCAGTCCTAAACAAAAGAGGAAAAGATGAAAGGTGGAAGGTGGACCTATGCAAGCGAGATGAACTCCAAGGCATTATTATAGAAAAAGAAGTTGACTTAGATAATGGTGATAGGAGACATAACACAGCGAGAAGAATTTCACGAAGCTCTGAAAGATCTAAGTCGATACAAAGCCCCGGGAATAGATGATATTTCGTCAGAACTAGTGATAGCCTTGGTAGAGCCAGCCTTGGTAAAACTCTTCGATCTGGTGTGCAAGATGTAGGAGACAGGCGAAATATCCTCAGACTTCAAGAAGAACGTAATAACTCCAATTCCAAAGAAAGTAGTTGCTAGAAGGTGTGTAAATTACCGAACTGTCAGTTAATGTCATGGTTGCAAAATACTAACACGAATCCCTTACAAAACGATAAACTGGTTGAATCCGACCTCGCGAAAGATCAATTTGGATTCCGAAGAAATGTAAGAAAACGCGAGGCAATACTTGACCCTACGACTTATCTTGGAAGAAATTCAGAAAAGGCAAACCCACATTTTTAGCATTTTTAGACTTAGTATTCCAGTCAACAGTATCAAAAGCTTTCTCTCTCATTGAATTTCTGAAAGTAGCAGGGGTAAAATACAGGGAGCGAAACGCTGTTCAAAACTTTTACAGGAATCGGTCGGCAGTTAGAGTCGAGGGACATATGCAAGGGAAGCAGTGGTTGAGAAGGGAGTGAGACAGGGTTTTAGCATATCCCCGATGCTATTCAACCTGTATATTGAGCAAGCAGTAAAGGAAACAAACAATATTTGGAGTAGGAATTAAAAACTATGGAGAAATAAAAACTTACAGGTTTGCCCATTATCTTGTAATACTGTCAGAGACAGCGAAGGACTTGTAAGAGCAGCTGAACGAAATAGCAATATAAACAAAACAAGGATAATGGAGTGTAGTTGAATTAAATCAGGTGAGGCTAGGGGCGTTAGATTAGAAAATGACGCATTTTCAGTAGTACACGAGTTTTGCTGTTTGGGTTGCAAAATAATTGATTGTCAAAGTAGGGAGGATATGAAATTTAGACCAGCGATGGAAAGAAAAGTTTCCGAAGAAGAGAAGTTTAACATCGAATATCGGTTTAAGTATTACGAAGTATGGAAGTGAAACATGGATGATAAACAGTTTAGATAAAAAGAGAATAGCTTTCCAAATCTGGTGCTATAGAAGGTCGCTGAAGACTAGACGGGTTAATCCCGTTACTGAGGGAGCACTGAGTAGAACTGGACGGTTTGACTTGCAGTACACTACTACACTACTACCTAGATACTAGAAAACATATTTTTTGGACCTTCGTGGTTTTAATCTGTGAAGAGTTATTTTCTTGTTTTTGAGTGTTTATACATACATTTACAGCAGCAACAGTTATTGACAGTTGCTGTTGTTTATAAATAAATGTGTGTAAAAGAGCAAACACCCATGTGATATAAAAGTTTGAATGAAAGTAAAGTAAACATACAGCCTTATACAGAAGTCACGTGACGATTCCAGTCTGATGTCAGCGACATTGGCAATACGCTGTAAATACTCGATAATTACGGCGAAAACACACGCGATTTGCTACCTGGGCAGCAAACCGTGACGATGGCCGTAAGAGAGGCTATTAAATGCACTGGCAATTAGAATAAAAGCGTTTATAAAAATATAAATTTACCAACATATAAGTATTAAGAGTTTATCAAAGCACTCTGGGAGTGTATGTAGCCTTACGTGAAAGTAAAACGTGGATGATAAACAGCACCGCCAATGAGAGAAGAGAAGCTTTTGAAATGTGGTGTTACAAAATAATGCTGAAGATTAGATTAGGAGAGTAATGAGGTAGTAACAAATAGAAACTGGGGAGAAAAAAAATTCGTGGCACAGCTTGACTAACCATACAGACCTGTTTTTGCAGTCGGGTGTTACAGGTGGTGTGTGAGTGGTGCAGTGAGTCGGGGAGATGGGTAAAAATTATACTGGAAGGCTGCAAGATGAAAACAGTATGCAGGTTCAAGTGAAAGTAAATTGCGGTAGTTATTCACAAGTGAGGGTACTTGTTCAGGGTAGAGCAACATCGAGAGCTGTATCGAACCAGCCTGCGGACTGAAGCCAACAACATCCGGCTGCATACTATAAATTCCTTAGCGGCATTGGATTGCGGGGAAAAACGTGAACAGACTTGCGTGCACAGTATTTCCCTAGCGTGCCACGTATATACGACTCGTTCAGTGTTTAACAGAAAACTGAAACTCGATAACTGCGAACCACTCATCAGTATAGTACATAACTTCTGATGATGCGCTGCATATAATCTGAAAAATCATCTATTTTTGAGTTGTTTTGTATATTCTAATTTCAACTGAAATGGGGAAGGTTGTCTTCAACACTACAGTGATAACCACGGCGTGACCGCTATTGAAGTCACGTAAGATTATCGTTGCTCAGACTCGAAAACTGGCTCAAACTGCAGCAGTAAGAGACTGGATCATCTGGTAACGAACTGGCATTCTTAACATTCTTGTCGACGCCATCCTCATCGCGTTGTCAATAAAGTGAACACAATGACGTTTGGGTCTATATTAAACTCGTCTATTGGGAAAGATAACTGAGCGTACGAAACTGAATACTGCTAATCTGCTGTAAAATATTTACAACCGCAGTATTTGCTTGTCAGTGAATCATTGTCACGCATTTGATGCTGATATCTACTAATGTAATGATTTCGGTAGCAGATGACGTTGTTAATTCAAGTACATAGACATATTTCAGAATTTAGAGAAAAAATAAAATTGCAAATTTTAGAAACTGATAATCCCAATATTTCGAATTGCTAGAGCGAGAAGAAATGGTTTTTCTACATTTCATGACATATTATAACGAGCTTCACGAATCATGTACAGTATTAATTTTCAATCAATAAATCATTTTGTAAACAAAGATACCCTGAAGGAGGTCATTCGTAATAGTGACTGAAACGGGGGTAGTTTTACATGTTGACAATTCAGTCAAACCCAGAAAAATGTGATTAATTGTGACAAAGGCTGCGGAAGCCCACGTGTGGTATTAATTTTATTAGCACTGAACCAGAATTTTTTATACACGGAAGCAAACATTCTATCGCCTTTCTGCGGAGACTTAAAATGGTTCAGATGGCTCTAAGCACTATGGGACTTAACATCTGAGGTCATCAGTCACCTAGACTGAGAACTACTTAAACCTAACCAACCTGAGGACATCACACACAGCCACGCCCGAGGCAAGATTCGAACCTGCGACCGTTGCAGCAGCGCGGTTCCGGACTGAAGCGCCTGGAACCGCTCGGTCACAGCGGCCGGCGCGGAAACTTAATTGAACTTTGTAGCCCTGTCATGCTACGATACGTTTTACTTTCATTTAGTAAACTAAGTTACTCCTCGAAGTATCACAGAAAATAAATCCAATATTCTGTTGTTGTCTTCAGTCTAAGGATTGGTTACATGCAGCTGTCCACCATAGTCTCTCCTATGCGAACTTCATAATCTCTGCGTCACTGTTTCAGCCTATTCTTTCCTCCATTACAAAGTTTCTTAGGATGTGACCTATCAACATATCCTTTGTTTCAGTCAAGGTGTCTGTTTTTTCCCCTCAAATTGGATTAGTACCCTCCCGATTTAGTCATTAAATTTGCCCATCTAATATTCTGCATTCGTGAATAGCACCGCGTTTCAAAAGCTTCTTTACTTTCGTGTGCGCGATCTATCGACAGTTTCATTTCCATACAAGGCTTAAAGCCACACACATACTTCCAAATAATGCTTGCTAAAAATTAATAAAAATTAGATATAAATTTGTTTTTCAGAAAAGCTTTAGTTGCTAATAAGTCCTCCACCTTTTAGTTTCTCATTTCCAGATATGGTTAAGCTGCTCCTGTTACGGAAAAATCACCATCTTGATGGGATGTGACGTACACATTTATCTTTTTAAAAATCAGTATGTCTTCGGAACAGAAACAGGGTGACTAGCATGGCCAGATATCATTACATGGCTTCAATTGTTGGTCTTAAAGGGTGAGGAGTGTTCATTAGAAAGTAACATTAATAACAAAGCTGTTTTATTGTACATTACACCTAATTAATTCCAGCAACCCCACGCTGGGCCTATCTCACCTTCTTGTAAAAAGGTTTTCGTTAGCGGTGACCAGGTATAGATGTGTTCGGGTTTACCCCAGTTATTAGACGTTGGTTGGTAGATTTGGTGAAGGGGACCAAACAGCGAGATCATTGATCCCCTCGAATTACGGAAGGCTGGGAAGGAAGTCGGCCGTGACCTTTCAAAGGAACCTTCCCGGCATTTGCCTGGAGCGACCAGGGAAATCACGGAAAACCTAAATCAGGGTGGCCGGACGCGTTACAGCACGAAGGTGATATCATCCTGCATGTAAGATAGCACCGTTTGAGTTGCAGAGACAAAAAAAAATCTCTGATAGATGGACGACGCAGAGAAACTGATCTCTACTTCTGTTTTATTGCCGTATTCACAAAATTGTGAACCACCATATTTCTTACAGTTCCCTGTTATTGTTGTTGTCTTCAGTCCAGAGACTGGTTTGATGCAGCTCTCCATGCTACTCTATCCTGTACAAGCTGCTTCTTCTCCCAGTACCTACTGCAACCTACATCCTTCTGAATCTACATCTATATTTATACTCCGCAAGCCACCCAATGGTGTGTGGCGGAGGGCACTTTACGTGCCACTGTCGTTACCTCCTTTTTCTATTCCAGTCGCGTATGGTTAGGGGGAAAGCCTCCGTGCGTGCTCGAATATCTCTAATTTTACATTCGTGATCTCCTCGGGAGGTATAAGTAGGGGGAAGCAATATATTAGATACCTCATCCAGAAACGCACCCTCTCGAAACCTGGCGAGCAAGCTACACCGCGATGCAGAGCGCCTCTCTTGCAGAGTCTGCCACTTGAGTTTGCTAAACATCTCCGTAACGCTATCACGCTTACCAAATAACCCTGTGGCGGAACGCGCCGCTGTTCATTGGATCTTCTATCTCCCCTCTGTCAACCCGTTCTGGTACGGATCCCACACTGAGGAGCAATACTCAAGTATAGGTCGACCGAGTGTTTTGTAAGACACCTCCTTTGTTGACAAACTAAATTTTCTAAGGACTCTCCCAATGAAACTCAACCTGGTACCCGCCTTGCCAACAATTTTTTATGATCATTCCACTTGGAATTCCCGACACTATCTACTAGGTCATTTATATATATTGTGAAAAGCAACGGTCCCATAACACTCCCCTGTGGCACGCCAGAGGTTACTTTGTCTGTAGACGTCTCGCCATTGAGAGCAACATGCTGTGTTCTGTTTGCTAAAAATTCAATCCAGCAACACTGCTGGTCTGATATTCCGTAGGCTCCTACTTAATCAGGCCACAGTGCGGAACTGTATCGAACGCCTTCCGGAATTCAAGGAAAATAGCGTCTACCTGGTAGCCTGCATCTAATATTTTCTGGGTCTCATGAACAAATAAAGCGAGTTGGGTCTCACAATCTGTTTAGTGTATTCATCTCTTGTCTCCCTCTACGATTTTTACCCTCCACGCTGCCCTCCAATACTAAATTGGTGATCCCTTGATGCCTCAGAACATGTTCTACCAACCGATCCCTTCTTCTGGTCAAGTTGTGCCACAAATTTCTCTTCTCCCCAATCTGATTCAATACTTCCTCATTAGTTATGTGATCTACCCATCTAATTTTCAGCATTCTTCTGTAGCACCACATTTCGAAAGCTTCTATTCTCTTCTTGTCCAAACTATTCATCGTCCATGTTTCACTTCCATACATGGCTACACTCCATACAAATACTTTCAGAAACGACTTCCTGACACTTAAATCTATACTCGATGTTAACAAATTTCTCTTCTTCAGAAACTCTTTCCTTGCCACTACCAGTCTACATTTTATATCCTCTCTACTTCGACTATCGTGAGTTATTTTTCTCCCCAAATAGCAAAATTCCTTTACTACTTTAAATGTCTCATTTCCTAATCTAATCCCCTCAGCATCACCTGATTTAATTCGACTACATTCCATTATCCTCGTTTTGCTTTTGTGGATGTTCATCTTACATCCTGCTCTCAAGACACTATCCATTCCGCTTAACTGCTCTTCCAAGTCCTCTGCTGTCACTGTCAGAATTAAAATGTCATCGGCGAACCTCAAAGCTTTTATTTCTCCTCCATGGATTTTAATACCTTCTCCGACTTTTTCTTTTGTTTCCTTTACTGCTTGCTCAATATACAGGTTGAATAACATCAGGGAGAGGCTACAACCCTGTCTCACTCCCTTCCCAACCACTGCTTCCCTTTCATGTCCCTCGACTCTAACTGCCATCTAGTTACTGTACAAATTGTAAATAGCCTTTCGTTCCCTGTATTTTACCCTGCCACCTTCAGAAGTTGAAAGAGAGTATTATATTCAACATTGTCAAAAGCAAATACTAGAAACTTAGGTTTGCCTTTCCTTAATCTATTTTCTGAGATAAGTCGTAGGGTCAGTATTGCCTTACGTGTTCCAACATTTCTACGGAATCCAGACTAATCGTCTCCGAGGTCGGCTTCTACTAGTTTTTCCATTCGTATGTAAATAATTCGTGTTGGTATTTTGCAGCCGTGACTTATTAAACTAATAGGTCAGTAATTTTCACATCTGTCAGCACCTGCTTTCTTTGGGATTTGAATTATATTATTCTTGAAGGCTGAGGGTATTTCGCCTGTCTCATACATCTTGCTCACCAGATGGTAGAGTTTTGTCAGGACTGGCTCTCCCAAGCCTGTCAGTCGTTCTAATAGAATTTTGTCTACTCCCGGGACCTTGTTTCGACTCAGGTCTTTCAGTGCTCTGTCACACTCTTCACGCAGTATCTTATCTCCCTTATCTTCTGCTACCTACTCTTCCATTTCCATAATATTGTCCTCGGGTACATCGCCCTTGTATAGACCCTCTATATACTCCTTCCACCTTTCTTCTTCCCCTTCTTTGCTTAGAACTGGCTTTCCATCTGAGCTCTTGATATTCATACAAGTGGTTCTTTCTTCTCCGAAGGTCTTTCTAATTTTCCTGTAGGCAGTATGTATCTTACCCCCAAGTGATAAATGCTTGTACATCCTTACATTTGTCCTCTAGCCAACGCTGATTAACCATTATTGTCTATTGTTATTAGTAGACTGTATTACGCCCTTACTCAAATTTGCAGTCTACTGAGATTCAAACCACTGTGCAAAATACTGTACTAAAGCGGAAAGGATTAGTCTCTGCACCATTGCCGAGCAGGTTTAACACGGGTCGCGTGCGAACAATTGCAAATTGCACGGGGTATAGTCTTTCTGGGTCGTTGCTTGGCATAGATCTCGCAACCCTGGATGCATTACCGTAGACGGCGCATGTAAAATGAATGCAAAGCTGATGGTCAGAAAGAGCTCGCAGAAGTGGGCCAGTCGATACCGAAAGCCACAACGGACACGGCGGTGTATCGAACTCGGACATCGCTCGCTCCCACGTCCCTTGTTAATTCGGTGTTACCGATGTGAATTTCGATTTTTTTTTTATTGTGGTTTCACGAATGACCACTTATTAGCCTAGCTTCATCCCGGACCTTCCTGTATAAGTAAAATAGAGACGGAAAACAATGTAATCAAAATAGGCAAAGAGTCCCAGGTAATAAATTGTTGAATCTCTCGAAACAATGTTTTCATAAAATCTTAACATAAGAGAAAGAGAGCGCGTTGTTGTTTGACCTATACAGTGATAGCTTTATCTACCAGAAAATTTAGGGCATCAAAAGTTTTTTAAAAAAATGAGTTTACGTATTTTCATCGACAGAAACAATGTATCTTACTGTGTTCAGTATCAAAAGCGCGACTGCAACGGTCGCAGGTTCGAATCCTGCCTCGGACATGGATGGATGTGATGTCCTTAGGTTAGTTAGGTTTAAGTAGATCTAAGTTCTAGGGGACTGATGACAACAGATGTTAAGTCCCATAGTGCTCGGAGCCATTTGAACTATTTCAGTATCAAAACCGTTGTCTTAACACACATTTTCTTCGCTGAAGTTCTTTGAAAAGTGAGTGCCTCGTTGCAAAGGAGCGCACCCTCCATAACAACAGAAACACTAGATGACGAACTGATTCGTCCATTTAAATTTTAGAGCAGGTCGCGACAAGTTTCCGCTGCAGACTTGGTTTTCTAGTGTGCTCTTTGGTAACGTGAAAGTGATTAATGTACGTCAAATAACGTTCACATGTTTAAACAGAAAATGCATTAGCTTATTGTAATTTGTCTCACAGAAACCTGCATTTACCGAGTGATGAAAGTTTTTTTCATCTTTATTTTCCACTATGTGCATAGCCCGTTCCTTGGCAATATAATTTTAATGCACAGCAACTTAAAACTTAGTGTAAGTTTTTGTGTATATGAAAGCACCCTTTAACTGTAACCAGTAAAGACTGTCATATTTGTTTCCAAATTTGTCTGAATTCACATTATTTTAAGATATGAACACAGTATCCCGTATCGTTATGGGTACCGCGTAAAAGAAAATAACCAAATCTTTCTTAAAAACAGGGAAAAAGTCTCTGAAAAATTGGTCGCGGAAAGAAATCATCTGCTCTCATTCCTTAGGGTGAATAATGAACAAATGGTGTTAGTTCACAGCTGGTAAATGTAGTTACTTTGAAGTGTGTTACGTTTACTGTGTGTAGTGTGACGGGCATAGTGTTTTTAAGACGTCCTGCGTCACGGCTCAGAAGCTGAAGTGTTACCAGGGTGGGCGCTGCCCCTGTGTCTAGCCACAGCTCCCACGTGGAACGCCAACGCAGCAAACCTACACTATCGCCGACAGTGGACTATTATTAAGGCGACACTGCAAATGACTTCTGTGCTGGATTTCCTATCTTATCGGTAGTCTCTTACCAAGAGTTTGACTGCGTGATCTATCGGCGGATAATTCGTGCAGATCCCAATAGAGTTGTAGTTGCAAGATCGATATTTTATCGGTGCCAATGGTTTTAAAGCGCCCACTAAGACACTTTAGAAACTTGTCAGAGGTTGCAGTGGTTTTAGGCTCACCGAGACCAGTACTAAAGTCGTTTCTAGTCGATTCTGCGATCACCTGGAATGGTAATGTCAATGATCCACACTTACTTCATCGCAGTTGTCATGTCTGGAGTATTGTTTTAGCATTCAATCTGTCCGAAGTTGCACAGAAATTTGCCGTGTTTTTTTATGGCTTGTGGTCCGATCAGTTCGTTGCCTCCGGCGAATCGTAATTGTCACAACACGTTAAACCGTATCAATCTTGTTATATCGTTCTGCCTCTGCTTATAACCAGTCTGAGCGACCATTTTGCAACCGCTAAAGAGATGGTCAGTTGCTTCGTCAGCTGCTTTGCACAGTCCGCATATAGAGTATTCTACTGATTTCTCAATTCTATAATCGCTATCCTTTCATATTTTTTTTAGCTTGGTCACATTGGGGCCTTCGAGCCTTCTTACATCGAACCAGCGGTTATTCATAACAAAATGTATTAAAAAACGTATTCTGTGCATACTTCGGGTGCAGAAATAAATCTGAGAAATCGTGATGATACCTAGAACTGCCGAAATAGTAGTGGTAATTTTTTTGCACTTTTGATGCAGTGATTTCTACCTTAAGAAATGGGAGGAATAATGACAAAGGAGAAAACGGAAATTCATTAAAGGAACTTAGAGTAGATTGTTTGAATAGAGGACTCTACACGCGGTAAGAGTTGACGAAAATTAGCTGCAGACAGTTATATGGAGAAGAAAATTAACGGTCCATCTTCTGCCACATAGCTATCTTTTGAATTGGGGAAGACTAGAATTTTTCGTATACTTGCAGCAAGGTTGTTCCAAAGTGGGATTCCCAACACAGAAAATGATTTGACGAGACTAGTGTGTTACGTTGTTGCATGAATGGCATTTTGCTATGTTAATGGAAATTCGTGATACGCTGTACAGATAATGAAGATGAAGATAACGTGCGATGACTGAGCATACGGTAGAGCAAACAGAGGGTATTACACTATATGAGCTTAACTACGTTTCTTAGGCAGGAGAGTTGTTATCGAAAAACGAACGTCATAAATGCATCACACACAAGTGTTAGTTTCTTACTTTATTTACCGGTTGCGTCTTCGATGTGTTAAACATAAAAAGCTTCGGAACACTGATCCGAAAAGCCTGTTGGTCACAGCAGAAACCAAAAATTCTGAAAATAAACCACTGAAAACAGTGCAAAGGATAATTTTTTGATCATGGCAGTCTCCGACACTACAATTATCGTGTTCACAAAAGTGCTTTCGAATGTTACTGAATTGGGAAAATGCTATCCCGACGTTCGAGGGTTATTTTTACCTACCATTATTCACTGGTGCCAACTGATATTCAAATCGTGCACAATTCTCTGCAGTAACTAAGGAACCCGAGACTAGGAAAGTGACTGATAAATACGGTTTTGCATGTAGTGCTGCACAACGCTTGTCGCGTATGCTGACAGTTACGCACGCGCTTAGTAAGCACGGCCTGACAATGGAATCAGCTGGGCGGAAAATGTCAGTCTGACACTCAAACGTCGACTGGTGGCAGATCGTGACATCTTGAGTTTCCAATTAATTTTACTCATTTTGAACTGACTTGGTGCGATGGTAAGCGCCTGATACCAACAGTATTCGACGGAAGACTAAAAATTGCTTTTGCCTTTTCTGTTTAGCACAAACAATTTAGTATCTGCTTCTGCTCATTTTGATAGTTTTCTGCCAAAATTAACAGACTAAGAGGGACTAGAGCATCGCGTTTTTGAGTGTGAAAGATGCTCGAAGAGAAGGTAATAAATTTCTAACTAGGCAGTGCTTACATAAGACAACTCTAAAGGGATCTTTAGGCCTTTTAGATCAACATCAGCCGTAAATTCATTGGATGAGATGTTGATTTCCCTTAATGTACTTCATATCAGTTTCCCATATGTTGACACAACGAATGTCTCGAAGGTCAGACCCTCAGTTTCCTAATAGTCGCTGTAGCAAAGCTCCTTGAAAGATAACCAGTTGTGGCTGAAACAAGGGCAGTTCTATCTTAAAAGCAATGGCGTGTAGTTTTAAAGCTTTACTGCTACTTCGGAAGAGCTTATTAATTTGTTGCGTAACAGAACCAGAACAGTAATGCTTGTTATTTTTCACGTAACAGTAAGAATTATGTAATATCTGTTTGATATCGTTCACAAGTGTCTTTTTAAAAGGAAGTACTATGCTTGGAGTAATTCCTCACGTTAAAAGATCTTACTTTGTCAACACTTATCTCCAGCGCTGTTTCACTTACAGCCGCTATAGGTGAACTTTCTAAATCTTGAATGGACTGTTTATCATAACTGGGTACAAGTTGCAAGTCCTTCCATTCTTAGGACTGATTCATGGCTCCATGAGAAATGAGAACCTATTGCAACAAAACTGCTGAAAAATGCGAAAAGTTGGTAAACCTGGTGCCGATAAAATATTTCGCGAGATTTATTCATATAGATTATATGGCATCGTAATACAGTACATAGCAGTGCTTATTTTTGTAATGTAAAAGTTAGGAGGAAAATATAGTTGAAAACAATCCTCTGCAGTCAGATTTCTGACAATAACACAAATGGAAAATCTGGCATCAGAACTCGCAGACGCACCAAATATAAGGATAGTTTTTTTTAAAGATCTGGTACCAGCGAGTTCGGACATCAAAGTTGATCGGTTAATAACAGTGAATAGTGAGTTGGATTCAAAGTAATGCTACATTCCGGGGAGTTCGACCATTTCAGAGACTGAGTGTGGTACTGGTCGTTTATTTGGCTATATTCGTTCATAATGAGCGTAGTAAAAGCCAGACACGGTGCAACTCCTTGGTGATAATCTGGAATCGCTTTTGTCGTTACTGTGCACAAGACCTTGAACGCTAGAGTTTAATTTTTCCTCGGCTCTGGTCGTAACTTTTTCTTCTTCGAAGTCAGTGACTCACATAAGTGTAGATTTCACAAGACCTGTTAGAGAGGAGGACGGGATTGGTTCTCAATAAGATCCAAGAAAATGTAAACAGTGTTGCACTCTAGATTAAAAATCATTGTCCTACACTAACATATAGCACAGGCCAACAAAAATTTTTCAAAAACTTTTTTGCTTTGATGGCTTATCTTTATCGATTTTTGAGCTGAACCCAAATGTAGCCTCAGTTTTTTGTCACCAACAGTTTTCGAGCAATATGCTTTTTATCATATAGTATAAAAATTCTATGCTATACGGTAAACGAAGAAATTAATGAAACGGTTTATTACAACATACGCATGGTTTGTATTTACAGTAAGCTACTTCAAACAATGTGTGTTAATAGGGGTTTCACTTCCAGCTGGATTTGTTTTGTATTTTCTTTCTATTTTTTCTTTGAAGCTTCTTGAGTAGCTTTTTCCACGATGAGTCGCTTGTTGAAATTCTCGGTGAAATGACCAACAGTAAGCCCCATCATGTTGGTGTTCCAGCGGCCTTGGTAGCGTTTTTCCATCATTTTAATGTGCTGATGAAGACGCTCTCCTTGCTCCTCACTAACATCGTCCATATTGTCCGGAAAGTAATCAGTGTGACTGTTCAAAAAGTGAACTTTCAGGCTCGTTAAACATCCTAAAGTTTTAAACTACTTTAACATTGTGCATGAACCATGGACCTCGCCGTTGGTGGGGAGGCTTGCGTGCCTCAGCGATACAGATAGCCGTATCGTAGGTGCAACCACAACGGAGGGGTATCTGTTGAGAGGCCAGACAAACGTGTGGTTCCTGAAGAGGGGCAGCAGCCTTTTCAGTAGTTGCAGGGGCAACAGTCTGGATGATTGACTGATCTGGCCTTGTAACACTAACCAAAACGGCCTTGCTGTGCTGGTACTGCGAACGGCTGAAAGCAAGGCGAAACTACGGCCGTAATCTTTCCCGAGGGCATGCAGCTTTACTGTATGACTAAATGATGATGCCGTCCTCTTGGGTAAAATATTCCGGAGGTAAAATAGTCCCCCATTCGGATCTCCGGGCAGGGACTACTCAGGAGGACGTCGTTATCAGTAGAAAGATAACTGGCGTTCTACGGATCGGAGCGTGGAATGTCAGATCCCTTAATCGGGCAGGTAGGTTAGAAAATTTAAAAGGGAAATGAATAGGTTAAAGTTAGATATAGTGGGAATTAGTGAAGTTCGGTGGCAGGAGGAACAAGACTTCTGGTCAGGTGACTACAGGGTTATAAACACAAAATCGAATAGGGGTAATGCAGGAGTAGCTTTAATAATGAATAAGAAAATAGGAATACGGGTAAGCTACTACAAACAGCATAGTGAACACATTATTGTGGCCAAGATAGATACGAAGCCCACACCTACTACAGTAGTACAAGTTTATATGCCAACTAGCTCTGCAGATGAGGAAGAAATTGAAGAAATTTATGATCAAATAAAAGAAATTATTCACATAGTGAAGTGTGACGAAAATTTAATAGTAATGGGTGACTGGAATTCAGTAGTAGGAAAAGGGAGAGAAGGAAACGTAGTAGGTGAATATGGAATGGGGCAAAGAAATGAAGAATTTTGCACAGAGCACAACTTAATCATGGGTAACAGTTGGTTCAAGACTCATAAAAGAAGGCTGTATACATGGAAGAACCCTGGAGACACTAAAAGGTATCAGATAGATTATATAATGGTAAGACAGATTTAGGAACCAGGTTTTATGTTGTAAGACATTTCCAGGGGCAGATGTGGACTGACCACAATCTATTGGTTAAAACCTGTAGATTAAAACTGAAGAAACTGCAAAAAGGTGGGAATTTAAGGAGATGGGTCCTGGAAAAACTAAAGGAACCAGAGGTTGTACAGAGTTTCAGAAAGAGCGTAAGGGAACAATTGACAGGAATGGGGGAAACAAATACAGTAGAAGAATGGGTAGCTTTGGGGGATGAAGTAGTGAAGGCAGCAGAGGATCAAGTAGGTAAAAAGACGAAGGCTAGTAGAAATCCTTGGGTGACAGAAGAAATATTGAATTTAATTGATGAAAGGAGAAAATATAAAAATGCAGTAAATGAAGCAGGCAAAAATGAATACAAACATCTCAAAAATGAGATCGACAGGAAGTGCAAAATGGCTAAGCAGGGATGGCTAGAGGACAAATGTAAGGATGTAGAGGCTTATCTCACTAGGGGTAAGATGAATACTGCCTACAGGAAAATTAAAGAGACCTATGGAGATAGGAGAACCGCTTGGATGAACATAAAGAGCTCGGATGGAAGCCCAGTTCTAAGCAAAGAAGGTAAAGCAGAAAGGTGGAAGGAGTATATAGAGGGCCTATACAAGGGCGATATACTTGAGGACTATATTATGGAATTGGAAAAGTATGTAGATGAAGATGAAATGGGAGATACGATACTGCGTGTAGTGTTTGACAGAGCACTGAAAGACCTGGGTCGAAACAAGGCCCACGGAGTAGACAACATTCCATTGGAACTACTGACAGCCTCGGGAGAGCCAGTCCTGACAAAACTCTACCATCTGGTGAGCAAGATGTATGAGACAGGCGAAATACCCTCAGACTTCAAGAAGAATATAATAATTCAAATCCCAAAGAAATCAGGTGTTGACAGATGTGAAAATTACCGAACCATCAGTTTAATAAGTCACAGCTGCAAAATACTAACACGAATTCTTTACAGACGAAAGGAAAAACTAGTAGAAGCTGACCTCGGGAAAGATCAGTTTGGCTTCCGTAGAAATGTTGGAACACGTGAGGCGATACTGACCCTACGACTTATCTTAAAAGAAAGATTAAGGAAAGGCAAACCTACCTTCTAGCATTTGTAGACTTAGAGAAAGCTTTTGACAATGTTGACTGGAATACTCTCCTTCAAATTCTGAAGGTGACGGGGGTAAAATACAGGGAGCGAAAGGCTATTTACAATTTGTACAGAAACCAGATGGCAGTTATAAGAGTTGAGGGGGCATGAAAGGGAAGCAGTGGTTGGGAAGGGAGTGAGACAAGGTTATAGCCTCTCTCCGATGTTATTCAATCTGTATATTGAGCAAGCAGTAAAGGAAACAAACGAAAAATTCGGAGTAGGTATTAAAATCCATGGAGAAGAAATAAAAACTTTGAGGTTCGCCGATGACATCGTAATTCTTTCAGAGACAGCAAAGGACTTGGAAGAGCAGTTGAATGGAATGGATAGTGTCTTGAAAGGAGGATATGAGATGACCATCAACAAAAGCAAAACGAGGATAATGGAATGTAGTCGAATTAAGTCGGTTGATGCTGAGGGAATTAGATTAGGAAATGAGACACTTAAAGTAGTAAAGGAGTTTTGCTATTTGGGGAGCAAAATAAGTGATGATGGTCGAAGTAGAGAGGATATAAAATGTAGACTGGCAATGGCAAGGAAAGCGTTTCTGAAGAAGAGAAGTTTGTTAACATCGAGTATAGATTTTAGTGTCAGGAAGTCATTTCTGAAAGTATTTGTATGGAGTGTAGCTATGTATGGAAGTGAAACATGGACGATAAATAGTTTGGACAATAAGAGAATAGAAGCTTTTGAAATGTGGTGCTACAGAAGAATGCTGAAGATTAGATGGGTAGATCACATAACTAATGAGAAGGTATTTAATAGAATTGGGGAGAACAGGAGCTTGTGGTACTACGTGATTAGAAGAAGGGATCGGTTGGTAGGATATGTTCTGAGACACCGAGGGATCACCAATTTAGTATTGGAGGGCAGCGTGGAGGGCAAAATTCGTAGAGGGAAACCAAGAGATGAATACAGTAAGCAGATTCAGAAGGACGTAGGTTGCAGTAGGTACTGGGAGATGAAGCAGCTTGCACAGGATAGAGTAGCATGGAGAGCTGCATCAAACCAGTCTCAGGACTGAAAACCACAACAACAACAACATTGTTGTTATAATACCCATATTCTGGGTCTTTTTCATGTCCTAAGAACTTTATAACAACTTGCTTGAGTGATACCCATGCTTCTTCATTTGAGGTCATTGTGGATTCAAAGTCAATATCAAACATCAATTATATAATGTCAGGTCGTACAATGATGCTTTATTATAGTTTAGCTTTTAAAAGGTGTGGAAACTTTTGGCCAAAAGTGTCCACACATACTTAAAACGTGGTCCATCCTTAGGCAAAGTCTTTACACACTGTTCCATTAGGCCTAATTTTATATGAAGAGGTATGTTTTTTATCTACAATGTTTTTGCGTAGTATGTTCTTCTCACCAGGTTTTAAAGACTCCCTCACAGTCCAGTTCTTTCTGCACCAGTATTGATCCCTAGCACTACTGTCCCATTCACACAAGAAACATGGAAATTTGGTAAAGCCACCTTGCTGAGCAAGGACCAAGGATCCTGCATATTACTTTTAGATCGCCACATATCATCCAACCATGAGCAGAATAGCTTATTCTATTCAGCACTGTTTCTAGGTTTAAAAAGTAGCTTTCTTTCATGTGTACAGAACGTCCAACAGGTATAAATGCATACATGTTACCATTGTGTAATAAAACAGCCTTTAGTTTTGGATAAATCAATTAAGTCTCCAGTCTTCCTTTCTGTATTCAATACAAAACTCATTCATCAGACCGAGAATGTCTGAGCACTACACTAAATCACCTTCTTGTTGAAAAAAACTTGGAAAATTGCTGCTATCTCTCTTTCTATACACGTATATACTGGTTCCAGCTGTCAGTTCTTCTCTTTTAATCTAGAGCGAACAAATTCAGATTTTCTTCCGTTAAGCCCAGATCCCTAACAAAGTCGTTAAGCTCGGTCTGAGTAAACAATTTAGGCTCTAGACTATCTCTCTTACAATGGAATTCATCATGTGGCTCAGGTAAATCTGATTGTACATCAGAAAATACTTCGGTTGCAATAGAATGTAAATCATCTGGTGGTCTAGAAACAAGCAAATCTAAACCATGCCTTACTGGTCGGATGGCGAACGGAAGGTTAGGGTAGCTTGTTACCTTCTTGTTTTTCGATTTATGACCAGTAATACTAACACTGCAAAAGTAGCAATCATCGGAATGATTTCTTGACTGCCTTTGTATCATAGGGACAGCTAATTTAAAAGTTTCTTCTCATTTTTGGACCGTTTTGTCAGACCTTCAGCACAAACAACATATCTTATGCGGCGCCCAAGATTTATCTTGATCGCCAAGCTTAGATCCGAAGTATGATAGACTTTTCACAAAGTCTGTAATGTTTCTTTGATGTTTTTAATCACAAATTAACCACAAATATAACAAGACTGTCAACAGTTTTTACAACCACGATTAGACTTTGTACTGAACACATGTAGAGGAAACGGGAAAGTGAATTTAGGTTGACAGTAAACAAATCGCCATCCGTTAAGACAAAAAGTCTCTTCTTGGCATCAAATGTTTTTCAGCAATGCTACCAACGTCATCTACATTCATTACATTTCGTTTTTAAATTATTTTAACTATATACAAGGTATTAAATTCTGTAAAAACTCGCTTAATTTAATCAATTCAACTGTAAAATGTGAAGAAATGGTGGTGGTAAAGTTTTTTAAGTATAATATTTGGATTTCCCACCCTAAAAACATAAGAATAAGGTGTTTACAGCAAAAATATTTTTTTCGTCGTTGGCTTGTGTAATCTAAATGTGAATAGTGCGGTTTTGCAAGTACACAATATAAATGGTATGTATTCCCCAATACAAAGTGACATATGTAGGCATACCTACATAGTTGCAGGGATTTTGAGACCGCTATCTAGAAATTTTCATATCTTTGCAGATAAGTGACACTTTTTCTTGGAATTGATGATACACGATATTTTAATACTAGTATCTTCCATAAATAAGCTTCCTTCCTAGATGTCATTCTGGCCGGCCGTGTATTCTGTGCATGATTAAGATGGCAGATAAAAACGCGCACTACATGGAAGTTCGAAACTGCAATCGTCGATATGTTAACCTTCCTAAAAGTGTAACTGTGTACTTAGGTAATTATAACTTATACAGCGTATTTGTCAAAGCTGGTGAGATGCACTCTTCCTAGCTATGCATCATCTAAGGGGCAGTCAAATGAAAACAAAACACCCGCCACAACGGGACCACGGAATGGGCCATTCAAAAGTAATCAGCAAATGCGTTAAGACAGTTATCTCACAAGGAGACGAGACGATCAATTTCTGCTTCGAAGAACGCGGTCGGCCGCTGACGGATCGACAACAGCACCTACTGTACGACTGACTAATTCACTGGTACTCACTATAAAATGACAATCGCAGTCGCATGAAGTGCAAAGTGTGTTCAGTAGTCTCACAATATGGAAATTTCTGCGCTAAGTTGTATACAACGTATTTGTAGCAGTCCGCCGTTCGTTCCAGCCATTTCTTTATAATTGTTGGGCGGCAGACCGTTGAATGTTACCCGATAAAGACCAAATTTATAGCATACACGAAGGGAAGACTGCTAATGTGGCAGTATATGAATTAGAACAAACAAATCTGTTACCTGTTTGTATATTTGAGATAATCGCCGAGCGGGATCAGCCGAGCGGTCTGGTGCTGCAGTCATGGACTGTGCGGCTGATCCCGGCTGAGGTTAGAGTCCTCCCTCGGGCATAGGTGTGTATGTTTGTCCTTAGGATAATTTAGGTTAAGTAATGTGTAAACTATGTTCAATAAGTCACAGCTGCAAAATACTAACGCGAATTCTATACACAGGAATGGAAAAACTGGTAGAAGCTGACTTCGGGGAAGATCAGTTCGGATTCCGTAGAAATGTTGGAACACGTGAGGCAATACTGATCCTACGACTTACTTAGAAGAAAGATTAAGGAAAGGCAAACCTACGTTTCTAGCATTTGTAGACTTAGAGAAAGCTTTTGACAATGTTGACTGGAATACTCTTTCAAATTCTGAAGGTGGCAGGGATAAAATACAGGGAGCAAAAGGCTATTTACAATTTGTACAGAAACCAGATGGCAGTCGTTGGGAAGAGAATGAGACAGGGTTGTAGTCTCTCCCCGATGTTATTCATCTGTATATTGAGCATGCAGTGAAGGAAACAAAAGAAAAATTTGGTGTAGGTAATAAAATCCATGGAGAAGAAACAAAAGCTTTGAGGTTCGCCGATGACATTCTAATTCTGTCAGAGACAGCAAAGGACTTGGAAGAGCAGTTGAGAGGAATGGACAGTGTCTTGAAAGGAGGATATAAGATGAACTTCAACATGCACGATAAAGTGTTTGGACAGGAGTTTGAGGCACAACTTGACGAGAAGAAGGGATCGGTTGGTAGGACATGTTCTGAGGCATGAAGGGATCACAAATTTAGTACTGGAGGGTAGGGAGGAGGGTAAAAATCGTAAGAGACAAATAGATGAATACACTAAGGATATTCAGGAGGATGTAGGCTGCAGTAGGTACTGGGAGATGAAGAGTGCACCGGGTAGAGTAGCATGGAGAGCTGCATCAAACGAGTCTCAGGATTGAAGACCACAAGAAGTTTAGGGACTGATGACCTTAGCAGTTAAGTCCCCTAAGATTTCACCCACATTAGAACATTCTGAAGAGATAATCTTGTTACTCGGTACATCACTGGTGGAGCAAAAATGGCACATTATTTCATGTGTGTTTCCTGAAAATAATTAGGTGTCGTCTTGACAAATGTTCACTGTGCAGCTGAGTGAGGTGTCGGCTGTGCAGGCGGGTAGCCTTCATTGTCCGCCTGACTGGAGTCCTCTTAGGGACTGACGCTAAGTCTTCAGCGTGTCACGCGGCAGCAGACTGTCGGTTGTTCGGTGTCTTGCTGCGGGCGTGGCCAAAAATACCGGGTGATCAAAAAGTCAGTAAAAATTTGAAAACTTAATAAACCACGGAATAATGTAAATAAAGATGGAAAAATTGACACACATGCTAGGAATGACATGGGGGTTTTATTAGAACAAAAAAAGTATTGCTATACGCGTGAAAGATCTCTTGCTCGCGTCGTTTGGTGAAGATCGTGTACTCAGCCGCCACTTTCGTCATGCTTGGCCTCCCAGGTCCCCAGACTTCAGTCCGTGCGATTACTGGCTGTGGGGTTACCTGAAGTCGCAAGTGTATCGTGATGGACCGATATCTCTAAGGATGCTGAAAGACAACATCCGACGCCAATGCCTCACCACAACTCCGGACATGCTTTTCAGTGCTGTTCACAACATTATTCCTCGACTACAGTTATTGTTAAGGGATGATGAACATACTAAGCATTTCCTGTAAAGAACATCATCTTTGCTTTGTCTTACTTATGCTAATTATTGCTATTCTGATCAGATGAAGCTCCATCTGTCGGACATTTTTGAACTTTTGTATTTTTTTTTTTTTTGGTTCTAATAAGACCCCTTGTCATTTCAAGCATGTGTGTCAATTTGTACCTCTCTATCTACATTATTCCGTGATTTATTCAGTTTTCAAATTTATACTGACATTTTGATCACCCGGTATGTGGCAGTTTAGCGTTGAGCGAGATCAGACATCTCTTCGTATGCGAAAGCCTTTCCAGTTATTCATTCTTCCCTCCTTTATATCTCCTCGGACACCAACTTTCGTCAATTTTTGTCATTATTGGCTGCATAAGCTTCTTACTTCGCACCAATATGAATGAAACTTTGCACCCCCCCCCCCCCCCCCCCCTCCCGGAGTTAGACTTAACACGTCGACCTGAAAGAGAAACTAAAAATTTTGCGACGTTGCTTGGTTTCCCAGACGTCATATACACCAACGAAAGAAAGTTTAAATTTCGCACCACTCGCATAAAAATGGCGCTAGTGGCGCCACTTCGAGGATGCAGATCAGGTTTGCTTTAAGTACACTCTGTAATGGTCGTGAGCGTTAGCTATCTCTGTAGGACTCAGCATGGGTTTCAAAAAAGACGATCATGTGAAACTCAGCTCGCGCTATTCGTCCACGAGACTTAGATGGCCATAGACACGGGTTCACAGGTAGATGCTGTGTTTCTTGACTTCCGCAAGGTGTTCGATATAGTTTCCCACAGTCGTTTAATGAACAAATTAAGAGCATACGGACTATCAGATCAATTGTGTGATTGGATTGCAGAGTTCCGAGATAACAGAACGCAGCATGTCGTTCTCAATGGAGAGAAGTCTTCCGAAGTAAGAGTGATTTCAAGTGTCCCGCAGGGGAGTGTCATAGGACCGTTGCTATTCACAATATACATAAATGACCTTGTGGATGACATCGGAAGTTCACTGAGGCTTTTTGTGGATGATGCTGTGGTATATCGAGAGGTTGTAACAATGGAAAATTGTACTGAAATGCAGGAGGATCTGCAGCGAATTGACGCATGGTGCAGGGAATGGCAATTGAATCTCAATGTAGACAAGTGGAATATACTGCGAATACATAGAAAGATAGATCCCTTATCATTTAGCTACAAAATAGGTCAGCAACTGGAAGCAGTTAATTCCATAAATTATCTGGGAGTACGCATTAGGAGTAATTTAAAATGGAATGATCATATTAAGTTGATCGTCGGTAAAGCAGATGCCAGACTGAGATTCATTGGAAGAATCCTAAGGAAATGAAATCCGACAACAAAGGAAGTAGGTTACAGTACGCTTGTTCGCCCACTGCTTGAATACTGCTCAGCAGTGTGGGATCCGCACCAGGTAGGGTTGATAGAAGAGATAGAGAAGATCCAACGGAGAGCAGCGCGATTCGTTACAGGATCATTTATTAATCGCGAAAGCATTACGGAGTTACAAACTCCAGTGGAAGACTCTGCAGGAGAGACGCTCAGTAGCTCGGTACCGGCTTTTGTTAACGTTTCGAGAACATACCTTCACCGAGGAGTCAAGCAGTATATTGTTCCCTCCTACGTATATCTCGCGAAGAGACCATGAGGATAAAATCAGAGAGATTAGAGCCTACAAAGAGACGTACCGACAATCCGTCTTTCCACGAACAATACGAGACTGAAATAGAAGGGAGAACCGATGGAGATACTCAAGTTACCCTCTGCCACACACCGGCAGGTGGCTTGCGGAGTATGGATGTGGATGTGGATGTATATTGGACGTGGTGAGTTGATGTTACTCGATAAAGCCTTTAAGGCGACAGAGACGTCATTATGTTATCAATATCTCACTGAGTTTGAACGAGGTCGTGTAATAGGGCTACGAGAAGCTGGATGTTCCTTCTGCGATGCTGCAGAAAGACTTGGCAGGAATAGAGCCATTGTACATGAGTGCTGGCAATGATAGCCACGTGAGAGTATAGTCTTCGGCTCCGGACGGCGACATGACACTGCCGACAGTGAAGACCATCGGATTGGCGTATGGCTGTGGCGCATCTCATTGCATCTGCATCAGCAGTCTGAGCAGCAGTTTACGCCAAACAATGAACTGTTACAAATCGATTACTTCAAGGACAACTCAGAGCCAGACGCCCAGTAGCGATCATTCCACTGAGCCAAAAGAGTCACTTGTGAAATCAGTGACGTCGATTTGTGGCGTCATAAGCAATACGTATACGGACATGGCCTTTTGGACAAGGGGCTGTGTGTTTTTAAATATTTTAGCGACGACAAAATTTTATATTGTGTTAAGTTTTACCCACGTGACACTTTGTGCATGATTTTCAGTGTAAAATGAACACGTTTTATTACACTACTGGCTATTAAAATTGCTGCACCACGAAGACGACGTGCTACAGCCGCAAAATTTAACCGGCAGGAAGAAGATGCTGTGATATGCAAATGATAAACTTTTCAGATCATTCACACAAGGTTGGCCCCGGTGGCGACACCTACGACGTGAGGAAAGTTTCCAACCGATTTCTCATACACAAACAGCAGTTGACCGGCGTTGCCTGGTGAAACGTTGTTGTGATGCCTCATGTAAGGAGGAGAAATGCGTACCATCACGTTCCCGACTTTGATAAAGGTCGGATTGTAGCCTATCGAGATTGCGGTTTATCGTATCGCGACATTGGTGCTCGCGTTGGTCGACATCCAATGACTGTTAGCAGAACATGGAATCGGTGGGTGCAGAAGGGTGATAAGGAACGCCATGGTGGATCCCAAGGGCGTCATATCACTAGCAGTTGAGATTACAGGAATCTTATCCGCATGGCTATAACAGATCGTGCAGCCACGTCTCGATCCCTGAGTCACCAGATGGGGACGTTTGCAAGACTACAACCATCTGCACGAACAGTTCGACGACGTTTGCAGCAGCATGGACTATCAGCTCGGAGACCATGGCTGCGGTTACCCTTGACGCTGCATCGCAGACAGGAGCGCCTGCGATGGTGTACTCAACGACGAACCTGGGTGCATGAATGGCAAAACGTCATCTTTTCGGATGAATCCAGGTTCTGTTTACAGCATCATGATGGTCGCATCCGTGTTTGCTGACATCGCAGTGAACGCACATTGGAAGCGTGTATTCGTCATCGCCATACTGGCGTATCATCCGGCGTTATGGTAGGGGTGCCATTGAATGCACGTCTGGGTCACCTCTTGTTCGCACTGACGGCACTTTGAACAGTGGACGTTACATTTCAGATGTGTTACGACCCGTGGCTCTACCCGTCATTCGATCCCTGCGAAACCCTACATTTCAGCGGGATAATGCACGGCCCCATGTTGCAGGTACTGTATGGGCCTTTCTGGACACAGAAAATGTTCGACTGCTGCCCTGGCCAGCACATTCTCCAGATCTCTCACCAACTGAAAACGTCTGGTCGTTCGTCCAAGACTGACTGAATAAAGTCCTGTGTGCTTGGTAAACAGGATGTACTAGTACACTTCACATGGCCCAGGAGAAACATCCACAACGCATTTCGCTACTGGTATGTCACTCGCTGAAATTATAGTTAATATCTGTATCAGAAATTATTTAATAACTACTATGGTGGCCGAGCAACTGGCTCGTCACAATACGCCAGTCACTACTCGTGATGAACTGTGGTATCGTGTTGAAGCTGCATGGGCAGCTGTACCTGTACACGCAATCCAAGCTCTGTTTGACTCAATGCCCAGGCGTATCAAGGCTGCTATTACCGCCAGATGTGGTCGTTCTGGGTACTGATTTCTCAGGATCTATGCACCAGAATTGCGTGAAAATGTAATCAAATGTCAGTTCTAGTATAATACATTTATCCAATGAATACCCGTTTATCATCTGCATTTCTTCTTGGTGTAGCAATTTTAATGGCCAGTAGTGTACAAAAAAAATCTTAAGACCTGAGGATGACACCTAAGACTGCTGAAACCGGTTGTCTTGAATAGAAAATATTTCGTAAGATATTGGCTTTCGAATAGTTTTAACAACTAAAAAGATAGCCCTTCAGTACTCCCATAATGAGAAAATTCTGCTAAATTTATTTTTTAGAGTTCAGATGTTTTCGTTAGTATATTTCTCTTTGTGCAGGAGGCTGAGCTTTGCTTTTACCCCATGGAGGGCAGCACTTGGCATCCCTCAAGGTTTCTTTCCTGGCATCTGCCCTCACTATATAAAACCGGTTGTAACAGGACTAACGAGTAACGCGGCAGATGTTGGGGCTACGCCTGGCTCCACGATTTTATGGCCGCCTTGTTAAAGAATTTATGGGTAAGGATTTGTACCTGCCTTGCTGAAAGTAGGTATCACACACAACGAGGTAATCACAGTGCAGGAAAGAAAACTGAATACAGATTACGTACTTGTGTAAATACTTCTAATGACCCTTAAACCCTTAAATATGTAACAGAGTAATAAGGTTAATTGCCGTCTATAGTGAAGGCATTAGGTATAAAATACCAGTGTTCAGTATCTGCACCAGTGAAGTGATTATCACAAGGCCGAACCACCTCACAAATTTTTGCGTGTCGCTTTCACCACAGTAACGACATCAATTTATCACAAACTGTCTGAGAAACACAAGCTATTGGCTGTTCGTTGTCTCAGATTTACAGGATTCGGTTCATTTGTTTCATGCATTTGCCACTGGTAACAGAAATAAATCATTACCTTTAGGGTAATCCGTCCTCGACTTCTATTTGTCCCAAGGAAAAAAATATTGTTATCGACACCAGTCACCAGTGATCACGATTAAAAAGCGACGTACTTGAGATTGATTCTACTCGTCAGGCATAGATTTTAGAAATTAATAGATTGTTAAACTAATTTTACGTGATGATTTTATATAGTTATGTATTGCTTAAGAAGTGTGGGGGCGAAGTGTTAGACGCTCCACATTCTCTTCGTCGTGGCTTCCACAATACAATAATCTTGTCTGCCTGTGTCGTTGGTACTTAGTGTTACGGTACTATGTATGATGATGCGTCTTAACACTCACAGGCTGATAAGATTGTACGGTGAAAGCCCGTAAGACAAGAGGCTAATACCAGTTTCAGTAAACCGGCGCTCCTAGCCCGTCAACCCTCCCTAAGAGATACATTGCTGCATAGGGTCATTGACTAAGTTGAACCGCATTTTAATTCAAACCCACTGGACAAAATGTCTCTTCCCCCACCACCACCACCACCACCACCACCACAATCACAAAAAAGCTTAAGAGTACACTGGTCGCTTTGGAGCAGTGTACATCGGGTTGATGATCCTGCTAATGTTCAGTCGCGCTCTTTCATTTCGGTATCAAGATGTTCAAAGACATTCCTAACTGGGTGACGTAATTAACAAACATGTTGTTACAAATGGGGGGCCCGAATCCTGTCAACATAGCTGTCACGTTGTCAGTCTTCTCCATGACTTTAGAATGGAGAATTTAATGCCCATTGCTGATTTAGCTAGTATTTTAATAGAAATTTCTACAACTTTTTTCATCCGTTATTTCATCTACCTTGGACTAGCACTTGCAACTTACGTCTTAAATTGTTCGCTGAATATATTCCAATCTCTGTCTTCCTGTACAGTTTTTACCCTCTACAGCGCCTTCTAGTACCATGGATCTTAGTTCCTGATGTCTTAACACAATTCCTGTCATCCTGTATCTTCTAGTCGGTGTTTCCCATATACTCATATCCTCGCTGATTCTGCGGAAAATCTCCTCATTCCTTACCTCATCTTAAACATTCATCTATAGCACCACATCTCAAATGCTTCGATTTTCTTCTGTTACAGTTTCCCCACAGTCCACATTTCTGTGCCTTATAATGCTGTACTCCAGACGTACACGCTGAGAAATTTCTTCCTCTTCTTTGCCAGCGCTAATCTGCTTTTGATGTCCTGGCTCCGACCGTTACGGTTTATTTTGCTTGCTAGGTAACAGAATTCGTTAACTTGATCTACTTACTGATCACCATTTCTAATGTTAAATTTCTCTCTCTCCTCATTTCTGCTGCTCCTCATTATTTCATTTTTCTTCGATTTACTCTCAATCCATAATCTGTACTCATTAGACTGTTCATGCCATTCAACACATACAATAATTTTTCTTCAGTTTCGCTTAGGATAAGTGGCTGTGTGAATGGAATAAGAGGATTTCCGATGTGAAGAAACAGCACACCAGTTGGTTTTTTTTTTTTTAAACAGTGGGCGGAGAAGCTTGAGGGGAAAATGCTGACGTAGTCGGTACTCGCCACTGCCAAATGAAATTGCAACATTTTGCTTCAGCAAGCAGTTTGACACTACAACTGCTAAGTCACTGATGTTTCGAGAAATGGAAAAACAGAAGTCGACGTGAAGTGTCCGGACAAATCCGATAGGCGAGGAAATCGAACGATTGACACATCACACACCTTTCATTGTGTCTCTTAAATGCAGTTACATTGTTATCAAAGGTGTTATCGCCAAGTGTGAACGCGTAACGTTTTCGTTTAAATTCTTGCTGTAAGGGTGATAGGCAAGCTGCTAACTTGATTTACAGAATATCTAATAATAAATCAAAAATTCAATATACATCTCTCGGCAGGATATTTACAATAGACAATCGTAATTTTTATAGGCAGGTACATCGGTATTTCTTCCCCGATATACCGAGAGCCGATGCTTTTAAATATAAATATATTGGATTCCGGCATTTTTAAAAATATCAACAGTCTTAACTTGGAGATCATTTGTTCCCAAGCGACGATGGGATTTTTATAGATGGTGGTACGCCCTGTCAGCAGGCCACAACTGTTCGCGACTGGACTGAAGAACGTCCTGGACAGTTCGAGCGAATGATTTGCCCACCCAAATCGCCCTACATCAATTCAAGCGAACATTTATTGGGCAATCGAGACATCAGCTCCTGCACAATATCTTGGACCGGCAACACTTCACCGATTATGGACGGCTAAAAAGGCAGCACGGTTCAGGACTTCCGCGACTAATCCATACCACGTCGACTTGTGATACTACCCTGGATAAAAGGAGACCGACTCGATATTCGGTGGTACCGCCATGATTGTCACCTCCGTTAGTCTACTTCTGCTTAGCAGGCAGATGGGAATGATAGAACAGTTTGGCTGATATTTGAAAGGTATCGTTTTCCGGACATAATATAGGAACTTCTATTTTCGAGCAAAACTAGCTCCCGTAAGTGTGACACTTTCTTAAACATCCCATGTGCATATAAACCTCGAAACTGCTCTTAAAATAAGTGGCGTCAACTTGCAGATTCTTAGCAACGAAGTCCCGGTCATGTCGGAGTTTTTCTTTACTCGGGGACTCAGTGTTCCTGTTCTCATAAGTATTTTACTTCATCTCATCTTGATAAATACGCGTAGGTTGCGGAAATAACGCCAGATAGAAAGATTAGCACTTCTGGCGTGCCACAGGGGAGTGTTATGGGACCATTGCTTGTCACAATATATATAAATGACCTATTAGATAGTGTCTGAAGATCCATGCAGCTTTTCGCGTATGATGCTGTAGTATACAGAGAAGTTCCAGCATTAGAAAATTGCAGTAAGATCTGCAGCGGATAGGCACTTAGTTCAGGGAGTGGGAACTGAGCCTTAAAATAGGCAAATGTATTGCGAATACATAGAAAGGAGAATCCTTTATTGTATGATTATACGATAGCGGAATAAACACTGGTAGCACTTCTGTAAAATATCTGGGAGTATGTGTACGGAACGATTTGAAGTGGACTTATCATATAAAATTAATTGTTGGTAAGGCGGTTGCCAGGTTGAGATTCATTGGGAGAGCCCTTTGAAAATGTAGTCCATCAACAAAGGAGGTGGCTTACAAAAAAACTCCTTCGACCTGTTGTTGTGGTCTTCAGTCCTGAAACTGGTTTGATGCAGCTCTCCATGCTACTCTATCCTGTGCAAGCTTCATCTCCCAGTACCTACTGCAACCTACATCCTTCTGAATCTGTTTAGTGTAGTCATCTCTTGGTCTTCCTCTACGATTTTTACCCTCCACGCTGCCCTCAATACTAAATTGGTGATCCCTTGATGCCTCAGAACATGTTCTACCAACCGATCCCTTCTTGTGGTCAAGTTGTGCCACAAATTTCTCTTCTCCCCAATCCGATTCAATACTTCCTCATTAGTTATGTGATCTACCCATCTAAACTTCAGCATTCTTCTGTAGCACCACATTTCGAAAGCTTCTATTCTCTTCATGTCAAAACTATTTATCGTCCATGATTCACTTCCATACATGGCTACACTCCATACAAATACTTTCAGAAATGACTTCCTGACACTTAAATCTATACTCGATGTTAACAAACTTCTCTTCTTCAGAAACACTTTCCTTGCCATTGCCAGTCTACGTTTTATATCCTCTCTACTTCGACCATCATCAGTTATTTTGCTCCCCAAATAGCAAAACTCCTTTACTACTTTAAGTGTCTCATTTCCTAATCTAATTCCCTCAGCATCGCACGACTTAATTCGACTACATTCCATTATCCTCGTTTTGCTTTTGTTGTTGTTCATCTTATATCCTCCCTTCAAGACACTGTCCATTCCGTTCAACTGCTCTTCCAAGTCCTTAGCTATCTCTGAAAGAATTAATGTCATCGGCGAACCTCAAAGTTTTTATTTCTTCTCCATGGACTTTAATACCTACTCCGAATTTTTCTTTTGTTTCCTTCACTGCTTGCCCAATATACAGATTGAATAACATCGGGGATAGACTACAGCCCTGTCTCACTCCGTTCCCAACCACTGCTTCCCTTTCATGTCCCTCGATTCTTATAACTGCCATTTAGTTTCTGTACAAATTATAAATAGCCTTTCGCTCCCTGTATTTTACCCCTGCCACCTTCAGAATTTGAAGGAGAGTATTCCAGTCAACATTGTCAAAAGCTTTCTCTAAGTCTACAAATGCTAGAAACGTAGGTTTCCCTTTCCTTAATCTTTCTTCTAAGATAAGTCGTAGGGACAGTATTGCCTCACGTGTTCCAACATTTCTACGGAATCCAAACTGATCTTCCCCAAGGTAGGCTTCTACTAGTTTTTCCATTCGTCTGTAAAGAACTCGCGTTAGTATTTTGCAGTTGTGACTTATTAAACTGATAGTTCGGTAATTTTTACATCTGTCAACACCTGCTTTCTTTGGGATTGGAATTATTATATTCTTCTTGAAGTCTGAGGGTATTTCGCCTGTCTCATACATCTTGCTCACCAGATGGTATAGTTTTGTCAGGACTGGCTCTCCCAAGGCTGTCAGTAGTTCCAATGGAATGTTGTCTACTCCGTGGGCCTTGTTTCGACCCAGGTCTTTCAGTGCTCTGTCAAACACTAAACGCAGTATCGTATCTCCCATTTCATCTTCTACATCCTCTTCCAATTCCATAATATAGTCTTCAAGTATATCGCCCTTGTATAGACCCTCTATATACTCCTTCCACTTTCTGCTTTCCCTTCTTCGGTTAGAACTGGGCTTCCATCCGAGCTCTTTATGTTCATGCAAGCGGTTCTCCTATCTCCATAGGTCTCTTTAATTTTCCTGTAGGCAGTATTCATCTTACCCCTAGTGAGATAAGCCTCTACATCCTTACATTTGTCCTCTAGCCATCCCTGCTTAGCCATTTTGCACTTCCTGTCGATCTCATTTTTGGGACTTTTGTATTCCTTTTTGCCTGCTTCATTTACTGCATTTTTATATTTTCTCCTTTCATCAATTAAATTCAATATTTCTTCTGTTACCGAAGGATTTCTACTAGCCCTCGTCTTTTTACCTACTTGATCCTCTGCTGCCTTCACTACTTTATCCCTCAAAGCTACCCATTCTTCTTCTACTGTATTTGTTTCCCCCATTCCTGTCAATTGTTTCCTTACGCTCTTTCTGAAACTCTGTACAACCTCTGGTTCTTTCAGTTTATCCAGATCATATCTCCTTAAATTCCCACCTTTTTGCAGTTTCTTCAGTTTTAATCTACAGGTCATAACCAACAGATTGTGGTCAGAGTCCATCTGCCCCTGGAAATGTCTTTCAATTTAAAACCTGGTTCCTAAATCTCTGTCTTACCATTATATAATCTATCTGATACCTTTTAGTGTCTCCAGGGTTCTTCCATGTATACAGCCTTCTTTTATGATTCTTGAACCAAGTGTTAGCTATGATTAAGTTGTGCTCTGTGCAAATTCTGCCAGGCGGCTTCCTCTTTCATTTCTTTGCCCCATTCCATATTCACCTACTACGTTTTCTTCTCTCTCTTTCCCTACTACCGAATTGCAGTCACCGATGACTATTAAATTTTCATCTCCCTTCACTATCTGAGTAATTTCTTTTATTTGATCATAAATTTCTTCAATTTCTTCGTCATCTGCAGAGCTAGTTGGCATATAAACTTGTACTACTGTAGTAGGTGTGGGCTTCGTATCTAACTTGGCCACAATAATGCGTTCACTATGCTGTTTGTAGTAGCTTACCCGCATTCCTATTCTCTTATTCATTATTAAAGCTACTCCTGCATTACCCCTATTCGATTTTGTGTTTATAACCCTGTAGTCACCTGACCAGAAGTCTTGTTCCTCCTGCCACCGAACTTTACTAATTCCCACTATTAGTAACTTTAACCTATCCATTTCCCTTTTTAGATTTTCTAACCTACCTGCCCGATTAAGGGATCTGACATTCCACGCTCCGACCCGTAGAACGCCAGTTTTCTTTCTCCTGATAACGACATCCTCTTGAGTAGTCTCCGCCCAGAGGTCCGAATGGGGGACTATTTTACCTCCGGAATATTTTACCCAAGAGGACACCATGATCATTTAGTCATACAGTAAAGCTGCATGCCCTCGGGAAAAATTACGGCTGTAGGTTCCCCTTGCTTTCAGCCGTTCGCAGTACCAGCACAGCAAGGCTGTTTTGGTTAGTGTTACAAGGCCAGATCAGTCAATCATCCAGACTGTTGCCCCTGCAACTACTGAAAAGGCTGCTGCCCCTCTTCAGGAACCACAAGTTTGTCTGGCCTCTCAACAGATACCCCTCCGTTGTGGTTGCACCTACGGTACGGCTATCTGTATCGCTGAGGCACGCAAGCCTCCCCACCAACGGCAAGGTCCATGGTTCATGGGGGTTCGTTCGACCTATACTTACGTATTGCTTATCAGTGTGGGATCCGTACCAGAACGGGTTGACAGAGGAGACAGAGAAGATCCAATGAACAGCGGCGCGTTTCGTCACAGGGTTATTTGGTAAGCGTGATAGCATTACGGAGATGTTTAGCAAACTCAACTGGCAGAATCTGCAAGAGAGACGCTCTGCATCGCGGTGTAGCTTGCTGTTCAGGTTCCGAGAGGGTGCGTTTCTGGGTGAGGTATCGAATATATTGTTTCTTCCTACTTATACCTTCCGAGGAAATCACGAATGCAAAATTAGATAGATTCGAGCGCGTACGGAGGCTTTCCGGCAGTCGTTCTTTCCGCGAACCATACGCGACTGGAACAGGAAAGGGAGGTGATGACAGTGGCAAGTAAACTGCCCTCCGCCACACACTGTTGGGTGGCTTGCGGAGTATAAATGTAGATGCAGGTTGCAGAGCAAAACTGGACGAGATCTCCAGTTGCTCCAGGCCACTATTATAAGATTATTTCAGTGATTCCGTAACTGGACACTTGCACAGCTGTGGAACTACGGCCGGCGACACATCCCTCGAGGTGTGTAGAAGCGCCATTCCCTTCCACAGGCACGTACGGCCCGCCGCCTTGGCGCGCCCACACGGCCTTGGTGGACGTTGCGAAAGCAGAGAGAAGCGACTTGCCGGTAAACACAACACAACACAGCGCGGCGTGCCGGAACACATCGGTCGCCAAGCCGAGCTAGATTAAGAAAACTCTTAGACCCTCCTGCGTTTCTCTCCTCATTGTTACGAGAATTCCTCCGCCATGCATAAAGACAGTGTGAGGGTTAGCCACACAGTTTCGCCACCTCACAAAAATTGTCAGTTTTTTGATCGTTTAATAAGTAATGCCACAGATTTTTCTCAAAGAAGGTTCGTTTTATTCAGAATTCCAATTCCCCACTTTTTTGGCGACAAAACCCTGTTTTTCAACAAACTCCTTTAAATAGTTCAGTAAGACAGCCTTCCACCGTCGTACTGGGAGGGCTCGTGTGCCCACATGGTACCACTCAACTGTTCGACGTCGGAGCCAACGTCGTGCAGCATTAATAACCTTTCCATCATCCACATCCAGCTTCCCGCGGAGTGCATCCATCGTTGGGACAGGTCGTGTGTCATACACATCTGTCGGCGTCGTACAGTTCATCCGGAACCCACACTTTACCTTAATGACGATCCAGTCTCTGTAGTGGATACATATAAATTCCTAGGAATGGCTTTCGACACTCGATTGACTTGGCTCCCTCCTCTTCGTCAACTTAAGCAGAAGTGCTGGCAGCAGCTCAATGCCCTCCGTTGCCTGAGCAACATCAGTTGGGCTGCAGACCGCTGCACGCTGCTGCAGCTCTACACAGTCCTTGTCCAATCCCGAATTGACTATGGGAGTGTGGTTTATGGTTCGGTAGCGCTTTCAGCATTGCATTTACTCGACCCTATGCACCACTGTGGGGTTCGATTGGCGACAGGAACTTTTGGGAAGAGTCCGGTGACCAGCGTACTGGTGGAGGCTGGAGTCCCTCCACTACAGATCAGACGTGAGCAACTGCTCGCCAGTTACGCAGCACACATTCATAGTTCCCTTGAGCATCCGAATAACCGTCTGCGTTTCCCGCCTGTGGCAGTCCATCTCCCGCATCAGCGGCCCAGATCGGGGATAACGTTCGGTTCGCGTGTGGTCCCTTCTCTCAGAACTGGAGTCCTTCGCTTTACCACGTCTGCTTGCGGCACCTCCACGTGCGCCTCCATGGTGTACACCTCGACCGCAGCTTCGTCTGGACCTTCTGCATGACCCCAAGGACTCTGTCAACCAATCCGCTCTCACTTCCTCTGGATTGTTGACGTGTTCCGGGGCTCTGAAGTGGTTTACACCGACGGCTCAATGGCTGATGGTCACGTAGGCTTCGCTTATGTTCATGGAGGACACGTTGAGCAGCACTCCGTGCTGTTGTCTGCAGTGTTTTCACTGCAGAGCTGGCGGCCATATCTTGTGCTCTTCAGTACCTCCGCTCGTGCCCTGGCGAGTCACTTCTCCTGTGATTCACTGAGCAGCCTACAAGCTATCGACCAGTGATACCCTCGCTAACATCTGGTAGCGTCCATTCAGGTGTCCATCTATGCCCTGGAACAGTCCCGCCGCTTCGTGGTGTTTCTGTGGACCCCAGGACACGTCGCAATCCCCGGCAACAAACTTGCCGACAGGCTGGCCAAACAGGCGACGCGGAAACCGCTTCTGGAGATAGGCGTCTCCGAAGCTGACCTGCGTTCTGTCTTACACCGCAGGGTTTTCCGGCTTTAAGAGACGGAATGCCATAACAGCACGCATAACAAACTGCTGTCATTAAGGAGTCTAGGAATGTGTGCAAGTTTCCATGCGTGCCTCTCGCGGGGATCAGTTGTCCTCTGCGGGCTCCGCATTGGCTATACGTTTCTAGGATACCTACTCCGTCGCGAGGACCCACCTCAGTGTCGCTATGGCTCCCAAATGACAGTCGTCCACCTCTTGCTGGACTGCCCACTTTTAGCCGCTCTGCGGCAGACTTTTTACTTTCCCAGCACCCTGCCTTCGGTGTTGGGCGACAAACCCTCCACAGCAGCTTTAGTTTTACGTTTTATCTGTGACGGAAGACACAGGGACAAAGGACATGCACTAAAACTTACATAGAAGTATAAAACCCACTCTCACAGTTGCCGTTGTTGCCGTTGTTGCGGTTGTTGTTGTTGTTGTTTCTGAAGACCACAACAACAACCGTGGGAGTGGGTTATATACTTCTGTGTAAGTTTTAGCGCATGCCCTTTGTCCGTCTGTGTCTTCCTCCCCTAGTGCTTTTGGGTGGAGGTCTTAATGTGTTGCAGAGTGGCTGGCTTTCCCTTTTTATTCTCGTTGGCCAGGCACTGTAATTTGCTTTCATGTTTTACTCTCTCTGTTTCTAGCGTATCTGTTTTCTTGTACTCTTTTGTTCCTTTTAGTGTTCGTTGCCTTCCCTTCTTTCTTGTGGCTTTTTCCTTCCTTTCCGTTTTCTATGTTTCGTTTTATTCTCAAAGTTGTGGCACTGTTTTATTAGGAACAAGGGACCAATGACCTTGTAGTTTGGTCCCTTCTCCCGCCTTTAAAGCAAACAAACAAACAAGCAAGCAACCAACCATTGGGACAAACAAATGGAAGTCAGAAGGTAGGAGATCCTGACGGTGGTTGAGGTAGAGCAGTCCAATGTTTTGTGAGCTCCTCTCGGGTATGCCGACTTGGGTTAAGCTTTGGGTTGCCATGGAGGACAAATTCGTCTGTTTTTGTTTGTGGCGAAGTTGTTTCCTCAGTTTGCTGATGATAGCACAGTACACCTTTGTGTACAGCAACTGGTCGACATAAGTGCGAGCGCGCGCACATGCGCCTCAGAACTACCAACAGAAAACCAGTTGAACAGCGAGGTGGTTAATTTTGATGCATCGATCACCTCCAACGAATGTGTCTGCACGTTCCAGCACTGCACGAGTCACAGCCGTGAGCAGCTGGGCGCATACGGGAGATCGGAAAGGTTTGCACCACCTTGTTGCGACGATGACAGACGCCTCGCCCAACGATTCACTGTGCTTCTGTTCACTGCAAGATCTTGTAGACATTCTGCAAGCGCCTATGAATGTCTAAGGCGGTCTGGTTTTCCGCCAAAAGGAACTCGGTGACAGCTATCTGCTTGCAACGCACCTCTTACAGGCGCCATTTTGAGGCTACGCCACCTAACGGAACTTGACAAACTATAGGGACTGAAGCGGGAATATTTCACGATGTCCTACAAACAATTCCGTATTTTTGGCGGAGAAAAGTTCCATTACTTAGTGAACGGTCCTCGTAGATACAGGTCCGTAGTGGTGGTACGGACTGAAATCCCCACGTCACACTACCGTAGCACGCCTCTGGACGCGCCAGAAACTAAATACTGCTAGTGAGTATCGCGCTGTAACTCGTTCTCTGTATTACCGGAAAAGTTGTTAAAATTTCGTGGTAAGATCTCGTCGCAACCGAAAAACGCTGGTCGTGACTCGCTTATCACATTCGTGACACTGTCTCCCTTATACCGCGATAGTAGAAAACGAGCAACCCTTCTTTGAACTTCGATGTCATCCATCAATCCTATCTGGTATGGCTCCCATACCGAGCAGCAATACCCCGTAAGTGACGAACAATCATGGTGTAGGCACTCCCTGAACTTGATTTACTGCATCTTCTGTGTGTTCTGCCAATAGTACGGAGGCTTTGTTCGGCCTTCTAATAACTTCAGAGTTCCAGTTAAAATTCTTTCTAATGATAAACTATTCGACTAGGTATTTAGTTGAATCAACAAGTACTCGATTTGGTCTATCGTGTAACAGAAATGTAAGGAATTTCTTTTAGAACTCGTTTGAATGTACCCTCTTTCACTTATTTAGAAAAGTGCCACTTACCACACCTCGTAGATATCGTGTCTAAGTGGTTTTGTAATTGGTTCTGAACTTCTTGTGGCTTTACTAGACGGTAACTGACAGCATTATCTGCAATGAATCTTACTGCTTAGATTATCTCGTAAGTCGTTCATATATAAAGATTAAGAACAGCACAGGGCCTATACGTACCTTGGGGCACACAAGATTATTTCCCGTCATTTTCGACAGAAGATAGTCCAGTTGGATTGGTGCGACTATAGTCCTTAAGCACGTATTTCATTAGAAGCCGCTTGAGAGGAACGGAGTCAAAAGCCGTCTGGAAGTCTAGAACTATTGAACGATATTTTTTGAATTCTTCCTGATTGTATGCCAGTATGTTTTCTTACAGGTATATTGGAGCATAATAGTACCTCCAAAGTTCCGCTAGGAACACATCACTTAAAACATTCTGGCCGAGTTCCTGGTAATGATCCAACACTTCAGGAATGAATGAAGTTCAGGGCTTGTATTGCGGAAAGGAATCGGCGTGACGTTTACAAGGAACCATCTTCTCATTTGCCTATACCTGGATGACTATATAAAGTTTTAAATTGCCGTCCAACCGAATACGATACCATAGTTTACAACGCGCCACCTTACTCGATCAAACGCTTCAGGTATTATCGTATTGAAATACTCTTTCGGGGCACCGTAAACACCCTTAAAACATCGCTGCGACTGGGGTAGCTGCCCACCTATCGCAAGTGTCGTCTAAGACTGATGACAGACTCCTGGCATGGATAACACAGCTATAGTAACGGCGAAAAGTGCAGACATCGCAGCGCAACATATTAGATACTTTGCTCTTTTAAGCAACGCTGAAATTCACACATTATTGTGCAATCTGCTATGAAACCAGGAGGCCATGTACTACACGTAATGAACCAGCGTGAGAAACTCCCAGCTAGTCTCACGTACGTCAGCTGCTCATAGCTTTACTGCAACATGGAACGTACTTGCCGAAGGCAGAAATGTTCCGAAAGGACCCAAGATTTTCCTGGAGCTAACCAACTCAATATGGTGCTTGCTAAACTCCTTTGATACTGGTGATCTGGTCGCCCTGCTGCCTCGCTTACTTTATTAAAATACACATCACGTAAGGGCTTTTCTCCAGACTGAGGCATTTGTGGTCACATCAACTGGTGAAGTGGTTAATTAGAATTTCAAAAATAGTATTCTCTCCGAATGTAATTTTTCATAAAATTTATGACCTCGCCTGTAAAATTTTCTGTGGTCGGAAGGTCAGTTGAGTGGTCGGTTACATTGTTGGAAGCGATCTGCTCGTTACTCATGGCCATCTTACTGATATCGTTAGTCGAGAGAATCAAGACTTTGCAAAACAAATAAAATCTACACAATTTGTACTGCTTATCTTTACCACATGCCAGAGACACGTACCGGTATTACGCGGTAGCACTGACGTATCTACGTGCGGACGTCTTGTCTGGCGTAGCGGTAATACACACACAAAATCTAGCTAGTTAATTAGTCCATCAGTGAAAACAGCATCAGAGTTGCTACACTAGTTCCTGAGATTAACCTTCACATATAGACAAAAAACGCGGTGGGGAGTCTGTAATACGCGGTGTAGTGTAACGACGTGTTTTGTATAAATGATTTTCTTTTGACATATGAACATGTGCAGACTTTGTCACCTACGTCAGTTACAAAGCACTTCAAAATTATTAAAATTCTTTTTTAAAGTTGTCTCTGAATGGTTCTTGAACGAAACTGTAATTAAAACATCATTTGAGTCGTATGAGCAGAATTACGTTACTCATACCAATTAGTTTGCGCAAACCTTTTTCAATTTAGATGTCGTTTCTTTCTTCTCAGAAATTATATTAATGCAAGTTATCTGCTTTAATAAATATTAAAACCACATTGAATAAACTTTTAAGACTCACTCACAATGAACGTTGTCAAAAATTAATAATCTTGTCAAACAAATTAGTAATACTTCCTCCTCAACATAATTCCTCCTCAACATAATTCCTCCTCAACATAATTCCTCCTCAACATAATTCCTCCTCAACATAATTCCTCCTCAACATAATTCCTCCTCAACACAATTCTCGGAACATGTATTTAAACTTTTGTAGTATATACTAGTTTATTATCTTCGAATATACTACATATAGACGTGAACATGAGCCTTGACAAGATAGGACTGAACATTTACAACATGATTAAACTTTCTATGATGTCTTTGTTGTGGAAACATTACAGATTCTTATTTTTTCAGCTTTTAGAAGCACGACGCAACAACTCGGTTTCAGGATCTTCTGTTGCTCTTTGGCTGTCGACCCGCGACGTATAGTGGCCAGCAATTTTCTCTCTGGTCCCGACAGTCTTCGTTGCGCCACCCTCTCCGTACATGAAACATAAAAATAAATAAACTTTAGAAAATTCACAAACATTACAGATATTACAACATACATAAACAAAACACTAATTCAAACTTGTATTCACCTGCAAACTGGGCTGACACTGGTGGATGGGTGACGCTTCAATTTCGCGTCCCACTACAGCGGTGATTCCTAAATACTAAAATCTACGGACGTTCAGTCCGTGTCAGTGCTGATTATCACAGGAATTCTCCTATCTGTGATATTTCCGCGCTTCCTGTGGTTCTTGCCGTGACGCGCTGTTGTGACTCAAGAACTTGCGGTATTTCCGGTCACCGTACGTTTCCCCGAGGAAATGACAGTGAGTGACTCGCCTTGAACCCGCCACGATGCGACACTGCCGTCCAGGGGACACTAGAAGCACGAGGAGCTCCCTCAGAGCGGAATCAACGCACTTGCAGCAGCTCGGTGAAGCCTTATTCACACGCGACGAGGCAGATAATGTTTACGTGGTCGCGAACGAGAAATCTAACCTCACGAGACAGGCCACGCGTCACGTGCTTCTTGTGTTTTCAAGCCATTTGCGACTACAGCGCTCTCCAGTTGCAGCTATCTGCTGTATCGGCTCCCAAACCATACATTTGGTTCGCGCAAATCGACGCACGTGAAATTCCTTCGTTAGCTCTTTTAAAAGGGACATTTCCTCCCTTGTTCATATGCTAGTCACGCTGTTCTGTCTATATTGTACATAAACTTGAGTAGCGATAAATTGTTAAAAGACAAAAAGGAAAGTTTCATGTCTAATATTTGCGTTTCAGGACATTTATATTTAAATAGCATTAAATATTACAGAAAACATTTCTGTTGATTAGTAAGAAAGTCCCAGAGCCTTTTAGAGAACTTGAAGATAAAAAAAATGAAAAATTAGGATAAAGCAAAACACGAACCCACTCTACAGTGCTTCGTACCTCATCTTCTCCACCAATTAAGCGACACAGAACTTCGACCAATGACTTCTTTTGTTACGATCATCTGACGACTTTAATTGCCGATATGTTATCTTCAGTTAATTATAATTCCTACCAAGAAAGGCACGTATTTTTATGAATCTTCAATGTCCCGTTGCCTAGAAACGGCGTACTTTAATGTCACGCAGTTATAGCACAAAAATACGAAAATCGTTTAACCACAAATATAACACTCCCCTTCTTTTAACCAGGCCGCGGTGGCCGAGAGGTTCTAGACGCTTCAGTCTGGAACCGCGAGACCGCTACGGTCGCAGGTTCGAATCCTGCCTCGAGTATGGATGTTTGTGATGTCCTTAGGTTGGTTAGTTTTTAGTAGTTCTGAGTTGTAGGGGACTGATGACCTCAGATGTTAAGTCCCGTAGTGCTCAGAGCCATTGGAACTTCCTTTTTAATGACAGTTTAAAGAGCAGCTCCATGTGCCGGTGCTTACAAACAGCATCTATTCGTAGGATGTAAACTATAAAAACCACCAAATATGGGCTTCAGATGGAAGCGACATAAAGTGTGGCACCTTGAAAGTTCTGCGTGTAACGCAAAGAGTGGTTCAAACTTTCGTGGCACGTTGCCGATACATTGCAGAACTGATACGGGGTTTACACTGAAATGCCCTGTTTTCATTTTGCTCCCAAGAAACAATTAAATGAAGTTGGTTTACTCTTAAAAAAAAGTTGGATGTGAAGTTGAGTTAAAAAAAAAAACTAAAACATTGAAACACTTACATGCGATCCCCTGCGGTGACTCGAAGAATGCCTAATTTGTATTCAGTTTCTATCCAGGTTCTTTGCAACATGTTTGGAGGAATGGGACCGATGACTTTCACAGTCAGAATATTCAACACCGGCATCCATATACCGCTTAATTTCACGCCCTCCTCCTTTTGATTCAAATTATTAGGGTGTTTGGCGATTTCGATTGCTTCCCTTTAAGAGCCTTTCGTAATATCCGCATGTGGCCGCTAGTACTTGCGTCTCCCCGAAACGAATATGGTGGTTACCTGGTTGGAAAGCATGCTCCGCAACAGCTGATCGCTCCGTTCCTCCTCTTCAATTGCCCTTGTTCAAAACGTTTGGAAGAGCACAAGGGTAACCAGGTAACCACCATATTCGTTTCGGGGAGACGCAAGTACTAGCGGCCACATGCGGATATTACGAAAGGCTCTTATAGGGAGGCAATCGAAATCGCCAAACACCGTAATAATTTCAATCGAAAGGAGGAGGGCGTGAAATTAAACGGTA